>NC_133945.1:9153780-9753780 GCF_031877795.1 Strix aluco | reverse complement strand
TTCATGCTTGTAACATGCCTAGTTCTAGGTTTTACACAGCAGTATTTTTAAAAAAAGAATATATTATCAAGTTAACTAGTCAAATAGTCTATGCTGCTATATTAAATAAGATCATTTCTTTGTATAAAACTGGAAGCATCTTTGAGTTGTACTGTAAAGTTGAGTGGCCAGTAATTTCCATTCCATAATGGATATTAATTCATTTTTAAGATTAAGAGCTATTTAATTCCTTCAAAGTGACAACTGCCTATTAAATATGTCACTTCCAGAAAACTATTCTTCCTTTTTAAATCCAATTCACCATGTCAGCTCATAATGTCATCTAAGAATTGTTCAGAGAATGACAGCACTGCCATCTGAAGGAATGGTACTGACTGACACGCTCTATTAGTTTAAAACCTGTTTTGAGGACAACAAATACAAAGGAGTGTTTGATAAATGACTCCCATTTAGTTAGTTTTTCTACTTAAACTGCAAGATTACCTAAGTCTCTCCTGCAAGCACATGCTGCAAACACTTCACTTCCTCTCTTTGTCCCTGCAAGAGACAACTCATTTGCAACACACCATCATTGGTCACTGACCTGCGGGTGTCAGAGGAGAGACAGCAAAAGGCTGTTGGTTTTTTTTTTTTTTTTTCTTCTTCTTCTTCTTTTAAATGTAGTTGTTCAAGGCCTTCTTCTGATTACCATCCTGCCTGTGACCCATTTCCTGACTAGCCAAATGAACAATAAGCCTATAAATTTAACAAAACCCGATGTTCTCTCCAGCTGTGTTTACCTGCAAAGTTCTCCAGGATGTCACTTAAAATAAAGTTTTCTATTTGTTTCTTGTGAAAGGACTAAGCAACTGACCAAGCTTGTCCTGAGATGTTTCTGAGATCTAACCTACCTAAGTTCTGCTTTAGTAATTAACTGATTTACCATAAGATGAGTTTCTGACTTTACTATACTACAACTTCCCTTGGAAAAAAAACCAAACGCAAACACAAAGCTCCTCAGTTGTGGCAAGAAGTGGAGTGTATTTTGCAGAG
Organism: Strix aluco; assembly: GCF_031877795.1. Taxonomy (NCBI): domain Eukaryota; kingdom Metazoa; phylum Chordata; class Aves; order Strigiformes; family Strigidae; genus Strix; species Strix aluco. The sequence continues at coordinate 9,752,748 of NC_133945.1, read as the reverse complement.
AAAGCTGCCACTTAAAAAAAAAAGTCCTTTTTAGTCATGGGCCAGATCCTTTGCAAACTTGAGAAGCCCTTCACTTTTGCAAGAAGTTTCCTGATCTTGGGTTCCTGGTGTGAACCATCACTATGAAAGTTTGACAGAACACAGAGCCTAGAGCCAAACTGATGATCTGCAACCTGCAGCATCACACTTAAGCCAACTTTATCAATAAAAAGAAGAAAGGCAATAATGGGCCTGAGGTGACCAAACTGGTTCCCTAAAATTCTGATTTAGTGTGCAAAACTGCCATATCATACAAAAAAAGATATGCTTGAGAGCTCAATATGAGATATCTCATGCTGTTTCTTTTCCAGGTGCAGATTAAGTTACTTAAAATATAAGTTGCATTATTAGCTCTGAACAGAGTTTTAAATCTGTAAGGTGACTAAGGATACAAAACCATGGATGAGCATGAAGAGATAAGCAGAACAGGAAATTCCATGCTATGACTCCCAGGTAAAACTACAGTAGATTCAGACATAAAACTGAGGTAATTCTTGAGAAAAAAAATACAGTTGAAAAGGAATGTTTAACTCATTTGAGAAAACAGGCGTAATATTAACCCATCTAGAAATTTAGAGAAAGAATAAAGCTCAGAGCAAACTAGGAAATAAAGCCAAGTCAACCCAGAAGTCAGGTCAACCCACAATGGCTTCCTCTTCCCCAGTGTCTTGTGTGAAGTGGAAACTACTACGAAGAACTCCAAGAGTATCTGAAAGCTTTGAAAACAGTCTTAGTCTTCAGCCAAATGGGCTAGCTTAGAGAAACAAACCTTATATGATGAGTAAACTTGTTTGCATCGTTCTGTGTTGAAACATTTACCTTTTCAAATGTAATAATCTTAAGAGTTTCCCCCCCCCGTCTGAATATTAGAGTCACATAACATTTTTCCCCTTCAAGGTTAAAAATGAATAAATATTTAAAAGAGAGTTGGTCCTGGCAAAAATAAGACTTGTTACAAGGAATCTAATTCCTGTTTAAGTTTGCTCAAATTTAAGTTAGACTTTCCCATCTGCAACTTTTCAGTTGCTTCTTACCTCGATACTGCGCGCATTACATAGCACTGAAATAGCCACATCTTTTCCGCTCTGAAGACTGCGCAAAGAAAGCCAAGAGACTGCCACATTAGGAAACTATACAAAAATACTGATATGAACATCTGCAAGCTTCAGAGAGGAAGAAAAACTCCAGATTTTATCCAAATTAACATGAAAGGACAACGGAACAGGACTTTTTTTTTTTTTTTGACCACATTTCCCATGGGATTACCAGCTGAAGTAAAACGTTGCTTGTTTTGACATGCCATTACAGGCTTAAAGGGGAAAAGAACTCCAGGGAATCTGCTGGCTTTTTACAGGTACAAACAGCCCTTCAGGTTTTATTCTTGGATAAAAACTATGACAAAAATGGCACAGTAAACTATGTTTGAAAATTACCTAAAGGATAGTACTACAATGTTGATATAAAAGGCAGATCTTCAGTTTGTTCATGTAGCCCACTGTAGTAGAAAAGATCAGATATGTCTGTACACAAAAAAGGCACCTGACAGTTAGTTACAGAGATTGAGAGCTAGAAAATTAACAGTTCATATCAACATTATTCATAGCCTCTTGCAATTTTATGCACAAACCACTGCCCAAAATGGGCCACTCCAACCTTGACTATACTCAGAATTACATGTGCATTACTACAGGCTAAAGATCCCATTAAGACACAGATTAAAGGCTAATTCTACAGCAAGGTCTTGCTGTCCAAACATCAGTGCAGCTGTAAAACTGGGATCTCTAGGGTGTTCAGTTTTCCTATCATGTCAGCTGTTGGGAACTAAACAAGCAGCTGCTGCACTACCAAAACCTTTATTTAAGAGTTTAATCAGCATTCAAACTTTTGAATATAGATAAAGCCCTCTCATGCAAGACTCTGAACCTTCACAAATACTGCCAACTGCAGGTGTAAGAACAGCGCTGAATTTCCATGAAGTACATCTCACTCGAGCACCCACTGTGCAGATACGTGGTCAGGTGCTCTAGCACAGGCTGCTTCACCAAGGAAATCAGTTTTCCCATGATGTAACACCCTTCACACATAGTGCAAAATAAACCCTTCTCCGTATCAGTGAGGCCTTAACTTCCCATCCAATTTACTCCAAACAGGTTTCCTTATACAGTTTTAGACTTTTGCCTCAAGAAACTCATGCAAAACCTTCACACAAGAGCTGTGCATCCACCTTGATAAGTGGATTCCAGACCCTTGGCAAAGCTGAACACGCACACAAGATCTGGTTATAGTCCTAAGGGTTAAGAACAGAACTTCCATTAACATTCTCCAATACAGCTGCCAATCTCATTACGTTTAGATTAGTTTGATCAAATCAGCATCTCCAAACTACAAAAAAAGGCAGTTTGTATGACTAGTGTCTCTGAAGAATGAGCATATTCATTTAAAACAACATGTCTTCCATACACGGTTTGTCAGATTTCTTTTTTCCTAAGAAGGCAGAAGGTGGTTGTGTTATTCAGCATTCCAAACTAGGTACAGAACCTACAACGGCCATGTTTCAGTAGTGTTTCTAGTCCAAATGATTCAGTAGCTAACATCAACATTTGACTCCTTCGGCCTATAGCTCCTCTGTTTGGACTGGCTAGTTTACAGCATTCCTGAGCCAAGTAATTAGCATGGGTCCTACACCACATGCAAGGGTCATAAAGAAAGGATAAAAACTTTGACCTAACCCTCCGGCAAATTTTAACAGAACATCAGCTGCTCTCCTTCACTGCAACATAATATCCTTCAGATTCTCTTGAAGGATCGTGTCCTTCACGGCATGAAACACAAAGCGGATGTTTTCAGTGTCTATGGCAGTGGTGAAGTGATGGAAGAGCGGCTTACTACGGTTTCTCCTCTTTCTGTCAAAGCACTGCACCAGATAACGTTGAACATCTTCTAGCCTGTGAGGGTCGCCTTTGAAGTCCGAGAAATACTTCTTAATGCTGACAGTCTTTACCTTCTCTACAAGAAGATCCATCTTGTTGAGGAATAGGATAATAGAAACATTAAAGAAAAGCTTGTTATTGACTATTGTCTCAAAGATATTCATGGACTCCACAAGTCTATTTGTGCGCCTGTCTTCCATGAGAACCTGATCATATTCACTGGAGGAGACCATAAACAAAATTGAAGTTATTCCATCAAAGCACTGGAACCACTTTTGACGCTGAGATCTCTGTCCACCTACATCCACCATCTTGAAAGGTATTTTTTTAATGATGAAATCATGCTCTACTATCCCCTTGGTGGCTTTTCTAGCCAGCAAAATATCTTGTTTGCTGGGGAAATAATTCTGTAAAAGAAAGGAGAAAAGTGTCAGGAAAAGTCCTTCAAAAATGCTGCCTAATGCCAGAATATTGAGGCAATGGGAAAAAAAATAATCAACAAGAGCCATGTTTTTTTAATTATTAAGTGAAAAATGAATACTCAACTTTGAAATAGTGAACTGTTGACTATTTATCTCAACACGTTGGTAAACAGCTACAGAAGATCTCAAGACATATGAGAATAAAAACATAGGACTAATGAAGTCGTTCACATTTTTACCCTTCAAGTCTGATTTTCAGGCTGAAGTCTATTTTTTTCATTATGAAATTATCAGCTACAGTGTTACTGCCATTTAGGTAGTGTTCAGTAAAGCAGATCATCTTTGAGTGTCATCACTGAAAGGTTTTTTTTTTTTAAGTGTAGTTTTTCACAGTTCATTACTCTTACAAAGGACATCTTGCAAGCTTTAGTGGAAATACTTCTTCCAGGTTCACACTCCATGACCAGCGAATACAGCAACATGTTCTACTGCCGGTTGTGGCCCAGCCCACCACTGTAGAGAGATTTGTTCTTCAGAAGCTTATCACTGTTACTATTTAGGAAAATCATGTCCCTTCTTTCTCCTCCAAGTCACCTGACATGTTCTCATTACAGATTTTGAATCCTACAAGTGCTAGTACTCTTTTTTTAATTCGGTAAGGTTTCATTCTGCTACCTTAAATAGCGCCAGCCATCATATCATCATGAAAAGTGAATGAGATCCAGAAAGTGTGTAGAAGGACTGAGAAAATACGTGCATAAACACAACTTCCATAAACAATGCTTCTTGTCTGCCAAAACCAAAATTAAGCAAATACTAAGCTTCAGTTTCATAAGGCTGGAGTTTACTATTTCTAGAGAAAGAACACTGAAGTTATTTAATGCATTATTATTTAAAAAAAAAACCAAAAACAAAGAACCCCCCCAAAGCATTAATCACAGCACACCCAGGCTTCCATTATCTCTCTGAGCTCTTCTGGTTCAGAAAGAGAAAGTATGTCTTACCAGCTGACCGATCCGATCCAGGTTATCCAGGAAGTATTTCACTGATTCACCCTGTGGAAAGGGAAAGAAATGGGAACTAAGCTTGTTTCCAGGATAGCAAATCCAACTGATCTATAGCCTTTTCACTTTTCAACATGCACTGAGGTCTAACAGGGCAGTATCACGAGTGGAAGCTTGGACAACATCCTGATATGCTTCAGCAGCTGGAACAACAGAAGAACTACATAGCTTATTTCACATAAAATGCTGATAATGAAGTGGAGCTGCCATAATGCACTACTGACACAATAGGTAAGCTAATATTTCCTCTAAAAGCAATTCTCTGTTAGTTCTAGAAAAATCTGCATAAAGATTTAGTTCTAGAAAAGATCTGAATAGATGCTCAAATCTATCTAGTAAATCTTTACAATGAAAAGGAAGTGTTATTAAAATCAGTCCTTTGGATTAAAGAATTAGTTTTTTTCCCCTTGTATGATGAATGCAGTTAATGGACACTGGGTGGGAGTAAAAATGAAACAAGTTTATAAGAAACTGGTATATTTTGTTTAAAATTCGTAACAATGAACAAAAACATATCCTAGACTGGTTGGCATATCTTTAGAAAAGTGAAAGATTTAAGTCACTCACAATTCACGATAATTTAAGCTAGACTTGCTTGTTAAAAAAAAGGAACATTCTGAAGGACCTTCTCATCTACAGATAGTTTCCCTTTTAGGCTCAAGAGTTTTAATAATGGATTTGTTCATACTATACAAAAATCCTTTAGCAGTTATACTGAAAAGAATATAGGCAATGGTTACAAAGAAAATTTATTCTTGTGTGAAAATCTGTAAGAGGTTTTGTGTGGATTTTTTGTTTGTTTGGATTTTTTGTGGTTGGTTTTTTTTTTTTTTTTTTTTTTTTTTAAAACACAAGCTTGCCCATCTATCACACTCAAATCAAGTGTCACTTTGCATTAGTGGGTACAATAAGCCCTGCACATACTTTTTAGAAGTAATAAAATTATTTCTATATAGACGCAGACTTCACTTCTGGACTGAAACTCCCTTTGGCAGAAGCCCATTCTCCTTCAAACCGTGCCCTTTCATTTCTACAGATGAAGATGATCTGTTCAGTAAGAAAGTATTATTTGTTGTTTAGGACACTGTCTTGCAGTTGTAGCCATATCATAAGAATGATGAAATTGAAAATCCTGCTGCCTTTTAATAATTCGAGGCAGCAAAACACATTACACGTATCACAGATGAGGACCATGTCATTACTGACCAAACTGTCAGTAGGTGCTGTCACCAAGTCACTAATTCAAAATGAGAATATTCTCAAAATACTGGCTCAGATTCCAACAGCAAAAGAAATTCTTAAACCATACATTCTCCTCTACACCAGAGCCTTGAGATAGCAAGGGAATAGAATTATTCCCCTCCAGTACAACTGTAAACAGATGCCACCACAACAGTTCATTTTGAAGACTCAGACTGGAGATCAGAGGATTCAGTGTACTGTACAAGTACATACTTTCAGCATAAGGCATAGGCAAAAAGGACCCGTAGCTTACTATTTCCTAATATCTAAAAATGGAAGTGTCTTTTCATAAAGGAGAGAGAACCCACATTTGAAAAAACTACCATGTATCGCAAAAGATTTACAGAGGATCACTAGCAGAAAAAAATTACTTTTTTGGGGGGGGTGGGAAGTTTCCAAAGAACAATTGCTCTAAGAGCTTCCTTACAATCATGAATTTTCATAAGGTGAAAGTAATTTCCTGTATTTTTTGGCACTCTGTTGGACCAGAAGAGATATCACAGACCACATGAATAAGAGAAAAGGTCTTCCTGTACAGTCTTAGTCATATTTAGGAGATGTGAGAGCCCAAAAAGAAAAAGGTCACTGAAGCTACAAAAAACCCTTCTCTATCTATTGTGCTTTGTCCTACACAATGCCTTTAGATGTGCAGCAAGACTGCGAACGGGCCATCTCTGATACAACTTGTTCCTGTTTTCTATCCAGTTGCTTTTAGAGTCCTTGCCTTGTCCATACACCCTCCCACGCTGAGAGCAGGAAACAGCTGTACGCACGTAACCTGCTGGGACACACAAGCAAGTTTACCTGATTTACAGCTTCTGCCTCCTCCGTTTCCTCCCCCACGCATCAATCAGTTTAACATTTTGCACATTTATAAGACGGTAAGAAAATAATCTGATTAATGAAAAAAATACACATTCAGTTCTGCAGTGATTTAGGGAAACTAGGCTCCTCTAGTTTCTTATACAGCTCTTTGTAACACTGCAATCAAGCCAAATTACTCATTCTGGGAAATTTTAAGCAGTAATTGCAAAACACTTGGATAGCTGGGTAACCAAGTCAGGTTGCTGGAACAGGTGTGAACACCATATGCATGGTCTGACAGATCTGAAGGTGTCTGAATATTCTCATCTAGCACAGAATTCAAAGACATCCAGTACTTGAGTCAAAATAGCTGTTTCCAGACAAAACAATAAATCCCCAACAAGCTCCAGAGGGTTTGAAGTTAAGAAAAGCTCAAAACATTAAAGCACACAAACCTGAAAGAAGAAACTTCCCCTCTTGACAAAAAAAATCCCAAATCAACCCAACAACCCCCAAACCCACACTACACACTCAAGCCCCCCTACTTTAAAGATGATTCCCTGATTAAGTCTTGTGTTATGGCTTATGGAAGTGTGGATTCAGTTCCTGCTCCAACGACTTCTTGAGTAACCTTGCTCTACGTCTTGCTCTGACTCATGGAAAACTTGTTTGCTTCTGGGAAGCACATGGGGCATTTCAGTCCATCCAGCAGGCAGCACAGAACAACTGCAGGCAGCACCAACTGACTTGAATAACTTGAAATGTATTTAAATGAGGAAAATATGGAAACTCCAGGTACTAATATTGTGTCGTATTAGTATTTTTAATTAGAACAATTGTATTAACTGAACATTCCTTTATCTTTAACTTTTTTCCTTGTCATCCAGGGAAAAATAGACAGCAATATTAATTAGATCTAGAAGCCACATTTATTTAGCTTTATATCAAGCTGCACTTGAATGCAATTTTGAATTCCACTGATAAACTATTATTTATGCAAAGCTACTTCATGCTTTGGGTATTATACACACAAATATACGTGTGTATATATACGTATGTGTATAAAAAATACACACAAAGAGTTTATGAATTGTTCATCAAGGTAGGTTTTCCATTCGAGGCAAATTTCCAAAATAAAAAAGTATCAGCTGCCCTTCTCACGTTGAACTATTTTTTTCTCTTGAAGACACTGACCATAAATAAGCTGGTTTGGCTTTTTCAGCATAAATTTTTAGTGTTTCTCCAAAGTCACCTAACAATCCAAAAGCTGGCTTAGCACTTCAAATGCTCTCCTTTTCCAGATCTTAGCCAGTTATTTCTGGTTCACTAGCATGACTAGCAGCATCAAATATTTGTAACCGATTCATCAGATATTAAAAATACCTTTACGCAGATTGACAACTTCAATCACACTATTTTAATGGTTCTACTGAAAAAAAAAGAAGTTTTCTGAACACCGCAATCTATTTTGCACTATGCTTGCAAGCAGCAAAACAGAAATGAAAGCCATCAAAATTATTTATACTATATTTAAATACCTAAAGATAATCACAGTGTGTTCACTTAAAAAAAAAAAAAAAAACAAACAAAAAAGGTCCAGGTCAGACATGTCAATCTTTTACAAGCTGATGTATCAAAAACCCCCCTGTGTCAGCTCAAGAAACTTCCTCAGATCAACTACATTCACAGAAGATTGTTGAGCTTCTGTCTTTTCAGATTTAAGAAGACTCAAATCTTCTTTTATTTCCCTGTTAGTACACTATTTCCTTTTAAAAATACTCTAACAATATTTATTAATAATATTCTTAAAATCTGGAATACATTATTTCACTTCAGCTGGCACAGTACTTGGATACAAAGCACCATTCTGTCACAGTCACAGCAAAGTCTGTCAGTGAAGCATGTTCGTACTGACTTTTTAAAATTATTTTTAACTACTAATAGTCTATTAATATATTTCACATTTGAAAGTTATATCAGCAAAGTCTGAGATGACCATCATCTATTTTGCTGTTGATACAAACCAATTAGTCTTTTTCTTATCCTCCTTGATAAGAAATCAAGATGTCAAAATGCTGTATTCCATCCATGCCCTGCGTTTTCTGGGACAGTGGTAGGGGAGGGAAGAGCAACCTCCAAGTTACGAATTTTACATAATTCAGACACTTCTTTTAAGTACACCAGAGCATAGTATAGACCATTAGTCTTCCTTAACTTCTTGCTCACCACACAAGAGTTACCACAAACGCTTGGATGATTCATTCTCTCACTGCTAATCTCTTCTCCCTCTGCAATACATATCCTCTGAGTAACAGCTTTGCCAACTGGGACCAAGTGAAGGAATAAGAGATGCTGTTCCCATTGTTCAGTAGGATGAGTCACTGCACATCTGGGAACTGGGGGAATCAAGAAACACAAACAGAAGGCCTAAAATGAGCCCACAAGTTCCACAATGCAGCATCACTATTGGATTATTTTTTTTAAACTGTCCTATGTGCTGTATAAAGTTTGGTGAAGCCAGGGAAAATAGTACAATTTGCTTAAAAACTGACTGGTGGAAGAGAAAGGGAGGAAAGGTAAAATGTAAACATATACTCTTGCTTCCTGAAATAGTGCTCTACAACTCATCTTCTATATGCTAGATTATTTTGAACACAACATTCTCAAGGGGCAAAAGCCACAAAATTAACAAATTTTTATTCTATATATTTTGTACTATATGAGTGTCACCTTAACACTTGCTCCAAAGAAGTCATCACAAAAATAACTAATTGAATTTAACATCTCTGTTCCTTCAGGCTAGGTTCATAGCCCGTAAGAAATCTCTCCACAGAAATATTACAACTAATCTGGCATCACTGCCTTTGCCACTGATAGACTCATTGCAGAAGGCAAGCAGAAAACACTTGGGCAGAGTTCTCAAGCAGTATTCATTTCATGAAAATAAATGCACAACAGATACGTAGATTGTTTTAAAATACCCATAGAAACTCAGTAATAAGAAGTGTTCTGCAAGGCTAGAATTTATCAACTTGTCACTTTAACTCTCAGCCAGTTATTCAAAGTGACAGTTGGTGAGATCAGAAATGACAGTGAAACATCCTATTGTCCAGTTCCCTAAAATACAGACTCATTTCAAACTTTTCCTTCTGAAAAGCAGTTCCTCTAAATTCTGCTCTGAACTAAAAGACTTGAAAGGGGATCCTTTGTTCCAAATTGGCTTTTTTCCTTTCCTCGTCCCAAGGCCTTTTTGACATAATATTAATTTAGCCTTTCCTGATCATTCTGTCTCTGGCTGCTAAATTTAGAGGGCACAGTTTAAGGTAGATCTGTCAGTCTTAGCTTGTTTCAGATGATGAATTAAACCACACAGGAAGGAAATGTTATACTTCAAGGAAGCATATAATACAGATCTAAAGATTCCCACAAATACAGCAAAACACACGGAGAAGCGGATACTGTCACTAACTACCACAAACTGCAGCTGAATCTGTAAGTTGAAAGCAACAGTGATACACATAAAAGAACGAGGGTCTCTGTATCCCACCCTCCATTCAGGAGTTGTAAAACATTCCGCAGCAGGGCTGAGAAACAGAAGAAATCCAAGAGACCCCAGAAAGAAGTTTGGGAATCTCCCAGCCTTTAACCTCCGAGATCTCAGATACAGGAATGGGATGGACTTCAAGCACTGACACACAATTTCATCTGAAGTTGGCCTTTATATAAGGTACTACTCCATTTGGAATGCCAGAGATACATACTGACAGAAGGCAACACCGATGCTAACTTTCAGTGGTAACTTGCAAGTGAAATCTATTTTTCAGACAAATTCCCAGACCTCACGTTTCCTGGGTTGTTGATCATCTGTTGATTGTAAGGGGTTTAAATGTTACAATTTCAGATGTTTCATAAAAGCAAGATCTCCAAAGCAGAGGCCCAAGGGATGAGCAAGGTTACAAGCAAAGAAGGAGGATAAAATAACTAGGAGACTGGCATTTGAAAGATGTTAGAGACATTAGATCAACTAAATTTTTGGGTACTGAGATTAGAACCCAAAACCTCATCAGCAGGGACACAGGAAACGCTTTTCTTAGCGAGACCTACAGAACACAACAAGCAGGTTAACATCCTGCCACCATAATATATATATCCTTTGGAAGTGAGCACGCAGACACGGCTCCAGGTTCCACACCTTGGCTTTGTTCAAGAGAAGTAGTAGTCCTTTACAAACCCCGAAGACCCATGGTTAAAATTCTTATGAGGGACAACTATAAACAACTTCCCCTCCCCAAACCTGCAGGCTCTCCCAACAGATTACTTCTAAATCTGCACTTCTATTCAGCCTCACTGGAAACAGGGCATGGATTTACTACAGCCAAAAGTGTGTTCTCTTCTCTGTGACAGCTGATGAATTAAGTATTATTTTCCAAGGAGATAAGCAAGTCTGTGCTTGTTAAGAATTCACTCAGAAGGATGCTGAAGTAACCTAAATTACCCTGAAATGCTGATGCCCATTCTACGCTGTAATTCTGTTCTACAGATATTCTACATCCTGTCTGAACACTGAAATTTATTGACACAAGACAAACATTAATTTTTCACTTAATCACCAGTTCCAAGGCAGAGACTAACCACTTCTCCATATTTAAGCCATACAGAATTCTATCAAATCTCTTTAGTGTTATTTAACTTCCTCCTTAACAACAGACGGAGCCACTGGCTCCCATCCAGCAACTCCAGTGCTTATCCAAGTTGCTGCTATCTGTACCCTACAAACATACCAACTACAAAAAATAACGTTTGGTTCCAAGCTTCTTCTAAAAACTACCTCTTCTTTCTACTGCATAGTCGTACAGTGTCAAAGTTTGAAAATACTTTAAAAATTCATTGTTTGTCACCTTGGTACAAACAGACAATGCAAAAACCTGTTTTTCCAAGTCAGGATGGCTTTCTATAAACTTATCCTACATGACACACTGGCCACACGGTATGCTTTACAGCACGTGGGTAAAAAAAATAGGTGATACATATTTATTTATTTTTCCCCCCAAAATCTAGGCTAATCTGAGCTCACACATCAGTGATAAGATTTGTGGATCCCTGTAACTGAGAGAAATTCTAGCCTTAGAGCTAAGAAACACTCAACAGGAGCAGAGTTCTTGTGGTGAAGGGCAACTCCTACGTGTGTTAGCTTTTCCCAGCAATTAAATACAGCAACTCTTCTGAAAGTGCTGCAAGGAAAAAAAATTTTTTTCCTGAAATTCTAGGTGTTTCTACAGCAACAGGATGTACATGAGATTAATTACTCTTGATACAATGTTAATAATTCTGTCCCTTTGTCTCCAATATGCACACTAGCAACATTGCCTCAAGGAGGAAAGGAATGTTCTGTTAACAGACAAAGGCAGGCTCATCCTACACTATAAGCTTCAAGAAACATTAACAAAAATCCCTATTGCTTTGATTTTACTCCTACTTACCGTCTCTTCATCACTGCTATTCCTGCTTAACAGATTTGCAATGACTGGAAGAAAAGCAGGTGGAAACAGAAGAGAAGAGAGTACTGGCCACAAACAAAACACAAAGATGCACAGTGCAATACAAATGGGTTAAATTATTGCCCTTTAAAAAAATAATTCTAAAAAAATCCTTAGCCAGACTTGCACATCCGATACAGTGATTTAGCATTTCCTAGCCTTCACTGACTAGCAGCTAGCAAGATTCAAGGAGTAGATGCAAGGGGATATATACCCAATTCATGTGGAAGAATCGTCGTTATGTTGAAATGACACAAAAAAGTCTGATTACTGTACCCAACATCAGCAGCGCGCCCAGCTCGCACACACTCATCCTGGTGCGAGTGGACGACAGACTTAGTCATAAGCATCCCATGAAAGGATTCCTTCCTGTTTCCCTGCCAACTGTCTAAGCGAATTCATTGTCTACAACTGCTGCCAGAACCCTTTCATCTCAAACACCGGAGGTTCTCCGTGAAGTTGAACTAAAACACGCCAGCTCAACTTCTCATTCCAAGCACAGTCGGCTGAAACGCACAAGAGAAGGCAACTGAAAGCAGCAATCTTGACACAGTTAGAAAGGTCCTGAGCTGTAAATGGAATGATGGATCCAACATTCTGGCCAATCACTAGCAAATTATCCCATTTATTCTCAGTGGGCAGCTGCCATGCAAAAAAAGAGGGCATTTCCAACTAATGCATCAGTATTTAGAAGCAACTGGATGTTTTTACAAATCACCAGAAACTATGCACAATCACTTTATTATGTGACCCTAGTCCGACGCTTTGTTTTCAGCAGCTCAGTATGCAAACCTGAAGCTGGCTTTGTTTACAGAAGACATCTGCGGAACTAGAATAGACATTGACAAAAAAAAAATTACCTTATGAATTAATCTAGTCAGCAGTGCTGACTATCTGATCAAGACTAAATCACAAGTTTACCAGTGAGTTTCCCTTTCAAATCTTATCAGATCAAGGGATGGGAAATAAATATCTTGGATCTCGTGGGCTGAAAAAACAGCTAACACCAGCCATGAGAGAATGTTGAGCTTGGACTTTTCCATGGCAGGTGGCCAGCTGGAAAGCTAAGCAACTTCAATGCATTTACAACAGGCATAACCTTGAGTATCTCACAGAATGATGTTTCCTACTCCACTTCTACACCAAAGCACTTCTTGCAGTGTGCCCTAATGCTCCACTTTCTGTGGAAACATCAGCTCAGACACATTTTACTGAAATTTGTTTACATCTGTTGTTAAGATGACTGTAAGGATTGAAAAGAGTCATTTATCCCTCACAATTTATTTTTAAAAAAATTTTCTCATTTTTTCTGTATCTATACAACCAACACATTTTTAGATGCAACGTAGACTAAAACCATGGTGTTGCTAGATTCAGGAAGCTGTGCAGTATTTGGAAAGTTAGGTTTCAGGTGGAAATCACACTGAGTTAAAGTGCAACTTAGGTCTTAGTTGCACTTGGGTGTGCTATTTAACAGTTTGATTCCTATAAACCAAGTGTGTAGGCAGCAGAGTGCAGAAAAAAAAAATCTCACCTTGCTTACATTACAGAAGTTTTTCACCATGCCTATTACCTCAGCACTCAGCAGACTTAACTACAGAGAACATAAGGCTTACAAGTCTGAGGGATTCCTCAAGACAGTTTGTGTGTCTGATTTTCAGAAATCATTTGCCCTAGAAAAAAAAAAATCCTTCTTTTTCAGTCATAGCTTGGCATTTATTAATTCTAAAAGACTGACCAACTTTGAACTATGGAGTGTACCACTTCTGCCAGCTGTTAGTATGCTGGCTTTCCCAGTGAATTCTCAAATCAGTTGAATTTCATGATATATACTAGCTCGCTCTCAGCACTGAGAAGCTGCTCAACATCTCATGTTCACCCACTTACACCGAAATTGGTATTGCCTTCTATAAAGTCTGACCTTTACATGCACCTGTAAATCTCCTAGATCACTAGTGGTCAAGTTGTCTCCGGTCATATGCCAAGAACATTTATTTCATTAGTTCACAGCTGTACTTCAGGTCTGTGAGAGAGGGTTTCACCCAAGAAGTGATTGCCCTCCCTATAACCTCATCTCTCCTGCTCCAGTACTGTGACAACACTGCATATTGAGTTCATCTGACAAGTGATAGTGAACCTCAAACAACCTTTGGTGATCTGAAATAAACTTCAGTTCCTGTTCACAAAGTGATCAGGTTTTCTCTGTGATTTGATTTATAGTATGATTTATCTTAAAACACTTTTCATTTATTCACATGCAGTCACAACAGACCAATTTTTCCAAATATTCTCTCCCCTACTGAAGGTTGTTTCACCATGAGGAGAAGGGGAGGTCCTTCCAAATTTGCACTTAAACTTCAGCACCATTGATATTTTAGTATGAAGATTTCAAGTAACCTAAACTTCTTTTTATTTCATTTTAGAATTTGTTCCCTTTCAAAACATTCAGGATTGTTTTTTCTGCATTTTTCAATTCAATCCATTCTACCACACAATTCACATCATTACTTTCACTTACAAAACAAAAATTGGAATGGATTTATGAAAATTAAAGCTGTTCAGGTACTGATTCACTAAAGGATCAAACATCCCTAAGCAAAGACTCACAAGGTGAGATGGGTTTGGTAACTGCATGAACAACAGCTGTAATAATGTGCAACTCCATCCTATTTTCATGTGCATCTACAGCAGAATCCTTTGACGCAGTTCTCAATCATTATAAAGCTACTATCTTGAAGCTCAGGCTTATTAGAAATGACTTACCATGGAGGAAAAGCCCACAAGTAACATTTGAGTCTTGTATCAAATGGAAAGCTTTATTTTTATTCAGCCTCACTTGCATCCGCTTTATATAAACTAAGCGCTATATGCATCTGAAAACAAACCTAAAGGTGAAATAAGCAATTTGAAATAAGTGACAGCTTCCACCCTTAAGGCCTCATCTACACATGTATATTAATCAAGCCACAGTGGAAACTGAAGTGAGTTTAACAAACTTCTACAAGCTGTTGAGCAGACTAGCCTATAAAAAAAATAATTAAAGCTCCAGTCACATCCTACTGAAGTACAGAGGGGGAAACAGTCCAGCCATGCAGATGGCCATCTGAACTCCTTGCAACCTAGAATGCATGTGCTGGACTGGGAGAAGACAGAAAAAGAGGATATAGTAGGTGCTTCTTTTGCCTCCTGCCCACATCTAGCATCATTACTGATTCAGTACTGTACTCCAACCAGACTGAAACCAGATAGATCAAAGTTTTAAATACACAGAATTCAGAGATGGAATTAAATGGGAAAGAATTCCACCAATAAACCACTATTTTTTTCAGTTTGAGATTTTACTGAGTTTTCCAAAGTAGAATAAAGTGAATATCAAGGAAAGCAAGTCAAATTAAGAGGCTTTGGGGGCAGGGTGGAGAGCAGACCTTCTAAGGACAAACACCAACAGTTTGTTCAGGAGGAAAGCCAAGTGAAGCACAAGTCTGCCACAGTCTGAGCTGCAGGAATCTGTGTTGTATACAGAGGAGACGTTTGAAAGGTGTCAATAAATTACTTTTCTGAGCAACATGTTTTCCACTTTCTCAAACAGAAAATCTTGCATGATATTTCCAAGAAGTTTTCCTCTCCTCCCCCAAATATTAAGTCAATAATAGGGCAAAATAGGTTTACTCCACAGACCTGCTTTAAGTATAGCTGCAAACTAATGAGAAGGCAGAGACCAGGCTGCCTTCTGCTTTTGTAACAGAAAGCCTTCCCAGCTAGTGCAGGTTCAGAAATAGGAGAAGCAGAGTACTCTTCTTTGAGAAGACAACAGCTCCACTCCTTCCATTACTGTTCAATTATCAGCTGGTCAGTTGCGGCAGTACAGAACCTCAACAGATTTTCTGGAACAGTATCATGTTCAGGCATCCTTAAGTCATCTAATCTATGAAAACCTCCACTGTTGCACAGCTATCATTTCACATAAATTCAAAAGTCAAAAACTGTGTTTCTTCCCACCCACTGCTCACCATCTCCTCCTCTACACTCAATACCTGTGAAATGGAACCTTGACTTTGACCAGTATGCAAACACTCCAGATACCCGGTAACTTGGAATACAAACATTTTAAAATCTGAAGAGCATCCTCAAGGTACAGGCATTTTATTTTAGCATCAGGAAAGATTTATGGAGGAAAGGAACCATTGCTTGGAAGAAGGATCAGTGAGATATAGACACTGCCATCATTCCTTGGCAAGCACCAGGTTAAGGTGACTCGTGATTGCCTGCGATGTCAGCTGCTTGTTCCACCAATGCCACAGCAGGTCACTACCTTGGCTGCACTTACAATCAGTCATAGGGTTGCACTCTGCCTCAGATGAGCTTCCCAATTTACACCAGAGCTTCCAAAAAACACTTGTGCCAACATAAGCAAGAGCACAGTGCAAAGCAAAACTCCCTAAACCACCATTTCCTATTGCTCACCGTGATTACTCTATCACAGGACTACAGCTCAAGTTAAGTTCTACCCTTGCACAACACATTGAGTAAAACACTCAGTGTTTTAAGGCAGAGCAGGCTTGTTTGGGAGACAGCAGGAGCAGGGGAAGATAATAGAAGAAAAGTAGGTTAAAGAAAATTACAGTCTTTTCAAGAAGTCATTGCAAAAGGATCAAGATTTGGATAACTAGGAAGAAGACAACATAGCCAACTGAGCAAGTTGTCACTACCTATTCTTCCTGCATTTTCCCTTTCAGCTTTCTGCCAGGTCCTGTCTTTTAAAGAACAGAGGCTCATTAAACGTAATTCAGTCAGTGTGACAAGTTACAAACAACTTCAAATATTTGTTCTCTCAGGTATAAAAATCTAGAAGATATGCCAGTAAGACTTCCTCATAAAAACAGACCTAGTTTTTAATGTTTTGCTTATTTGTTCATCTGTGCTTACTACTTGTTCTTGATCCTACCTAGCTTACTATAAACTAGGTTGTTCATGAAAGCCTGAAAGCATTCATTACCCATTATCCTATTAAAATCAGTGGACCCTTTGAAAAAATCCAAGCCGTAACCTCTTACTGTTTCTCCTAAGGGAAATTTTAGAGAATTTTTAACGACACAGATCACCCTTGCTCACTCTCTCAATTCTAGGTGGAGAGGAGGAGATCCAGTAACAATATGAAAGAATGCTGAATTACTACAGAGAACATACAAATGAGGTGCAAAAGGCTGACTTGTAAAACTGGAACTTTCTGAAGTGCATCATCAGCACTGCTCTTCTGAGCAGAGTGAGCCATGTCAGGGAGATAGGCTTAATAAAACTATTCACCTCTTCTTTTGCAGTGCCTTTTTTTTTTTGGTCCTAATTTCCTGAAACCAGCTATAGGGTCAGAGAACTGCCAATATAGCACACAGCAAGTAGCAGGAGCCCTCTCTTTTCTTTTACACAGCTAAGCCAGTCCTTGCTGGGTCTTCAAATAGTACACGTAGCTTTGATACACCAAAAACTTTGAAAACCCATATCATGGGAACACAAATATAAGTCTCCATTTCAGTTACATCTTTGAGATTCAAAGGTTGAAACCAGTCTGACAAGTGGAGCCCTTCCACTAGAAACAATATTCTTTGTTTTTAGACTTCAGTGTAAACAGCTAAATATTAACATATCTGTCTCTGCATAATGCAGGTATTTTGTTGCAACTAGAATAAAAATTGTCCTTGTGCTACCACGGTTTTAACTTACGCATGTACTCATTACTTAATATATGAGCTCTCTCTTGCTTCCATCAAATTTCAGTAGGAACTCTTTATTAGACTCCCTTAATCGTACAAAGAGAGCACCTTTAAATGTACTTAACTTGCTCAGATTTCTGGAATACATTCTCATTACTGGGAATCTCTACGGAGATACTAGCTGCCAATTTTGAAATCTCTTGAATTAGAGATCCATTAGAAACTTTCTGAACATGAAATTAAATAGCACAATCAAAAGCTAAAGGCTGCTCACTGGGTTGGGTTTGTCTCTGCCCAGAACTTTCCTGCACACTAGAAAGGGATAAAGAGATTACTCCAGTGGTTTTTAGCTGCAGTTGGGTACTGGCTCAGACAGCCTGAACTGAAAGTTTCCTTCCTTGTTTCTCACAGCATGTGCCAGCATTTCTTGATGGGAATGCAAAGATTAATTACAGCTGTACTTGCTCTGAACAAATCCTTATATTCAATACAGTTCTGCAAGATTTAGGGTAGCACTAATTAGGGCTTAGAACAACAATCCTGCAAGGACAGACACACTGAGTATTTTTTCTAATTATTTTATGCGTAATAAAATTAAAGCTTCTTTCCAGAAGCAGGGTGGCATTTATTCTCAAGAGTTGGGAGCCAAAAGGACTTTTCCAGTCTAAGAACATTAGATTTTGTGTTTCAGTGCTATTGCTGAAGGTAAGACACCAAACTGTAACCGCTACCACACGCATACAGAGAGAGTCAAGGATGAGTACAGTACTTATTCTGTAAATCTTTTGGGACACCCAGACAGTTCTCTAACGGACTCAATTACTAAGAGGTAAAGACAAAAAAAGTTTGTCCTTAATAAAATACACATGAGTAAAAAGAAGTCTTTCAACCAGAAAAATGGCAATCATCAGGCAAGATGCAAATTCTCATAATGAATTTTCAACATGGGAGCTGTATCTGTGAAGTTGTTTCTCTCATTCACCTTAACCACACCAAAAATACAGTCAGGATTTATTGGCATCCGAGGACCAAAAGCAAAAACTCCTACAGGCAGCCTTACACAGTACCATAAAAATACAAGGCCTTTTAATCTACCTCCAAGAACCTAAAAGTTAAAAAGTAGGACCACACAAAGTCTGTATTTCAACCTTTTGGTAGCCACAGACAGCAGGGCATTAATGCACTCTACATTTTACAGACTTTAGAAGTGATTTTACCCGAAGTTTTTGATCTTTAAATAAATAAGAAAAAAATGAAAAATTGTAGAGTGCTGGGAATTCACTATACAGAGTACTAGAACAGCCAGTAGCACAGCTCTTTTTGTTCAGCGTCTCAGTTCCCATATGGTAGGCATATCAATTTCTTGTTATCCACTTATTTATTATGTATGATCTGCTCATTACTTTCCAACTTATCCTCCCAATTCCATGCAGGCTACATTTCATCCAGCTGTTGCATTTTGTCATAACCTAAGGCCAGGAGCAATTCAAGGCAGGAATCCTTTTATTTTTCCACAGAGCATTTTGTACAGAGGGCTTTAATCCTTGGTTGAGACTTCAGGTAGGTACTGTAACAAATTGCTATTCTCTTAACACCTTTCCATTTGCACTGTTTTGAAAAGGTCATAATTCATCATGACCCTTCTGGTTCTTGTTATTTCTCCCCAATAGCAGAAAGTATTTAAGAACAGCTAATAACTGCTTTACCCATCACACAGCTTTCTATGGATGGTTCTGCTTGAGAGAATAGCTTCTGTCACTGAGAGAAGATATTGCACAAGTGGATTTTGCTAGAATTCGAAATGATTTGCAGTGTAAAATTATTTTTGACCTTTGATTCTCTAAATGGGTTTGAATCCAGCCTACTTTAAATGCAAGTTCTTCTCACATCTTTCTCAGTGGCACTTAAAGCAAAACTGAGATTATCAAGTGAACTATTCCTTGGTGTAGGTGACAGACGATGTGTTATGGAGGGATCCTCAACGCTGCCTCCTGCTCCAGCTTAGTCCTGAATTTGAATCTCAGTGACTGTCAAGACACAGTAGCGCTGGTACAGTGAAACACCGTGCTGCTCAAGGAGTTCTTCTGGTGGCAGCAGGCCCATTAACATATCGTTTAAGCATTTATTTTTAGAATACTGCAAATAATAGGAGACTGAGCATTTAACTTCTGTAGATGCAAACTGACAAACCATACAGTATTGGCCAATATCCACAGAATTTTGTGCAAAGATTTCCAGCTGCGTTTTGCTTTATGTTACCTCTCAATTTTTAACAAAACCCAAACTATAACTCATTGACTCTCACCTCCTTTAACAAAATGCCACCCTTGTTTGAGAGTTCTTACTTGAGACTTTGATCTGAAAAAAAATTTCCTATTTGGTGTTAGAGACAGGATTAGAAACCAGGGGCTCCAACTGCTAATCCTTCCTACTACAGACCAGCCACAATACTTTGCAGTATTATACTTAAACAAGCAATTAACTTTTGCTGTACAAAGATGAGTCAAACTCTATAACTTCTCCATAAACTTTCAAGGTCTGGGGATTAGAGGACAGAACTAGAACTAAAAATTTTGATTTGGACCTCTGGCAGTTAAATACCTTGCTGAGGTATTTAACTAAAAAGAAACATCTCCATAACTCACCCTGCTGTATGAGTCCAGAGCAGGATATTATTATTCAAGCTGCATAGATAAAAGTCTACAAGTTAATAATCTTTTAAATTAATATGACATCTTATGTCAGATTAAGCCACTGTTTCAGAATTATAACATATTCAGATTATAACAGACTATTACTGTTACTTTTTTAACAAAGAAGTGGCAAATTTAAGGGAAAGCTTAGATCATATAGCACTATCATTCCTTAAGTGTAAGAGCTAAATTCAAACAAGTCTATTTACCATGCACAGCTTCACAATTACTTAAAAAAACCATATAACATTATTAGACACAAATGTACTTGACTTTCAGCACTAACACTGTGTAATTAAAAAATATCAAGTCTCAGCAACAGCAAACATGAGTTTTTGGTGTGTAGCACTACTGTCAGCCCATTGTTTTCTAAAAAATTTTCTAGGTCAGAGTAGTATGTCCCATTCAGATCTAGAAAAGAAAAATCCACGTAGTTTCCCCAGCAATAATCTAGTTTCACAGGAGTTCTGCAAACTCAGAATACCCAAACAAAGCTCAAGAGTAATTTGGCAAAGAGTTGCTGCCTAGTCCCAGTTACGTGCATTAAATGGTAACAAGATTCCCATGCTGGCACTTTAAACAATGTGGGTATTTCCTTTGTACATCTCACCAGCATTGGTCAACCCCAATGGATTTCACTAATAAAATATGCGAGTTTCACAGCTTTGAAAAAAAAAAAAAAATCTTTACAGAATAAGCAACTTTCATAGTCTCTTCTGTAAGCTCATATTCAAATGGTAGTTTGCAAAAAAGAGCAGCTCATTTTTGTGTTTGTGCTGGAGTTGATTTGACAATTGGTATTTCCTCAAGAGGACTCGCATTAGCAAGTGCATTATGTCAATACTAGGCATAAGTACTCCTGCAAGGAGTAGTGCTGCCCCATATATGCTGAAAGAAGAGTGAAATACTTAGAAACACGCTTTTAAGGTTACCTCTACTCTGTCCTTGCATCTTAAAGGCAAATGATCAGTTGGAAACATTTTACTTAAGGAATCAAGAAATCTCTATTAAAGTGCCCTGAAGAATTCTGACAAAGTAGAGCCCACTCCTGCAGATCTCATTTAACACACCACTTCAAAAGTCACCTACTTCTCACATCAAGTCAGTACTCTGCTGCCCGACCTCTCAATTCACTTGACTCCTAGAGGCAGTCAAATGCTGCCACATAACCTCCATCCACTACAGCAGCTGGTATATAGCCTAACTCCTGATCATCTTACATTACTGCCATACCTAGTATTTCCGTACCAAAATAAAAACATTCAAGCAACAGTTTGTCCGCTCTGAATCAAGAATTAGTGCGAATGACTAGTGCCTCACCTTTGTACTACCCAAAACACACAGCTGGCTGCCTATGAGGCTTTGAAGCCATCAGCTCCTCACGTAAGAAGAATGCAGCAACAAGCTATACCAGCACAAGGACTAGGCTGTTCACTATGCAGCATTTCCAGCACACTATCTGTTCTGGCAGGCATAATTTAACCACTTCAATTTATTTCAAGTGTCTGCTTAGAGAAAAAAAACACATCACATAGTTAATTCATAGGGGAGTGACTCGGAAGTGACTCATGTCCTATTACAAATACACCCAAACCCCCACACCTCAAAACACCCAGAGAATGGTGAATCAATATAAAAGAAAGGGTCTTTAAAACATTTTCCAGAGTCTTCTCACATCCAAGGCTTCTGAGGCTCTTAGTATTTGAAGTATTACTGGAAGTGTTCCATACAATTCCCTGTGCACAGATCTAAAAATAGCCATGGACATAGTAGTAAGTTTTTGTCTGTATTTGCAAGTCCCATACTTCCCTCTCAGGAACTCATTAATGATATTTTTTAAAAAAAGGAGTACTAAAACATTAGAAATTCTTTCAACAGTGCTGTGAATATCTATAATAATACATCAATAATAACAATTAAATTTAAATTGATACTCTAGTGTTGGATTGTGAATATAGTCTGTCTATTAAGAATAACTGCATTAAAACAGATGCCTTTTGCCGCCTCCTTGGATGGCCATGCTCTTTTCTGTACCAAGAAAGGCAGGTATCTGTAAGCGCAAGCCAAAAGCTAGTCTGGCTGCATGTGAGTAACTCAGCACAGTTGCCTTAACTGCAAATAGGCTTTGGAGTTCAGAGGAAACAGCCCCATCAATCCTAAAGAGATGAGAATATTACTTCTACCACAGGAGAAGTTCAGGAGCTCTTGAATTACATAGTTACAGGCTAGAAAGACTCAGTATTTTGAAGGGAAGCAGTAAGAGTCATTCAAATAAAGACACTGCTCTGACTAAGAGTAGTTAGGATGGATATTTAAAAACAAAACCAAAAAACATTGTGCATGTTTCACAAACCTGATAAAACAATGTCAATTTTGCTTTAAGAATTGATGAAACCAGATGATGGCCTTTGTGGATCTGCTCGTTGTCAGCTTAAGCTCTATAACAGCGCTAGCGCACAATATCTATCTGTTCTGACCATGACAGAAGTATCATTTTCTTGCCTGACAAGCCCTATTTATCCCATCTATACCCACAATGATATGAAGCATGCTAAGTTGCAAGAAGTCAAACAAGTACCTAACCCTGCTTCAGGTTTTGTTTGTTCTGGACACATTAAAACAGAAGTGAATGGCTTCACATGTTGTCCCACTAGAGACCAGGGAGGAAGAAAAAAAAAACCCACAACCAAAAACCACCACCAAAACAGAAACCACCTGACCAAAGCAATTCCTACCTTGGCCACAGTCTCACGTTTATGACATGAAAGGAAACATCATTTATGGGTGCAAAAAAGCTTGCAGATACATGCACTTGAACAACCAAACACTTGTTATTAGGCTCAAACTGACGAAGCTTCTACCTTTTCAGCTAAATCATAACTGAAATCCCAAGGTCCTTTCTCCAAGCCGCCATTCAAAATAGAATTTGTCTCCACCTGCTGGCAATGAAGAATTAACACCCAGTTGCCCAAACTACCACGGCAACCTCAAAAGAAAAAATGTTACAAGACGTTGAGACACATGATAAATGTATTCCTTTCTAACATACAGACAGAAACTGGGGTAGGATAATGAGGGCAAGGGAGAAGAGAGAAGAATCACATACTGATTACAAAGGAATTCCTATTCTAGTAGTTAAAAAACGAGGACAGACGTGACAATGTAACCAAACATACAATGAAGCTTTTGTCCCCAAACTACTTGGCTTGCATACAAGGAACAGAGGAACTTTGGTCGGTGGGGACAGGCTGAGGCGGAGGAAGAACGAGAGGCTGATGTTTGTGAGAAGAAAGTGTAATTGGGCAGTCTGCTTTAAGAAAGACGGTGAAGAAAAAAAAGCAAAAAACCACCCTGCTATTGTAGAATCCACCCACTCACTTCTGAAATGCTCAAAGACCCAGACAGGGATTTACAGCCAGCACTTCTAGGCACTGAATATGAAGCAGAAAACACTGAAATGCCCAGAGGCAGCTTCTGTGGTCCCAGAGAAGAAGTTTTCAGATTGTATGAGGTTATGGTCAGAGCCATTTTCTTTCAACAAGTCTGCTACTGCTGAGTCAGTCATTAAGCTTAGCCTTACAGACCATAGGAAGACACCTGCACGTTGCAATTTTCAGCTCTAGTTAACCAACCAACATGTTTTACTCTTTATTTTTAAACAAAGTCACATATCTTCCTGAAGAAATACAGACAGTTCAAAAGCAGACCAATATAATCCTACAGTTTACAAGCCAAAATAACGACAATAATAAAAAGAGCTGGTGCTCCATTGACTGTAAGACCAGGGTGAAGAAAATGCTAGTGCCGAGAAAGGTCATTATTTCACACATTGTCCAGAAACATTCACAAAGATCATAGTAATGTAAAGCTTCAAATTCCGGTGATGATTTTAAAACTATTAAAGATAATAAATTCAGTTCAAACCAAGCATATTCCATTTAATAGCTCATTTATACTAAATAAGAAAGGGAGTGCTGATGCAGAGGTTTTCTTTAGTCTTAGTTAAAATCAGTTCAGAAAAGATTTATTTTCTCAGAGTCCACTATATCTGGCTTATTTATTTACATGAGGCTATATCCAGCAAGGGTTTAAACTAAATGAAGGTATGGGTTTACACACATCATATGCAAGTATAAATAAAGGCATCTCCTTAAACCACCTGCTTCCTTTAAGAAGTTCTGCAGTTAAAAAAAAATTTTTTTAAACAGAAATGGTACTGCTGCTATTCCCCATGTACTCAGGGGATCAGACTTCCTTCAAACCTAGAAGCGAGGAATGGAAACTTGTTCAAGTTATTAAGGTCTTAATTTGTTTAGCGATCAATCCAGAAGCACCATTTGTATCCTCGAGAACAATCTATTACATTTTAAAAACTTTTGTGCAGTAAGTGCTTTTTATTACAATTAAGGTACTTTAGAATCTCCTGATGATGCAGCCTGCACAGCAAAATAATAGCACCCAGGATTTTCAAGGTGTTAGTGCCACAGACGCATGCAGTGGGACCGAGTTACACAGTATTTCTGTGACACACTGTATTGTTGCACTACTGACAAGTTCACAGTTCTGGTGCCTGCAGCAGTTCCGGTTGCCCCAGTAGCATTTGACAGGTTATATGAATGCCATCCAAAAAGATGCATGACAGAGCTATACCATGATGTTGAAGATGACAGCATATTAAATGATCACTTGCACGCCTGTATGCTTGGTTTTTGTGGGGCTTTTTTATTTTTTGGTATTTCCTGTTTAATCCTTAAAGCCAGAGAATGCAGAGGTAGGCCTACTAGTCTTGGAATGCTATTTATTCAACAAACTACATTTCTTTTTTCCAGTTTGATGCAATTTTATTGCTAACCAGTACAGGAACAAACCTCCCACATGAATCCAATCTGAATCTCTCCCTAAAAACAAAACCCATGCTTGATCATACCATTTCCCAGAAAAAAAAAAAAAATATCTTAACAGGCTGCTGATGCAATTATTGCTTACTATACCGGATTCTCTTAGTAGTTGTCTCATGTTAAATTCAAGTTCCCTGTGGCATGAACCATCTTTTTATTTCACATTTGAACAGTGCTTAAAACAGTAAAGTCTTAGTCTGTGTCTACAGATGCTAGGAATGATGGAACAATTAATCTATCTTCTCTCCCCACTGTACATCCTCCTCCCCACCCCCAGTGCTGTAACATGGAAATTGGTACATTTTTAGCCTAAGGAAGTGAGGTTTATACAATCATCCTGTGACAGTTTAACCTAGCCATTTTATTTATTCTTTAGCCATTCATTTAGCAGTCTCAGGATACTTCAGAGACAGATTTCAAAAGATATGCAACAAGCCTCAAATAGGCATCTTATTAGTGGAGAGAGATGAGTACCCAAGGGCTGTAACATGAGTTTAACTACAGTATTAGACACTAGCGAACCCACAGTATTAGACACTAGAGGAGCAGTGTGAAGAAACAAAGAAGAGTTTCACTACTGAATTTCTCTAGTTTTCCTTTAGCTATATAGAGTTCCTTTGTTTCTATCCTCTGCCTAGCTCCTCTAATTAAACATTGTTAACATATGCAGGTATGAAGAATTTCACCTTTATCTGTCTCTTTTCCTTTTTTTTTTTTTTTTTAAAAAAAAAAGCGCTGAATACAATTTGGGAACAGAACACCCAAAACAAAGAATTCTACCTGCAGATTGAAGCGTAATTAATATGCTAAAATCATAAAGATACATTTATTAGAACAATTAGGAAATCATCCCATACTATTTTCCAAAAACTAGTAACCATGGTACTAGGTGCATGGATCAGTACCTTGTCTCACTGAACAGGGAAGAAAAAGAGAGAAAAAAAGTGCATCTCCATCTTGTACATAGGAATAGTAAGGAGTGGATTATGAACAGCTGTCAGAAACATATTCCACACCAGAAGTGCAGCTATTTTGGCACAAGAGCATGAAGACCTAATAACAAGAAAGCAAGGAAGATAGCACATTTTTACGCTCACTGTCATCTTTCAGTTGCTTATCCAAGTTTCACTTGCAGACGTCAGGATGAAAAGAAACAGTCAAATAGCAGCAGCCAGAATGGGTGTTGCATTCACTTCAAAAGATCTGCATGCAGGAATAGTTTGCCAGTTTCAATACAGTGCAAGCTGGCAGGACTGGAAAGCTACAAATTAAGTGTGCCTTCATCAGTGACCTACTATGAACAGACCTACTGAGCTGCTAAAATATTTTTAGTTCAACCAATTCCTGCCTTTTTTGGTTCCTCTTGCTCTTCCAGTTTATCCAGTCATGTGCACTTTTCCACTCCCTCTTATTGCCATGTAGTTTTTCAAGTTTGGCTCCTATTACCACTTGTTTCTGCTGCTGAAGCGCTCAGATTTACAGCATTACTACAAACAGCTCATATAATAGCTAAGTCTTGCATGTAGCAAGCAATCTTTCAACTGAAGAGAGATTTATACAACAGGGAACTTTTTTCCTCCCACCGGGAAGATGGATGTACTCACCAGCTGATACTCGCTCCGACGGCTGAAGGCTTCCTTGATTCCCGAATCCCTCCAGAGCGCACCCAGTGCGGGTACATACAGCTGGAAGGTGGCAGGCTCTATGGGCATTCCAGCTTTGTTTTCAAAAGCCATCAAAAACATTCCATGCTTCTCATTCTCCGTGTACTGCCAAGGGATCCCCAGTTTGTCCCGTGCATCAACCAGAACCCTGCAGCCCTAAAGAATGATTCAGATAAGAAAGTCAGTGATAAAATGACTGAAGTGTAAAAGAACAAGGACTCAGAGGTACTTGAAGCTGCCTTTTTTTTTTTTTTAAACACTATTCTGGTGAGACTGAACTCAGGAGAGAATCATAAACATTGTTTATTGCAACATCTTAGTCAAAATGTATTTTTCCAGGTGGAAAAAAAATATATAAATAGCAGCAACAGCTAGTTGCAACAAGCAATACTACCAACAGATAATAAAAGTAAACATCAAATGCTTAAGAAAAGTATCTGGAAACTAAGGTATGATCCTCATAGCTGTAGTTTTGAAAGTAACACCATGCCTAAAACCATATTCTTCCATCTTTCTCTTTGCATTTTTACAGATCAAAAAGGATACTAGTTTTCTCAACCATTAGGAGATCCAAAAAGCATTAAAAAAAATATTGTTGAAAGAACATACTGTACATTCTGGTGAAGTAAAGTATATTAAGTGCCCAAAATTTGAGGATACTTAGTAACTTCTAGTGCTGTATGCATCCACCAACTAGTTAAACATTTAGGTAAGACAGACAGCAATACCAAACTAGCAAGATCAAAAAGCATGTTGCTGTAAAGCACAATTTTGACACGATCTGTTTGGATGCTATACAACACAGCTACCCAACTTAACAGATTTCTTGAAAGTTTGCTGTAAATGAGCATCTTCCACTGAGACACTTTCATCCACATGGTTGTCTCCAGTAGGAAAGCCCAGCGGCAAAAAGACTGAAGACATTGCTTATATTTCAAGCAGGTGCAGTTTTCCATCAGCATCAGCTTACTTTTTGAACTTGCCACACATTTGCTAAGATGTCATGACTGGTAGGTTTTGGTACTCTAATTCTGAAAAAAAAAAATCTGGAAGGAAAGTGATCTAGTTCTCAAATTTAACTCAGGACTACTGAGACTGCTTAATTTCACATTTTGCAGTTTTTATGGAAACTTAGTTTCATATTCATGGCAACAAGCCAAACATATGAAGTTAAGTAACTTTAAAACTTCAGTCTTGAATCTAACTACACCTATACTAAATTGCTTCAGATGGCCAAGAGTTATTTCTCAACAGTAAGCACCATTTAAATAATAGATAGATCTGTTAATGGTGCTTAGCATCTCAAGCACCATCTAATTCACAAGTAAAATCTGTGTGTGTAATATTAAACTACTTTTCTCATTGTGTTGATCTTTGGTTTTACAGTTTATGAAAATAAATAAAAAACAAAACTGAAGTTTTGTTTCCACATGAACCTCCACATTACTGAACTGATTTTTTTTTTTGCATACTTTAAGCTATTAAGAGTGTACGTATGTTTTCTTAGCACTTGAACCTTTCACCTCTCCAGTCCTTTAACAGCACCATACAACAAGAACAGTAACTTTCCCAGTGGAAATTAAGATTGGAGAGGCAAGTGAGAAGCAACTTAGTGTGAGTGTCACAGAACTGGAACTCAAAGCAAAGCATCGTAATTGTCACTATGTAACAGTGTTCCTGAAGTGCAGTTTCCCAAAAATGTAAATATTTATAATTCTGTAGTGATTGTTACTTTCTTTTTATAAAGTAGAGAATATATCTCCACAATACCATGAAAAGATGAAAATTGAGTATTTACAAACTGCTGTTTTAAATTCTAGACATAACTATCTAGTAACCCTGTCATACAGACAAAAAGCCAACTTTCATTCCTAGTTACAGAATTTATTCCTTTATTAATGGAAGTCTTTAGATTTGCATTATTCAAACAGTGTTAACAAGTGTAAGCATGAAGGAAAAACACTTCTAAGGCTCTGTCTCTGAAGAGCAGATGCCTGCACGACATCTCACGACCTTAGACACTTCTGCAAACCCATCACTTGCACAGAACAGCCTCCCGGCTGCAATTCAAAGTCAGTGTCAGCTCCCCCCTAACCCCAGTCGAGAACTGCAAGATTTTCCAAAGCATTGTGGTAACTGAGCCTGGTGAGACTCTGCTATTTCTATTTAATGCCAGGTTTGTTTCTGTTCAACAAGAAGTGTTTATGAACAGAAATGGTTAATTGGCTGGCAATCCCCATCTCCCCACCCTTGGGCCCTTCCAGAGCTCCCAGCCCACACAGGCCAGCTCTGACCTTTCACCTGCTTCGGCTCCAGCTCTCTGTAACCATCTCCCCCAGCCACTCAGCTCAGCTCCGGCTTTTCCATCTTACAGCTTTCAGACTGATTTAACCCTTCCCCATCTCACAGCTGCCGCAGTCCCTTCAGAGGGTTTGCAAGACTGCACAATTCCTGTTTGGATAAAGCGGCACCGGGACCTCAGGCTCGGGTTTCCCCACACTGTTGCTTTGCCTTTTTCTGCTCCCACTGGAAATATGGAGGATCTCAAGAGACTGTTGTTAAGGAAAGTTTCATCATTTGTTTGGAGAGAACCACAAAAGAGAGTTTCAACCAAGGGCGTAGAGACTGCTCCTGTCCCAGAATAGTCACTTATCTGCTGGCTGCTGCTCCTTGCAAATGCAGGTTTGGATCTCCCTGGGGCAAGAGAGGGAACTAAACTTAGACCTCACAGACCCTATGCGAGTGCATTAACTACTGTAAGGTCACCCACAGGGAGCTTGTAGCATCAGCACCTTCCTCTGTTTGAGCAAGAAATGGTTGCCACCGAATCACATACAGAGCCCAATCTGGGACCAAGTGGCAGATTCAGATGTAGAGATGTCACCATTAGTACTGACAAAACAGACATATATAGACATGCGTACAAGGTCAAGTTTAAAGACTGAATGAAGAACATAAATCCAGGAAGTGACTTAGCAGGAATGCTGTCCTATGCATAACCACAGGAACAGCACTTCTCAAAAAAAAAAAAAAAAAAAAAAAAAAAAAAATCAGAATTTGTAGAACACACCAGCTTTGAGATATACACCTAAAATGCACCAGGAGTAAAAGCTTTACATAACAAGTAAAATAGCCAATGTTTCTTCCCCTCAGCTCTTAGCAGTTAAGAGTATTTGTGACTCAGCAAGATCCCCAGTAAAGTGAATCTAGACTTTTCTCCATCTGAAGTGAATCGAAACATTTCTCCATCTCTGCAGAACAGTTCCATAGATGCTACAAGCAGATGTCAGAAAGATGAGGAGAAACAGAGGAACTGCCAAATTTAGAGCCCATGAAATGTGAGAATAGCAATACAGAGTTACTGCTTACACTATTTTTTGCAGCCACAATGAGCATTTGATAATCCTTGCCCCATTCCCCCGCAGAACAAGTTACCATAGGAAAGGTTCCCTCCTTCCAGAAACACATTCAAAACACTTTCCATATCTTTTTTCTCCAAAAAGACCATCATGGGAGATAGCCAGAGAGTCACTTCTATCCTCAAGTAAAACTGCTTAAAAGTTTATAGGTACTATTGATGCCCAGAGGTAAAGATTTCACTTAGAAGATTAAATTTAAATAAATTAAAAGAATTTCCATTTATTATAGAATAAGCAGAATAGTGTAATATATTTAATAATAAAGTATATTTATCAAAACGGAATTTGGACTAAGACACCATTGGTACTAATAAGAAAAAACCCACCAAGTCTTATTAAATGTACAACACTCCCTCCCAAGCTCTAATAAGGAAGGTAGCACCAGACTATTTCCACTGCAGTGCTCATTTCACAGTAAACCTTCTCAACACTGCTATGACAGTTTTTCTGATTTTCTACTACTATAGAAAATGTCAATTTTCTCTTTCATTCAGAAGACTGAATATGGTCAATTACCATGCTGTTTTCAAATTTGGAATATGGAAAAAAAATATGGCAACAGCTTTTGATATGAAATAAACTTCTGAACAGTTCAACTGATTTAAAGCTTTTGTGCTGTAATCAAAGCAGGACCCAGAATAAGCACAGATGGAAAGAATTAAAATTCACAGATAAGGATAGTGTCAGGCATTAGAAAATGGCAAAACAGCAGCATACTGGAAGCACCAGTTAAGGAGGGGAAAAAAGGAAATTCTTCGTTCCGTTCCTAATAATTGGCACACACAAAACCTGAGTGGAGATAGGGTAGCACAATTAAAGGTGTAACAAGAGTGTGACATGCGATCTAACTCATGAAGTATTGTATCTTATGCAGAAGAACACACTAAAGAGATCTAGAAATCCACAGTTTTGAAAAAAGATAACCAAGGCACGATATACCAGGAAACCACAGAAATTACAAATGAATTGGAGAAGGGGGGTAGAAAAAGTCTTCTTTCCATGCCCCTTGCTACATAAGAATGAGTAGTACAGCAACACAGTTATCAAACAGAAGTTAAACTAAAAGAAGGGGTTTTTCTATACACCCCCCAGTGACAAACTCATTTACATAGGATGTTGGCCAAAACTATAAATGGATTCAAAAAGCAATCAAGACAAATTGATGGAAGAAAGGTCCAAAGAGGACTATTCAATTACATTCCAGATGCAGCTCCTGGCTCAAGAAGTTTCCAAAACCAAAGGCTGCCAATAACTGGAGGAGTATACCAAAGTATCACATTGCCTTGTTCTTGTACCCGTTTTTGGTTGTGGTTTTTTTTTCATGTCAGAGACAAAGCGCTAGATCCTTGGCCTGACAGAGCACAGCTGTTAGGCACTAAGCAGAATGTTTGCTACTCACCAGCAGTATGAAGGTTTTATGAGCATTTGCGCAAATGCTCATTACTAGGACTGACTCAAATATATTTTTTGTCTCCTTTACTTTTGAAAACATTCTAGCTTTGGAAAAAAAATATCCAGGTCATCTTGCATTTTAAAATAATAAAGTGATCTTGCCGGAATTATTAAAAAGGTTATCACCAGCTCATGTCACTTGAAGCCAGTGACGCTTGCCAATACATGAAAAGAAACGTTGCAGAGCAGCTTGATTTAAAAATATCTTACATCAATAGTTACACTACTACATTAAACACAACATTCACATTTTAAATTATTTACATACTCCAGTACTTGAAGGATCCGTTATCCTTAAAATCTCGCACCTTTCACCAAATGGACCAACTCAGAGGCCGAGTGAACTCACCCCAGTTAAGCACCAAACACACAATGGAAACAATAGGTTTGGGGGGCCCTCGCTCGTAAGCAAGGGCAGGTCCTTCCATGCACAGACCAGCAGTCACGGGATCAAAAGATTTTATTATTGTAGTCAAGTGTCTAGAGAGAATTTGCAAAACTACTTAGAGTTTGTATACAAATAGAAAAGTCTCCTACAGTGCATTTTCTCAAAATAATTTTAAGGAACTACTAGTGGGTATGAGATCACAGACAACAGAGTAACTGTTGTTACACGTGAAATACTGCAGCAGCTACTTTTTAAGTTTTTACCATTAATACACTGCTCTAGAGGGAAAGCCCTCTATCTCCAGCATCTGTATATTACTGTATATTGCTGTTGCCAGAGAAGTGCTGATCACTGCTGAATACTTGATCAGGGGACTCCAAGTCACAGCAAACAGGCAATACTGTCTTTGCCTGGGTGTAAACCAACATGACCATTGCAGGCAACAGGGAGATTCAAACCTGTTTCCTACTGTGTGCTTTTCCTCATCGTTGTTGAGAAGGAACTGGCAGAGTCTGGGGATCACAATTCACAGAGACCAATATAAATCTGAGCTAATACCAAACAGAGTGCTCCCACCTCAACAAGATATTTCTAACAGCCCCTTTATGCCAGTGGAACAGTACAGAGTGATGCAGCAATACGAACACAGGTCCAGCTAGGCCGTAACTGTACCAAAAAACTGCAACAGCTCTGCGATCACTGGTGCCAATACAAGACAGAGAAAGCTGAATCACACAGCCATAGATGGGACCGGACTCTTCAGCAGCAATGCTTACTGGCAAGTAAAGAAAGACGATAAAATGTAACCTACTTGTATTTTTAGAAAACATCTCTTAACCTTCTAAAAAAGACATTTTCAAATACGATTTTTAAAAATAAAGTTGTCAGTGTTTGCAAATATAGTTGCATGCACTTTTTTTAAATTGCCATCTGGGACAGTGGGAAGAAGGTGATCTAACAAAGTAATAGCAAGACAATCAGATTTTTACAGCATGCTATCATAAAAGCATTAATGGTGTTTTTATTTGATCTGTGTCCTTGGAATGTTATAGCCAAGCAGCAGCCAAGATCCCAATGTCATTAAGGATAAGGCTGCACATGACAGAGCAGTCAGTCTAACAACTAGGTACCATCAAAAGGAGCATCTTTCCTGATAGTGTAGTTCCACCCTCTCCTGTCTGATAGGTTTGTCATTTGTCTGAGCCCACAAGCCAATCCAGTGAGCAGACATCACCAACAGCCTAGTCATTTATATAAAAAGTGATTTCCACTACCTATATTAGTTTGCTGTGAGACAGACAAAAGGGTAGGGGTCAGAGCAGCACCAGTTAGACAACAAAAAGGCTCACCAGTTATGCATGTATTTTCACCATTCACATTCTCCAGTGCCACCCAGGTGAGAGCAGGGTAAACAGTAAAGATGACCTACCTTACAGCCCAACACACAAATAAAAAATGGGAACAAAGGGGAAATGTCATTTACTTAGTCCACAGGAACACAAACATTAAGAAACGTTTGGATTAGCCACTGAATCTCTGAACTGGGAGCAGCAGTGATGTCTGCTTGTCTGAAAAGTCTGAAAAAGAGTCCTTGTCTTTGACTGAATCCAGCAAAATTATGATAAATGCAGCAGAAGGAAAATACTCTCACTGCAAGCTTTACTTGCAGCAGAGAGATGACGACCTCAGAGGTGATGACGTGTGCAGGACCTTAAAGTTCTGAGCTTTCAGAATTACATTACCAGGTTTCTCCTTTTCCTGAGACCATCATACTAATATCTAGTTCACGTTTTCAATGGAGCAGAAGCAGCATTTGCAGTTCCGAAAGTATCCCCATCAGGTTTGCAAGATCCTGTCATGCTGCCCTCAGATATACTGCCACAGTATCCAGCAGATGTGCTTAGACAGAAGGGAAGGGTAGAGAGAGGGGGCCTTCAACATTAGGATAAGACCAGCTCCTCACTCCCACACGGGTGAAAAACTCATACAAGTGAAGGAAGCTCATTTGGAAACTCTACAGCCTCCGATTCCTTCTAGCTTTTTCTCCTATTGTAATTAGTCTTGAACTTACTTTTTCAAGCGATTTGTACTAGTTTGCTCCAAAGCTTTCTTGTAAACATTATTAGTAGCACAATTTGCTGATTTCTTTGCCAATACTGTTTCCAAATTAATCATAAAAATATATGTATACTCAACCAACTGAATATAAGCTCCCAAATTTAGTCACTCAAGTGACTAAACTTCTGTCTGGAAAACATGAAAGTATGTGTCTACAGTCTCCAGGGACTAACTCATGTTCTGCAATACTAATGACTACATCACAAGAGCATTGTAAACTCTATTTTGGAACAACAATGAATATTTATCATTTATTATTGACCATTACTCCTCTTCCACTATCGACCATGATGAAGGTAGATTGCTCTCTCCTAGCCCAGACAAGACACCCCAAATGCAAAAAGACCACCAGAGCTGACAGAATTTGTATTTAAGACACAGAACATACATCAACTGGAAGTTAGTAAGAGTTTAATTGATTAAATGAACCCAGAACAGTTAGACCAACAAGATTCATAAGGATTGTTTATTTTCTACATAATTTGGGGAATATTATTTTTCATATTAAAAGAACCACTACACAGTAAAAGCAAAAAACAAAGATAACCAGATTTAAATACCAGTTCTATCACAGAAATTTAGCACTTCTACATTAAATTCAATGGGAAAGCTCCTAATTAGTCACAGTTCCTAGAGTATTCTCCTTGTCACTCCTTTTAAAAGAAACTGTCCCAGCAGAAATGAGATTGACACTGTCCTGCGACCAACTACAAGTATAGCTAGATCCCAACTCTGGAGTAACTGAGTGTCGCTATCATCACCTCCTAACAGGTTACCAAATTTGTTTGCATGTAAACCCAAGGAAATGCGTAGTCAAGTCCATTTAAAGAATAACAAGAGTTCACATAATGGAAATATGTATTCTCTCTTCATTTGTAGGCTATTAGAAGAAATACGCTTGCACTACAAATGACTAGGCAATTTGAATACAAAGTGTAGCTCCCAACTAAATTGAGGAATATTCTTTTCCCACTTCCCAGAGTTTGTATCTGTACCTGACTGAAACCTGCAAGTTGCGAGTTTTCTTGTTTTGTTTTTCAATGACACTTAGGGTCAGAGACCATAAACACAACATAAGCCCATTCAGGGTACAGAAAATACCTGCAACAATGAAGCAGCAGGAGTCCAGGTTTAGTATTGGTTGCAGAAGTCCAAACTTCTTAAAATGGACTTCAGCACAGGCTACTCATTTTGCCCGCTTTACTGCCACTCATATTCAAGCTGTCAAGAAGAAATGCTTTTGGGTATGCCACGTGTATTGCAACTGCACTCAAAAGTCCCAAAGATATATCCCCAGGGAGTTTTCATGTCCAAAATCTTTGGTTGTTTTTTCCCCACTCAGAGCCCACAAATGAAGTAACACACCATTTCCTGAGTACTCCTCTCCACCACAATTCCAGGCTTTTCAATTCCTTAGTCTATCACCACAATTCAGGCCACAGACAACAAGAAAACACACATGTATCGAAACCTTGAGCTGGCCTTCTCATTTTCAACATAGAAGCTAACATTAGCAAAAAACTCAACAGATTATACTTTAGGCTTTTAAAAGCTGAATTTTTTTCTCTCTTCAGATTGAAATCTCCCAAACAAGCTGGTGCAAGTACCACTCTGATGCTTGTAGATTAATTATTTTCTTACACAGCTAAACCGGGTTTTTTCAAGCAGCATGATATTCTCATACTTGAAACAAAAAAAACATTTAGACAAGGAACATCAGAGCCATGATTCATCAAGTATCTAAGCTCTTTAACTATTATCAAAGGAAGCAACTAGAATAGCAAGGCCAACCCATCTGTTTTGGAAGTTATCAAAAGATCCCTTCAACTACAGTTGGAAGGCATCGAAATGCTCATGTAACACCACCAGCCATTTCTTCGATTTGAAACTTAAGGTACACAAAAGTTTTCCAAGTTTCTCTGTATATCCAAGAGTTGCCTTAAAATTCATGCTGCAGCAGCATGCCCTGTCCTATCCACTTTCCTTTTCCAGGTGGGTGTGCGAAAGTCATGAAGCCTGTGTACTCATACCAGAACATTAACACTACTGCTTTTCACTTCAATCATCAAAAAGTTCCAAAAAGTTACTTTGAAACTTAGCCTCGATTAACAAGCAAAACCCTAGTTAACCGATGACTATTTACCTTAAACCAAAGCAAAACTAATGTATTTGAAGACCATCCCACAAATGCCAGAAAAAGCTAGCAAGGCCCTGAACCATCACCTGTACTAAATGGAAAAGTAAATTCTGTATCATAGATTTACTTCATTTCAGCATTTTGTTTCTAACTAGGGTTTCCTGAAGTGGGGGATGAGAAACAGAGCGAACAGGGTAAGGAAAGAACTCAGCATTAAGAAGATATCAGAAAAGTGAGAAGCTGAAAACTCAAAGTGGAAGCTGACAATGTCAGTTCATACATAGCACTGTTATTTTCAAAGAGGTTTCAGGTTCTGCTCTCTGAATCAGTTCCTTCATTCTCCATAAGCTGTACAGACTGCCTAAATACTACTGCAATAAGCACTTTAGAATTATCAAGCACTATTGAGAGAGTAGTAATCCTCCTCCTTCAGAGAGAAGTTTAGTCATGGTTGGAAAATGAAAATTGACCATTTAATCCCAGAGATTTACACTGCATTTCTAACTCAGATCTCAGTGTTGTAGAAGCTTAACAGAACCATTGTTTGACCATGCCGAGAACTGTGTGGAAAAAGGGGCTAAGGTTGCTGCAGCTGTACTTCACAACGTCAGATTTATATGCTATTCGATTTCACGTTGTCCACATATCATATTATAAAAATTAATCTTATATATTTTCTTATAAGTTAGATACATGGTGATCTCCTCTCCATTTAGTCTTAATGGATGATCATTCTAGTCTGAACTTCCTGAAAAAGTGAAAAGAACCTGTAGTCTAAATATTATAGAAAGAATAGCAATCAGGTTCACTTGACAATTTGCATCGTTAAAGTAGTAAAATAAGTTTACTTGAAACATCTTATGGTTATCCACAGAAGTTTAATACAAGAAAGTATTACACAATTATCCTAAAATAAATGCACTGACAACATCACTCTGTTTTGAACGCCCTGTAATTCTGTCTTGGTATTTGATTCCTTCCTGATGATTATGGCAGAATATCAAGGTGTTATTAGGTTTCCTTCAGATGAGCAAAACACAAACAGAACATCTACTGCCTTCTCCCCACACTCCAGTCTCGGAACTCCTTCCCACCAGAAAACTCATTTAGTTCCCTTTGTTTGCTCTCTCTCCTTCTGCAAACTCCTTCCATGGAGACCACTCCTGAGCCATTGCCCAAAACCTATACGTGAAGAGTAAACACTATTCTTATATGCAAGAGCCATCTCTGTCATCTGGAGAAGAGAAGGAAGAGTCAGACAGATGCGATCCATGTGCCTAGAAGGGTAGCCTAACCTAACGCTCCCAAATCATCAACTGCAAGGCCAAAAGGGTAATCTGCTGAACCATATTAACGCACTTTAAAAACACTTCCCGATTTTAGTTTGATTATTAGGAGGCTTAAAAAGGTCTTCAGCTAACAACATACCAAGAAGTGTTGTTAACTACCCATCTTGAAATCAGAATACTTGACTGCTACCTTGAGGACCTGAATTCTACTCAAGTTCTACAAATTTGCCCAAAGCCATCCAACAGACAAGTGTTTCAAGTGCAAAACTCTGTCTCCCCTACTACAAGATGAAGATGCTTATTTTCCTTTCCAAAGCACACCAAGTTCTACTGCTGAAAGCTCTATACCTTCTGCATACATATTACATTTTACCATAACTAGTATTGCTTAGATAACTTAAAGAGGAAGGAGTCTTGGATTTTTTCTGTTTTCACAAACTGCTTCCTTAAAAGCCTCTGCTACTACTTTAAATCAGTAGCAGTAACAAATAAATCACTGGCAGTACCAAAGTAAGCATTAAGACCTCTAAAATAAGACTCCTTACTTCTACGTGTATAGATAAAAACTTGTAACCTCTTTGCTCACACAACTACAATGAAAGAGAAGCTTCCAAGCTTCAACTTTCTTGCAGTTAATGGGCTCCTGCAATTCTGAAAATGGACAAAAAAAGGAAAAGAAAATTAGTCAACAATTTTCCTGTTCCGTAACAGAAGCAAAAGCCCTTCATGGAATAGCAGCATGCTTAGAAACAAGAGCCATTGTATGTGTGTGCCCATTAAGTGCATATAAAACTTCAATTTAAAAACCAAATCTGAAAATTCGGAAGTAACTTGTTATCCTTAACTTGCACAGTTCCCTTTCTTTAATTTTCTATGAAATCTTAGAGCCTCACAAATCCATGCCCACCTAAGAATGGAGACTGTCCTACAGAAAAATACAGGCAAGAAAGTAGCAGATCCTTTAGAGGAAGATTATGAAGAGATACAGATATTCTTAAGTGAGCTTTCTATGCAT
Source organism: Strix aluco (assembly GCF_031877795.1). Lineage (NCBI taxonomy): Eukaryota > Metazoa > Chordata > Aves > Strigiformes > Strigidae > Strix > Strix aluco. Next base: position 9,713,929 of record NC_133945.1, on the reverse strand, counting down.
CTTTAGGTATTTTCTGAAATACAATCACTTCTACCTGCACAGGGCATCAAAGCTTGTTTCCCAGAGAGAAACAGTATTTGCCAAGGCTGATTTTCCTTAAATGTCTGTAGACCAAAGGCTCTATCTGTAGGCTCTACCTTTATAATCTGTAGGCTCTGCCTTTATAATCTCCAGTCATTAGAGAAATATACTACCAGCACTGTAAAGCCTGCACACACATTGAACAAGAACTTTTTTGCAAAGGTACCAAAATAAAGTTATTTCCACTTCAGTGCTATGCTTGATAACATCCCACACTACCCAACTCTACGGGCCTACGCTCCCCTATTTCTAAAGGGGTACCGAGTAACAATCACTCGCAGCCACATCTATACAAGCACCCATTTCTCATCCCATCTCGAGGCACATAGACTCAGGGCATTTAGCAGAGGCATGGAAAGTCCTCCTCATTTCTTCAAATTTTGAAGTTTCTCAAATTCTGACTTCGAGGATGCCCGCATAATGTTTTTTCCAGAACGCAGGCCACACCTATATCCTCTTTCCTCTGCGTTCCCACAAAGCTTTTCTCAATCCCCTTTGCAGGGAAGTTTCCTCTGAGCTTTCTTCATCGAGGCCTTCCGACGGATAACGCTTGGAGCCCCACAGAGCCTCGCCTCCCGCAGCCCGCCGGGCAGCCGCACAAAAGGCACACGCCTTCCGAAACACCTGCACCACAGAAACCCCTTCCCCGGAGAGGCGGGGGGTGCACCGGGGAGGTGCGGCGGAGCCCCGGCCGAGCTCACATCCTTTTCCGACGGTGATTCCGGGCTCGGCCCAAACTCCCCAAACCGCCGTGGATGCGTCGGCGCCGGCCTCCATCCTCGACGGTTCCGGGCGACTGCGACTGGAGCCGTCGCTCCCCACCCCCTCCTCCCCGCCCGGGGCCCCCTCCCGCCCCTCACCTTGAGGATGTTCTCGTAGATGGTGGCCCGAAACTCCAGCAGCGCCTTCTGGTCGAACTCGCGACCGTGGATGATCCGCATCTGCTTGAGGAAGGTGGACTTGCCGCTCTCGCCGGCGCCCAGCAGCAGGATCTTGACCAGGCGGCGCACGGCCCGCCTCTCCCGGGCCAGCATCGCGTCGATCTCCCGGCTCCGCCGCCGCGCCTCCCGCTCCGCATCGCGGCTCCGCTCCTTGCCCTCCCGCCGCGGCTGCTCCCCCGCGCGGCCCGTGGCCTCGGCCGGCAGCAGGCAGCGGCTCAGGGTGCGCACCACGCCGGACATGGCGGCTGCGGGACGGCGGGAGCGCTCACAACGCCGCGGAGACCCCAGCCAGCTCCGCCAGCATCGGGCGGAGGCCGCCGAGACGCTGGGACCCGGGAGGAGGAGCAGCAGCAGCCGCAGCCGGGGGCTAAGGGCCGGGACCGCCCATTCCCCTTCTCCCGGCTCGGCTGGGCGACGCTGCGGAGGGAGGGGAGGCGGGGTGCGGCCCAGGGAGGCCGGCCGGCCGGCCGGGGGGAGGGGTGGCGGCGGCGGCGGGGCGCGGCCCGCAGGCCCTGCCCGGGGAGGGGGCACCGCCGCCCCACTCCTCTCCGAGCGGCGAGAGGACGCCGCGGGTCGGGGAGCGGCGGGAAGACGTCCCCGAGCCCCTCAGCCCGGGTTCAGCCAGCGGCCGCCTCCAGTCCCGCTGAGGCGCGGCGGGGCGGGGGGACGCGGAGCCCCCGGCCCCTGCACTCGGGGAGCGCTGCCGCCGCCGCCTGCGGAGGGAGGTGCCCGCTCGGCCCTCCCGCCCCGCCAACACTGCATCTCATTGGGCGACAGGAGTGCCGGTCAACGCCTCCCTCTTCCAATTGGAGAAGCTGACATTGCGGGGCGGGGTTAGGCGGGCGACAGGGCTCAAGGCACGGCAGCGCCGGGAGGGACAGCGCGGGGACGGAGGCGGGGCTGCCCCGCGAGAGGCGGGATAAGCACTAATCCGAGGCGAGGGGGCGGGGCGGGCCGGCAGGGGGCGGGGCATGGGCCTCGCTGTGGGAGAAGGCGGGGCCGCCGCGCGGGCCATGACGTCACGTCGCGTCGCGTCCTGGGCCGTTGGCGTGAGGTGGACGCTGCGGCCTGTCTGTGACCGGCCCTTCAGCGCCGGTAACCGGGGGACGGCGTTAATAACGTGCTGAGGAAAAAAACCGACCAGCGGGGGTTATTTCACACCGGAGCGATTCAGCAGTCACGCCGCAGAAGTCATGCGGTGACATAAAGAATTGTGTCACCGTGACACCATCACACGAGTACACGCGGTCAGGGCCCTTCAGCGTCAGTGCCGCCTCACCGAGCCGGGTTTTAACGCCGTGTGAGGATTTCTGTCTGCAGGCCGCAGCCTGAGGCTCCGCTGCCCCTGGGAGCTGCTCCCCAGCGGCCTTGGCCTGTGGCATCGGCGCTTCCACCTGTGGGTGGTGAGGGGCCTCTGCCGTGCCGGCGCTGGGCGGCACCGTGGGGTGGTTTTCTGCATGAGATTTAATTTCTTGATTGATGTCAGGTGTAATTCCTTGTAAAGCATATTGAAGCAATCTAGTGCTGGGCTGTCGATGAGGAGGGGATTAAAGTATCAAAGTACACATCTGAAAGAAAATGCCCTCGGTCTCCTGATTAGGTACTGGAAGGAAAAAAAACCCAAACCTTTTCGGAAGCAGCTGGTATGTGATCACCTGGCAGCGGCTGGGATCCCAGACCTTCTGGCTGCAAAATGAAACCATAAAAGACAGGCACGTGTTCTCAGTTCTTCAAGATTATATGGTCCTTTCTGTATTATTTCTTTTGTCTGTGCTTCCAATTATTTATGCCATAAACATCTAATCCAGTTTAAACTTCAGATAACTTACCCTGCCCCAGGCCTGTACCAAACACTGGGGCAAGTGACACAAATACAGAGAGTTGAGGGAAACTACTAACATGACTGGGATTTCGTACAAAGTTAAGGATGTTAAGAAGCCTTAAGATGCCCCAGAAAATCGGGGAGTCACAAATTTAGGAAAAAAACTGATTAAACAAAACCTTTCATGGAAGTGAGAATCCTATGTGAGTATTAATCACAGTGAGATGCTGCTGCCAACACTTCCCCAGGATTTTTTCTCCTTACCAAAACCTAAAAACACCTTTAGGTATTGCAGAAGCCAGGAGAACAGCACAAGGCTTAGTCATGAGCCATTCACTACAGCACGGAACCTTTCTTGAGAAAGTTATTTTCTCTTGGAGGATGTAATTCTTCGATTGCAGCAGCTCATGCCACGTATATAATACTGCTGTAATTCACGAGTTTCCCCACTGGATGTCATCATTGCCCCACAAGAAGCCAGTCAAACCAGTAGGATGGAGACAAAACAACTCAACCCCCGAACCCCCCATACTCCGTAGGCCTGATTTTTGGAACAGCTGAGCACTCAGGACCCGCTGGAATCCACAGATGCTAAGGTGCCTGCAAATCAGACCCTATGTAACTGTGAAGTGCCCAGACTGATATTTCTGATTAGCTCAGTTACTCCTGCCGCACTAGCTTTGTCTGTGCCCTACTTGAGGTCCTCTTCAGATTTACGAGGTTCTAAGGGGTTTTGGCAGAGAATTCAAACAACTGTGAAGTCCAATGCCTGTGATAGGCCTTCTTCATCTGTAAGTGAGAGTGGAATTACGGTATACAATAAACTAATCAAACAAATCAGTTGCCAGACATCCTTAGTTCTCTATGCATTCATCCATGAAAGCAGCTTTCAACAGCTCACATCTAATTGTCAAAAGGAAAAGGTCCACCCCTCCCTCTTTCCCCCGCAGCACTGTTGTTCCTCATCTAATCATTCAGAAACTGTTCTAAAAACAGGACAAAACAGAATTTTGTTTACTACCGCAGATCTGCAGCAGTATGCCTTCTGTTGTTCTGCTGAGGGACTGGGCAGAACCTCGCAAATGCACGTGATGTTTCTGCAGATGTTTTGTTATAGGCATAAACAATAGGTGTAAGCAAGCACCCCAGTAAAAGCTTATAAATGAGAGGCTTGTACTCAGTCTCAGTGCTTTCCCTTTCTCCATTTCCTTATTAACTGCCCAGTTCCATGCTTCAAGATTTCCAGTTCATCTCCCTTCTTTAGGCTTAGACTGAAATTAAAACAATTTATATTGATACAAAATAAAACAATATTAATGGCTTCATTTTTCTATTCCTTCTTTTACTTTCTCAGTTTTCCAGCTTTACCTTTTTTTCTGTTACTACTCTGTTTTCCTTTTCTCCATCTCTGTTTCTTCCTATAACTCCTGTTCTCTTTCTGCTGAGATGAAGAAATACTTGTACAGCTGCTTCTGTTTCTCCTTCCTTCATTTCCTATAAATAAAGAGAGAGGGAAGGAGATTAAAAGATGGAAGAAAATAGGGGACTGGAGAATAGAAAGAGGCATCAAGGACAACATTATTTCCATTTCCCTTGTTGGCTACAAAGCAACTGAATTATGAGCAGAAAGACGGGGAACTCTTGGGGGAAAGACTGGAGCATGAACTTCTGAGGCTCTGGCCCTGAAAACAGACGGCAGAAGATTAAAGCTGAAAAGATGTATGGCAGCTGGAGAAGCTAGTGGACTGCTTATACATGAAGACCTTATTGTAGATGGGAGTTGCATCTGGGCAGCTCCAGTAAATGAAGAAGTTATGGAAAAAGCACTGGTAGTGAGCTCCAGTCCATAAGTCCCATTTTCTGCTTACAGAAAGGACATGGTCTCCCTGATGAATGCTGTCACAAAGTATGTGAAATGAGGGCTGAGGTGCCTGTCCTTGTTCTTTCTATCTGTTTCAAGCACTACTTGTTTCTACCTGGGTCAAGCACAGAGAGGATATATGGATTTAACCCTTGAAAGGATGCAGAGCTATCATTTCAGTGTCTTAAAGCTTGTAGTTGACTAATCCCAAAGTCTTCCCAAGTCCCCACCTGGATGATGGCCCATCCTTTGCCCAATCCACTGTGACTCATAGCTTGAAGCCTGTGTTCTCTCCTCTAAAACTGTGTTATCAACATCAGCAGAGGAGACACAGAGGGAAGAAGGTGCTACCACTTCAGCTGAGAATGCAGCTAATGGACCCTGTAAGTATTACAAAACCAAATGTTTGCCCATACCTGGGACATGGCTCTTGTCTTCCTGACCGCTACCAGACACTGTCACTGCCAGGAAGAATATTTTGCTCAGTGACACTGGGAAGCAAATAAAAAACAAGGGGGATATGCCTACCACCTTGCAGTACATCACTATGCAGCGGTATCAGACCTAGTGCTAATGTAATTTCAACTTCAGAGTTTAGGCAAGAACATGGCAATCTTAAGACAAGAGCAAGAAAAAGTATGCACTAATGGGATCACCTGAGTTGATAAATCACCCACCTTATCCTTTCTGACCACTGTGCTAGATGAGCAGTCAAAATATCGAACTGTTGTTACCACAGGGCAGATGCACTCCTGCCTTAGTCTAACTTATTTAAAGATGTTGGGGTCCTTGAATTGCTTGTTGTGCATTCAGATAGCAAAGCTTGTAGATCTGAAGAAGATTTACGACCTAAACTCTTTTGGCTTCTTCTCTGTTGTTGACACTGTGACTCTCTTTGCCTGAGGAGGTGCTGGAGTTTATACGCACTCAAGCCCTTACCTAAGCTGGTAGTTTTGTCATGTTAAAAGTGCCATGTTCTGCTTATTGCATTCTCAGAGGTTTTATATGGCTTTTTCAATGGCCTTCTCTCTGCAAACTCCCCATAGCAGAATGAAAAAGTGGAGAGAGACAAAGTGAATAATGCTCTCCTGCAGAGGAAAGAAACAAGAATAGTTCAAATAGATCAACTATTTTCTAGTAACATCATTAAGTGTCTGTGAACCTTCCAGTACTAATATATTAGTTTTTTGCTTTAGGTATTGAGACCTCGGCCGGATGTTTTCTGCAAGACTTCATGATTCCTACTGTAATATGCTCTTTCTCAGAGATCCCAATTCTTTGAAGTGATTGCAGTCTTAACTCCCGTGAAGCCAAAGAAAACGGAAGTAGTTAGGTATCTCTCAAGAAAAAATCCACTTACTAGCAAATTTCTATCTCAGTATTTGCATTGTTCCTTTTAACATTAATATACAGTTGTTTGGGATACACACCCATTTTTTTGATCCAGATTTGCCTAAACTCGTTGAGTCTCTAACTATTGACATCAAGATGTTAAAAACTAGGTCCACACAAAGAACTAGAGAACCACAAGCAGCCTTGTAGTGGTAAGACTGGAAGAGAAATGGATAACCAAACAGTGCTTTCAAATTATAATTGTTTGATTATATTCCCCCACAGCCCAGAGAAGTGCTCTAGGTCTCTGCCACTATGGTGGACACTTGCCTCAGAATTAAAACCAGTGTTTCTACAGAGGAATCCCCTGGGATGTCTGGTGCTTCCATCCAGGGAGAAGTGGTAAGGAAGGAAACTTCAGTACAGATGCTAGGTTGCAATGAGTCCCCAGACCCTTCTCCTGGAGAAGATGTAAGTACCTGCAAAAGATGTGCACAGGTTGATGATCTGTTGCATCACAGTTGCAGGAAACAGTTAAAAGGCTGCGCAGTATTAGAGGGGCTGGATGGAGATAAGTGGTTTCAGAACCATGCTCCTATGGCAGCCACCACAGAGAATGAGGCACCTTGGATCCTGGTGACCCACAAAAGCAGGACTCTGCTTCAGTCCCCACCCTCCAGCATTACAACCAAAACCAGATATAAGGCTTTAACACCTGTAGACACCAAAAAGCACAGTCTGCAAGGAGAAACTGTACCAGCAGTACACAGTGGATACCTCAAAAAGAAATGACAAGTGCTCGTAGTGGGTGACTCTCTGTTAAGGGGCACTGAGGTGCCCATCTGCCATCCTGGCAGGGAGTCACAAGAGGTATGTTGCCTTCTGGGAGCTAAGGTTTGAGATGTTGCTGAGAGGTTGCCACAACTTGTCAAAAGCACAGACTACTATCCATTGATACTCTTTCACGTGGGCATGAACGACACTGCAAGCTGGAACCTAGGTGGAAACAAGGAAGACTACAAAGCCCTAGGGGTGCAAGTGAAAAGTATTGGTGCCCAAGTTATCTTTTCTTCTAGTATCTTATATTTTGTTTATCAGTTAGAGGAAAGGGTGCAACCAGAAATAGATGTATAATGCAAATCAAGTTCTGTCTTCATGGCTGGTGTTGTCATAAGGGTTTTGGCTTTTATGACAACAGGAGATTCTTCAATGACTATAGCCTGTTAGGGAGGGATGGGATCCACCTGTCTAGAAGAGGCAAGGGAATCTTTGGCAGAAGGCTGGCCAAGTTGGTGAGATGGGTTTTAAACTGAAGGACTCAGTGGGGGGGTTCCAAAGTGGCAATGCTCATGCCATTGCAACCAACTGGCGAATAAGCCAGGCCAGCCAAAGCAGTGACAAATGTTCCTTAGCTGCCTCCCAAGATGAGAACCAGAAGACCAACCACCTCAAGTGTATGTATACCAATGCACGCAGCCTGGGGAACAAAGAGGAGGAACTGGAGCTCTGTGCCCAGTCAGAAAGTTATGATATCATAGGAATAACTGAAACATGGTGGGACAACTCACTGGAGGATTGCGATGTATGGCTATAGGCTGTTTCATAAAAACAGGCAGGGAAGAAAAGGTAGATGAGTTGTGCTCTATGTTAGGGAGAACCTTGAATGTACAGAAGTCAACTATGGCAATTGTGGAAGCCCTATCGAATGCCTCTGGGTCAAGATCAGAGGGGTCATCTCCAAGGGAGATCTTATAGTAGGAATCTGCTACTGATCTCCAAACCAAGACAATAAGGCCAACACAGCAATATTTGGGTCACTTAAGCAAGCTTCGGGTCAACAGAAACTCGTTCTTATGGGTGACTTCAACTACCCAGACATTTGTTGGAAGAACAATACAGCAGCTCACATGTCACCCATCAAGTTTCTGGAATGCATAGAGGAGTGCTTCCTCATACAAATGTTAGATGTGCCAACCAGGAATGAGGCACTGCTGGACTTGCTACTCACAAACCAAGAAAACCTGCTTTGTAATATCTTGGTTAGTGATAGCCTTGGCTGCAGTGATCACAATATTGTGGAGTTTGGGATCCTGCTGAGCACACTGATGGTTAGTACTAAGACAAAGGTTTTAGATTTTAGAATAACAAGCTTCAGCTCACTCAGAGCTCAGAGATTCTGTGGGAAGCTTCCGTGGAGGATAAAGGAGCCAGTGAGTGCTGGGAATTTTTCAAGAACGCTCTCCTGGAAGCACAAAACCAGTTTGTCCCCTTTAAAGGTAAGGGGAGTAGGCAAAGCAAGAGACTCCTCTGGCTTAACTGTGAGCTTTTGAGTCTGCTCAAAACCAAGAGAAGCATACCAGAGATGGAATAGTGGATGAATACCCATTGAGAACTACAAGGGCATTGCCAGGGTGTGCAGAGATGCAGTTAGAAAAACAAAAACTCAGCTTGAATTGAAATTGGCCAGAGGTGTCAAAAACTACAAGAAAGGGTTCTTCAGGTACATAAAGAACAAGCAGAAACAGACAGAAAATATTGTCCCACTGTTAAACAGGAGAGGTGAATTAGTCACCAACAGCGCTGGAAAGGCAGAAGTTCTCAATGCTTTCTTCACCTCTGTCTTTACCTGCACTGTTGGGCCCCAGGGCTTGAGAACAAAACTGCAGGTCAGTGCAAACATGGACCCGTTGTCAGTGAAAAGGAAGAGTTGGTATGTGAATGAGTACAGGAGCTTGACCCCTACAAATCCATGGGCCCTGACAACATCCACCTGAGGGTGTTAAGAGAACTGGCTGATGTCATTGTGAGGCCACGCTCCATAATCTTTGAGAAGCCATGGAGATCGGGGGACATCCCAGAAGACTGGAAGAAGGCTAATGCCACTCCCACCTACAAGAAGGGCTTAAAGGAGGATCCAGGAAATTATAGGCCCATCAGTCTTACTTCAGGCCCTGGGAAACTTATGGAATGAATCCTCCTGGAGGCTATCCCAAGTCAAATGAAGCACGTGTTTGGGAAAAGCCAGCACGGATTCACCAAGGGCAAATCATGCCTGATGGCCTTCTACAACAAAGTAACCTGCTCAGTCGATGTGGGCAAGCGGTGGACGTTGTCTACCTGGATTTCTCCAAGGCTTTTGTTACAGTTTCCCACAGCTTCCTCCTACAGAAACTGATGCATTATAGTCTAGACAAGTGGTCTGTGCAGTGGGTGGGGAGCAGGCCGTGCCAAGGGGGTGGGGGTAAATAGCTCCTTTTCAAACTGGCAATCTGTCACAAGTGGGGTCCCCCAGAGATCGATATTGGGCCCAACACTGTTTAATATCTTCATAAGTTATCTGGATGATGGGATCAAATGTACCCTGATGAAGTTTGCTGATGATACCAAACTGAGTGGGGAAGTGGACACTTTGAAAGGGAGAGCCACCCTGCAGGAAGACCTGGATAGGCTGGAAGAGGGGGCTAACAAGAACCTTATGAAGTTCAACAAACACAGATGTAAGGTCTTCCACCTGGGAAAACACAGGCTGGGATCTACCTGTCTGAGGAGCAGCTCTGTGGAAAGGGACCTGGTGGTCCTTGTGAACAACAAGCTTGACATGAGTGAACAGGGTTCTGCTGCAGCAAAGAAAGCCAACAGGATGCTGGGTTGCATCAAGGGCATCACCAGCAGAGATAAAGAAGTAATTATCCCACTCTGCTCAGTGCTTGTCAGGCCACACCTGGAATGCTGTGTTCAGTTTTGGTCCTGGACAGGCTGGAGAGGGTCTAGAGAAGGGCCACAAAGATGACTGAAGGACTGGGAAGCCTGCCAAGGGAGGAAAGGCTGAGAGAACTGAGTTTGTTCAGCCTTGAGAAGAGAAGGCTGAGGGGAGACCTTATCACCATGTTCAGTATTTAAAGGGCGGCTGTGAAGAAGACGGAGACTCCCTTTTTACAAGGAGTCACATGGAAAAGGCGAAGGGTAATGGGTACAATTTACTCCTGGGGAGGTTCTGATTGGACATGAGAGGAAAATTTTTCACAGTGAGAATAATCAGCCATTGGAATAAATTCCCCAGGGAAATGGTGGATTCCCCAACATCAAACACTGTTAAAATTCAGCTGGACAGGGTGCTGGGCCACCTTGTCTAGACTGTGCTTTTGCCAGGAAAGGTTGGACCAGATGATCCCTGAAGTCCCTTCCAACCTGGCATTTTATGATTCTGTGATTGTATGATTTCAGTGTATTCTGATTTTTAATTATATTTTCTTTCCCATTTTCTAGCTCTGTGAGTACAGAGGCTGCAGAACGTTTGGTTATTACTGTTTGTGAGTTCATAAACGTGGATTCTCTTGCAGTGGCCCAGCCCAGCTGCCACTAAGCAGTAAAAATGTCAAATTATGCCAAGGCAAAATATATGTCCTTCTTCTGTTAAATTTGTAGCCACCATTTTTTCTTTTCCATATGATATTTTCATCTTCTGTCCCACAGAGTGGGGGAAATATACATAAAATATGTGAGTCGTGACACTTCATGGAGTTAATTTTCACTGTTTTCAGACTGCTTGACAGTAGCCTGTTCTCCTTCATTACACTCCAGCCAATGAGTGGATTAGTTTACTTTCAAAACACAAAACCTCATATCAATCCCCAAACAATTAATTATTGAGAGAAGGCAAGCATATTTTTAACCCCGCCTGTGACTTTTCTACTTATTTCATGCAACAAGGCATGATCTGTGTAATTCCAGGCATGTCCTGCCAAGTGTCCTGCAGGCTCTAAGCTCTTAGTGTGAAGTTATTGAGATTACACACAGGGATGGTGTACCTTGGCTCTGAGAGCATAGAAAGATCAGAAAGTGAGGTTCTGCTCCAAGGTGTTTCCTCAAAGGGCACAGAAACTGGGCCTGTGGGATCCGAGCAGGGCTATTTCTCAGCAGCCCTTGCTTCTGAGTTCTAAATCTGGAGATGTATTCCTAGAGTACAAAGGGACAGAACACGCACATGCTGGCTCGAGCATGTGTCCTTGGCGTCCACAAAAAGTCTGGCATCTCAGAAACAACTTCAAAGCAGACAAAAGTCCGGAAAGTGTTTGGACCTCTGATTTTGAGTACAAAAGACTCAAGCAGTAAGTAGTTTTGTCAGTTCAGGCGCATGTTTTGTTTAGTCATGTATGTCATAAGAAGTCATCGGAAAACAAGATGAGTGACATTAAGAGGGTAAAAAAAAGGCACAAATCTACAAAGTGCAAAAACAAAGCCAAAGAAAATGGAGCTTCCTGAGAACAGAACCTATCATGTTTGCTGCCAAGCTACGTCCATTTTTCCTGCATTGTTTTTAAAATTACTTTTCATCTGGTGATGCAGAGCCAAATATCTCCATGGGTAACATGTAGCTCCCCAAACTCATAGGAAATTAGCAAGCCTTAATAAAATTTATGCATGGCTTGCTATTGCAGTTCCACATCTAAAGGGAAAACAGATGTTCTCTTTAGTTATTCTCTTCATGTCCAAAGGAAAGCTGTTGGTTACAGTTGTTTTTTTTCAAAAAAGGCTGGTGCTGAAAAGGTTACAAATGATGCAATTTTTACAGTCCTACTCCAAGGCTCTCTGCTAACCTGAATTGCTGAGGTGAGGCTTGCAGATGCCTGTCACCCACTTACCAGCCTCATATTTCTTAACACCTACACTTTAGGATGAATAAATAGAACAGAGTCCACAGTATTTGCCTGAGACCATTAATGGGCTGGCAGGCCAGGCTTCCAAGCCCTTTGGCTGAATTCATTGTTAAGTTTCTCAGCCCAGGTTAGTTTCAAAAGAGAGGCAGAATGGATGCACATCTGAAAAGCGTGCTATTAGAGATGTCACTAAATGGGTCTCTCAAGGCTTCAGCATGAAGAAGAAAAATCTTGATTCTTCACCTCCTTCACCTGGCTCCCTTCACTTAGCACATGTACATTCTGCCCACATAATTTTCCACTACACACTGCAGATGGGCAATCTTCTCTTTCCATTTTTACACAAATATTTTCAAGATGTGCAAAAACATTAGCACTTACAGTGAGTGTTTGCCATCTGAAAGAGCTTGCCACTGCAAACATGTATGCATGCATCCACATATATCTGATATTCATTCTTTACTTTGCAGATGGGTATCAGACACAGAGGCTTTCAAAATGCTAATTCATTGGGCTGCTATATTTGTTTGTTTCTACAACATGTTTATTCATTGCTCTCTGAATGGGGGGATCCTAAGCCTTCTTTATTACTCTGCAGCTACCAAGTGGACATTAATACAAAAATTGGGTCCCTATCCACGAAAAAATGCCCCAAAAGAACAGCAAGTGCAATAAATTGTAGCCATTGGCTTAATACCCTTTCAAAGTATTTATCCAAACAATCCTTTTTAGCCTGTGAGTATTCATGGTCTTACAGATAATATGAAAGGATAAGCATTCACACCTAAATGTGACTACTAGCTAATTTAGGAATTATTCCTCTCCAAAAATGGAGAAGGAAGGGACACTGTCATTTAAAGAAACGATAGCAAATGATGCAAAACCCAGGTGGCAGGAATGCAGAGAAGAGCTGGCAGGAACTAACCAGATGAGTGATCAGCATTTTATTCAGACAGTGTTTCAGCGTCCACCCAGAGGAGATTAAGTATCCTGTCCTCTCAGTGCAGAGAAGGAGAAATAAATCAGGTTTTACCACAAGTGGGGTGGCAGAGAGTTAATTAGGAATGGAAAAAATATATTTCAGTTTGCAAAGGAATAAAAAATGAGCAAATGAAGGAACTAAAATATACTGAAAACATGTTGGAACACACCTGGGAAGCAGTGACAGAGAATCCTGCACGGGGAGTCTGCAGCCACAAGGGACTGCACACAACAGGTGATTCAGACATCTCAGTGAAAACCTGCAATCCAGTAGCCAAATGCTGTTGCTCTGAGTTGTCATACGAAAGCAGACATTTCCCATACCCTGTCTCATGTCAGAGTCTTTCCAACAACAAAGCATATAAAAAAGGCAAGGCTGCATAAAGAAAGAAAAGGACCTTAGCTTTCCTCTCAAAGTAGTTTTTAAAAACCACAACCCTCATTAAAATGAACAGGAATTGCTTCACATCTCTTGTAATTTGCATCCCAGCATTTGTGCAAAAGTAGAATATGACAGATTTTGCTATTAAAACAAGCAAAACTACACAAGAAAATCAGCAGAAGCCACAAGAAGCAGAACAGTGGTGAAGCTATCTTATTTCCCCATGTTCAGTGATTTCCATTAATGATTTAACAGTAAAGCTCAATTAAATGAGTAGTAGATACTGATACGTGCTAGCTATGGATCTGCTCTCTGTTGCTGGAGCACATGCATATGGATACATTAAAGCAGTAGAAACTTTCAAAGGCAATGCACCTTTTTTCCCCCCCCCTGTTCTAAGCTGAGATTAAACGTGCCTGGGGCATGCACCTCTCTAGTCCTAATGAAGATCAATTCCAAACTAAGAGCCACAAGTCCCTGCTTCAGTCACCTGGATGACAATACCGTGTTTCTAGGATGGGTAGAAAAACCCTGTTTTCCACTGGGTTTAAACCATGGGTACAAGTGGGTTTGGGGGCACATTGCCTTGCAGGAGGCGAAGTCCTGGCTGTCAGCTGATAGGTGACATATTAGCTCTGTGGAAAATGGCACAGGTCCTGCTGCATGCCATTCCAGATCTGCTGACGTACCCTTTTTGCCAGAATGCCATGGGTTGCAGATCACCGCTCGAGAGGAAAGGCTTGTATGTGAATGAATGCATGAATATGGCTTCTGGCTGAAATATTTAATCAATGTTTAAGTGACTTTCTGCCACCAGTGAATATCAACATTTCTCATTTTGGGTAAAAGCTGGGAGTCACATTTCAACAATATATTCGGAGAGCATCAATATATTCAGATAGCATCTGATGATGCAAGAGCACAGTCTGTGGTCAATCACCATTCCAGTAATTTAGGAGAGTGCAGAAGAAGGAGTGCTGGCTTTTGACTGTCTCCATGTTTGTTATTTATACACCATGTCATTTTGAGCTTGTTGTTTGCTTGTAGCTTTGGGCTGACAGTTCCCTGATTCCAAAGGCAATTCAGCCCCTGACATAAAGCAGAAGAACAATGCACAGTTCCTGTAAAACAACAGTGCTCCCCCCCGCTGCTGTCAGAATGCAGGGATTAGATGCAGAATAATGCAGTCCCTGATCAAACCTGCAGCTGTAATTCAACCTCTGGACAGTGCTGATGCCATAAATTTGTGAAGAAAGTGCAGCTCAAGCGATTTGTGAACAAGAGCTGGTGAGTCCAATTGAATTACAGTTGTGGGAGCAGCCGGGATCCCCCTGCACCGAATCATTACTAATGAGAGCCAGAGAATGATTACTTACAATTTTAATGAAATTGAATTTTAATTTATAACCTTGGCTAGAAGAGAAGGAGGAAGAAATATATAATGAATATTTGTGGGTGACAGGGCAAAAGTACAACCAGAAACCCAAAATAAACGGAAGGAGAATGCATTCTCCTGGAAGAGACAAGATAACATTTTATCTTCAAAAATATATTAATATTTTAGCAAACATTTGTGATACAGTGAGCACTGAAGAAAGCTACTCTATATCACAGTTCTGATGATGAAAGAGCTCAGAAAGAAAATGCTCAGATATGTTTTCTCCAATCCATTTATGATACTCAGAAGAAGGGGAACTGTTTAGCTTATTCTCAAGCCATCACAGCCCGTTGTTTTGGCATGAAATCAGCAGAATGGTAACTACAAGCACCACTGACATGTTCTAATCAAATAATCACATGCAACCCTTTCTGAGCAAGTCTTCCAATTTCAGCACTGAGTGGTTATTCACTATTGGAAGGAAAAGCATAATTAACACTAAATACTGGTTTAAACAGAATAATGTTTCTTGCTGTTTCCTGTGTTGAGGTATCACTCTGCTATTTTAATATCCTTTTTAATATTGCACTGTTTCTACTGGGACTACAGTAAGGCATAGGGAGGTTAAGAAAAGTGGTTTATGAAGTTCATCTCAGATATGGAAATGTGAGGAGAGAGGTGGGAAAAATAGAGAACTTGAGTAAGGAACACAAAATGGATGAATAAGGGAGTACTTGCAGCTCACGACACAGGCCACATAAGTTTTGCAACTCATAATATGAATCTGCAATTCAGGGATGATTAGAAAGGTGTGGGTTGTATAGTGGAAGGTCTGAGACTTGGGGCTTGCAGCAAGGGTCACACAAATCAGGCAGACTACTAGAGAGGCGCTGAAAAATGCTCAGGCTTTTGACTTTACATTTATTTTATAGAAGGTAAATCAATATCTCTTCACCCCAGTGCACTTGTACCATATGGCTTTCTGTTACAAGGTGACCAGGGCTCAAACATGTCTCTTCTGAACTGAAAACAGCTTAATCCAAAGAGATTTTTTCTACAAAATGTCTAAAGCACTGTATTACCTCATGCCACAGGGTGATGGGACTCAACCCGGTATTACATTGTACAACTCGGGAATCACCAGATAAAAACTATTACTATCCAAATAGTAAAACATGAACATGCTAACTGAGTGGGAATTCAGTGCTATTTGCATATATTAAACTATTCTGTTAAAACAAATAGTATTAAAATGAGATTTGCCATACAAGAGAGGATTTTCAAAGACACAGGGTAGTTCTACTGGGAGAAACGTTATAAAAATAGGTGGCTAATAATGAAGGGTCATCCTCTTCTTCTATGTGTCACAAAATTATTTCACATGAAAGTGTATTGTCATGCACACTCCTTTACTCAGACTCTCATGGCCTAATTGATTTTGGAAACCGAAACTGCATCATGTCACCACTGGAGGGAGACATCATTCTTTTAAAAAGCTGTAAAACTTCTGCTGCCATAAATGCACTTCAGTGAGAAAGG
Organism: Strix aluco; assembly: GCF_031877795.1. Taxonomy (NCBI): domain Eukaryota; kingdom Metazoa; phylum Chordata; class Aves; order Strigiformes; family Strigidae; genus Strix; species Strix aluco. Next base: position 9,697,955 of record NC_133945.1, on the reverse strand, counting down.
GTGAAAAAATAATCTCGAGAAATACAGCTGCTGAATTTGATCCAGGCTGGACACAGTAAATCACAGGTTCTAATAACGATAATAATACAGCATGAATGAAACAGTGCCAGATTAACAAAGATATTTAGTGTTTCCACTCTGATCAATACTGCTCAAGTGAATCGTATCCAGGCATCTGAACTTAGTTCAGGTTGAATTCACCACCAGTATCTGTATATTCTCCTTCCTTCTTCCTCACCCCCTCCCATCACTCACAAGCTGTGCTTCCAGAAACCCATTTGTGATGTCAAAGTCTCAGGCTGATATTTCCTAACCCTTTATCTGACTGCGACCTTAAGTGTGACCAAAAAATGTTCCCGTAGATGGCATTATTTTAGTTTTCACTTAACCCCTACTGGCCTAGCATCCTATTTTACAATCATTCAATTACCCCTACTGCTGCTGAAAAAACCCAGTGAGAAAATAATTATTCGGTGCAGCTCAAGGTCATCAGCTGCAGGAGGATAGGGAACCATCAGACAAGCTCCAAGTCATACTACACAGACACTGTTGGACAACTGACAAGTGTGTGTATGTACTTCAGAGAGGGAGCCAGGGCACTACAACTCAGCTCTAAAAACCAAAAGCTTCTTCTAGTAGAACAAAAGAAGCAGTTCTGCTAGTAAAAAAAAAAAAAAAAAAAAAAAAAAAAAAGGGTAATTCTACCTGATGTTGTGTGGCACGTTCCCAAAGAGGATAATGTTGCACATATCTATGTAGACTCATTCTGTTGTGTGGCGCACATGTGCACACAGATGTGTCTTTGCACATGCACACACAAACATTCACACATTCTGCTTAAGTTACTAAACAGCATCTCAGCAAGATAAAACACGTGGTAAGAAAGAAATTCCTGTGTGAGGGACTCTCACATTTCCAGTAACAGTGAAGAGCCCACGGAAAGTTTCAGCTCAGCTGACTATTTGTGGTTTCTGTTTTGAACTTTATTAATGACACATGCTACCACCTGCTAGCTGCCTCCACACTCCTGAATTAGGCTAATTATAAAATTAATGTAGAAAACAAACCTTTTTTAGAAAAATATATTCTAATCACCTCCCCACGCAACTGCATCTCACACCTACAGTTGCAGCCAACCATGGGTTTCCTGTTGTACTCATTGAATGGAGCGATTTCAGAATAAATATAGTTCAAATGCTTATAAATCTCTAGAGTGAAATCCTAGCTGTGCTGAAAATAGGAGCTCCGCCACTGATTTTGATAGTTTTTTTCATGCAGTTTTTAAGTTGCTTTTGGTTCTTAGTGAGCCTTGTTTACAGAAAGGAGAGGGTGAATGCAGTCTTACAGCATGTGCCATCCCTTGTCTTTTTGTAGACCCATGCGTCAACTTCCATAAACCACCACATACCTCGTGCCTGTAATCGTCTGGTCTACCCTGATGTTTTAGATGTGCTGGCTGAAGTTTGAAAGATCCAGCTTGTGAACGTTAGAAGAGAGCTAGAAAGAAGCAGGAAAAAACATCATCACCATCATCTCCATTAATTTTACTGCAAGACAAAACCTCATCCTGAAACCACCCGATTGTCCCAGCCTAAGCATGTGTGCCTATTCTGCATGCTCACTCCTTATGCCTTCTAGCTGCTTTAGCTACAGCAATGACTCTGGTCAGTGCTGAGAATTTGTAAGATGTCATTTTGGAGATCTAATTTTCAGATCTGCTCAGTATCCATGATTCTCCTGGAATTCCCTAGGACTCCACCTGCAGGACTTCACACACTGGTGGAGTCTAATTATCACAAAACCTCCATATGCTGTTTTATAGCAGAGAAGGTCACGGCTTAGTTTCTGGAAGAACCTACTGTTCTATCATAATAGAAATAGAGCTAAAAAGAAGAGAAATTCAAGTACGTACCCCTACTGCACAGTGCAGTTCAATCTTACTGAGGCATACAAAGTAAATAGTAGTAATAAAATGTGATAGGAAAATCAATTGGAACAAATGAAGCACTGTCTGTGCTGTATCCCAGCTTCTCTGTCCCATTGTTACTGCTTTGATTAATAAACAGCAATCTGATAATGAGCAAATCAGCTCAGCACCAGGATATGGCAAAGTAAATGCTGCAGACATGCTACAATGACAAAGCTAAATCTCACCAGTGTAAGGTTGTCTTTGGAAGACTGCTTGACTGTTTCAGGAGGCTGGTCAGAGAAAGACCATTACTACAGCAGGGTAGGCAGTGCTTGGAGGGCAGAGCTGCTTGGGAGAGAAGCTGTTGTAAGCCACTGGATTTGATGTTATATTAATAAATGTGCCCTTAGAACCAGGCATCAATTTTTCACATTCATTTACTAGAAGTTTACCCCACTGGCTTTCTCTAGGGTGCAAAAATGAAGGCAACAACCAAAAATTGGCTCTTAAAACAGTATTTTAACAATACAGTAATGCTGCTATAAAGAACTCCAACTAGGTCAGATTCAATATCCAGCTTAGTTCCTTCTGGTGCATATTTAGACAGAACTGAAAGGTAATGGAATTGTGTCCATTTATGCCAGGAATAAATCAGTTTAATTATGAGTTATTCTATATTTCTTACCATGTTTATTTCTTTCCTGAACATTCTAGATGTCCCCATAACGACAGCTAGAGATTGCCTTGTGTAACCCTTCCTGAACATTGTCCTGAAGTGCCCTGGTGCCTTCTTGAGCGCTGTGCTAGGAGTTACTCTGAATACTAGTTTTTGAGCAGGGGATTGAACTTCAGCAAGTTTCACTGTCTGTTTCTGTTTCCTTGCTGTTTTGCTAATGCCTTGGTAGATGCAATCACTGCAGGCTGTGCCAGAAATCCTTGTTAGTTCCCCACTTCTGTGAGCAAAAATTATCAGATTCACTGACATTTCAAACAGAGGGACAAGGAGAAGTGTACATAATTGATGTGAGACCACTAGTTGCAGTGAATTTAAATCAGAAAAAGGAAGCTCTTCTCCAAAGGACTGGATATACCAAACACTTGTCATCAAGAAATGGTTCCAAGATCTGTCTGCTGACCACCAGGAGGCTTTTCTCCCAACATGTGAAAAAGAAGTTAATGGGACAGAGAATAAAGGAGAACACAGTCACATCTTAGTTCTCAGGTGGAATTTTCCCAGATTGCCAAGGTGGCAAAATGGCTGTTTTGCCAGTGCCCTGAAAAGTCAGGATGGCTACTGTATCTGAGGGAGGGACAGGTGAAGCGGTAGCTATTACTGTTCAGATTGCTTTGCAGCAATTAATTCACATATTCTCTGAAAACAGCAAGGGAAGCAAGCTGCATCCCAGGGCTCTTCCACACTCCACCCCAGCTCCACTACTTTACACTACTTCCCATTTTCCCTGGTGGGAACAGCCTGGTCCTGGCCCCATTCCCAGTTCTTCATCCCTGGGATGGTACCACTCTATTCTGCACACACTCCTGACAAGCCTAGACCTGAACTTTCTCGTGTATCCCTTAATAACCTCTAACCCACAGGTTGCTGTTACCACACTGATGGGACTGGGTGTTGCAGGTACTTTACTGTCTGGTGGCCCCGTCTTGTTATTTGCCTGGGCATGACGAGGGATCCTATGAAAGAGCCATCTCTCCATCTTTGTCTCTCTGTGTTGCAGTTTGGAAGAAAATCAATATTGCTGTTTGTTGCTAAATTGTCAGACAGCTTTTGATGCTAATATCTGATGAAGCAGACATGCTGTTGTAGATATTTACTTTCAAACAGGTTCTCTATCACCCACCATCTGCTTTTAAAGGGTCTTTTTTTCCTTTTTTTCCAGTGACTAATGCTGCATTTAACCCCAGAGAGCCTCTGATCTAAACATCAGAAAGTTTCTGCAGCAGAGGAACAGAAAAAAGGAGGCGGGGGAGGGCGGGTGGATGAGCTTCCTGTTGTTCTAACTTGGCTTACTGGTAGGGTTCTCAAATCAAACTAGAAATCTCACCGCTAAGGCAGCCACCACTCAAATCCTTGATACAGCTGCCAGACTTGCATTATACTCGCGTTCAGAGTCTTGAGACTAGAGCAGTGTAGACCGAGGGAAGCCAGCGCTGTGCGGGGGCTGGGGACCCAGCCCGTGTCACTGACTTGTGTGGACAAGGCACATCAGCTCTTAGTCCACTTCCTCTATCTGTACAAAGATGTGAACGACACCTTCTTCATAAAGAAGCAGATGAAAACTGCAGGGATGGGAGACCGCCTGTTTGCTTTTGCAGGCTCAGAGACAGAGATCAAAATTTACACTAGAAAGAGTTGGGGGAAAAGTCCACAATAATGGCACAGATTCTTCAGTGTTTGGGTCCAGGATCATCCCTAAGGGTGAGAGATAGTTTTACAGAAATATCAAGTGTGATTTCTGGGAGCACAGCAGAATTCTGCAGTACCTGAAAGACACGGGAGGAAATTTCGTGTCATAGTCTTTCAGCAGTGTGTTGGCTGAATAAGGTTTTCTGTTCAGGAAAGTGTCAGACAGAATGGTTACCCCAGTTCCTCCAGGTACTGTGTGGGCAGAAATCCCGCAAAGCAGTGTCAGTGTAACTCCTTCTATGCCAGGAGGGATGTCCCAGGCAATGACAGGGAAAAGAACCCTGTTCACTGTGCTTGAACCAAAAATCACACTGGGACTTGGTCTCCAAAGTCAAAAGGCACATTGGATTGATCCATGTGAGAGTGTCCTTTTTCTTCTACAGACAAGTCTGGTAAAGCACAAGGTTTTTCTAGAATTACAGTTTCAATTTACACACTTTCCTTAATCTTTTGGTGCACTAGACCACTGCATAGAGCAGTGCTCTGATGAAGGATCTCAGGGCTACAAACCCTGAACCAGCCCATGCATTACGTGGAGTGAAGAGCAAACAAGAATTCTGGAAACTGAGGAAGCAGGAGAAATGCAGAAAACAAAGTAACTTATAAGAAAGGAATTACAATGTCTTGGTTGAAATCTTGTGTACCTTTTAATGGTATATAGCGCAAAACAGTGCTATACTATTCAGCTCTCAGAACTGAAGGAAAGCAAGGGAGACTGGTAAGGCCGCACCTCGATTACTGTGTTCATTTTTGGGCCCCTCACTCCAAAAAGGCCATTGAATGACTCGAGCGTGTCCAGAGAAGGGCAATGGAGCTGGTGCAGGGTCTGGAGCACAGGTCTGATGGGGAGCGGCTGAGGGAACTGGGGGGGTTTAGTCTGGAGAAGAGGAGGCTGAGGGGAGACCTCATGGCCCTCTACAACTCCCTGAAAGGAGGGTGCAGAGAGGGGGGATGAGTCTCTTTAACCAAGTAACAGGCAATAGAACAAGAGGTAATGGCCTCAAGTTGCACCAGGGAAGGTTTAGACTGGATATTAGGAAGTATTTCTTTCCAGAACGGGTTGTTAGGCGTTGGAATGGACTGTCCAGGGAGGTGGTGGAGTCCCCATCCCTGGAGGGGTTTTAGAGTCGGGTCGACATAGCGCTGAGGGATATGGTGTAGTTGGGATCTGTCAGTGCTAGGTTAACGGTTGGACTAGATGATCTTCAAGGTCCTTTCCAACCTAGGTGATTCTGTGATTCTGTGTGATTCTGTGAGATAGTAACTGCACCAAAGGGGAACATATCTGATGGGCTTCACAGTATAAGCTGATTAATACTGAATGACTCGGAGTACTCAATTCAAATAATTGCAAAATTCTAGAATGTTGCTCTCCCAGAAGTCCCAAGGCCCTAACTATGTCTTGCTTTTCCAGTCTCCAGGGGACAGCATAATAACTACTGCTTAAACATCTCAGCATTATGTGCCCACGCGGAGTTTTGTAACCCCCGTGACAGCTCCAGGGTTCCCACAGTCTGAACCCCTCAGAGCTGAAGTCAGTCTACCTGAATAGTGTCTCTGACTTCATCCTTGTTGCAGAATTTTCGAACCCTAGGCCATGAAAATAGCTTGGAATAAAAGAATACAGAAACCTCTAACAGGTTTACAGGCACTTTTCCAGCTTTGGCAACTATCTCCACTTAAAGTTCATAGGCAAAAGTCTGCTTTGTGTGTGTTCCTACTCCCTTGCAAATTGTGCTGCCAGAGCTGTCTGTGCTGCAGACAGACCGATTGACAGCTTTGCCTCCAGCCAGAATCCTGATTCAAAGGAATATCAAATTCCGTGTAATAAAGTTTGCATGAAATTTTTACCTGCAACAATTCCCCAATGTGCTGAACTGCATGATACTGACTTATATAATACATCATTTTAGCAGCAGAGCTAAACAAAATGCAAAGCCAGATTCAGTTTGATTTTTTTCTCGTGATCATAGACATTATACCACATCTGATAGCTATAAACCTTTACTTCCATTATTTTGTAGTACATAAACATCAAATACAAAATTTTCTTCAACAAGTGTTTCAATCAAATCAAATATTTAAAAGTAGATTTTAAAAAATATTTCAACTATAAGAAAAAAAATTTTTAGGTGAAAGATTCAAAGTATGTGAAACATTGAAAAGCACTGCTTCAGTATTATTGAAATACTTTAAATTTTTAAAAATGAAATGTTAGAATGGAAATATTTCCATAGACAATTGATTTGGATGAAATCACATGTTCTAACAGAACAATATTCCTTTGAAAAATTTTCCAATTGCATTTTCTAGTGGCCAATTTTTCAATGACATTTTCCAAAGAACAATCTATATCTGAAAATTTTTCAACAAGCTCTTGTGAACTCTTAAAGGAACAAAGAAGTAGTTTTCCAATAATAGATTTTGAAAGGCAGTTATTATTCTATGTTTTACACTTTTTTACTGAAAAAGTAGCATACCAAATATAGAGTAATTGCCTGGACTTTCTGTTAACTCCTTTTTTAACTTAAGATACGAATTTCTGAGAAATGTTCCCAAACTTCAATTAAAAACCTTGAGTGATTTGATTTTAAAATGGATTGATGTAAATGTTGCTCACCTTAGATAGATATATACAACTGGTATCCAGACATGTTTCCCTCAGGCAGCTTGGTCTGAACTCTGGTGTCCAAGCATGGCATCCAGTTCAAATTCGGGTCTGCAGCTTGCATTTTTCTCTTTATTAGACTGAGTTAGAGAAGTTACCTGAATTTCAGTGCTACCTGCAAGTCCAGTTATTGATCTTATACCAAGTGCTAGCAATACAAAAGCACCCAAAGAATACTCCAGCGTAAAACTGGACGCAGCTTTACACTTTGATGAGATCAGGCTGAGAGTCTGCTTTGACTCACTTGTGATACTGTTTACAACAAACATTTACAACATTTCCAATTTCTATTTTGTTTCCTTAATCATTGCTTCCAGTTTTTCAACCATACAATCACTACTGAAGCTGGCTATGCCTAGGCGGGCATTAGTAGATGTGCTGAGGAGCCCAGGTTTGTATACATAACATGGATATGCGAGGAGGGAAGTGGTTGGTAGCTTAAAGCAATACCTCACAAGTGAGACTTACAGAGTGAAAAATACTGCAATGATCTACAGCCCAAGTTCCAAGTTTGCACTTCAAATCTGCCAGTTCAGGACTTGGAATCCACACTCATTCCAACACTCTGACATTTAGGGAAATTCATGGCCTCTTTTCAAGCCTGTAGCTTTGAATATATTTCCAAAGATGTAGAGGTTAATTTCTTCCCGTTTAGATGGACAGCATTTGGATCTAGATCAGAAGCACCTCCTCAGATAGCGTAAATGACAATGGCCCCTTTTGCTCTGTTGCAGTTTTGGGAATGTGCTCCAGCTATAGATTTGCTCTTTGAGTTCACATCCAGAAGTCAAGGGGGAATACAGTTTTCAGTCCTTCTCCACTGAGTGAAAGAGAGATGAGGGTTATGCAGGCCACAGCACAGAGCTCTGTCAGTGAACTTCACTTAACAGAATCTGGTTGCTTTGCATCACAGGAGTAGACAACCACAATGCCTTATAGTATCTGCAGAGCTGGGAGTTTACAGGAGATGCACCTGGATACCAAGAAGAAAAGTCTGTTCCATGTATTCACTCCTCTCTTGTTTCACAGAAATAATTAGATTGCTTGTTGTTCTCTGCCTCAATCTCTTGTTCCACTTTTCCTATAAGCTGGTTTAGCTGTCCTAAATTACAGATCAAAAAGCTAAATGCTAAAGGCCAGGCTAATTCTCTAGTTTCTTTCTATAGTCCATGAAAAAAACCCAGACAGTTCAGAGGGCAATTCATCTCATCCTGAGATAGCCATCTACAGTAAGTTAGACAAATAGCTCTTTGGAGGTGTATCTCCATCCATTGCAAAAGGAACCTCCTTCAGACTTTGGCATATACCTTTCCTGTGTTTAAAGTTAAGTGAGATAAATCACATCCACAGCTGTTGTCCGTGTAAAGAGGGCTCAGATATAAAGCTGTGGTGAGAGAAGATCACTGCAGAAACACCCATGGCAGCCTGAGATACTAGCCATCTGTTCTAGCCATTCTGCCAGATGTTACTGATCCCTGTGGCACAGCCAGTGGGACACGAGCATCCTATGAGTTCTGTCTGGTGAGCAGTCAGCTGGTTGCTCCTGAAGGGATCTGACCCTGACCTGGCTGAACTTTTTGCTGAAACAGCTGAGAAATGCTCCCTCCCTTTGCTCAGCTGTGGACTCAAAAACTATCACAAGAGGGGCAGTAACAAACCACAGGCAGCTGTTACAGAAGGTTGCGTTATCAGGACATCAGGAATGAATGCAAAATGCTCCTGGAAGGCTTAGCTTTTTCAACTAATACTTTCTTATTTCTGCTTGAGCTACAGAGGATCTCTGAAGAATCATCCAATTTGTTCTATATATACCCCAACTGGTTGTTATTCTTTGCCCTGGAGGGAGTTGCAAATTGTGTATGCAGCCTGTACTTTGTAAAGAGATTGCAAAATAGTAGTATCCCTCCACTTGCACAGCCCAAACAGATGGCACTGGGCAGGTAAAGAGCTATCTCTGAGAAATGCTAGCTATGAACAGTCTTTCAAACATTAATAATTTGAGAAATGCAAGAGCAGAAATTAGATGTAAAGTGACACAAATGACTTCTAGAAGATATCATTAGTTAAAAAATGATGTGTATAAAAGAGAAGAGCAGAAAAGCACAATCATACAAGCCAATATGAACTGACCCGATCTACCTGAGAGACAATCACATCAGAACCTCACTGCAAAGACAATGTAGCCGTTAATCTAGTGAGGGCAACCAGGCCAGATGTTTTGCTTGGATTTTGTCTTTTTATTGCCAGCTGCTGTGCACCAGCCTGAAGCATCAAGATGGGGGACTTGGGATGAACACAGAAGCAAAGGTAAATATGTTATTAAATGCATCTTAAAAGGGAGGAATATGGCAAGGAACGAAGGATCTAAGGATAACGGGGTATACAACTCTTCATCTGTAGGTCAATTTTTATTGCATTTCAGATCAGCAATTGTGCAAGTCATTATTATCTGGTCAGTTTTATTGAATCAATTTGGCAGTCTCAGTACAGTGTCTAATGTATAGAGGAAAAATTTTAAAAGACTGAAGAGATTTAGGAGTCTAAGTCCTGCTCATTATCAGTGGAACTTAATCTCTCTGAAGAGTTAAGTACTTTTGAAAATGGGATGTGGTCTTCTAAGTCACGCACACACTTTTGAAAATATTATCCTGCTTGGCCACAGCACAGTGTGATGCTTGCTGGTCTCCTTGCTGTCAATCATGGCAGAGAGGTCAAGGACTGAGTGGCTCACAGTGATTACTGGCTTATGAAATTCCCCTTTTCTTCTTCTAAGAACAGTCCCTCCTGTTGAGAGCAGGCATGTTGGCAGGCAATGATGTTGTACAGAAATACAGATTTCAGTGGAGAAACAGAGAAACCTGTTGTCTGGAGAAGGCACCATGGTGTTTTCCACAAGTGAAAAATGTTAAAAACTGAGAGATGTATAAATGAATACAATGCAGAGGTAGGGATAAGCTAAATGAAACACTGGTAGATCTGGAAAGATCTGATGTGCCACTGGGACAGTGGAGTCTATTTTCCTGTAAGTGCCAGGACTACAAAGGAAACCTGCAAAACTGTTAAATAAAACTGGGGTTTAAAAAGGAAGGGAAAATAGTTGTTTTAATTAATGCCAGGAATAATAGATATTTTCTTCTCTTCTGATTAAAATGGTTAGGGAGGAACAGGGTTACAGAGCTGCTACAGCCATCAGCAGTAGTGTTGCTGTTGCTACCAGTCTGCCTTCAGCTTCCTTAATTGGGTGTGCTCAGAACCTCACCTCAGGGTGTGTGTGGGGTACATCTCAATTTCATATCCTTTAGCCCAATCCCCATGCTTAATTCTCTTAGATTCCACTTATCTGGTCTCATCAGAAGTTTTCAATGAACCAAAGGAGATCTATTTTTTTTAAATAATAAATTACCCCAAGCTCCCTCTCAAGATCTTTGTCCTTCTCACATGTTAAACAGCTTCTGACCCTTAAGAGATGCTGGTGGGACAGAAGTTGTGGTGGTGGCTGTGGTTTGACCCACAACCTAGATCCTCAGCATCTGAGACACTGGCTATTCAACACAGCTCCAGTTCCATTCCATACATGCATTCTGCCAGCAGGAAGTCCCCAGCCAGCAAGGGTGAAACAGGAGTGAGCACTGGGCACCTAATCACAGAATTCTGTGAGCCCCTGCTCCACCTGGATATGTCCTTTTGTCACCAAAGAGCTCCATTTTGCTTATTGTTTTTTATAGCTGATCTTCATCTATCCAGATGGTTTTACGCTGCTCTTCTCCGATCCGGTCTTTTATTGTTCGGATAAGATCTTCAATACTGCTCCATGCATCTGCCTCTACAGAGGCATAAAGACATGGCAGTGCTTCCAGTTCTTTCTCCTTCAGACGGCACATACGTAAAAACTCATCTTCAGTCTCCGGCTTTGGCAATAGTTTCCTGTATCAAATAAGCAGACCAAAAATAAATGTCTTACATTTTAAGTTCATCCTGTAGTCCCAGCTGTCCCATCAAGAATTTATTTTCTACTGACTATATACAAGCAATAAAAGCAGTGGAGAATACAGCTACTCCAGGTCTATCCTCCCCTTATCTCCATGCTGCCCCCAAGGAAAAATATTTGCTATGGGGAAACAATTTAAGAGGATTGAATGTAGGGAGAGTGCAAGTGTTTACGACCTTTCCTCTTCCAGCTAGCATTACCTTAAGAAATGCTGTGGGAGTGCTGAGCATGGAGAAAACCACATATTCTTCAGTCTCATCCTCCCACAATGCTCATTCCTATCAGTGACAGTGAAGGAGTGCTAGATTTGGGGAATTCCTGCTTTCTCTGGTTGTAAGATCTGGAGGAGTCATGGGAGGAAATAGTGCACATAGAAGCACCAGATGAAGAGAGAAGAGGTTCTTTATTTCTCTCAGCGAGAACATTATTGGACTTGAGAATTATTCACTGAATAAGACGGAATATCAAATATGCAAAAGGTTTGATATGTTACCTGAACCTCTTGATGTTTTTCTCTGAGACTCTGATAAAGAGAACAATAGGATATATCTTGGCTTTGATTAAATCCTTTGTGCAGCTTATTCCAGCTTCCAAGAGACAATGCTTGTTCTAAAAACAAAGTCATAACAGTGTTACAAAGGGACATTCACTGCTGTGGAATCTAGAGATAAAGGTATCCATACCTTATGGGGTCAGCTGAAAAGCTCTCCATTTACCACTGTACTGATTTAAAACCTTTTAATCAAATATACATTTAAAGTCCAAACTCCTCCTACTGGTTTACAACTAGTCAGTCAAATAACAGCTGAGCTTAATAGCTTTCTGAAAAGGTTTTAAATAGAAATGGATTGATTTCAAGATGAAGACTATGATAAAATACCAGTTTTACATATATACACAAACACACATACTTGCTCTTTGTTCAGAGAGAACATCTGCAACTACTTGTAAGAGAAAAAAACATCACTTTAATTCTCCTTTTTTTCATGCTGTGCATCAAATCTCCTCTATTTGATACCTGATACTCTACTCTGACATTGTTATCTTTGTACTGTACAACCCCGTGTCTGTGTTTCAGGCTATCCTTTCTTTTGTCTAGGTCCTTGTATCTCTTACTCTTTCGCACATTCATATATACTTATGATATGAGAAGGAACTGAATTTTTGCTGCATCAGTGTGGGCCATCCCAGGGAATGAGCGAGAATATAAAAGGATATGGCTGAGCATGAAAAAGAAAAGGAAAAGCAAGAGCACAAATAAAAGCCATTTGAGGGAATAAATACAAATCTGAGATTGAAGGTGGGCAAGCGAGAGAGAACATGCAACTGTAAATTGGTCAGTCTCTTATTCAAGAAGAAACACACACTGCAGACAGATTGACAGGCAGCCTATCGAAGGGATACAGAGTACTCTGAGCACCTTGGCAGTGACAGCCTCAATATTGGCAGGTACAATACATTCATATGTGTTCAAATTCTTTTCTCTGCTGAAGATGATAGTCTCCGTTCTTTGCTTCCTTAAGAACTCTTCCTTTGTTACAACATCTGGAAAGAGATGTGGGTGAGGACAAAATGAAGATTACAACAACAGAACACCTCGAAAACTATCCAGTAGTACCTCTTCACATAGGATGTAAGGATGGTTCGGTGAAAGAAGACGAGCAATGAATTGTCTTAACAGCTGCCTCATTTCTTCCATTGAATTCAATTAAAGCCTAATCTGATCACAGCTGAGCATCTCAGCTATATCCTGCACCAATGAGTCCTTGGGCAATTACTACAACACTATGAAGGCATTAAATTAAAACAGTAAATACAATTCCAGCACCTAATGTTATATAGTAACATTTCAGGGATGCTGAGAAGTGCTAAAAAAAGAAGGTCTCTTCAGTATAGGCTCCTAAAACAAGGATTTAGTGTTGCAACATTTGTGTTTAAAGTTTCAAAAAATTTGGCTTAGGTTGCAATGTGTGATACTGGCCCCCTTGTGAATTGCAGCTCTACATCAAAGCTTTTGTTTTATGTTGCAAGACAGGGGATATTTATTATAATACTTAACTTTTCCGTTTCTCTGTCTGGATAACTGTAAGACTGCATACTATGCAGTGGGTATTCAATATTAGTGTAAAAATGAAACATCAGCTATGTTTAATGCTGTGTTGTATACAATCCTGCCCTATAGCAATCACGGTACTGCATATTGCTTTAATGGTAAATACTTAGCATGGAAGAAAATCAGTCTTTCGGGTAGATCAAATGCACAATCTTCATAGCCTTGGATAAGATAGAAACCTAAAGTTGCTCTAGGGAAGATATTCCTCATAATAGCAAATACTAGAAACAAATTAATCAAAATTTCACATTGCCTAGATATGCAGTATGCAAACAGTATGCAAACAGAAAGAGCACTCACAGCATTTCAGTCTCTCGGGGGCATCCTAGCAACCACACAGCATACACATGGATAATATTCATAGACATTGTGACTCTCATAACCACGTGCATTGGCTGTCTCAAAAACATTCAAATATCTCAGATATTCTCAAAAAGCAGGATTTACAGTGACACATAACTCTGATGTGACTTGAAGTACCTCACACAACCATCACATGTACATGCCCCTACGTGTGCACGCATATATATGTTCATATTTCTAACACTGAGGGTTAACAGTCATGGTCCTCTCTTATCCCATTACCTGGCTTGCATATGTTGAATTCAAGGGCACCTCCAGAGTTGAGAAGCTTCTGTACCAAGGTCTTGGCAAGCATGGTGGGAGTGAAAAGTACTGGGCGCCTGCGCTCACAGTGGATTGGTCTCACCAAGCTATAAGGGATCAGACTGAGTCTCTTATTGATTTCACTTTCGGAATCCAAATCTGAGTAAAGAACAAGACATTTATCCTCTGGTTTCCTCTCCGTCAGTATTAGGAGAAAAAGAAGGAGAAACACATGAACCAGAAGTGACATGGTTAGTCATACTGGTCCTCATTTCTCTTTTGTCAAGGTTGTCTTTACTATTTATCTAGTAGCATGATGTCCAACCTAATACTAAATAATTCAAGTGACTTTTGCTTTCAAGAGATTATTTCATAGTTTAACAGGACACTTGCTTGGAGAATCTTTCTGCTTATTAGCTTGACTTCAAGTTAAACGTTTTCGGACAAAGAGCAAGAAAGCACCTAGGAAGAACTACCATCTAAACAGGAAGTTTCAGTGTCCTAAACTTGCTCATGAAAGCTTATTGCCTCAAGCACTTCTAGCAAAATCAGTTTTTCTCACAAATGGTGTCGAATTTTTGCAGAGCAGATCACAGATGCCAGTAATAGGAAAGACCTATGACATTTTTCACAGCCATGCTGTTACGTAGACCTTTATGTAGGCCTTTCTATCAGTGCCATCTGTGTAAAAGCTATTACTATTTTATATCCATACCTTCCAGCTTATCAGGCAATGGCTTCTTTGCTTCAGATGAGGTCCGTGCCAGACCAGAGGGCCAGCCAGTGACGATACGGACTCGCTCATTGCTATTCATACGCTTATATTTGTTTTCAGACCTACTGACAAACTGCAAAGGTGAACAAAGAGATTTGACCCTCATTTCTTACATCCTTTATCGTCCCATGTATTCATCAGCCCACACTTGTTATCTACGAGATCTGAATTACCTATGTCCATCAAAGACAAGACTCCATGGATCTGTTGACTGAATTCTAAGGCTCTTTAAATATCATAGATTTGATTCAGAGCTTTTGTTAATCCCCTTTGGGATTTCTTCTTTTGTTCTCTGCTCTTAAGCGGCATGTTTTTTTCTTCACAGAGCTCCCTGCTGTCACCAGTACAAGCACTGATATGTCCACAGCAGAGTAACATACCCGCTCTGAGTATTTGCACAAATGTATCACAGGTTATAGCCAAAACTCTGCCTCTTCTTTGCTGTACTAGAGAGACTTAAAAGCTCCCAAATGTCACATTTTTATACCAAGAAATAGGCTTCATGCTTTCATTCCTCATCCACCCAACTCTTCCTCTATCCAAATATTAATTCCTCCTCCTGTGTATTTGCTAACCTTCACAACCATCTTCCTTCACAAGACTTTATCTTTCACTCACACAGTCTCTGTCACTCTCAGAGTCACTGACCTACAATTAAAGGACTATTTTCTGATGGAACCTTATCTCACAGAGTCTTGGGGATTTGGTCAAGCCCAATGGATTTGTCCTTCTGGTTCAAGCAAAACACATTTCAGCCTCTCAGCAGACATGTTTGATTCATCAAGCTACATCAGTAAAGGAAGGCATGCACTTAAAAATAAACACCCCATGCCACAAGAGCGGTTAGAAAACACAACCCATTCATACTTTTCATATATTAAATCTCTTTTTGATAGGAATAAATCCCGATACAACCTCTATACCTGAGGTGGGGTTTCTGGGGAAATTAGGCTAGCCTGAGAAAATCTGCTGTTCAAATCCACTATTTCAGACATTGCATTGAGGATTTGAACTTTATTACCTGTAATATTTGGCCCAAAAGAAAGCTTGCTCTGGATAGGCGAGGACTGGCCTTTGGGTCATTCGGTGGGGCAGGCTCCTCTGGCTGCAATGTATTCTAGTAAAAAATAACACAGGAATTTTTCTTTCCCTCCCTCTTTTTTTCCTTTTTTTTCTTTTTCTTTTCTTTTTTTTTTTTTTTTAATCACAGCATTCAAGAAACAGAACAAGCAAAAGCAGGTATTTTATATTTCCAATAAAAGGGATAGTGATTGATTGATATCTATCCCAAATATAATGTTCTAAGCAAACTGTAGACATAGCATGGCCTACGCTGAGAAACACAGCTTCTGTTACTGCTCTTCCACGTCCCTTTCTTCACAGGAGACTGCTCTCTACAGCTTATGAAAGAGGTAATTTCTGCACCAAGAAATAGCATGCAAAGCTTTTGCTTTCACTAGCATCTCTGCCAGTGATCTCTGTCCCTTTGATCAGTGGGGACTGAAGTACAGAAGGAATGCGTGACACTTAACCTTGACTGAAATCAAATACAAGCACTGGCTACAGTGTCTCTGCAAATGTTAGAGGCATATACGTCTCCCAAGCTCTAAAAATAACTTATGGTAACTAATACACCAGGAAGTTAGTTTTTAATTATGTAAAGATGGAATTCTTGAGTCTAAAGAAAGAAAAATCAAATTATTTTAACTGAAGGAAAAGGAGAAACTGTCAGTACGTGAAGACCTGATAATCCCACTTATCTCCATACTGTATAGGTTGGAAGAGGCAGGTCTTTCTAATATGGGACAGTGGTAGCTCTGTGGATTAGATGCTTGTTCATAGTAGAAGACAAATAATTCTGATTACTAACTCCAAGAACACAGCTTCTTCCTCATGTGGATATGAAGATGCATTAGAGGCTTAGAGGCAGAGAAGAATGAAAAGGATTAATTAAGACACAGAACAGGTATTAGACTTTCAAAGTGTACTCCCTCATAGCTGGAAGGGTTAATAGTGTGCCAGAGCTAGATCCATTGTCAGGGACAATATTATTTAAAGCAAACATAAGGTGCCCATTGCCTGGCACAATCAAAACCTACACAGAGTGCAAACAGGGCTTTCTCTAAAATTAACATAATGAACAACAAGTAGCAGTGCACTATCAGGTGTTAAAAAGACCTTGTTTGTAGATACTTACCCGGAGTGCCCGAAGGGTATTATATGAGCTTTCTGTCTCATCCTTGCTTCCTCTGTGCATCAACCGCTGCAGCTTCACCAAAAGAAGTTGCTGGGCTCTGAAAGAAAGGATGGAATCACATAGATCAAGGTATCTTTGAAACCACTCAGAAGAAAGCTGGATTGCAATGGGTCTGTGCCTACAGAAAAGATTAAATAGAAGTAACAGTGAGGCCTGACTGAACCACACAGTAAATGCAGGAACAAAATAATGAGCAGGACTGCAGTGCAGTTAAGGATTAAAGAATCTCCATGGCATATTTTCCTATGATACTTTTTGAGAAACCCACATTATTCCTTCAGGTAATACCTGGAGTCTCCTTTCTAAGGCTTTATAGCTCATATTACAGTTTAACATCACCAGGCCTTATCTCAAAAATTAAGACATATACCTCCTTCCTTACAGCAGTCATTAATTTCCCTGTTTACAGAACCACTGCTCTCAGCTGTGGTCACTCAGCATTACGCTCACCGGCTGTAGCTGGGAATGGTCCCCATCTCCAGGTCCCTGTCGCTGAACGGATCGACTCTGGCACACAGCCACTCACACCTCCCCTGGTACATGGTGTCAAGAATATGAACAATCTCATCACACTTCACTGACAGGGAACAACAGTCCAGCTGGCTGGAGATGTTCAGATTCAAGCGGATATGAAACGAGTCCCCCGATGTGATCAGCCCTTCTTCCAGTTCTGACAGCAGTTTCCGGTACCCTGCAGCATCGAAGGAAGGGGGGAAGCATGATCAGACCTCAGTACTGCTGCATTCCTGGGCATCCTCTGGGAGCAGCACACAGCACAAACTTCTGAGGCTCCTCCGAGAAAGGGTTTATACTTCCAGAGTGCTAGTTACACTGGTTACAACAAGGTTCCAGGCCTGCACCTTAAAGACACTAACGGGGCATTGATTCAGAAACAGCTCATGCTGCTGGTATCAGAATTTGTGAGAATATTCTCATTATAATGATACTTTTAGGTAACTCCATTTTCAATACTCCACACATGACCTGTGAAACAGAGAACTTCTCAGCAAAGATGCAGACACAGCTATAGCTCTATACTCTAAGTACAGCTTGAGTTCTGCTACCAGTTTTAATGACAAGCTATTCCCCTTATTATTAGCTCTAATTGACACTCCCACAATCTATAACTTGCTTTATCTGCAGTTAAGTGGTGCTCAAAAAAAATTGCAATAGTCTTTCTTACCTTTGAAAACATCAAAGAAAATCAAAGACATCACTTCCAGTGTGATCTATGCAGCTGAAATTCTCTAACCAGCATTTAAAAAAAACCCCGCAAATTTATATACACCAGTAAAAAATGGATTTTAGAATGTAATTTTTGATCCATAACCTGAAATTATCATTATGGGCCATGAACACTAAAATCAAATTCCGTTCACCACACATGAACTCCAGCTGTTAAAGATAAGATAAAGCCACAAAGGCAATAAACAGGTCAACTCCATCAGGTAAATGCTAAATCGACTTCAGCTCACCACATTGTGTTACAGAAAACTGTACATAAAAATAAGCTTGAATGTGTTTTGTGAGTCATGTCATTATTGGCCCACCATGTAAATTCTTCAGAGTCCTGTAGTGACAAGCATATGGGCTTTTTTTGTTCTCAGCCACAAAGCTAAGAGCTGGAGCAGTTACACAGAGTAGCTATAATTAACACCAGTGGGCATGCTTCAGATTTATACCAACACAAAGGACACTCTGGTTCTGTCGTTCTCATCCAGACAAGTTAGTATAATAGACCTGGGACTATTTGAGATGAGAAATACTTTTGCTCTTACCTTCGTGATTTGATTTATACTGGAGTGTTACTGGACCACTGCACCTCTGAATTGTCCAGTGAACTTCTTCCTTTGTGCAAGTATCCAAGGGAACACTCTGATTTTCCCCTCTGATGCAGCCCTCCAACTAGATATGAAAGAAATATTACTCTCCAGTGCGGGTTCAATCTTTTTTTGTTAAGCACCATCACCTTTTTCTGATTAAACAATGCAGATACTTTGCTATCAGGATGCAGATTACATTCTAATTATTTAATTTACTTTCTCTCAAATTAGGAATGCTAGCAGTCAACAGAACTGCAGCTCTTTGACAATCCCAGACTTCCCAGTAGTAAGTAGTGCAGGAATATAAGTTGTGAGGGGTTTTTTCCCCCCTTAGAGCCATTTTAATAGGAAAATAGTTTGGGAACATTGGCAATGGAGAGAAAACTAAGCAAAGAGTAGCTTAGCAGAAGCACCACTGAACTCCAGCTTACGTGATGCCAGGGACAGCTATGCAGCTGTGCAGCCCTTCTTCCCATTCTTATTGCAGCTACATCCATTTCTGTTCATAACATGTCCAGTCCCAAGACAGACCACTCTAAAGAATGGTTTAGGAGTCATCATGCTAAGCTAAGTAGGCAGGACAGTACTAGGAAGTCGAGAGCAAATCCCATTCTAGTCTTTTCAAAGGAGCTGTACTATACAATATAGCATCAGTTCCCTAATCTTTTCCATACAGAGCTACGATAAAGTGCAAAAGTGTGCGTGTGTGTTGGATGACTTTAAATACTGTTCTCCCATATTTTCATAGTCAATAGCAGATTTTCTTCTGCATAGGTCATATGCATTGTCATTAATACAAGATGAAAGAAGAAACAAAGGAAAATATTGCGGTGAGCATGCATGCGTGTAGGTGGACAGACATCCAGCACTGATTGTTGATTATTTTATGCTCACCAGTAGGATTTGGTGTCCCTCCCGAAGGCCTGCTTTCTCTGCAAGTGATCCTGTCTTGACAGAGCTAATAAAGCTCCCTTTATCGTTACCCCCAACCAGAGTGATTTCTGAATTGAGATTGTCTCCGTTCAGTGTTATGCGCTGGATAGTATGGCAGGAGTTTCTAATGCGACCAACAGATGTGACAGAGGGACGGAAAGGTCTGTGTTCATGAAAGGAAGTAACAATTAGTTATCTCAGTTTTTAGTTACCACTCCAGAGTTAAATCCATGCATGATAAATGGGAGACATATGAATAAAATCTTTAATGTTAGCAAGCACTAGGATCTAAGGACTCTAAAAGAAATCCTTCTCATTACTGCATAAGTTCTGGAGAAGAGCATCTGGATAGCTTCAAGTGCTCTGACACGACTGAATAACTCAGATGTATAATAGTACCTCACCTAGCAACCTGTGGCAGCAAGATAACAAGATCACAAGGATAAAGTTAAGTCTCTAGAACATTTTATCTGCCTTGAAGTTTTTGAAATTTTAGGGTGACTTTCATTGGTTTATAGGATATGAAAGGGCTCCAAAATAACTTGTTATACTGCTGCCAACATAGAGAAGTAAAGACTGAGCACAGCATCATGAGATATGTGTGTCAAATAACAACTTGTGACACCATATTCCTGCCATTATATCTTCAGCAACTAATAGATAAATGGAGGATCTCTACCACAGTAGCCCTTCCCCTCAGTCTCTAAGGCAGGTAAACTGGCATCTCAAATACCTTTCCAGAGAGAACTTTCTAAATATGGAGTTGACATGCTCAAGCTCATAGGCATCCAGGCCTTCTGACTGATGAGAAGAAGAGGAAGAGTGCACCGAAGGAGCTCCATGTGACTGCCTGTCATGACTGTCATCTGAAAAGATTAACAAGAATGAAAATGAGTCCTAGATAGAGTGACAAAGATGGAAAAAGGGAAAATGAATGTTTTTCCATGTTCTTCAGCCAAAGCTGAAGGAGGATATTCCTGATGCAGAGGCATGATTCATGTCCACAGGCAAGGAATGTCAGTCTTGCTTACTGGTACTACTGCCTGATCACTCTCACAGAACAGCAAGGTGGAAGGGACCTCTGGAGACTGTCTAGTCAAACCCCCTGCTCAAAGTAGGGTCAGCCAGAGGGGACTGCTCAGGACCTGACCAGTTGGGTTATGAATATCTCCAAGGATGGGGATTACTCAAGCTCTCTGGACAACCCTGTTCCAGTGTTTGACCACCCTCACAGTAAAAAAGCTTTTTTTTTTTTTTTTTTCCGTTTAAATGGAATTGCTTGTTCTTTAGTTTGTGCCCATTGCCTCTTCTCCCTTCATTGCGTAGCATCGAGAAGAGCCTGGCTCTGTCTTCTTTTGAGACAGCTTCTCCCTCAATTTGATGCTTTCCTCATTTTAAGGCTGGAGGTGGCCTTATCAACCTGCAAACCTCAGCCTAGGACCCTCCATCTATTCATTCAGTCTAATCCTTCTCCCACTTATTTCTTCAGGAATAACTGCTTTCTTATTCTCACTCCTAGTTGACCCTTTGTTTTCTTGTTATGACGAACTGACTTGATTTTTTCTCAGACTATGTGTCCTATCTTATTTAGATCAGGAGTTGATTATTTGACAGTATCTGTAGCTGGTGAGCTAATCACATAGTTAAACTATATACATGATATCCTCTTGCTTACCATCTAGTTCCAAAGCATCATATCCAAAGCTGTCATTGTCCTCTTCAACCAGGCTGGAATTAAAAACAAAGTGTAAGATAATGGAGGAGAGAGAGAGAAAAAGCTGTTGCAGCTTTCAGCAGATCTGTAACTTCAGCAGATTTCATTAAGTTGTGAAATGAACTTTTTCTCTGAAAAGGAAAGATGTTGGAGCTGTTGCATCAGACAATGGTGCAGCTGCAAAAAAAAAAAAAAAAGCACGTAACATACTTGTGGGCCCAGGGAAGATGTAGGAAGATCGCAGGAAGACAATATGTGTCAGCCAACACGGGAAGCATGTGAAGCTGCAAGAAGGTTCAGAAGAAAGAATTGCTAACAGCAGTGAGGAATGAAGAGTTTGCTGAAGACAAAGGGAAGCTGCAGAGTGATGGTCTCACATGTGTGACGTACACCACACCTGCTTCAGCACTGAGATAAATGGTTGCATAATGTCTGCTATATATACAGTGCAGCATGGGGTTTTTTCCATGATAGATCAAAAATGTCAGAAGTTCACTGATGGACAGAGTGAATGCGAGGAGAGTGACTGAGGTGCAGCCCTAAAGGAGTAATTTACCTGCTTGATTTAAAGTACTTGAAGCATTTTATAACAGCTTAATAGCACCTTGCATGGTTACTCAGATACCTACAGTAACAGGATGGCAACATGTACCAAGCTTTTGCACAGAAACTCTTATACCGCAGCTCTGGTTCCAGTCCAGCTCCCACTGACACAACCCTTCCTGTTAAGGGTGACTCGATTAGTTGGCCTTAAAAACAAACAGTTAATATTCACCAAAATTTTGCTCTTAAAAGGATATGGGGATGTCAGCCAAGTGAGTGATCTGTCTGCTTCACTAGAAGGACTTCATTAAAGCATGTCCTTTGGTTTCAAAGCTGTTTAAATAACAGCTTGTTGTTTTACCTATTCAGCGTGATTTGTAGGTCTCCTGTGGAGCTGATATTCCTCATATTTGGCTTCAGGTGAAGGGTGAATTTTTGCAGTCAGTGTGGGGAGAATCAGCTATTTTTATACCATGCATAAGCTGGGTAATAATATACCTTTTCCTACATTAAATTATGATCTCACTTTTTTTCACACAAATCAAGATCGGATGAACTGTGAAACCTGCAACTTGGCATGCAAATAGCAATTATTTTGGATTATGTTCACAAACAAGTTAAAAAACCTTAGCAGGCTAATTATAAAGTTATAAAATACAGTGAACTTTTGGGCATACTCTTGAAATACTTGACTTTAGTGATTATTAGCTCAAAGTAAGGCCACATTCAGACCTTGCTCCAGGGTATCTTTTCCTTCCACATGCCAGTGGGAAGGAGTATCTAATATGAGGAAAATTCTCAGATTTCAGTACAGCTCAGTCTTCCAATGCCTTAACATATGGAACAGGATACAGTCAGAGCTGTAGTGAAATAAGTCCACAAGATGAATAATATCCATGTAATCTTTACTGCATTCTGTAATATACTGCAAATATTTAAATGTTCAGGCATGTCAAAGGCTTTTCAAGTTAAGCACCTGAAACATGAAACATTCAAATCATTAATAAAACAACCCTTTCTCTCCACCTTGAATTAACACAACGCACTTTAAAAAGGAGCTTGGAGGACAATATAGGAGAATCTAAGGGAGACTAGAATAAACTCTGCCTAAATCCTCAGCAGCCTAGAAAATTATGTGGGAGAACTAGCTGAGGATGCCTTCAGTGGAAAGCTGTCTTGCAAAGCTTTACACAGAGAAAGAGAGGCAAAAATATCAGTCTGCCAGAGATGAGTTTGTTTTGAAAAGCATAAAAAAATCTAAATAAAGTTCTAATAAAGATCAGATCTAAAAAATAGATCTAATAAAGATCTAAACCCCCCACATATATTGCTTTCTTCTAAATTGATTTGCCTGGGCTTTGTTCTATTCTCCTGCTTGGGACCTTTAGGGAATGTATTTGTATCTTCTGATATTTCTGATACAAACCCTGATGTTACTGACACCAACACCAAAACAGTACGTCCAAGTATTGCATTGCTATAAACCTTTTAGAAAAGGGGTCAGTGCCATTTAGGGGACTGTGAGGCAGGCAAGGTCTCTCTCCTTCCTGCCACAACTTCCCATTCCCCAGCTGATCCGATTTCAGTCGCAGGGGAAGTCCGCAAGGCCACGACCCGACAGAAGTGGAAGCCGCAGCAGAAGGTGAAGCAGAGGGCAATGCATCTCTCTCCCCTCATTGCTATGCTGAGATACAGAGCCCTGAGCCCAACAAAAACCACCTCCCTCCTCCACTTCTCCCCCTCCCATTCCTCACAGACAGTCAAGCAGCTCTGCTCTATTCTGGCAGTTTACAGAGAAGGAAGGGCTTTGAGAGAAGGGGAAAGGACAGAGACACAGGCAGCAAGGAGCTGGGAAGCAAAAAGTAAAGCAATATCTGTCTATAAAGGTAGAGCACATTCTCCAACAGCATTGGTGCCTAGCCATTTCAGTACTGTTTCTTACTATGTACATTAAAAAAGCCAGTGCTGCAGTGGTATCACTGTGTCATTCATCCCAGCTGACCTATCAGAGACTCCTGAGTGTTTTGGACAAAATGAAGGTTGAAGGACTGAAGCCTTGAGAAATTTAGCAAGTTAGTCCTGATGCCTAATAGAAGCTCTCCAACTAGAGACAGAACAAGTCCTTTTTACCTCTTCCTTATAACAACAGGTTCCGGGCACATTTCACCAGCGTGGCCACCTACCTGCAATGAGGGGCATCCTCTTTGCAACGTCGGACTATTGAATCATTTCCTGGAGGCTCAGGAGTGGTAGACATGATACTGTCATTGCGATTTCTCAGGGTTTGCTTTTAAAAAAAAAAGTGACAGAAAGGTTATCTGTCTTAAATGTGCTGTCATTTCTAACTTACAGAAGCATTAGCCTGCTGGCTTGCCAGTGGTACTCTGCACTGTGAAGCACACACAGCAGTAAGAAAAATTGATTCTAGATGTGCAGAATGCTACACACAAGAGTGTTCGTATATTCCACTATTTTAGCAATATGCACAGCTTGTGCGCTGGCACAGTACCTTTTACTGTGACCACATGACAGGCTAATTTACCAAACAATTTTAACTTTACCCTTGATGTGTGGCGTATGTGTTGCACAGCTGACATATATGAGGAAGAGCATGAAAAGCGGAATATATGTATACTTATATATATAAATAGTAGGAATGAGGAAGAAAAATACAGATCTCCATAGATTAAATTATTAATCTAGTACATTGGAAACTAAACTCTGAATTGTACTAGAGGGAAGACAGTATAAGTCATCTAAATAGCCAACAGATATTCCAAAGCATATTCCTAACCCAGCTAAACTTATTACAAGTGGCAGGGAGTTCTTTCCTGGCTATTCTTGGGTATAATTTTAATTTCCTGGGGGCAGCATTTTTCACGGTGTTCTAGAAGGATGTTTTGTTCTTTGTTATTAACACTCTGCAAGAGCACTCTCTCTGTCTGCTTGTCCTGCTGTGTCAGTGCTCACATACGTATAATGGAGTATCTACCTTGGGAGATTACGGGGATACAGCAAGCAGGGAAGAAATGGTTTGGCTATGGTATGCAGAAATTTCCAACTGTGATCTGCACCCCTTTTCTCACTCATTGTTACTTATAGATAGAAAAAGCATTAGAGAACTCAAAACCCCCTGAAAATTTTCTTAAATAAATTACAAAGCAGCTTTTAAAGAAAATCTCTTCCTTCTAACAGTAAATGTGAAATGGCATAAGGAGACAGCGAGAGGTCATAAATACCTTTGAAATATCTTTAAATAAACATAAACCAATTCTGTGATTTTGGAAAAGGCTAATAACATGGTTCTAACAAAATGCTGGTAAAAGGATTAAGGGAGCCTCTGACAAGGCCTTGAATGTGATCACAGCTGGGATGCTAGTGAAGTGCTAATACTGGGTTGCGAAAGCTCTGAACCACATTAGGAGAGATGGTCGTAGACAGGCAAGGGGCATCTGAAGGCTCCTTACAATCTTGCTGACTTCACAGCTGCTGATGGAGTTACTGATGGAAACAGAATTAGAGGAACTTGTGTCTGTGCGGCCATTGCTGGCATCAGCCCCATCTTCATCCTGTGCTCTGACTGCTGCGCTCACAGATGACAGAGAAAAATACAGACACCAGAGAAAATCATGTCAGATCACTTTCAATACAGAGGCTTTCACAGATTTGCAACAATACTTAGGTTATCTTTCCATTTCGTCTTATTTTGTTTCCCCTACCGGGGACTGGACAGAGGCTCCAGGAAGCGCTCTGTGCCCTGCGGCTCTGGCTCCCTTTCCTTCCCCATCAGCTTCCCAGCAAAGTACAGAAATGCACGCCACTTCGGACAGCCTCTTGCCAACTTCTTCTTTCGACTCTGTCCTGTACATTTTTATTAGATCTATGAATACTATTTGACAAATTAAAGGAGGATTGTTCTATTAATTTACGTTTTAACTTCATTACCTGAAGCTAATAGTCTGCAATAAGGTTGACTCACTGAATTACACATTTTTTACAACTTAAAATTTACAGCAGGGACCAAGAAGCTTGAGATCCCTCAGCAGCCCTAGGTAGCACAGTGTGAATGTCTCTGTGGACTCCTTCCCTTCTTCAGCAGCAATAATTTGTACTAATGTTGCACATTACCCGATACCAAACATACTGTTTAACATCCGATATCTTGCAGCAGGAACCATGTTTCCCATCATATTTTGTTCAACAGTGAGCATGCTGCCGCACATAACAAATAAAGGAAGTGCTGCCTAGGATGGTGTTTGGTTCAAGAACAGTGTTACATAAATAAGAGGAATTAATAATAGCTCAAACATGAGTATACAGCAATGAATTTGGTAACTTGGGAGCTGGCTGATGGGTGGGTCAACCCCCCTCCCCCCAACATTTGCAATGCTTTAAATTTCAAATTAATTCCCTTCTGATGAAGGACAAGAGAACTCATTTGACGATCACAAGATTAGGGTATTTTCAGCTTGAAGGATTTTTCCAACAGCAAAAAGAGAATAGTATAATGACTTTTAGTACAGGCGTTACACCAATGACTTTAAAATTTTTGTAAAGTAAAAGGAAAATTAAGTAAACAGAAAATTTAGGTAAGCTATGGGATGCAGTATTGTGTGTCTGTGGAGGTATCTTTGGGTGGAGAGGATATTCAGGTAGAACACTTGACTACTTTAAATTATGACATTGTTAACTATGAGAGAAACTATTTTACTGACTTGGACTTAGTTAAGAATTTCCCTGGTTGGCATATTTGTTAAAACAACTTAAAGAGATTAAGTGAATGAGACAAAGCAACAGAAAAAGAATAAGGACATGGGTGCTCTTTCTGACCTTGAAACTCTGATGTTTTGTTCATGCTGACAGGGGATTTAGCTCTTGGATTTATCTAAAAGAAAAAAGAGGACAAAAATCAGCACAAATGCAGAATATTTGCCACACACTGTAAACCAGATATTTTCACCCCTTTTTTCCACTGTTATGCTGCAATATATTTGCTCTCCTTTAAAAAACAGGACCCAACATTTAGAAGATATTTAGGTATCTAAATGCCACCACAGTGAACAAGAGTTAGCTACCTATTAAAAGTCTGGCCCAAATGCACTGCAATTTCCAGATTCTGCTGAGGGAACAAAGAGACAAAAGGTGAAGTGGGTGCCTTGGGACTGGTTGCAGGCAGCTGTTAATACAACAGGCATCCTTTTGGAGTGTGCAATGTAAAAAATGCAGCTCTATTGCCATAAGTAATAATGACAGTCAGAGCTCAGAAAGGTTATGAAGGGCAGGGAGAATTCAAATGCAGATGAAAGGAAAGAGAAGCTCAAAACCCCAAAAGTTAGATTGTATATTTTTTACAATTCATGAATATAACACCAGATAATAGCTGTATGAATGCAGCTAGTTGGGGAAATCATGGACCTAAGTCATGCTACCCCTTACTCTTAAGTGAGAGGAAATTGCCATAATTTAATTCTAAATTAGGCAGTTAATTTTGCTCTAGATTGTGTCCATTTCTTTCTATTATTCCTTCCAGCTGATGTGAGCTTTTCAACCAATGCTTCGTTTTCCACCTTCAGTTACTTGTGTGCTGGACTTCTGGCATTATGTCAATTTTTTTTTTTCACTACTGTTAAGGAGGCAAAGAATCAATTTATTGACAACGCTCCAAGAATGTGAATGAACAGCAGAAGCAAGGAGAATGCACAAAATGGGGAGAAGGGGCAGAAAATGGTCTGTGAAGCCTGATTATATTTGCTCCTCAAGATGCAAATCACCATGGGGCAAAAACTGACAGGTCACTATCATATACAAAACTATTTTTATCTTTACAGCACAGCACTTTCAGAGGCATAACCACAACATGTATTATGTCTCTTTGTTCTAACAGTTCCTGCACTATATCATTCCAGTCTCATATTAATACACACCTGGATTCCCTTTAGATTCACTCTTCTCTTGAGTCGAGCTTGATCAGGCAAGAAGAATTTGTTGTCTTCTGGAGACTCTTCAGAAGTGGAGGAGTCATCTGCTTCCTGACCATTGGCTTTTGGGCCAGGAGTCCCAAAGGTCTGGGAGATAATGGTAATAGGTAGATTCCGTGGTAAACTCTGAAGATAGGAAGGAAACACTTTACTTCTGAGACCAGTTTGGTACAACTCCTCATGACCTCCCTTTAGAGCAATCTGATTGAACTTTCTGTGACTCCAGTGATTCAGAAGTTCACACAGAATGTGGCTCCAGACCCAAATCAGTAATCTAGATTGACATTTGTGGAGATTTCTGTTCACTGGGGCACGTTCCTGAAAAGTATTTGTAGTTTCTACCCCAGTGTAGAAATTGTCTTTATCCATTTCTTTCCCTTCCATTTAAAATCAAGTTGTGGAATGCCAGCCTTTAAGAAGCTATGTGCCTGACACAGACAACTTGAACCCCACTGTTACTGAAGAACTCACAACATTGACATTTAGTAGAAGGAGGTTATTTTTTTCAGTTAATTCATGGAGGGAATTAAAAAAGTCCCCTCCCCCTTTCACACCAAAATGTTTTTAAAAGCAATTCTTAAAAAAAGAACTCATGTCTGTCTTCCTCAGCCCTACCTGGTCGTGAAAGTTATTGTCCTTAGAGAGCCGTCGGAGTTTGCACTCTAGGTTAACAATGCAAGCTTCTTTCCGAACCACCTCAATTCGGAGTTCATCATTTCTCTCCTCCAGCTCTCGAATCTGCTTCCTGTATTTATCTTTTTCAATCAGACAGTGTGAATACTGTGTCTGAGCCTCATCACGCGAACGGAAAGCCTATAGTGGAGAGAAGAAACATCTTTTGCACCTGGGTACCAGTCACCTTCTCCTGCTGCTTTTGTTTGTAAGGTGTTTGGAACGGGGACTTCAGAACTGGTAACCATCCACCAGTTAACACAGCAGTTAGGACCGGTATGTGCCACAGCAGTACCATTAAAAATTACAATGATGAGGGTGGTTCATTTCCAGCTCCCTCTTGGTTGGTGGCAAAATGCTCCAGAGTGCAAACTGGATTACTTAACACTAATAAAAAGCCTGCAGTAGCTGTTGTTAAGATCTTGGTCCTGTCTGCCAGATGCTACACTGTGGAAACAACCCAATATTATCCTATGTTTAACTACTGTAATGCAAATTCCAACAAGTAGCAATTTCTTCTAACTGTTTATTTTTTAATGGTATTCTGGGTCCAATTACCCACAATTCTCCAAAGTGGCACATATGAGATACAGGCTTTTGCTACTAATTTCCTCCCCTTTAACTGTTAGATACCTGGTCTCGTTCCTTTTCCACCTCTTCCAGCTGTATCATCACAGTGTTCATACGGTGCTTGTACATCTCACAGTCTTTTCCTAGTGTTGAACATTTTAACTCCAAATCTTCTTTCTCTTCAAGATACTGGAAATAACATACTGTTAACCACCACTGCTCTCAGAGGTCTTTTGGGCACTAGCCTGAGATATTCCATCTTTCCATCCTTCCATTTCTCACCTTGTCTCTCAAGTCCTCCACATGACGGATCTCCTCTTGGAGATTAAAGATTTTGTTGACTAACTCGTGACGATCTTCTAGTGCCTCCTTACGGTCATGTTCCAGAATATCCAAAATAGCTTTGTCCGAATCTGGCAAACTCCGCTTGTCAGCCTGAGGAAAGACATTTTTAAGAGACAGGCCAGGGAAAGAGAAAGTAGTATTGCAGGGAGAAAAGTAACAAAGACAGTTACAAGCAAGAGGAATAGAAAATGAACATGGTATTGCAACGGGAAAGCAGGAGAAGAGATGGACATTTGTTCATATTTTAAAATAGTGTCAGAAAAGATGAATAAAGGCTGTCTTGCTGTCAGAATAGTCTGATGAAGGAACTGTTTTACTGTTTTATTGTACTGGCTATAATTTGATCCATTTTGGATGCAGTGACAATTCTTCACTCCAAGCCCTGCATTCAAAACTCTTCTCTATTAATCAGCTCTCACTGAGCACAAAAATCACCCTTTGCCAAAGAGCAGGGCCTAAGAAAACATTCAGGGGAATTTTTAAAGCATGCATAGGCTTTGCAGGGCTGTGCTCAGAGAATATTAAACGTGCCTGGAGTAGCTTGTACCACTGCTTCATTTTCTGTAGTGTCCAGCAATATTTTTTATTTCAGATTTAAAATTAACAAGATTACCAGAGCAGGTTCCAACAAATAAATTGCCATTCAAAATTAACCATAAATGGAAGATGAAAAAGGCATAAAATGCAAGTTATATGCATATTTATTTTTAAAATACCTAGTCTAAGTTGGAGATTTCGGTGACATTTTGGTTACCCAATATTTCTAAGCATACTTAAGTATTTCTAAAACAAACTGCCTTTTGTTTATTTATACTTTCACTTAGGAGAATTTCAATCTAATTTTTAGCTATTTCATTATTTCTCTGTTTCTTTAGGTGCTATAAGACCATTTCAACTAGTATAAGAGATTCTACATGGACCAGAACTCCCAGAACCTTCTATACTACACCCTTTTTCAACCCTTGAATTGGATTTGTGTTAGAACTAAGAATCATTAGGCACTGCTAGAGGCTACAGCCATTTCTGAAATGCATTCTATTGATATTTTAAGTGTCGTTTTAAAATGCCACAAGCCTTTTCCAGCAAAGTGCTAAGTACTCCCACATATACCCTAATATTTCACTAAGCTCTTCATAGAGAAACACAGTGCTAAATTTGCTGCATATCATCCTTTTTCCCTCTCTGCCCAAACAAAGATCCCTGTGCAAGTTACAGCAGTGTTCTACGGGGCATTCTGGTAACTAGTGACCACCCAAGCAAGTACAGAAACCTTTATTACCCTCTGCTTCATTAAGACCTTTTAGCACAGATATGACAATAGCCTAAAACAGGGTACATGGAGCTACTGTCAGAAATTTCTGGGCTGGCTATTTAACACAGCTTTGTAGTGACAGGCTGGTACAAAGAACCACAGCAGGGCTAAAACACGGAGTTGAATGCTCAGCAATTAAACAGCTGCACTCTGCACCTTGAAAGAGCCAATCTCTCATGTACAGCTTGATTTATTAGATGACAGTTTTTTTGGGGGTATAACTCCTCATGCATGTGTTTGTACAAGGAGTACGACAGACAGCTGGGACCTATAACCAACCTTCTGCTTTTCCAAACTTTGAGCTTCTGCTTATTGTAGCTTTGCAGGTGGAGGTTTCACCCAACGTTCCCTAGAATTGTAACAGAGTATGTGTGGAGTCTGAGGTGAGGAGTGGTAGCAGAGACCATGTCACCTCCTCTTGTCCACAGATTTCCTGTTATGTACTCAACTGCCTGTCCCTTACTGAAAACACATGGGAGCCATCACCACCTGCTGCTTCTCCGTCCCACTCTCACAGCCTCCTCCAGACCCTGAAGTCCTGAAGAGTAGCGACCAAGGCAGGCTGAGGAGATGTGGGGTATGTGAGACAGCATGGGAGGAAAGTGTGAGGGCGCCTGGAGGCAAGGAGTGGTTGAAGCCTGCTGAATCCATCATCTGGGTAAGCAGGAGGGGTAAACTGAAGTGGCTGGAATTCTAAATGTAGCAATCTGCTTTTATACCTGAATGATGGACTGCAACTCCTGGATTTTAGTCTTCATCATCTCATTTTCTCTCTCCAGCTCCAGAACCTGTTCCTTTTTGGGTCGGTTTTCAATATCATTTTTCAGCTTCAAGGACTGGTTCCTCTCCAGCTTGCATTCCTCTTCCACCTTATTCAAGCGATGCTTCAGCTGGTCAATCTAAAGCAGGCAGGGAGCAGTGAAAAGGAGAAAAAGGAAAGGAAAGAAATCATTCCTAGCTTTGATATTTACTTCTCTGAAAGCACTCTCACTTCCAGGTAAAAATATACTGTCACAGGTGGAAAAAATAGCTTAAACTGTGAATGCTAACAAGCAGCAGATAATTGGGTGTATATGCATGTGTGTTGAATGTCCACAACCGAACTGCTGAACTCTCAAGGAGAAGCCTGCTATTTGCTAGCTACAACTGGTATGGGCTGGCTGTAAATTCTGATAACTTCTGGACTAAAAAAAAGTGGCACATCCTCAATCCTCCAATAAATAAAGAGATACGAAACAGAACTAACATTTAGGAGGCTCACCACGCATTATGCTTTTGCACACAGACTATTTGGATTGGGAAAAACAGGGGGTTTGAGTTCTGGATAGAAAAGAGAGGTTCCCAAAAAGAAAAAGTTGTTTCAGACAGAAGAGGTCCTGGGAAGAAAGTGATAAAGATCCTGGCTGGAGGAAAGATTTGAAAGTGGGGGAACATCCTGGAGACCAGAGAGATGCACAGGGATGAAGGCCAGGGGATGCCCAGGGACCCTGGCCAGTAACACCTGTGACTGGTGACTGTGAGCAGACAGGACTTTCTGCCCAACCTTCCCACACCAGCAGTGATTTCCCTGTGGGGAAGGGATGATGAGCCCGAGAGAAGGCAGCGCCGAGGTGGGGGAGTGAGCAAACGACCGTGTGAAAAAACATTGTGGGGTAAAACGTCTGATATCATCGGTTCGAAAATAAACCTCAGTGTCCAGATCCACTACGGGTAGTTGTTTACTCCATTTCATCTGTGACACACACACAAGCATGAATTTTATGGCACTTGAAGCATTTCTCTGTATTTCCTAAATGGCCTCAAGCTGTTCCAGTGCTCCATGTGAGACTTTCTGAATAAACCAACAGCTGTAGTGCAAACCTGGATAACTGCCCCAAGATATTATTGAGCCTGAAAAGCTAAAATTATGTTTTTAGCAAACAATTATGTTTTTAAAATTTTGTTTTTAAACATGTTAATCTATTACAAGTATGTAAATTATCTGCCATTAATACACATCACTGCAGTTGGCAGCAATGCCTCTAATCATCTGGATAAGCAAAGCAAATGAGAGCTCTACACCTTTCTACTGTCAGAGGAGGTCTCATTTTGCCAGATGTCTCTACCATCCTCCATTGCTGCTCCTGATTAAAGCAGCCCAGAGCATTTCTCTCACCTCTAACTGGAGGTCTCGGCTCCTTATCACAGCCATGCTCTTCTCGTCACTCAGCTGGGCATACCTCATGGCAAGATTATAGTTCTCATCTTTCACCTTGACCAGCTCATCATTGTAGTTGTTCCTCTCCTCCTTCATCTTGTTGTACCTCTCCTGGAAGGTCAGCAGCTCTATCTTGTTCAGTTTTAGCTGCTTTCGCTCATCCTCCAGCTGGCGAGACTTAGCCAAGAGTTCACAGCGCTGCACATCTTTTGTCTTTACTTGCTGCTGAAGCTTAATGATTTCATTCATTAGGAAATGGGTAAGGCCTTCATGTCCCTCCTCCACTGAAAATGTTTGAACAGCTTATCAATGTCTCATAAAGTAACTTTATACTAAGTAGGATCAGCAGAACTGAGTAAGAAACCAATGTCCCAGAATATGTACAGAGGTGCAGAATATGCATAAATACATACACATTTGTATATCTAGCTGGCAACAGTATAAATATTTCACAGCACACTATTACCAGATTGACAATATACATGCATAAAGCTTTACTGGATAGAATATGAAGCCTTTATAATTGTCTTGTTTCAGCTGAGCTGACAGGCCTGTGGAAATAGCACAAACTTTGTAAAATGAATTTATACAAGTATAATTAATCTGAATGCTTCAAAATGCTGCACATGTGTAGGTCATCAGTGTAATTTAGTCCACTGTTCCAATGTTTTTTCTCTTGAGATTTCCTGTAATGCCTATCATTCAATTTGAAGCTCTTCAGCTTCATTCAGAACCGAGATGTTCTTTTTCTTTACATATTACCTGTTGCTAGCATATTTTGCTTTGAAGGGGACTGGAAAACTGCAGAATGCTACTACAAGATTAGCTTTTATTTCCATTTTTTGCCTGAAAAATCAAACCCAGTCTTCAAGATAGTCCTTATTTCAACAGGCTCCTTTGGGATTAATTCTACTCACCAACAATAGTGGAAAATCTCCGTGTAGGTTCTTTCCCTGTTACCAGTTTGTAGAGTTCAGGGTAGTAAAACTCGAGGCTCTCTAGGAAAACTACATAGCCTCTTTGGCCCTTGGTGTGGAGAATGTCCAGCAGTCGACCTAAGTACAGAGAACAGAGAGAGAGGTGACACATCAGCACTATGAGCAGCATAAGCAAGTACTCTATCCCTGAAGCCAAATCTGCTTAAGGTTTGTCCCCACCACAGCAATGTGCTGTGGAAGATCTGGCTGATTAATTGAGTTCAGCTGAACTCATAAAGTAATGCCACGTATTCTTTATGTTTGCGCTGATCATTATTCTGAAGGAGTGCGGGCAAACTGGTCTCTGGAACAGAAATTTCAAAAGGCACGTTATTCAGTGCAGCCTTTACCAGGCAGTACTGAGATGCTAGGATGGCAGACCCTTCAGTGACAAATCATGTAGCACGGCAAGACAGCTGAAAACCTACTCTTGGAATGGCAGTGGCTGCTGCTTGTGTTAACCGAAATATTTGCCAAGGCTTTGATGGGAATATGAACCCCATGAGCTCCAGCCTGCACAGCACTGGAAAGAATCATTGTTATCAAAATAGCAGCAGCAGATTCCCCCCTTACATTAAATCTCCTGTAAATGAGATACAGGGTTCGCATTTGATAATCTGTAATTTGATACAGGCTCCCTCCAGACTTTGCAAAATAATACTGTTCAGATAGGGATGCAGATGTAGCCATTCACAAAATAATTACCTGCTCGGTTAATTTTGGAGGGCAGCATAAGTGAGTTAAGCACCTCATCCTCATCTTGCTCATCGATTACTTTGCACTGCCGTAAGTACGGGGTCAGTTTGGCTGGATTGATGTAGCGGCTCAGCATGTGCCGGTTGCATTCTACGTTCTCCCACAAAGCTTCCTCCTCATCTTTCAGTGTCTCCAGGCAGTCATCCATCTCTGGCTCTCCTCCTTAACAAGGGAAACAATTGGCAAATGAACATCAAACAGGACAGTTTCTATCCTGTTTCTTTTTTGTGCTTCCATGTCACATAGGATGAGCTAAGAATCACTTCTGACTAATGCTGAATTTGCCCTATATTGAAACTGTTTGAACTGAAGTGCAGCCTGTCCACAGCTCATCTGGAAAGTGACAGTTCAGAGAAGTGCTATCTTGAGTCTATGAACTATTGCATATTGCTCTCTAGTGATGAATCTGTAGCTCAGCTAACTCCATGAAGGTCTCTGTAAGTCAGAGAATCCCTCTTCTTAATAGAAGCAATGGTAAAGGACGTGGTGCAATGCAAGAAAGGGTATGAACATGCAGAGCTCAGAGCAAAGACAAATACTTGCTGCAGAAAACTAAGGCTTTCATTCTCACCTCCTCTGTTCCTCTCAGTTGTAGTGATTTGAACCTGCATTTTTTCCTGCCTATATGTGAGGAGCCAGCGCATGTAAATGACTGCACCACAAGAATAATTAACTCATAAGCCAGCAGTTACGTGTGTCTGCCTTCCACAGCTGTGTATGGATTGACTGATGTGTGGCCATGAATGCAAGTACCTGTGAGTTCAGACCTTGCCTCTCTCTGCATGAGTGGACAAGTGGGAGCGTTGTATCACTGAAGTCTGAAAATGTTCTTGACTCATGCAAATATTATCACATGATTTCTGAGTGCTTGCTAAGCAATTTCCTGCCAACTCCTAATTTGCAACCACCTCATTAGAGAAGGTTACAACAGAGGCAACAATGAGGTGAGAAAACATACTAAAGTTAAGAGTAAAGAAACTTTGTAAAAATTTTTCCTTCTTAACTTTGTAATAAATATTAACCTTTGAAACAAGTCTTAGTTTTGCATTCTAGCTTTCTCAAGATCTCGTGATCCTGGTGGCACAAGGAAGATAAGCTTCTATTTCAAGAGTTATTTTACCCCATCAGAGACATGGTATAAAAAGAATGTGCAGTTCTTAGGTCATATGAGACGAGAGCTGTGCTTTATGAGACTTCGCTGGTAATCAGTAACTAAAGACCTCAAAAGCAACATGCTGTTTTTCTTGGACGACAAGAGTTCTCTCTGTTGTGTTATAACTTCCTCAGCTTCCAACATAAGGAACTGCAACGCAGCCTGTGTTACACTGAACGTCACTGGGCAAAACCAGCTATTAATCTGTACAGCCAGGGGCTATTAACTCATTTTGAAAACTAAACCCAAAAGTGCTAATCTGCTAAATAATGTGTTTGTCAGTGTTCTATCATAATGAAATACAGATTAGTTCTACAAAAATGTCTGTTCTTCGCTTGATGCTTTCAAAGGCCTTCCCAAATTGTCCAAAATCCTAGGCTGGGGTTCAGTATCTCTAGGAGAAAAGTTTGGATGCATTCCTCATACTATGGACAGGTTAGGGGAGTATTGCCAAGGGTTTTTGTTCTTCTCTTGTACTCCAGTAGCTCTCCCAGAGTTCTTTTCTTTGTAGTTTCACATCTTAGAACCACTTACTTAGCATTTGCTCTGCTGCTTGCATGCAGATGTCATTACTCCAGTGACTTCTACTAAATGGGCTGGGAGAGACAAGAGTCCTCAGAGGGCAAGGAAGACCAGATCTGCTCAATGGGATCTAAAATAATGGGGGCATGGCTGTAGTTATGGGAAAAGATCCCTGGTCTTATGAACTCCTCACAAGCTGGATGAAATTCTTACTGAATGCCAGTATTTACATGTGGTAAAGGTGACACTGCAGTAATGAACAGTATAAAGGTAAAACAATAGAAAAAGCTATATAAAGTAGGTAGCAGTGGGAGGAATGTTAAAGGTGAAATAGCTTCATCTGAAGTACACATACATTCCCATGAACCTTACTTCCATCACTTATTCTGGAAATAACTGTATTTCATTTCAAAGGTGAATTTAACAAACACTACATAATTGGAGAAGCTGAACTTTTGGGAGTAGAAGGCAGTAAAGCAGAAGGTCATACAGTACCTCAGTTATCTTACAGCTACTGCTATCTATTGCATCTAAAAAAAGGTGTGTTGCAGGCCCTTTAATTTTGGGGACTGTACCAGGAAGCTCACAGATGGACCTCAGAGTGCAAAAGAAGCACTTGCCTGAATTTCATAAAATGCAAGATATCTTGTAATCTGCTGCACTGAACCAGAAATTATTACACACTGTCAGCAGTTCCCTCAGGACATTAGTAAGGGATTTCTCCATTAAATGATTCAAAGAAGAGTTCACTCATCAGTGTAATTCTCAACATGAATACATTTTTTTAACCTGACATTAGAAATACCTTTATCAAAGAGTCCCTTGTGTATGGGCATAATACATCCATAGTGTTATTTTGGGGACATAATGTTTAATGGGAAAGTAGTAAGTATACTGCATGAATGGCTAAGAATCTTAAAAGGGGATTTCTGGTAGCAAACTCCTGTTAAATACAGTCTATTATCAGGAGCAAGCCCTCAGAAACAACATTTAGTGGAGTGGTCCCTCACTGCCATGGAGGAATTTCAGCATCTTCCTTCTGCTTTCTTCTTTGGATTTCCACTGTGGAAATGACCTCCCAGCAGCCCAGCTAAGCTCTCACTGGGCTGTTCACCGCCTCTCAGGGATTACTGCTGCATAACGGGTAGCACTCCTCTCTTTCCTAGAGCTTGAGATGTTTGTTGCCTTTGCTGTGTTTCTTGGGCCAGACTGGTCTAAGAATATAACCCCCAAGTAACAACACTGTCTTGTGGAGCTGTTCCAGAGACAATAGCAATGGACAGCTCATATTAGTAGAGCATCCTTCCTAGTGAGCAAATATTTATTCGAGTTAGTATTTAATATAATGTTGAATAGGAAATAAAATGTTTATGATTGGTTAAAATGTTGGTGTGCTGATCAAAAAACAGATGTGACAAGTGAAACTCAGTGGGAAACCAATAAAGGTATTATATTAAAGGCTTTACTTTTAAAAGCTTTTCAGCAGCACATGCATTTTCTAGGTATTTAGAAGACCTTATTCCTTGTTTCTGTCCTTTCTTTCTGTGATGATATTGCAGAAAAGTTGTTTTCACTTATAAAATGAAAAATGACAGATTTAAAATGTTTTCAAGTGTGTAATCACTTATCTAATCTGATCTTTATTACTGTTACCTAGTTTCTGATTCCAACACCTCTTGAGTTGTAACCTAACACATTCAGAAGTTGTGATATGTCATAGAAATACTATGGCGTCCATTGCAAATCCCAGGTGTGAAGTCACAGACTTGGACTGACTTCAACAGACATTAACCAAAAAGAAATACGAATCACCACAGCAGTTTAAAAATTGCTCTCCTGCTGCTCCTTTCAGTAGTTAGTATACAAAATAGCCTTTAACTGCAGGAGATCTTAATCCAGTAATAATCTTGGCTAGTCCCATCTATTTCAAAGATCTCTGTAGATGCAGACAAATATAAAAGAGAGAACCCCTTTTTACATTAAAAGAAACACTCGACTCCCCTCATCTCCTTTTCTCTCTCAGGGACAATCCTTCTCTTGGCTGTTACACACAAATGAATCTTTCTATGTGTTTGCTATTTTTTTGTTATATTTTTCAACTGAACAAATCGCCTTGCAGTTAAAGCTGTTCTCTGTTCTCACTCAGACTCCACACTCTCATATGTCAGTGACACTCTCCACTGATCAAGGGAATAAAGCCTGCAGGCTTCAGAACCAGGGGTTCTATAAAGTGCTCATCATCAGGTTACATCGAAAGCTTCATTTTTTGTGATTCATTTCATGATGGTGCAGAAATTAACCCTTCAGCCATCTCATTATTTGCATCCCCTTGCTCTGAATTCTCGTCAGCCTGTCGATACTGAGAAATTACCATGTAACAGACTGCAAATGCAGACTTCAGCTAGGTTTTCTGATTTCTTGATATCTACTTTGTGAAATATGAAAAAAGGGTATTGTCCTCATACTGAGAAGCAGGAGGAAGTTTATTTTGGAAGAGTTGATCTATTTTAATGTTTTGGACTTCTGCATTTGTCACAGATGTTCACAGACTGGCAGTATTTAAAAAGAAACCACAACACCCAAAATGTTTGTGCAAATTATAAATTAATAAGAACAGAAGTTTATGTTAAATACTAAATATGTGTATATAAACCAGGAAAGGATTACATATAAATTATCACACTTGAAAGCAAAAATAAAACTGAAAATAGCACTTTAAAACTGTGTATAATTATCCTCAGCATTTTGAGGGTATTGTATTACATCCTCTTTCTATGCATATCTCTAGATTTCATGGGGCAATACCCTTTCTCCCTCAAGTTTGGATAGCACCTCACATGATAAAGTATAACAGGGCAATTTTCTCAAAAGCTACTTGTATGGATATGTGCAGATCTGCAGTATCAGAGAACCACAAAACCACAAAGGGATTTAGAGCTATTTTTAAGTTTAGAGGAAAGTCACAGTTTAAAGTGTGATAAGGAAATTATATTCCTTTGCCTAAGGACAGGAGAGCTCTATTTGCACTCCTGGCTTTCTGAAATGCTGAATACCAGCAGTCTCCAGTCATGTTGGCTGCACTACTGGATGTTCTATGGTACCGAAAACTACTTTTAAAAGGCTTAAACATTGATTAAGAAGACTAAATTTGCTTACCTATACTTGCAAATTTTTTCCATAGAGGTGTCTAAATCTGGACTCCCAAAGTAGAGGAGACAGAGTTTTCATCTGCCTTTAAGAATTTGCACTTTATATTAATTCTTTCTACCTCAGTGTCCCTACCTGAAATCAAGGCTGGTAAGAAGTATTTTTATGACAAGGTAGGATCCATTAATTAGTGACTGCAAAGCACTTGAAACCACCAAGATGGGAAGGCTCTAGAATAACATTTATTATTAGTGTAGTTTTATTACTTCAGATTTTGCAGGCCTTAGAATACTTTCTGAAGCCAGCAGCACTGTTGAATGGACTGGGTTGTATTTCTGGTTTGGGTCACAGTGGCTGTATATGGAAAGAACCATTCTGTATATATCAGAACCCTCTCTTTATATAAAAGATTCAACCAGCTTACTGAATATCACAGTTTCAACAAAATATGAAAGAAAAATATGGAATAAGAGATACCAAAGTAATAGAAGCGCAGTAAGCTTTAAATACAAAATAGGATTATTTTCACACAGAAGTATTCTGTTCAATTTCATTGAATCAATCTTCCAGTTACACACAACCTACAAACCCCCCCAAAACACTAGCAGACTTGCAGGCTTCAATGAGGCAAAGCTATGTCTTCAGTGAAGCCAGATGACAGACACAATCATAAATACTACTCCCATTTTCTGAACAGTAAGAGAGACAGAGGTAACCAAAACAAACTCCCTATCCGGTTCAAAGAGCTCTGGAGGTATATTCATCTTGCTACTACAAGCAGAAGAGGGAAAGAAAATTGCCCTCATTTTCATAACTATTAGCTCAACAACCAAGTGAGTGAAAAAGAAATGAAGAATTGTATCATGTTACTCTTACTCGGTATCTTTGCTCTAAGAAAAAAAAAAAAGCAAGGAACAGAATAAATCAGAGATTTGTCTCTAATCACTATTCCTGTCCTAACAGAAGAGGCCCAGAAGAATTAATACTAGAGGAACACTTTTTAATTATCTCTCCCTTTGCCTTTAGTTACTCTCCTAAGAACAGATCCATATAAAACTCCATCTCAGAAAAAAAGGAAGGGTAATGCATAAATAAAGCACAGATCAGTTATTAGTATTGTTAGCCAGTACATCCAATGGTTTGCTTAGTATCACCTAAACCAGAAAACACTGTATGCAACAAAGATATACAAGTTTTTCAATATTGCAGGATAATATTCCTTAAGAGCTGAACAATCCTTGCACTGAATTCCACACTTACTACATTCTGTCTGCTTTTGAAACAACATACGAAATTCTATAAAACGCCTATCACTTTCCTGAGGAAACAACTATTTACAAATCAAGAATGTTGTTTTGCCCAATGAAATATTGTTGCAAAAGACCTTAATCAGTGCAGTAATACTTTTAGGATCCTGTAATCATCTCTGTTTCATAAAGGCTGAGATCTATGCTTTCCCATTTTGCACTCCATCTGGTGAGAATATCTGAAGTCTACGTCTTCCTCAAGTCTGCCAGCTTTAGAACTTCAGAGCTCTTATCATCTTATCACACAGGAAGGAAATGACTAATTTTGTCTCAATAGCAAACTGACAGCAGATTGTGCTACCTCGAACATCCAACATCCAATCAGATCTGGTTGTAGAACATATATTATCAATAATAAACAAAGAAAATGGAAAAATCCTCCTCTACAAATAGCTTAAATGATCTTCTGATGACTCTGTCATTTTTCTATGTGTCACTATTTTCTATACACAGTGAAGATGCTCCTAGCTCCCTCAGTGACATACCATCTAAGCACTACTGATAGAGGAGTTAATTCAGAGGGTGGATTCATCTCACCGATTTGAATTAGGCATCTAGTTTAACTTTAAAATCTAGTTCCTCTCCAGCAAATGGAAAATGGTCTGTTCAAAACTTCATTCCACCATTTTATACTTCTATCTTAGAATGCCCTCTAAAGATTGGTTTCTATCCACTACTAGGTGCTGAGGTTCCCTCTAGGGTCAATGGAGAGAGATTTGTCCCTTCAGATGGCAATGTCTACACTGGTGATTAGATGGATATTATTCTGTTTTCCCATATTGTTTAAGAATCTGATACCCAGATTTCAGAAACTGTCAGTAGTACCATTATTGAATGATAATACATGTGAAGGTAAATGAGAAATGAGAGCTGAGAAATGAGAGATGAAAAAAAAAAACTGAAGAGGAGAAAGATGAGAATTGGGGATAAAAAATGGTGAGGTCAAGGGAAAACGAAATATAAAAAGGGAACAGGAAAAGAAAAAGAAATTTAGAAAAAGGGGAACTCAACAGAATGAAAGTGAGGAACAGAAGTGAGATACAGATGAGAACAGGAAAGAGTTAGTAAAGGCAAAGGGAAGGAATGTGGGGTGTAAAGCAAATGAAGGGATAAACAGGGAAGGCCCTGCCACAGTTCCTGACACATTAGAAATTAGTGTTAGTTCTAAGCATGCAAATCAAGATAATGGCACAATAATTTAAATAAATAATTTACCACAGGAATTTAGTACATCTATTTTAAAGGATTTACAAAGTAGCAGCGGAGAGCTGAAAGCCTGACATTTAATAAATGCTTTAATCTACACATCCTCCATCCTGTTAGGCATGATGATGAGGAGGACAACAGAAATCACTGTGCTAACGTAGTACAAATGTGTTTATATAGCTGGCCCTTTTTTCTTGAGTGCAGTATTAGCTACTGACAGGAGCATTTCAACTGATGTGTGCTAAAAGCCAAGATCTTAAAAAGAAGCTGTCATCCTCAGGCTGCCGAGGGCTTATGAGAATGCTGGTCCAACAAATGCTTCAGAAGTCATTACTAGGTCCCAGGTTAATTTTTTCTTGAGACTGACTCACTCTGTTTTTACAATTGATAATGAGATTCTCACTAGCTTAGGAGGAGGAAGAGGCACATCTCAGGGCAAGTGTATAGTCCTGTATGATTAGGAGGAGCCCTTAATGAAAAATTCAAGTTGCCCAAACATGCAAATGGGTTTGATGATCATAGGTTAGGTCCCAGTAAATGTGTGCTCACATTACAAACACCAGCACATTCTCTGGTACAGACAGCCAGTGTTCAGTAAGGGATTTACATAGACTGAGCTACATCAGAACCTGGTAAGGACAAATATTCATTAGCTGATAGATACAGATGAAACTCGCATAACCCTTACACAGATAGTTATTAACTCATTAGTGTTATTAACACTTCTATTAATACAAGTCACAGAACAGGAAAGGGAAAGAAGTGTATCTCTGCCATGCAAAACTGCTGCTTAGTCTGTTTATTTAAAAAAAAGACTCTTATGTTACAGAAGTTTTAAAAAATAACAGAAAACACTCAGAGAACATCTTCCATGCAGTCATAATGATTTTTGTATGTGATACTCTCATCCCCAAACAGTCAGAGGATAATGCAGAACACATTAGATGGGAGGACTGCACTCTAGTTTAACAACCTCCAAATTCAGCAACAACTGACAGTAAATGCGTAGGCCATTCTTTCAACAGAAAAGGTTACACTCTAATCTTGAATACTGTCAGATAATCTCCCTGTAATTCACCATTGCCCAAGAAAGTTTGAAAACAGTAGTTCATATAGCAAGCTTGTAAGACAGAACCCTGTATTAAGAATCCTAGTTAGTCAAAATACGCAAAATACAAAGAATGAACAAGAAGCCAACCCTCATAACCCTCATATAAAGATCAACCTTAACAAACAATAAATACCACTCCAAACACATGAAAAATAACCCACATGCAAACTGTTTACTGCACTATAACAGCAGCATGCATTGATTGTGATGAGAATACAATCTAGTTAAATATCTCAAATGCACTATGCAGAGGTATAATAGCTCCCCACCTAGTTCTGTGAAGACTCATCCATTCATGTTTAGCTCCTCATTGCTAACAGTATATCCTGTTGGATCAAACACTGTCCAGTCTCTGAGGGTGATGACAGCTATGATTCACATATACATTTTTTTCATCTTACATAAACGCACAACTTCACGTAGATAGAACAGATATCTATTCCTTATTTCATTTTGTGATCTCTTTGTAACTATTACTTTAAAATAGACTTTAATTTTAAAGAACAGACTGCTGTCTTGCACATACTAGTTTGACTGCGGCTTGAAGAATGACATACAAGACATACAAGCCTTACGTAACCAATACCTGTACTCTTTCCACCTCAACATCACTGGAAGAACTAAGCTTCACTCCTAGTTGCAGACTGCCATAGTCCTTGATGTTCTACTCATTGACAAAATCCTCTGTCCTGGTAAGCTTGTTTAAAGCTGCATGAACGGCTCAGCCAGCAGAGCACAAAACAGACAGAAGACAACTGGATGCCATTTGACGAGAAAAAGGCTACAATAGATCACAAGCAGCCTGGCCTAGGTAAGACAAACCCTCACCAAGAATCAGAAGGAGCTCACTATTTTAATGCTGGAAATTAGAATTCTCCTTTCACATGGTAATGGTTTTACTTGTTTTATGAATAGATTTTTCCCACTTATGCTTTCTGGTCACCTCCTCTTGTTTTTGCTCTGTGTCCTCTCTTCTTGTACCAGTGTCACAGGACTGTGTCACATAGCTCCGGAAACATACACCCACCATCCTCTCTCTCAAACTTAGTGTCTATATATAGTAGATAGAAAGGTGTTGGGGGCTGCCTTACTTCCCTTTTCTTCTGAACAGAGGTTGTGGGTAATTTTCAA
Organism: Strix aluco; assembly: GCF_031877795.1. Taxonomy (NCBI): domain Eukaryota; kingdom Metazoa; phylum Chordata; class Aves; order Strigiformes; family Strigidae; genus Strix; species Strix aluco. The sequence goes on along the minus strand of NC_133945.1, from coordinate 9,653,820 downwards.
ATATAACACTATTGCAGAAGAACGTCTCATAGCCACAGAGAGCTGTGTGCTGTGGATGGAGCAGGAAAGAGCTGAGGAGTACCTCACACAGGTCCTCCTTTCCTGCAGATAATACAGCTGCAGTTCATTAACAATTCTATGTCACCAAAGAAGCCTCACTGTAAAGCCTGCAATTAAGAGCAGGAAAGCAATCTCTGGAAAACAGAGAGACAATTCCCTTTCCATCCTGCGGGAGGGCTCCTTTAAGTCACCTCTGTAGCAATTTAAAGCAAAACTTGTCTGATTCTTTACTTAGCAGGACTGTACTTTATTTCTGAAAGTGGTAACCTCTCTATGACCTTGTCTTGCTGTCTTGGGGAAGAGATAATGCCAAATACTTGGCAATTCTATATTTCTTCAAAGCATTGCAAGGCGGAATTAGCATCTTCTGTTGCTTTCTCCATAACTAAGTCCATTGCTCTGATGATATAGAATAAAATGCTGTAAAGCTTTTGTGTGGAAAACCTATCCCAGAAGAATTAACTAACCATTGGAAGAGACTAAACTCTGGTCTCATCAGGAAGCTCTGGCCAGTTCATTTCATAGTTAACATGTATTTTTTGAAAAGACCAAAGAAGCAAAGTGCTAAAACAGCAAGAAATCTGACTATCTGTCTTCACCTGAGTGTGGTTGTTGAGAATGAGTCAACATAAGGAGAAGTATGAGAATTTTATTGAATTCTCTGCTGACCATGGAAATAAATATTTGTGAAAATAGCAACTGTGAAGTGATGCCAGAACTACATTCCATCTGTGAGCATCTCAGTCTTTAAGCATGGGCAGCTGCTGTTAAAACAGCATCCACATACAATATTACAAAAGCAAGATTTGCAGGATTATATGCATCCAAATCCTGGTCTTTAGAAGATGTTTAACAGCACAAAGGCTAGTAGCCAAGTAAAAGTCAGTGGAAGTTTTGTTTTATTCTCCTAACTTATGCCTCGAAGCATAACAATTCCTTATGTGCTATCTGCATTAACTGTACCTCATAGTATAAAGTATCACAAGCTAACAACAAAAGCATTTGCAAAATGTGCAGAAAAGCCTTTAAATGCAGTGTTATATTTGTGTATGAAGTAAGGTTACATGCAATACGAGCACTAGCAAATGGCTCCCACATGTGAGGATTGATTTCCCCTATTTCTCATTCCTACTCAAGGGCACAACTCATAATTAGGGTCAGCTTTTCAAAGAGTGTAGATGGCATTTAGGCATCAAAATAAACGGCCAGATTTTTGCAAGACTTGCCTCAGAGTGTGGGATAAGATAGTGTTATGAATCACAGAGCTGCTGAGTGTTGAGCACTTTTAAAAATCAGGTCTTTCTTACATGCTTAAATTGAAGCTGAGCTCTTTCAACAATTGGAGCATTCTTCAAATGCTAAGTATTTGAAAAATGGGCCTTTAAAACTTTGTGAGGTGCTAATTTTTACATGAATAGGAAACTGCTCTATATAGCACCTATAAATCTGGCTGGCAGCAGTATTTAAAAAGTTTCTGATTCTCCAGTATTGTATAAACTCTCCAAGAGTACCCATACCGCAGGGAAGAGGGCAGGCACTGCGTGTCAGTGCTTACCTGTGTTAATTCTAACCCTTCTGAATCCATGAAATAAATATTTTGCTAGCTAACAGGTGATGGTGAACACTGCTGATGCATCAATCTCTTTTCAGCATATTGTCTCCAACTATAATTGATATTTTAAGAATTAGATGAAATTTTAAGCTTTGAACCCTCTGAGACATAATAAAAGAAGGTTATTTTCTACAAGACTAACAATATTTCTTTCTACGAGGAACAAAAACAAGATTATTTTTCTTATGCTCAAAAATTAATACAGTGTAGAAACTATATGAGGTTTTAGATTAAACTCTCCTTCCATCATCATTTGCTATATTTATCTTTTTTTCCAAAGCCGGTACGTTCAGCCTTGCAGACTCTATACTGCTGACTCAGCTAACTGAGCCAAAACTCATAAAAATCTATTTTAAAAAGGTCCGATGATTTTATTTTCTAATCGTAAATATGAAATTTAATTAGCATCTCATTGCTAACGAAGTCACCGCGGAAGACAAGACTGAGGAATTAGGCACAGGGATGGAACGTCAAGCGTAAAACAAAGCAACTGCTATGCAGGAGCCAGTTTAACTCCTGCTTTCTTCCACTCAGGTTTCAGATCTTTTAAGAATTATGTGCTACATTCACGTTTCCTTCTTTGATGGCAAGGCCCTTCTATAGCAGTAATTACTCTAGCATGATATAGCACCATGTGAAATACAAAATAACAACAGATAAGGTTCACTCTGAATTAGAAACAGAAGCAAGATAGAGCAAGTTGGATCTGAATTCAAAATCCTATTTTGTCGTAAGCTACCCAGGTCAGGAAGTGTCTCAAATCCTATAAAAGCAATACACTCATCAACTGAGAAAAGAACTCACAGTATTCTCCAGGGTACTGCAAACATCAGAAGGATTAAAGGAATTTTTTTAAAGGAAGCATATGGAAGCATAAAAAGCCTCTTTAAAATAGGAAATGTGTCCAGCCTTTTCATTATTAGCATTCCTAGAATGTGTCCTAGGCTGACATCAGCACTGATGTTGGCATTACTGGGTGAAATTCTGTCTACTGTAAGTCACCTCTACCATCTTCTCTCCGGAATTCTTGAGAGGACAAGAGCTCTCCACCTGCCTTTGCCAACCCATGCCTGTATGAGAGGGTTACACGAGTACATTTCCCTGCACAGCAACACAGAGGGTTATCTGAGGTGAAGGCAGGGACAGGCGTTCTGCTACTCTTGCTCCACGAGGTGCCCCGGTGAGGGAGCACAAAATACAGAACATCACAGAAGAGAGGACTCGGTGAGAAGTGAGCAAGTACCGTGGGAGAGCTCTGAAAGGGCTGATGAACTACAATAACCACAAAACTGTACTTTCTCCTTATACTCACACTGAAATTGTTCATAGCAAGTTAGTGTGGGAGGAAGTGTTTACAGGACCTGTCCTGAGAGCAAGTAATTATTAATAATTCCTGGATTGCTATAAAAGCTTTTGGAGTAACTCTGTGTGTGGGCATGCCCCTTGGTTGCTCTCAATGACAACATTCTCTAGGGTAAAAAGGGCTTTTTACCCTTTTTTGGTTACTTATGGGTGGGCAACTTTTTAATTCTTGCATAGTCCCTGATGTGACTTGAAAGGTGGAAACATCCAAGAATGTGGTTGCAGCAAAACTGCTTTGCAACGTGACAAAAGCTCTTCTTTATTATCAGTAATGGAAAGCAGAAGTTATACATCAAGCAGTGCTCTATGTAAGGCAGGAGCAATTCAGGGACAGTGAAGTTTTCTTCGATGCTGTCGGACTAATTTTCTCTTGACGATCTCATAATGCTTTAAAAGTACTGTTGGGTTTTCAGGGCAGCCACCAATGAGTACAGCAGGATTTTCATACCAGCTGTAAGGCTCAGCAGAGTGGGTAAATGATACCCATGTATCCACATTGCCAAAACCAAGGGCACAGTCTACAGATTCTGATGATGTCCTGCTATGCCTAGAGCATCTCCCTCCATCTCTCATCTGAAAGCCTCCTAGTAGAAGCAACAGTCTATATTCTGATGAGAAACAGCAAGAAGCCTCTTTAGGAACAATTAATTTTCTAGATTCCATCTTCGCTTTCCTCCGTGCATACAGAAGGAAAAATGTTGGCTCTGAGAAAGTGAAAATATGGAAGGAGGACCATATACCTCATTTTGACATCCTGACCATTTCTCTCCCCCAGAATTAGCCCTTCTGTCCTAGTATCCCTGCCTGCTTGGAAGTAAAGGAAGCTGTGAGAAGGAAGACTGGTATTTCACCTTTCTAGTATTCATGTTCTTTGTCTTTTAAAATATATTGAATATATAAAAAATAATGGAAAAAATGCAAAAAGATCCCAATATACCTATATCCCATTTTTAAAAGTGATAAAAACACACAGGAGCCTCTGTTCTCATTAACAGATATGAAATTAAGGATTCAATTCTGACAACTTTTGGAGTTTAACAACTTGTAGCAATCATAAGAAGAGTCCTTAGCCTAATTCTGGCTGCTCATTTGTGCTTCTCAATGCGGGGAGGTGATCCTGTGAAACAAAAATAATTTTTTGCATGGTTAAGTTTCAGCTGGGGCAGTTTCTTTATCCAACTCATCACATTACTCTGAAAATGCTTGTGTCAACAGGGCACAGGAGGTAGAGCAAAAACAGCAAGTGGCCAAAGCCAGGTCTTCATCAGGGTTGCCACTAGATGCGTAATCACAGTCTCAGAGGCTGAAGCTGCTCAGGCATTTTTGGAATGCTGTCCCACACAACCCAGTGAGTCAGCAGTTGCAGTGGATGTGAATGAAGAGCAGAGATACTGATATATTCAGACAATACTTCCTAGCACCGTTCCACAAATTCAACAATTTTTTAATCGTTAGAAATAGAAGTCTTACCAGAAAAATAAAATTCAACAAAGTTTTAAAATAAAATTTGTCAAAGCTTTAATTGTAATGAGTTGAAATCTGACCTCAAAAAAATAAAAATAAAAAAAAAGTCTTTTAAAAATAGAATTTTGCTTCTTGCTCTCCTGTGATAATTTACTCAAAATGCGAGGCCAAAAATACCAAAAGTTGCTACCAATTTTTATTTTGCCTGGCTTCATATATATCAGGACAATTTTACATTGTTGTTACACTATCATTTATTTGCAATAGCAAATAGTCACAACCCTGAGATATTACTGTCAAGACTGACTTGGGAAACACTGGACATTTTATTAGCAGTTTTGCTGATGAGGTGAATGGCAGAGCTGAGGTGGGCTGAGTGAGGACTATCAACTTTCTTCAAACAACTGATATGCACAATCCCTGGTATCTTCAGTGGAGTGGTGATGTCAGTCTCTGTAAATCAGACCTATCCCACTTCAAATTCCCAGAATAACTTTTTGTTTCTTTCTAATATTTATGATGTCACTCACCTTAGCAAGAAAAAAAAGGTATTTAACTTTCTCACTTCACAGTTTGAGGATCTGAAATGGATATTTCTGGTAAAGCATATTTTTAAAGAATAAATCAGTTTACAGCAATAGCCATATGCTCCTGTTGGATTCTTATCTGCAAACTTTTAGCACTTAGCCAAAAATGTTGCTGTTCCTTTTCAGGACAGAACGGTCCAGCTGATGGCTCATAACCCACATCCAACCATCAGAAGGCATTTACTCAATTCACTGTGCTTTTCTCTGGAGGAAATAAGGGTTGCTAGCTTGGGCAGCAGACAGCTGTATGTCTCCTCTTGGACTTGTGTAAGGCCAAATTCATGGCAGAACTTCTGGTCTGAGACTATGGAGTTCACTGCCTCCATGTGAGGGGTGGAGGAAGGTGGGAAGTAACCCACTTCTCGATATGTAGAGCGTAATACAGAATGCCAGGATGTAGCATTGCAGAGCCCACAGAGTCTGATGTTCTGATTTGACTCTACATGCAGGACCAGAGGACCAATTTTGGACCACGCTGTCTGAAAAAGCACAACCTGAACAACCTGTACTACTACAGCCAGCTGTATGTGCTAAGGATTCTCCACAAGAGAAATGAAGTGGAAGAATCTCCCAGATGAAAATATGACTTTGCCAACGAGGTCTAGAAACCTTGCTAAAGCAAAATGGCCTATCTCTGCCTTCCCTATGATTTTTTATTTTTTCATTTGCTGTGCTTGATTGCATTGATTCATTTCCCTTGGGATCAGTCACAGACCAGAGGTGACAGATACCTTCAGTTCTAAAGTATGCTGTATAGAGAGAAGTTTGTTAGTTATCTTCACTCACCTAAAACTACCGTATATGGGATGGTAATCAGAATCAGAGAGGAAGAGGAAAGGAGATATTAAACAAGACAAGTGAGGTAAGTCTGACAAACGGGTCAGACTGAAGGTAGAGAAGACTGGGGATGTCCTGTAAGGACCAAAATAACAGTAACAAACCATGCTCTGCCTTATCTCATGTTCTTTCCTCACAGTAGCTGAATGTTGAAATTATCTTTACTGTTCCAGTCCCTTTGGGCTGAGACTCTACTTAGATCTGTGCTGATGGCATTAGCTATTTAATAGGTTTGCATCCAATATTTCTAATACTATCCTGCTCAAATAGCTTTAGATTTATGCGCTATTATCATGTTATAATGATGCAATTGCAATGAGTTTGCATTTCTCTGCATTGCAGAAAGTTCTACCAGGAGACTAGCGCTAAAGTTACAGCCTTCAAAGTGGCATTCAAATTTCTGACCATTTCTGTCTTAGACCTAGCATTTCCAACTGTTCTTTGCAGGTGAAAAAGTTCAGTCCTTCCTGATACTGTATTCTCACCAGGCTTCTAAAGTAACTACGAAGCCAGACACTACTCTCCCAGGTGTGCAACCCCAGTTGTTCAGTGATGTTGCTGTCAATAGCATTTAATCCAGCAAAACTGCCTGGATACTGCTCTCACTATGCATATGGGCAAGTCACAAAACCAGCATTCTGTAGTGTAACACTCCATATGAATATGCCCAAGAACCACTTTTCCTTCAGACGACAAACTTGCAGATTTAAAAAAAAAACTGATTCAGTGTTTCCAGCCTTACAGGAAATGTAGTACTACTTCAATTTTCTCTAACAACTAAAGAAGAAAAACACACTCTTTTCTGTCCTAACACAAGAGTTTAAATATTTTTTGTTTCACACAGCATTGATATATTTCATGGCATAAATTGCAAAAATGAGAGAATAAAAGACAGAAGGAAATTAAACGTTCTACAACAAAACATGTTAGTCTTGGGTCTTCCTGAAAAATATGTAACTGGAAATACAGGAGTATGTTACTGGAAGGATGAAACACACCCAAAATCTTCTTAATCAATTAAATATTGAGACTTATTCTGACTTGTTTTGGCAAGCACTCTGAGGAAAGACTAGCAGTGTAGTTGCAGAGAAGAGTCTTATCTTAAGCTTGGGTTTTTTTTACCAGGAAAAAATCAGCTCAGCAATAGTAAAGAAGCTGGAAAAAGCTTATAGAATTTTCTATTTCAGTCAGTGCAAGTCATCAGTGAAATGAATTTGATGATCTCACTAACTACATCATTATAAACTACAAAAAACATATGGAATGGCAACTACCTTGACATGGCATGTGGGGACATGGTTTAGTGTTGGGTTTGGTAGTGTTAGGTTAATGGTTGGACTCAAAGATCTTAAGCATCTTTTCCAACCTAAAAGATTCTATGATTCAGAAAAAGCCAAGAAATAGAGATGCAGGCAGCAGCTGCTGGATAGACACTGTGGCTTCTTGTAAAAGACTGAGATGCAACAGTGGACTTTGGAGAGGATCCATCCAAATTGCAGCCAGGGAGGAAACGTTCTTTTAAACACAGACTTCATGCAACAGACCAGTTTGGTTAGTGAGTGGTAAATTTCAGTGGTATTTTAATTGAGATCTTAAAAGTCAAAAGCCTTCAAATGATCTTATAAATGTGATAATCTTTCAGTTCATGATCAAGGAGAAAAGATTCAATCACCAGTTGCACTGTAGTTTGGAAATGAAGTGTATTTGGTGTAATCTTTAGAAAAAGAGTTGAAGCAACCTTCGGGTGTTTTCTCAGTTTGCTCAGGATTCATAATTCACAGAGGGAAACATTTGAAAAGTTTCTTTATTGGTGTTTCAAACCCTGGAGGAACTTACTTTTGTGCTCAAATATATTAAACGTGTGTAATAACCTATTAAGCATACTCATACTGATTTTAAGAATGGGTACAGATAGATTAGAAATGTTTATACACATATAGAGCTGTAAAAAATGAAGTGGAAACAATCCATTAACTGCTAATGATAACCATATATGTACTGCTAGCATACAGCTGCTTCTGCATTCAAATGGAAGAAAATCCTTATCCCATTTTAAACCGAAACCCTATGTTAAATTTACTCTTCAGAGCCTCAATTACAACCTGAGGAAAATTTGGCAGCAAACAACCAGAGCTCAGGAGGCCAGTGGGAATCCTTTCATTGGTTACACTGAAGCTGTATTCCTCCCCTGAACTACAAAAACCAGGGCTGACTATTAGACTTAGGCAAAAAACAGGTATATCTGTGTAAGGTCGAACTGGCCTCAGGGACCAGAACAAACATCTCTGTTAATACTACACAACGTTACCTTACACAGACAAATTCACTGAGACAACAATTACTACAAATAATATCACATACACAGCTGTATATACTTTTATCCTTTTGACAAAACCAGGATGTTATAGCATTTCATTTGACATTTGTGGTAGATTTCCAGTGAGATTTGACAAATTTCTCTTTCCTCTTGAGCTGCTAAACAGATTCACTGAAGTAGACAGCATTAGAAAGTAATGCCCCATCCAGCACTGAAGATAAAATAGGTTTTGCAGGACTAACGTAACAAGAATATTCTCTTCACTACACACTCAGCAGCGATAGCAGACAATGCACAACACGTTGCCAACTTTTGGTGCTATTAGTAATGTACTTTTATGAGCTGTGAAAAAGAACCCCATGTGTTTGCCTTTTGTATAAAAAAGTACAAAAGCTGCTGGTAAAATGTTAAATGCACCCCCTGTAGATCATTAAGCATGCGAATTCATGGTACTCACAAACTATCACCACTCCTAGAGCCCAAATATTTGGCAGAAGATTATGAAGGAAGAGAAGTGTTCAAAATCAAAGTTCAGAAATGACCTTTTACTAGAGTCAGTGTGAAAACCTCCAGCCAAGGAGTAATCCACTGCCCACAGCTAGGACACACCATGACGGGGTATATGGCAGATCTGCTGTTTTGTCAAATTGCACTTTAAACAGACTGGCACTGTATTCTTCTTTTGCCTGAGAGGAGCAAAAGTGAGAGGGTAATATAGGGAGAGAATACTGACTAAAGAAGTAGAGAGAAAGAAGCTTTTATCACTCGTTGGATGTGTGCCACAGAGACCAATTATATACATTTGACAGCAACCATTATAATTCCAGAGTCCTTGAACAAATCACAAGCAGAAAGGTTACCTTCCTGAAAATGTTCATTGCCATTAAATAACTGACCCAGACTAGAGGGTGAAGGCAGCACTTAAGAGAGAGTTTGGGGGAAGGGAGGAGATGGAGAATCTTATTACATGTACACCTGCAAAAAACCCATCATTTGTTCTGAAAAAGGAATTGCAGATTCACTGCAGATACTGTATTCTCAGCAAAGCGGACGGTGTTCTGAGAATGCAAATCCTACAGACAGCAGTGACAAAACAGCCAAGACAAAAATAATTTCTCGCTGATATCAGTGGCAAAACTTGACTAAATGTGATGAGGTTTATGGTTTTACCCTCCAGTTTCAAAATCACAAGTCCTGGTCCCTTATTCCTTGTTCTTTTAAATTTAGATCGCTATGGAGGCTACTTACAAAGAAAGCTGCCATAGGTCAAATTCCACCATCAGTTACACAACCTTAACGACCACATCTAAGCAACATTCGTATTTCATGAAACATGCATTTCAATATCAAAGAGAGAGTTGAGACATCTGCTAAAAAGCAGTAGTTTGTTCTCTCTCAATAATGCAAGCATAATATTGGGAGAAATAAGAATCTCTATAAATTTCATCCTCTGTGAGCAATCATTCCAAATATCCGATTAAAAATTTCACCAAGCAACAGTATATAAACCAAGGTCATTTGGTATATCGCATTCACATTTCTTCAGCATATCCCAGTTATCTGGGATGCATTCTTCTAGAGAAGGTTCAAATTGCCTTTAATTTTAACAGATACATGCAGTCCAATGGTTCTCTTTTCACCCATGTTGAAAGTTTATTTTTCTCTTCATTCAGAGTTAAATCTAATTGGAAGTAACTATTTACATAAGAACAGGGAGTCAAACATGTGGTTCTGAATTTCCATTCTGGGGCTGGCCTTCTCAATATAGAAGTTTGCTGGGTAGAATGGAAAGTTTCCAGGCTCTTTCCAGCTGAAATTTTTCCTCTGCCAGACACATGACTCAAGAAACTAGACACACACAAGAATTCCTGGCTCCAGGTCCCCTTGCAACTGTCACAACCCAACTTTGACAATGCCCATTTTTAATTCAACATACAGCAAACTCTCATGATGAAAAAGGAGGGTGGGAGAGAGAGAAAAGAGATGTTGTCTCAGCCAATTTATTTCTGGGGGACATCAAGGCCTTACAGAAAGAACCAGCAATGGGGGCACAGAATACTGAAAAACCAAAGCACAAAATCATCATACGAGTTATAATGACTAAAAGGAACACAAGTACTTTTCACATCACAAGATGAGTTGTAACAAGGTAAGAAAGAGTCATATTAGACCCGTATGTATAAAATGAGCGTCTCTTATTTTATTGTTCTAGGCTTGTAGACTTTTGTAAGATCCACAAGACAAAGATATTTTAATGTACCTGCTTCTGTATTCAGAAGAGAATGCTCACAGCTCAAAGGCCACAGTTTGCTAGCTCTGAATCAGAAAGGATATATTATAATTGCAAACATAAAATTTAAACTCCTTTCACTCATAAGGAGATGGACAATTTGAGAGAGCAGGACAGATTGCTAAGAGAATTCTCCCACATAATAATTCTCTTATTAATTCAGCTGAGTTTAATAAGTGATCCTTATTCAGTCCCCAAAAGCCCACATCAGAACATCCCTAGAAATAAATCTTCAGTCTCAATAGTCCTGCTTAGGAAGGTGAGGCTAAAAGTCTTCATCAAAGAAAAGTACTTATTTGTCATATCTGGTTCAAACCTTACAAACTTAAGCAAGGAATAATACCAGATATTGTCCTTGGATGCAGTTTTTAGCTATGCCTGATCTTGGTGACTCACCAATATATGAGCTGTTTCCAGATCCTAGGAGCAAAGTTACTCCCACTACAGCATTAGAGTTGAGAACCTCTACCTCTGAGATTTGGAATCCCATAGGAATCAAGAGGACAAAAACTATTCCAGCATCAGACCAGAAGTTGTGGTGTGGGTCAGGAAATTTAAAACTTAATATTAAGTTTAGTAAAAAGGCTTATGATCAACTGGAACTATTTTTACAGCTTTCCAAAGACATTTTGGATCCTGCTCTCCCATTTTTTCATCTACCTTCAGTCCCATCACTAAGCTCTTATTCTGTTGCAGCCTGTAGATTCTGCAAAGGAAAGAGGAGCTGAGAGACTGCAATACTTCCTCCAGTTCCCCTGTAGGTACTCAGTGGGGATGCTAAGACAGCAGAGAGTAAGACCATCTGCATCAGTAGTTCCTCCCAGTATGAATGCACCATCAAGATAAAAACAGATAGAGAAACCTGGTGGAGGGTTGTGGTAAGGACTTAGGAAGGAGTGGGATGATAGAAAGAGAAGGGATTGAATATACAAAGTCAGGGCAGGCTGTATTTGTGAGTGGAGAGGAAGCTACGGTGTGTTATAGGTGTTAGAAAATTCTGTTTGAGACAGAAAGAAACAGAGAGACAGGATGACAGCGGTTATTTGTTGTGAATGTCTAAATATGAGTCTGAGAATTGGAAGGAAACTGTGCAAGAGTCTTGTACCTTGGGATGCATACCCAAACCTGTAAATATGCAAAACCTGCACATGTACATGAAAGGCACAGACAGGAAAGCAGCCTGTGTGTGCAAGGACAATCCAGTGGAGAGGCAACACCACTTGTGTGCAAAATTAACTTTGCAGGGCAGCGAGTGTGCTGTGTGCATGAGAAAGTGGATGGAGCGGGAAGTGGAAGTGTGTCTGAGAAGCCAGAAGAGCAATGGGAAAGGGGAACACAAGACAGAGAAGGAACTGACAGAGGGGAAGGAGAGAAAGATTAAGAACATGGGGGAGGATGTACAGTCTATTGCACAGGCAAGAAAGAGAAGGCGGAGGGAAAGGAAAGGAACGAACAAGGGGAACATTTGTCACACAGAAAATATGCTTGATGAAAAATAGGCATAAAAAGATGGTGAAAAAGACAGTAAGAGATACATTAGGGTTGAGAAAATAATAAAGGAAGTGAGAAGAACAAATTAAAAGAGAAAAAAAACAAAGAAGAAATATTTTATTAGTTAACAGAAAGCATAAATCCCCAGAGAAGAGATTTAAAGAAAAGGCTAGGGCACAACACACTATGGGTAGAACGAGAAATTCCTTGGAGACCAGTGCTGCTGATCACTCCTTTCATCTCCCCTCTCTAGACCTCCATTTCAACTTTCCTTCTCAGCGCACACTTTCTGTAAGAACATGTTTGCACCTCCAGCCACAGCCTGTTTACCTCGCTGAACCCTGAGCTCCGAGTATCCGTGCATGCAAAGTACCAGGAGATCTGTTGAGGGCAAGGAAGGCACAAACGCTATCGTTTTCAAAGAAACACACTCTTGAAAATGAACACAAAAAAGGTGAAAGGTGAAAGTGGAACTTGTAGTGATTAGAGTCAAGTGCTGTCCCAGCCAGCAGTGAGGTGGAGCTGATCTGACAGCTGCTTTCCTTACCTTGGGTGCTCATGAGTGACCGGGCTGTCTTGCTGCAGCTGCTGCAGGCTGAAACTCCCTATGTCGCCTCCATGCAATTGTCTGTGTCTCTCCAGGAGTCTTGGAGAGGTTATTTGTGCTCTGCAGCTGTTGAAAAGTAAAGGAAACACAAGGAGCAAAACACCCCGTGGCCCCTGAAGTGCCAAAAGTTTAGGGAAAATCAGGAATGAAGGAAGCAAGTGCACTGGTGTCAGAGTGAGCAAAGAGCGACACAGAAAGTAAGAAAAAGTGTGTCAGAGGCTGGGAGGGGCGGAGAAGGAAAATGCAAAGATCTGACAGGAAACCAGACTATAAATCTGCTTGGGAGTTTAAAAAAACATATTTCTGCTCCCCAGCGATACAGCCTGTTTGCAAATGACTCTGCACGCAGGTGACAGCAGAGCCCTGAAGTACCACTGTAAGCAAATAAAGAGGCACTTTTGCCCCTTCCCCAGGAAGAACAGTGGGCAGAGTCGGCAGCAGCCCAAATGACTGGCTCTGACAGAAGAAGTAGGCTGTCTTCACTGTCTAGTTCTCCAGACTTTTAGTTCATGTTTCCCTCAGGCAAGGGGGGACATGCTGAATACCAGCCTTACTGATGCTGTGCCTTGCCGACCACAAAGCAGCAGCCCTCGCTCCTCAGTGCACATGCTGGCTAGAAAGCAGGCAGGGAAGAAAAAAGAAAGAAAGGGCTGAACAAAACAGAGTTTCAAAAACAAACGTTCCAGGCAGAAGGAGTTCTGGGTTTTCCCAAGGTTTCAAAGGCTTTTCAAGAAAGCATCTATTTTATGAATAGCTGCTTTTCCTAAAAAGATAGTCAACAAGGTTTACTTTATGTAAGCATTAGATTATTTTACAGTGGAACAATACTTTAAAGAATATATTTTCCAAAGGGAGTCTCTGCTGACACAGAGAAGATGCAGTGTCTTGTATTCTTTAATGCTAGACTCCAGGTTTAAGGCCACACATGCAAATCCAACCCTTGGTGGGTCTCAGAGGACATTTACTTGCTCAGCTGCAACTAAGAGCCTCCCTCCACAGGCCAACCAACGAGAGCAAAGTCTGCCAGTCCTCTCCCTCACTGTTCTCCCAGGCCTGCAGGCCCAGGAGTCAGCACCACTGCTGGAAACGTCCTGCAGTGCTGCTGCCATCTCGCTCGGGGATCCTTAGTCCCAGTCGCTTGCATGATGTGCTGGTTCTTGTTCTGCTATCGCCTGTTCGACTTCCAGAGGGGAAACAAGGCACAGGTACTGCTCTGCTCCCTGTCACTCCCCACAAGTGAAGCCTCACCAGAGCCAGCAATAGGTCCTGAATATGTGAGAATCAGAGGAAAGACCCCTTGAAGAAAGATTTACATGTGTGTAATAGGGATGCATGTTTGCGAGGGTGACTGTGGCTAGAAGAAAGCAACTATGTATATGTGTGCACGAGTATGTTTTTATCTCATGAGAGAAACTAACAGAAATAAAAGCAGAAACACTAGGAATAATAAGTGACATATGATAGATAATTTAGGAATGTGGGAAGGGAAAAAGCATGATGATAGTAGTGGAGAGAAAGAATGAGAAAGCTAAAAACAGTTGTTAGAGAATAAAGGAAAATGCAACGAATGGAAAGTAAGTATAAAAGTACAGTGGAAAAACTATCAAAGGATACAGCAGTGTCAAAGACAACAGAATGGAGGAAGTGAGATGATAAAGTGAAAAGAAGAAATGTAAGGGAGAAAATATATGGCTCAAAGTGTCATTACAATAACACTCAAAAGTGTTCTTACCAAACCGAAAACCTGTACCCCGTGAAAATAACGAGGGAGCAGAATATATTCCAGGCAATGAATGTGTGGGGCATCTCTGCTCTAACTCTCCCTTATTGTTCCTCTAATTTCATGTGTTTGCACCTGTACCTGGACTGGTGAGGGCCTAAGTTTAGCCATAAGGATGATATTGAAAGGGATTCTGGACAGGAGTCTAGTTCCCTAAATCAAAATCTCAAAGACAAAGGAAGGCAGGGATTTCTGTCTCCCACTGAGCAGCAGCAGAACATGCTACACCTCTACCAATTTTTTTCCAGTGAGGATTATACTGTTATGTGCTACATATATCCTTGTGCAGCTTGTTACCAAAATTCACCATTGAACCACCACGTGATCTACATGTGACAAGGTGCAGGAAAGCTTCCTGCTTTGAGCAGCCAAAAATCTATCCGTGTGACAACTGCACGGGTGAGGTTCTGCAGTTTCTGACTGGGGGAAAGCCAGCAATACTTTGGAGAAAAACTGAAATATAGCTATAAGAATTGGGGCCTACAATTATTCCATCAAAACCAATATAAGTTATTTCTGAGCCAAACCTTCTACTGCTTTCACAGAGGAAGCTGATTTGTGCATGCAACAGAGGAACCGTTTTAAGCACAACCTGAGAAATTAACTCTGCTGGCAGGAGGCTTTGTGGCCTCACTTCGATTTAAAAAACACATATCTTCCACACACAGTTGCTAACCTTAAAGGAAAAACATGCTAGAAATTCAAGTCAAAACTCACCAAGTCTCATTATAGTTTTCTCCTGTCCTCGCTCGGTTTCTTCAGCAAATAGGGTATCAGATAGTAGGCTATAAAACTGCCCTCCAAGCAAGGTGTTAGATGTCATTTGTTCCTATTTCTGCTTTTGTTTCGCTTAATGTTGTAGATTACAAACAGCTTCCAAAAAGTACAATAACTGTTTTAAAGAAGATCCCACATTTCCCTGGGCCTAAAGTGACACCCTAGAGATGAAGCAATTATCCAGTGAAGCCTGAGCAGCTTTAAGGAATCTATCACTGAAACTCAGAGGACCTAAAATTCTCCTAGTCATAAAGACTTTACTGGCAAACTGAGATTAGCTGAGCAGGATCCAGTCATCAATCACAAAGCCACATGTAACTGAGTATCAACTTTCTTTTATAAGAATTTACAATCTTAATCCCAGTTTTCAGTTTTAAAAAATTCTCTCAAGCTATAAATGTCTCAAGTTATAAAAATGTTATGGTTGAGGTTACAGTTCCTTGAGGCTGGTAGACTAACGTGATGTGTTTCACACAACGTAAGCGTAGAAAATAATTATGTTCTGTTAGGCAACCAGAAAATTCAGGAAAATCTACTCAGGGAAGCAGGAAATGTTCCTTTTTGTTTTTGGTTTTGTTTTTTTTTTTTCCTGGTAAGCAAACTTAATTGCCTCAAAGAAATACCTGTCTATGTCACCTATTTCCTTTTTTATAACCAAAAAAATCCACTGGAACTTTCAGTTTAGCTAGCTGCCTAGTTAAGGGGTAACCATACTTCTTTTTTGGTTATGGCTTCTCAGTCTTCTTTCATTAAACCTGGTACAGGAAACAATAAATTGCACCTCTGCCTGCAGAAGAACGCCCCTCACATGAAAGTCACCTGGCAGGACACACCTGGTATGTTTGCTGTCTCCCTCTTTCAAAGAGACTTTAGAAAAGGAGAGTATATTTAGTTCCTTCCAATTGCTCTAATTCTGCATGGTCTGAGCCCTGATGGTAAAACCTGAATAACGAGAGCATCTTAAGCCCTTTGATGGTGCTGTACCTTCCCTTCCTCCAGGCTTTTATTTTGGGATCCCTGCATAAAAAAGCCAGCCAAATTTCAAGGTTATTCTATTAGGGTGATCAAACAGTGCAGAAGACTTGGCGTCTTAGATATTCCTCCACATTGTTGCTACTCCTAAGTATCTTGCTCATAGTGACTTTCATACCATAACATTGTTATTGGAGTCGATAGGGAAAGCTTATCTTTCTGTCTGTCCCACAGGAATGATGTAAAATTTGTTTATCCCATGGAAGGTTCCCCTTGTACATGATGACTTCCTATAGAATGCCTTTTTACAGAGTTGATTCATCAGCACTCAGGAGGGCAGGCCATAACTCAGAACTGAAGCTGCTAGGTAGCTTTAAATAGTTGCACACTGAAGAGCTGAAAAAAAAAAATCAGCATTTGGAAGCAAAGAAACACTAAACAGTCCAGCTCTTAATCTGCTGTTCCTTTTCTTCTATTCCCTTCTTCTCCCAAGAGAGCCATCCCAGCCCATGAGGAGACTGCCCTTGACTCCTTATCAATGTAACAGTCCTGAAAATCCCTGGATACCGGAAGCGCATTTCACAAACTAGTGATTTGAGAATTAATATATTGCATTTCTCCTGCATGCCTGAGCGCAGTAGCACCGTATATATTGTTAACACAACCCCTCCAACTCTTTAGAGCAAAAAAACAGAAGTATTAAATATTTTCCGCGTTTTACATATTTTATATTATCAGCCTTGCTCAACTATCCTTAGAGACTATCACTCTTACTTATAGATGCTCACAATTTATCATTTTTCTCTGGAGATCTGACTTCCAGAACAGAAGTATTTCCCTATTCAATTCACCAGCCTGTGGATAAGCAGCTGTTAGTGTTCATCTGCCTTTTCTAGGCATTAACGTCAAAAATGCCCCTTGATCTTAAAAAGTGACACACAGCAGGGTTTCTTTAACACCTTTGGGGGTAATGGTTTAAATCCAGTAGGGAAATGTTCTCATCTATAGGTTTATGATACACATTTAAACAGTGTTTCAATTGCCTGAACTATGAAATAAGACGACAGCCAAACATATATCAGTGGAGAACAGATAGTATAAAATTCTCTCTTTCATTTGACAGTGGTGGGACTTACGTATTTTTGCACAAAATGTACCGTCTCTGTTGAGTTCAACAGTATTATGGGATTTATCTGTCTGCGTCAGCCGTTGGCATATTCACCCTCCTTTTTATGGAGAAGTTAGGTTCAAATCCATCCCAGCAACTGGGTTCACAACCCACCGCACAGTGGATAGTGCCTTGCCAAAAGATCTGCCCTCCACTGAAGCAAAGAACCTGGATCTATTCTTCCTCTTCCTGGGGCCAAAGGGAAGGAAGCTCCAGACTCTGTGATACTCTTTTGAGAAAAGTCAGATAATTTAATGATTACTCCAGCCATTCCCTTTTCAGTACACATATATTATTCATCAAAAATGGGTATGAGCCATAGCTCATGTCCTTATACTTTTCCTTATGCTCTTAATTACATGTCCATAGGGTGTAAAATCCAAGGATCTTCAAACTTCCCAGACAAATAATTTAGTTTCACAGCAACCATTGAGTTAGGGATTCATATCCATACTCAACAGATGATGAGACAAAGTATTGGGGAGACAAGAAATTATTCCCCCTTAAAAGTGATAAAAATACATTTTTTCACGTAGTTTAATTTTTTAAAAATTCTTATTAATTATTTAAAAAATTAACCTGGCAAAGGTTAAAAAAAATCAAGGCAAAAATCTTATAACATTTTTTGTTAAAATAAAGGGGGCAGGAGGAAATCTAATCACTATTATTGCAAAAAACTTCAACAGAGTTCAGATCATTGTCACTAGAAAATACACTGAAAAAAATAATTTTAGTCCAACAACTTTTAAAAATAATTTCTAAATAAATTAATCAGTCCCATTGCTTAAAACAGAAGGTCATCTTTCCCCACTTATGCAATAGTAGCATTATCAATATGTATTTTGATTATTAGACTGTGAAGGTTTTAACATATCTGTAATCTGAAGGATAATCTATCAAACCTGAAATTTAGTAGATGCGGGGGGAGTCAAGCTACTTATTCTTGCTTGTTTGTTTTAAATTGGAAGGTTTCTTGTCTCCTTTATAGGTCAACATTTATTCTAATTAAAAATGTATGCATATTTTTAACAGAGACAAATTGAAAACAACTGGAGAGTTTTAATGGCTTGCATTCTTCAACATTTTCTCCCTTTTTATTCAGTACAGCTTCTTTAAAAGGTCAGAAGGAAGAAAACTTATGCTAAGTGCTATGGTCAGAGAGACAATATACCTCACAGAAAAAATAATATTAGGGTTAATTATTAATATAAATGATGCAATATCTAAAACAAGAGTTATATATTAATCCACATAGTTTGAATGGTAAGGGGACATTTTCCATAGCTTAAATATCCAGTGAACGCAGCACAGACCTGGAAGTTAAGGACTTTTAAACTTTCATTACAGATTTTATACAGAAATCCTCTGTGATTCACATTAACAAGAGTGCTTCACTTTCCTCATCTGGAAAGAGAACCATGACATCTTTGAACTTGAAACTGTTACATAAATGAGATGTGTCAAAACCAGAACATGAAACCCAACATGAGCATATCATAAGTAAATGTTATAAAACCAAGAATTACTACATTGAGTCAAACCAGCTGGAAGCAGAACCCATCCTTCAGGAAACATACCTCCTCTCTCGTAAAGAAACCACTGCAGGAAGATGAGTTGGTTCATTACAGAGCAGACATGGATAAGGTTATAAAACAGGAATTTGCCCAAACGAACTTGGGCTAAGTCAGTAGTTTAAAGGAAAAGTTATCAGAGACCAGAGGTCAGACTGAGATATTACCACGTGGTTATGCCTGATTTCTCCTTATTGTTTCTTCAAAATAGAACAAGATTTAGCCAACATCATATGCATGGGTATTCTGCCAAAACAGCAGTGATCATTTTTGAAAGCAGAGGTTTCAGCGGCAGGTTATGCACAAACGATGTGTTCCAAGGAATGCCTACAGAAGCAGGAGCAGTGTAGCACTGGAAAAGTGCAGAAGCAGCTGGTAGTGGATAATTCTTGAGTGTTTTTTCACAGCCTGTAAGACTGAACTGGCCTGCACAG
This sequence comes from Strix aluco, assembly GCF_031877795.1. Taxonomy (NCBI): domain Eukaryota; kingdom Metazoa; phylum Chordata; class Aves; order Strigiformes; family Strigidae; genus Strix; species Strix aluco. Next base: position 9,634,491 of record NC_133945.1, on the reverse strand, counting down.
CCTTGAGCTTATAAAAATCTTGATGATATACTTGATCAGTATGTGTGATTTCTTTATGACTTATTACTTATAAATTATTTTTTCATCTTTGGATGTATTTGTTCTTCCAAGCTCTCATGTTCATTTTCCTTTTAACTGTGTAGCTCCCAAGGGAAAGACACTAAGCATTCTTGTAGAAGGGCTCTTAAAATGCATATAAATAGTGGTCATATATCACTGAAGATTTTACATATGTGAGATTAAACATAGCCATAAAACTATATGACTGCTATTTATTGATCCATAAATGAATACCTGGTTTTGAATTTTTAATATTTCTCTTTGAAACAATGGTATAGATTTCTGAAAGCTACGCTTTCTCACTGCATGACAATTCTGTGTTAGAATATTAAATACTTTTACATCTATTTATAGTACTTTCATTTCACTTCATTCCAATACTCATATAGCCACACACATTACAGGCCATAAACTTTGTAATAAACAGTAATTCACTTGTCATTGATGGAGTTACTTCTGATTCACCTGATGTAATAGAATGCAGATACCACATATCAAAATAACTAATGGAAATGAAATAAATTTAAGCATACATAGACTGAGACTAGGTTTTTGTCTGTAGAGCCAAATCGCCACAATTGTAATAATTTCTTAAATTTATTACATTAGTGGCTAATAATCTCTAATAAAACTGAATTCTGATTTTACAAGACACTGCACTAATTACCTGGTTTAATGTATAAATTACCTGAGTCTTGTGTAAAACACACAAGACAAGTGTTGAGCGTACTGACCCCCATTCATTCACAGAAGTATGCCTATGTTATATTTTGTATGCAGGAGGGAAAGAACATAGAGGTGGACACAGTCCCTTCATATATGACTTTAATCTGAAAAAAAATCTATTTGTCTAAAATTTACAGCACTGCACAGTGTCCTTTGAACGTCTAGAAAGTTTTGGATAAAGCAAAGAAACAATTTTGTCTGTTTCTGAAAGGACATCAAATTATGCATTTATTCTGTTTTAGCTCACCAAAATATGAAGAACTACTTAGAAACTTTTAGGCTTAAACTTCCAGTGAGTAAAAGATGTAAATTTTAAGAAAACCCCGTGACTCCTAAACTGGACTTTTGGTGAGACAATGAAGCAATAATCTTAATAGTATTGACAGAAAGAGGGAACTACCATTTAATATTAGGACTTAGGGAATTATATATTCCCCCTGCAACTACTGCATCAAATTCTTATCCTTACATGATGAAACAAACTATATTCTATATTCTATCATGGATCTGTTGAGCTCTTTCTCTACTCCAATATAATTGAGGAATTTAACTGTTACACTAATCGTTAAGATTTATCTATAATGAAATTGTTCTTTCTCAGAATATGCCACCATACAGTCTTTTACTAATTATATACCTGTTGTTAGAGATTTGCCCTCCTTTCTTTTGAACAGAAGTCACGCATGTCTTATACCGTGGGTTGTTGTATTTCTCTGATCATGAAAAACGAATGTGTGTGTGGGAGTATATTTGCTTTTACTGTATTTAACAGCTCGCTAATAGGTGATTCAGGGTTTTTTTAGCATCATCCACTTAACAAACAAGATGGAAAACTTCCTCCAAGAACAGTCAGTAATCCATTTCTAGCTGTGCTAGCTTCCCAGGGAAAAAGTCAAGTGTTTGAACAATAATATGGTTTGGGTCTTGAGAGACTAACAAATTGACAATAGGTTGTGATGAAGGCTGAGAGCTAAGGTACTCGGAAAACTATCAGTCTTCTACTGACACGTTAGGGAATTGGTTTCCTAGTAAGCGTTCTCTGAAGTCTTTGTCCCATTCTGTTCTTACAGAGCCTGATTCTGGTGACTGCTAGATGCAAGATCCTCATAAAATGTCAGAAGGAGGAGTTGAAACAGAGAATCTGATTTTTCTCTGGCTTTCAGCTTGAGAAATTGTCTTTTTATATAAAAATTGATTTCTGTAACAATACATTCTTAAATTAAGTACATATTATTTCCAGTATGGGAATGAATTCAAAAGTAAGTAAATAAAAAGGAAAATTGATGGGTGCCTGAGGCAATTAAACTGAACTGTTTTCATGCATGTGATTGGGGGTTAAAGTCCAGCAGAGCTTAAGCACCTCAGGGTCCACTTTCAGGAAGCACAATGCTACAGAAAAACACAAAGTCCTTGCTTGGCTCTTTGACCATGTGCAGGTAAGAAGAGTGGGAAGGGTAAAACAAGAAGGAAACAAAAAGGCTTGCATTTCTAACAGGCTGGAAACCTTTACACTAATGCTATCTTTAGTTCTGCCTGCCAGAGCTGCGAATAAGACAGATGGTAGAACTCTGACCAGCTTTTGAAACTGAAACAAACTACTACACAAACCCTGTAGAGGCATCAGCAGATGCCCTTTCATGAGACCCCAGAAACCAGTGGTGGTTTAGTATATAGCTGTATCTGAGACCAGCTTTGTCCAGCAAGATATTTCTGATCATCTCTTTAATGTGTGACTGGACTTCTTGAACATTTGTAATTTAGTTAAAATTACTACTCACTGGAGGATCCCTATACACTTATAAAAGTTGCATACTTACTTTCAAGTGTGCTTTAGTAGAAGCAAAATTAACTTTGGTAAATAATATCCTACTGTAATAGTGAGCATACATAAAACATTTTCTGCACAGAGAGTTAACCCAACACATGACTAACAAAGAGTCAGACTGCAATTTTCTGGAATCTAATGGAGAACGAGAAAGAGGGTGGATAATCCTTCATATAGAGGTATAATCCCATTTAATGTTTTTTTTTTTTATTACAGAAGGTCTGGAAAATGTTTCACATTTAGACACAACCTGTGTATGGAAATACAAGCAAAGCAACTAGGTAATAATGCAGTAAACAGGCAGGATATGGAGACAAAAGAGGAGTAGTGAAGGTGGGTACATAAATTTCAGAAAATTTAACTCTTTGCAAAGACAAATGTACAAGCCATTAGTAGCCAGCAAATGAAGATCTGCTGGCCAAAAGCTATTGCTCTCCAAAGTTCTGTATAGACAAGGAAACAAAAAAACTAACGCAAAAGGAAGGGTAGTGAAATTGTCTTATAACTATTTCATATGTACTGAACACTGTTCTGGTCCAAAAACTATACAGCAGTCACTGGCCTAAAACCTGCATGAGAAATACGCTAGTACTTGATGGCTTCATAGAGAATAGAGATGACAGCAAGAAAGAAGAGAAAGCTCTAAATACGGGATCTGCAGGAAGTCAAAAAATCATACGTGAATATTGCCCTTGAGATGAAAGTGAAAGGCCAGAACAGAAACCCAAACCTTGGACACAGAGTGTTGGTGGAACAGGCTGCTGAGCAGGTGTAGAAGAATCAGTAATGACAAAAGTACAAATACACAGTCAATGGGGGAGATTTCGGACTGATTTTTGAAACAGACCAGAAATTAGTTTACATTTCTAAAGATAGTGATAGTGTTCTGCTTTCAGCAAAAACTAAGAAATAGGTATTTGCTATAAATAGTGCTGTACACTTCTCTAAGCCCTGCATCTGAGGTCCTCAACAGTTACTATTTTTCCCAAAGAAAGAAGCTCAGTAATATTGACCTACACAACCAGAAAAACAGAGGACTTGAAATTTTACAGACAGCCATTCTCACTACAGGCAAACAAGAAGGGCCCTTACAACTTTATCCTTACTACATTAAAATCTAGGTCCAACCTCTTTTCCATATGGGAAGCCATTATGCATGACTTAGGTATAAGAAACAAAACAATTATGATAGTAAATAAATAAAGGACTAGTGAAGATGAATTAACAACAAAGAAAAAGTGAGAAGAAAGATTAAGATGATGATATACTGCTTTCAGCAGAGGCTTTCACTTTGCTGAGTCTAGTCTAAACTGACAGCCCTAGCTGGAAGCTAAAACTCAAGTGTTCAGAGAAGTGGAGAAGGAAAGTTCACTTTTATTTTTTGCTGAGTTGGAAAGTGTCACTTTTCATTTTGCTTTTATAGTTGCTGGAGACCATTACTGCTCACCCCATATTGGCTTTCCCTGCCCTGGAGAAAGTAAATGACATCTCAGAATGCAGTAACTGTGTGGTTTATCGGCCCATTACATGGTACCCCTACAAAACTACTGCAGGCTTATCTGTAACATTTTAGCTTTACATCCCTTGGATGAATCAGTGTATCAGGGACAGATACTTTTGTTTATATAAATCTCAACAATTTTACAGTAGGGAAGCAGAACACAATGTCTGCTATGACAAGCCTAGAGGAAAGCATGATCATCACAGGAGACCTTGTAGGAACTTGCTGTCCTTGAAGAGAGGAGGGGTGATAGGGAGAAATAGTATCAGGATATGTAGTGGCATGTGTGGATGGTATAGACACTGGTCAAATCTTATTTCTGGAATGAAACATAGAAATTCCTTTTAGCTGAATTCAGAATGTCTCCACAGGCTGTGAGGGGGTGAAGGTAATGCAGTAAGGAAGGATGCTTCCTGGCATGATCCTGAGAGCAGAGAAAGGGGCACTATAAGGCCCCTTCTTTTTGATTGCAGAATTTAGATTAACCCACTGTGAGACTTTCAGTAGAGGAGACACCTTTGGGTATGATTCACCTCTCTTTTTTTCTAATGAATACTCAGCACTCCTGTGGAAGGGAAAAGGAGGAAGAGGAGGCAGCACCCAGCCATGCTGCTGGAATGGTCAGAAGCAATGGGTAATTAATTCTGTCATGGTGCAAAAGAGAGTAAGAGAAAATAAGAATAAGCATTGTCTAGGCTCAGTGACTGGATGATTCCTGGGTTATATAGTCAGAGACTGTAGGATCAATGCACAAACACAACCTGCAGCTGTCTGTAAGTGAGGTAACTGGCAATTGTCCCTGAGAATAGTGCACTACTATAACTAAGGAAGAAGACTGAGACAAAGTTACCATTCTAGATTTCAATTCTGCAAAGTCTCATGTAGGTTCTTACCCTTCCATACTGTGAACAGTCCTACTGAAGTATCAGTGCATAAAATTACGGCCATTAATAAGTCTCTGCAGGATCAGGGTCAAGGTTTGTATCTTAAATCCCATGTTAATGCAAGAAGGTGGCTTCATGAGAAAGACATTAGAATAAAGTAGCCTGCAAAGCATATTCCATGAATTCCAAGATCCTAGAATCTACACAAGATGGACTATTCATTAACATTTCTGGTCTTTCCCAAAGTCATCAGAGATTAACATGATTGCTCCAGTGAAGAGCTGCAAGTACTACTGAGAAGTAAAACATTTACATACGCATAAATCCAGACTAAAGTTGATTGCCTTTGTATAGCATCTCTATATTTATATTGATACATCTGATATCATAAAGTGCTAAAAAGAAGACACTAACGTCTCTGGATTATTTCCAGTGTTGAATATATCAGTAGTGTGAAGCAGCAAGGTAAAAGCAGGAGAGAAAGGAGAAAGAACATGTATCATAAATAGCTGTGCAAATCCAGCATTTAATCCAATGCAGGGTAAGACATTAGCCACTTCATTATCAATGCAACAACAGAAGCAGAGAAAATGAGAGGGTGAGTGGTTTTTTTTTTTTCCACAAAAGGTAAAAATAAGGCTCCTTCTGTGGTGTGCTTGTATGACTGTTTCCACTGGCTCAAGCAAGTTGTATCAACCCCCCTCCCAGATATCTTCCATTACCTCCACATGGATGCAGAGCAGGTCATCTCATACATCAGCTTTTTATTCAGGTAGCTAATGACTTCAAACATACAAAAAGTACTAAAAATAAAACCTAGAAAATGTAAATGGAATGGTTTTAGAGTTTACAAACTCACAGGAGCTAGCAGAGTCAGAATCAAAGGTGAACGTGCAGGCTCTGGATAAAATGAAAGGTGGATTAAAATATACTTCTGTTCATTTCTTTTCTATTTACTGTAGATTAAATTATTATGCTTGCCTCTTTTGAGATTTTTTTTTCCCCCTCCCCAACTGCCCTACTCTTTTCCTGGTTCCTGCATGAAGAGAGACAATTCAATTCCTTAGTGACCATGCAAAATCATATGAAAGAGATTTGGGATTATTTAAGGTAACTTTGCCTCTAAGATCAGGTGCTTATTTGTTTCCTAATGCCAATTTAAGAGAGCGGGCAATGATCTGAAAACATGAAACTTTGCAATTTCAAACTTCTTATTCCCATACATGCCCAGCCACTTGTGGCATTTGCTCTGTTTAGTCTTCCCAAAATCCAGTCATACAAATGTCTCAGCTGCCCTGGTATTACTTTCTTATTTCTACCATCTGCACATGTGACGCTGATTTATTCAGCCACTGAGTGTGCTTCATAGCGTGGGCTAGAGGGCTAGCAGCAGCTCTCCTTTCATAAGCAAACCACTTGCATAATCCCCAGCACAAGGCCTCATGTGCCAGTTCTATCTGACAGTGTGAATAGAAACAAAACTTCCAGATCGCAAAGTCTGTGAGTGCAGTCGTTTCCATACCACAAGCAAATTAAAGCAAACACCACCTTCCTCTCCCTCTCCACACCCCCAACAGTGGTCACTCCCCACTGTACCAAACGGGTGCGACAGCTGTACTGTGGTCTGCTATTTCAAAGACTTCATTACTTTTACAAAATATGTTGCAGCACATTTACCAAGGCACTGTGAAGTATTATAAATAATTAAAACTAAACCATTCGTGTCAGAAATAAATGAACAAATCCCATTTTGCAATGCAGCATCCCTGATTTATTTTTATTGTATTCATTTAGAGCATTTGTTAATTCACAAAACCCAGCAGTCCACACAGAGTGGGTCTCGAATTGTTAGTGTATGCTAGTGAGGTTGTCTCTTCTCTTTAGGCTCATAAAGGAACAGATCACTTTGGGTCAATAAAAAATATACAGAATACAGAAAACAACCAACTGCTTCTGGATTTCATATTCTGTGTTTTCCAAGTGTATGCTATTCTGAATGTCACTTTCTAAGAACCTTATCTGCATTTTGCATTTGCATAGGGGTACAAAATATGCAGAATCACACTCCAATTAGAAATAATTTTAAATACAGCTATGGCTAATATCTACACCCTGAGAGACTGATATTATCTTGGCTGCTCCCTGACTTCCAGTGTGCTTGTTTGTGAGCATCATAAATAACACTGCTTCTTTTTAAAGTTTTAGTTTCATGATGCGAGGATTCCTTTTGGGGGTCTAGGTTATGGTGGTGGTGATCAGACATTCTTCCATTATTGCTGTGCTGTTGTCATTGTCTGTATCACTGATATATTTCACAAGAAAGCTGTGATCAAATATAGGAGATGATAAATAAGCATATAACCTCAGAACTACTGCTAGTAAAATAAAGCCATACTGTCAAAAACCGTACTTTTTTGCTTCATCTCATTTTTAAAGATATTCTGGGTGGAGGCATATGCAAACTGATAAGCCAAATTCCTATATTAAACACTGAAACAATTCCTCAAAATTATTAAAATCATAATGAGCTTAAAAACTCTATTTAAAACTATTTTAGAACAAATATACGTGCACCTGTGGCAAAATAAAATCTTGGAATAGTCTTGGACTCTTCCAATTCCATTAATTTCATCACCACCCCAGGTTTCTCTTTACAGCTCCGTCCCTGACAGCAATGACTCCTGTAACAGACAGAGCTCGTTGGGCTTTTCTTACTGGAAGAACGCCCAAGAAAGATGGAAAGTACAAAACATGTGAGAATCATGAGAAAGGAGAATGCTCATCTCTCTTAACTGTTTTTTCTTATTATTCTGCCAAAAATTTTCCAATCTCTATGCATGTATTTTTAATAGTATGATTAAATTAATTCATACTATTCCAATATTAATTATCCTACAAAATTTTGCACCTACTGCAGAGTTATCTTTGGTAAAATTTCATAGGTTTATTGATTGTGTATCAATATTTTAAATCGCAAACAGCTTCACAGATGGAATATTTTCAGTCTTTCCTAAGTTTTCCAAGAGCTTCTCTGGGCTATTTTTTCTTGCCATTTAAAGAGGAAATATTTTCTAAGAAGTTAAAATGGATGTGAAAAGGTAAGAAAATAAAGGCTTTGCTTTTATTCTGGTTTATTCTATACTATTACACACTGTTCTGTTCCATTCCTATGCTTTTCACAATACTGAAAGTGAAGAGGTTTGTAGACCCAAGTCACTGCACTTTTCTGGTATTTCCCTATTCATGAAACTGCAGTATACCCTTACCTGCATTCCAAGTGCACCACAGAAATTAGTGGATTTAATCTTGCTACCTTATCACAGCAAAAACATCTATAAAAACGAACAGGATGCAAAATTAGATACCATACCCTTTAATTCTGAAAACAACTTGCTATCATGCATGATGTTTCCCAGCACAAATAGCTCCTTGATACCTGGGCAAATTACCAATTACAAGCACACTGCTCCCCAGAGTGGATATTTGCACATGTAGCCCTACAATCTGCAAAGTGTACTCAATCTTGCATAAAAAGGACTTTGGGAAAAATTTATTCCTCGCTGACGTGAGTACAAATGCTCCACAGTGAGTGGGGCTTTTCTGCTTTGAAATGGGGTGCTTTATGCAAGGAGATCCAAAGCAATGAGTATTTGATGAGTTAAGATGTAAGGAGAGTGGAGGAAACAGATCATCTACTCAAATTCATAGTGAGAGAGAAACTTCTTCACAGCCTCCGTTGTGAAAGTCTTCGTGGAAGAGCAGTTGAACTCACTTGAATCCCTCGGCAAAAACGCCTGTGTCCACACCTCCACAGAGAGGACTTGATACAGCTCTCAGACACCAGAAATAAATTTCCCCTCTGTTCAATAAGATAGGAGCATCCATTTACTGAACATGGAGTCTGGCTTCTCCCATAAGGTACTACGCTCAAGGTCTGAACTTATGCACATAATTATTATTCTACTCCAATCATCTTTATGCATGAACTGGATTTATTTTATTTTTCTAAGCCATTATTTAATACAATAGGCAGTGCAGAAACTAAGAAGCTAATACAATCACTTCTGCTGTGTACTGCACGTTTATCTGGCTGAAAAAGTAAAAATGTCAGAATGCATGAAATATATGAAAAGTGTCACTAGGCCTGTTTGGTATGCAAAGAAGCACTGGAGAAGTTATTTCATTTAAAAAAAATATTTACTCCAAATTACATTTCTCCTACTATACCTTCAGTATTCAACAGCTAATTTAAAAAAAAAAAAAAATCTGATTTTTAGATATTTATAAGTAATGCAAACCAAATGATTAACAAGACTCAGATCCAGGCTGATATGTAAATATGCACAACAGCTTTAACCTGAGCAAGCTTGTCACACCTGAGGTTTTAAACAATTTTGAATAGTTAAGGTGCCTTCCAGTTCTTACCAGAGAAACAGCTCTGATAGCTATTTTGTGTTGACTAATTCTGCAGAGACTGAAATCTTCTCAAAAGACCCATGTTTCAACAAATGCTACTCAGTTTTAACCCTGAACGGCCCTTATATTTGGTATCACTTCCTACTTTATACATAATTTTCATCAGAGGCAAGCAGCTACAAAAGGATCTACTGTAGTCACCTGAGTACTGTAAATTTTTTATACATGTGAACTTTGTCAGGGATTGCAGTTCAGTTTTGGTCTTGGGGGAACATAGTTGTGCAGTTTTGGTCTTGGGGAAACGATGCAACAACATTCGAACCAGTAACATGGTGTAGTTGGGAACTGTCAATGTTAGGTTAGTGGTTGGACTAGGTGATCTTCAAGGTCTTTTCCAACCTAGGTGATTCTGTGAACAAGTAAAGCTGAATATGCGACTCTTCATCTTCAGCTAGAGAATCAGCTCTGCCAGCAAACAGGCAGAGTCAGGCAATGGACATGTGTTATACCAGGGCTTACCAGTGCCATTTGCGCACAGCTCAAATGCCATTTACTAACAAAGGTGCTAAAAGGGAGAGCTCTCTAAGTAGGACCATGAAGAAGAGCAACTGGAGCTGGAGGACTGGCTACCCAGCACCAGGCTGGGATGCAGAAGACACTGACTGTTGAGTTACGCTGAGACTTTGGTCTGTTATATTTATTCAAGAAAGCCTTAGCCACTGAAACAACAGGCAGTACTGTGTTAACACAATCACCATAACAATGACGACTCTTCATTATTGAAGAAACACTATTTAAATCACCCCCTTTTTCTATTAAAACATTAACAAAACCCCCATTAAGTAATCTGCATTTCACAAATGATAGTGACCTAGGTCTTCTGCTGCTACAAGCATAACTTGCTTGAGGGCAATGGGCTCTTAACAACCGTCAGTTTACAGCAAATGAACATTTATCTGATTTTTTATTTTATTGTATTGTATTTCTGTAATGGTGCTTGAAATTAACATTTTTACTGTTTTTTTCACTCTTTTTTGATAATTAATGTAGTAAATTATACCAGCAAAATGAGTACAACAGTTTCATCTGTGTCCTAAAGACCTATTAAGTGTCTGAGTAGAATCTGTGTGGCATTTTGAGGTTGACTGTCTTATTTCTGAGGTCATACTTGGGCCTACTGACCTAAACCAAACTGACTTCAACTCAAATATTCACAAGAAGAATCCTATCAAATTAAAAGCATAAAGTAAAAGAGGAAGAAAGAGCCTAGATGGTTACATCAAAGCTAAAATAATCTATAACTAGTCAAAGTGTTTCAGTGACATCCACAGGTTATCTTCCTGTGAGGTCCCTATTGTATTCTTCAGATTTAAAAAAAACTCATAAATTGAGGTATTCAGCAAGCTGCTAGATATAATTTATGTTGCTTTAATTTATTAGAACATGTCTCTATATTACTGTTCTTATTTTAACAAAGACGTTTTTAAATGGTAAAACTAAATGTATATTTAATTTATTTCACCCAGTAAAGAATCTTTGAGAAAATCAATTTCCATTTACAAAGGTATCCCAGCAGGTTGGATGTCCCATTACTATAGTATTGTACCTCTTGCATTCAGGTTTATTTGATATATGGGATCATTTCTTCTCCTTGATTCTATTACTTCTGGAAAACTATGTTAAAACGTCATTATAAATGTGACTTAAAACTGACAAAAGCTGTGAAAATCAAAGTTAGTGCTTATCACTGGCAGTTTTGGTTGTACACCTGATGATTGACATGTACGTTTTCATATTTCTGCCATCATATGACCAAGCAAACTTCTTCTTATACTTCACCCTCACAAATACTAAAGTATTACAAACAGTACTATTTCTAATCTGCTAAGGCACGAAGTGGTTCCATACTGTTGTTTTTTTATTTAATCAGAAATGCCCAGCAAAAAAAATAATATTTTTTCCCTGGTGTACAGTTAATTTATTAATCAAATGACACTATTTAAATGTCTGTAGTGGGTAGCCTAATGCTAAACCACTGACAGATTTAAAATCTACTGTTTTGCAAAGTATGGGATCTCAAAATGTGCACTTCATCCTCACAGAGAGCTGGGAATCAACATTTTCAAAATCTTCACTTTAATACTATGGTATAGACCGAACCAAAGTTAGCGTGACTGTGACTGGTTGTCATGTACATGGGAAGACTTGCAAATCTCACACTGGGTTCCTCTACTCATAAACTATGCAACCATTGAAACTGTTCCTTGGAACCACACTTACCCAGGACTGATAAATGTCACATTAACAGTTATTCTAGACCACAGCTGGATGAGCAGTTCCCCTCCAAGGTGATGTACTCAAAAACCACAAGGTTCCATCTGACCCTTCCCTGCTGTGCTGGTTTTGGCTGGGATAGAGTTAATTTTCTTCATTGTATCTGCTGTGGGGCTATGTGTTGGATTTGTGCTGAAAACTGTTGATAACAGGGGGATGTTTTAGTTATTGGTGAGTAGCACTTGCAGAGTCAAGGCCTTTTCTGCTTCTCTCACCACCCCACCAGTGAGTGGGCTGGGGGTACACAAGAAGCTGGGGAGGGGACACAGCCAGGACAGCTGACCCCAACTGCCCAAAGGGACATCCCAGAGCATACGGTGTGATGCTCAGCATATAAAGCTGAGGGAAGAAGGAAGTGAGGGGATGTACAGAGTTACGGCGTTTGTCTTCCCAAGTCACCATTACGCTTGACGGAGCCCGGCTGTCCTGGAGATGGCTGAGCACCTGCCTGCCGATGGGGTGAATGAATTCCTTGTTTTACTTTGCTTCAGTGTGTGGCTTTTGCTTTATCTGTTAAACTGTCTTTATCTCAACCCAGGTGTTTTCTCACTTTTACTCTGTCAATTCTCTACCCATCCCACTGTGGGGGGAGTGAGTGAGTGCCTGGGTGGTGCTTAGTTGCCAGCTGGGGTTAAGCCACAACACCTACCTAAAGTCCACTTCCCCATGCTTGGTTCAAGGAGCATGATTTTGTGTCTGGGTTTTTTTTATATTTTAGATTACAAGCAAGAAACCATTAACAATCATTCATAGCTGCCATTGTTCTCAAAGTATATGTTTGAATCTACAGACACCAAACAATTCAACTCTCAAAGTATTCTTTATATGACCCATTATTTTCATAGGAATTTAATTCAGTTTCAGGTTAGGCCTTAATTTCAGTTATAGTTTTATACTAAGTATAAAAAATATGTGTGTGTACGTACATCTAATAAAAGGTGCTGTGAATTACAGGGCCGTAACTTCATCAGGGCTTCTGATGACATCATAAACCATGGGAGAGGGGATCCAGTGGATTGTGTAATCAGCAGAACCCAAAGCATATATTACAGCTCTGTAATTCAAACCTGACCTGCTTTGTGTTTCAGACAAAATATTGGTACAATTGCTGTGCAGTTACCAGCATTTTAGTGCTACTGCAACTGTTTACTCTGCTTCCTCAATAACATACCCTAGACATACCCTAGTCTGTTGACTTTCACTGATCCTGGCTCATCTTCAAGTATTTCTGGAGAGTTTTGATATTCCTATACATCACATTTTGCAATAAATGAGCACAACTTCAGGATGAATGCTGATTTAGTTGTATAATGGCATACCCAGGAATTACGAGGGCTTTTTCTGGAACTGTAATGTGCACAACATTGCAATGAATAATGCTCCATTCCCCAAGCTAGCATAAGAAAGGGTTGTAAAACTAATCACCTCATAGCCCAAGAATGACACAGCTGAGGTTGCCTTTGCATCCTTGATTCATCTGAAGGTGTGTACTGCCCCTCATCCACAGTAGTACAGATTTCAAAGGCAACTAAGGGAATCAGGTGTTCTGGTCTCACTGAAGTTCTGAAGAATGTAGCTCTGTAGCTCTTTTAGAAACTATCAAAAAGTATCATTTATAAGGATAGATGGTGCTTACTGAAGTCATGTCTGAGCAAATGTAATCAAGTTCTTAAATTTGAGTATATTCTTAAATCCCATTTCCTTTAGTAGGAATATATTGAATCTCTGATCTGATGAGGTGTGATGTTTACTTTAAAATAATATCTGAAAGCAGAAGAGAAAAATGTCTCTCATCTAAGCACTTCCCTTTTCTGAACTGAAAGAGGACTCAGAAGTGAAAAGAGGAGGAAGACAAAAATTTGTGTTCTTAAGAATGCACATAATGGTAAAGGGCAGAAAGACTGAAGATATGATTTCCAAATGTGGGAGTAGAGTTTTCTCTTGGTTATTCACAGAATTAGTATGTAGACTACACAATAGAAATGCCTATGTTCAGTATGAACACTTACTTTTGATTTGCTAAAGCAAAGCAATTGGAATCCGGAAAAGGAAATCACAGGTAAGACAGTGACAGCAACCATTTCAGTCCATGGATAATAATCTACCTGTGTGACAGGAGGCACTCAATTTTTATAACCTGGATCTATGTCAGGTGACTGGGATCAGAAAATAGAGGGCAATTTGTTTCTAACACTCCTTTGTTGCACATTTTTTTACAAGGTTTTAACCTCCAGGAACTCTGGGATTTGAAAGGAGGAGGCAGCCCCCTTTTACTATATCCCTCCATCCCATATCGGACTAAGAGTAAATTCCAACAAGCCATTAACTGTGTGTAAATCAATAAAAAACAAACAAAAATAAATCCCAGAGGCCCAACTTAAAAGATCAGAATTTCCAAGCACTTGTCTGATTTATAGAGTCTCTCTACTAATTCTAAACCCAAGCCTGTTATCAGCCCTCAAGCAGTGCATCAGGAATGCCACACAGCCACTAGTCTTTATCCTTATCTTCATCACCATTTCCCCTCTGCCTCTTCAACACAGTACAGAAAAAGCAATAACTATTCTTCTATTGGATACCACTATAGGCATTTTTGCTCATTATTTTAATATTACTTACTTGATTGCTGCACACACATTTGTTGTTACAAATATGATTGTCTTCTTCATGTATCATTCTTTAATAAGCTATTGTTAAAAATGCCTGAAGATGCACAACACATACAGCTACAGCACAAAATACAAAACATTCAGAAACAGCAAGGTGCTTGTGTGCTTCCATGCACGTGTATACACACAAAGAACAACGAGTAAAGAAAGAAGCACTTTTATAACTTGTCCCGTTGGAAGACTGACTGTGTTGCAACACAGGACAAGATAGTGCTGTGCCATCACTACAGACCTGCACAATGGTCCAGTAATGCAGCAACACTACGTCCAGAAGCAACAACACCAGGATGAACCGTTGCATCAAACTACTACAAGTTGAAATGAACATGCAGAGGAGGAGCTGCACAATGCTGACTTCTTCAAAATATAGCATAAGAGTATGAACAGTTTATCTAAAATAGTTATGAGAGGTTCAGGCTTCTTGTGAGCAGTCATAGAGCTTTGAAAATGAGTATTTTTGTAACATGGTGGTGGTGATAGCATCTGTGGAACAATGCCATGGCATATGCCACAGAAATATATCACTGAAATAAAGCCTCCTTCTTCCCATGCTGAGAAAAAAAGTGAGACACAAATATTTCATATTTAGAAAGGCGTATGTTCAAACCAGGCAGTTCTTAACCCCGAGTTCTGCGCAGGCAGCTCCTGCTCTGCCTGTGCTGTTGCAGAGCTGCTGCAGTGTTCATGCCGCAGTTCATCTGTACGGTTGCCCGGTGCCTGAGCCCAGACCCTCAGCACCGATATTGAGTGTCGAGGGGATTTCACCTCTTAGAAAGAGCAGGCAAAATTAATCCCTGCTCTCAATCCACTGATTGCAGAACACTTACATCAGAAATAGAGTTGGTTCTGTCCATGTGACATCCTTCATCACAATATCCACTAAAATATCCTTTGGCAGATCTCAAAAAAAAAAAAAAGTCACATTTCTTTTGGCACTGAGGTACCTTCATACTGCTAGAGAATTTTTCAGAGGGTGATCAAAATAATTAGCACATTAGTAAGTAATGAAGCTTATACAGGATAAATAATCTTCTCCCTAATATCTGGGTCTCCGAGATCTTGTCTTCTCATAGGAAGAAACCAAATCCAATGTTCTCAGCAATGCTGTCCTGTAACACACCAGAAGCCAGCACTTTGTGACAATCACTATTCACTAGAAAGCTGCTTTTCTGTGGCTAGAACATTCAGCACGATTTTAGCACATGGGCTGTTGAGTCCATATCAAATTAGGTGTCCTGCTCTCCACATGCAGGGAGAAAGGCCCACAGGAAAAGTTTCAACAGCAAAAGTGAGGAAGTGTAAAGAGGCATTTAACTAAAATGCAAGGGGTGGGGGAGGGCAAGAGCTCATTACATGAACTTCCCTCCTGCTGCCATCCCAGGTTGTGTAAATATTAGCTATGTGAACTGGAATAATGGCTTGATTGTCTGAGAGGATGACAAGTGACAGCTAAGAACTGGGTCAGCATCAATCACTATTTGCATACCAATTAGTTAATGTTCTTTCTTTTCTCATACAAATAGAGTAAAAGGTAACATTTCTCAGTTTTAGAATAAAAAGCTTCAAATGTCTTTCACACAGTGGCTTATGTTGTATTTTTAGAAAATTTGTTTAGTCCTCAGGAGCTCTGCTAAAACTCCTTAATCATTATTTGAAACTCATCTAAGTCCCAGCTTCATCAGCTCTGCTAACGTATCTTATGCAGTACCGCTCACCTTTCCAGTAAACCAGTGTGTTTAGCAACGTGTTTCTTTCTGGCTCCAGAGCACTCGCTCCTATTTCAGTCCTGATGTGTTGCTTCTTAACTCTTACATTTTTCCATATATTTTGGGACTGACGTTTGTAGCTTGCCACTTACTCAAGCCATAGACCTTTTGTCAACTTACCAAAATCCAAACATGTGGCACTCCTGCAGATTCCCTCCTCGCTCATCATTAAAACAGAGCTTGAATTCCACGCTGTTTCTGTGCATGGCAGATTTATGATAGAAATTACAAGAATCATTCATCTTTCTCAAGTTTATAGTATACTTCACTGCTGGACCGTTACCTCTCTTAGAGAGGATACTTGCAGTAAGGAAATTGAAGAGAGGAGCAGCTAGATGGAAACTTTTATCATTTGGACACTGTTCTTGTCCTTATTGATCCTTGCCTTAGTTCAGCTGGTACTCCCTGAGCTACAATAACACTACTTATTTCTAATGAGGGAAGAAACATCAGACAGGCTATGAATGGTGAATTAGTAAAATCATCACTTTCTAGGCTTATTTCTTCAAGTATTTTAATATTTCAAAGAACTCCTTCTAAATGTTTTAAGAGCTTTAAATTAGTAGCTGTAACCTGACCATAAATTAAAATCTTCCCTTACCAATGAAAAGCAATGCCAAGTTATTTGTAGACTTATTGTTTGTTTACACTCCCCATCAAGATATTCCCCAGAAACTGATTCTTATTGCCAAAAGAATTTGAAAACATAATACAACTTCCATGCTAACTAATCTTGTATTATACCTTCAATCAAGAAACTGCAACACCACTCATTTCTTGTCATGCACAAACATCCACCCAAACCCATGAAATTTTAAATGTAAATAAATATTCCAAAGTCCATATAAACAGAGCAGCTAATTCTCACATCAGAATGCAGATAAGTAAGAATGTGTGTGCAATCATATCCAAAAGGAATTTCAGATGAAGTAAAACAAATGAAGAGCTCTGGCCAAATGGAGGAATCACAGTAACTCAAACTTCTCTCTCCAGCAAAATGGAAACTCAGAGTCATAGTCATGCACATATGCTAAGACTGGGGGGGGGTGGAGTGGGGGAGGTGCTCATTTTTATTTTTATTTTTTTAACACAGTAGGAGGACAAGTCACATCTGGGTGCTATCCCATTACTCTAGATACTGTATGGCCATATAATACACAATAACTGCTTAAAACTAAGCCAGAGGAAAGCTAAAGGGATTCTGGCACAAGAGGGAAGAAAAAAAAAAAAAGAATGTGTGCCCACACTGACTTTCCTCGTTATGGATGGCCTCTTCCCCATGATTTTTATACAAACTTAAAGCCTTTGCACTTCTTTCTCATTCCAGTGAAAACAGATGCTCCACTAGACATTCCAGGAATACACACACTTCCTTTCCTTGCATGAGGAATCATCCCTAGGCCAACAGTCAGCAACACACTGGGTCCTTCAGATGTCACTTCTGCAGCTCATTCTGTTATTAATGAAAATTGCAAACAAATTCCAACTAGAGCAAAGTATCATAACCCAAAAGATGCAAGATACCATGAAGATATCATCCCAGAACTCTACTTTCCTATTGGTGCCACATTGCTTACAGGATAAAAAATCCACATGCTTGTGAGATCCCAGGTGTCTGTCCTAGTGTTCAGAACAGTGCTCCATCCGTTTTACTTTAGCTGTCTGAAAGCTGGGTTACACAAACTGTCCGTATGCAGATTCTTTGCCTAAGGTGAATAAATAATAATGACTCTTAATTTACCCATAATTAGGACTTCACATGACAGCTACATCCCATTGGAATAAAGAAAGTGTCAAGTCAACTGAAGGTAGCTTGTAAGAACAGGAAACAGAAATTTAACATGAATTGGATCTCTGGAAATCATTAGCAATTGGGATGGGATTGGCCAAAAGGTTTCACAGATACAAGTAAAACATTATTCTGTATTAATTTCTCAGTTTCTTCACCTCAGAAATTGTCCTACTCAGATTCCAGAAACTTCAGAAATACCAAACCGTACATAATCCAAAGGATGCATTTTTCTACAGCTTACGTAACTCCTATGGCACAGCCATACCAAAAATAAACTAAGTGCAGAAAATTTAAATAATTAAGTTTTTATTGGCCTATTTGTTTTTTAAATGAAAAACCGACATCCCTTTTCTAAGAATTTGGAGATTTTCACAAGTATATGTCCATATAACTCATGTTGGTTTCACTGCAAGTTGTGTACTTGAGTACACCTGAGAATTCAACTAATGCAGTAATTAAATCTATATAAGTACTGTAAGGTTCCTGGGGACATCACTTTGCTAATGACCTAAAAAGAAAGATGCAGGAAGCTCATTGGTTTCCAGTTGACAGAATATTTACAGTGCCTTGTGTCTAAATGTCATTTTATTGCATTCTCCCTGCTTCATTCCCTATAAATTAAAAGATGTGTGGTTAATCAGTTGTACTTTGGGTTCCACACACAATTTCATGGCATGCCCTGCCAAACCCATAGCCCAAGTGTGCCACCTAATGGCCCTGGCGCCAAGAATGCATTTATACTACTAGTTTAATGAATAAAATCTAAAGAGAGCATGCTTAACTTGTTGAGGTAGAGGTGGAGTTTTATCATTATTTTTCTGAAGGACCTATCCAGTACATTTCACTAGTAATTCTGAAGGTCTGATGAAATAATTCCTTTAAGGCACTTCAGAATTTTTAGGTAAGGAAGCATTTGAATGTGACTATGAGGTTAAGGAATTCTGTGTAGCTTTAACCTCACACTCAAAACCTCATCAGTTACAAGCTGCCCAAAAACTTTGATATCCTGGTTGCCTCTATTTACTTCAAGACAGCAATTTCAAATGAAGTTGTGAAGAGTGGCAGCAATAGATTCATCTTGCTAAATGAATGTGTTATTTCTCTTATCTGTTAAAGTACTTACACAGGGCGAGCTCAATTTAGCTGATATCATCTGCTTAACAATGCAGTCCTATAGTCAAGATAGGTGTGCGCCTTAAGAAGCATCAGGACAAAAACCATGCACAGAGGAGTTGTAGAATAACATTTGCAATGGTGATACATATGAATTCAAAGAGAATATAATTACATTATAATGTAAATATTACAATAGCATACACTAATGAACTTCGCTGTCAAAAAGTTCTTAAAAATACTATCCATCTAAAAATTCTGTAGAGGAATAAAAAAGAGAAATATAGATGCAATTTATTTTATATAACATTTAATATGGGGAAGCATAGCTACTTTATAATTATTTACCAAAGTAAGCATTACAAATGTGGTGCAAGGGTTATAGGTTAAGGAAATGAGTTACTGATTTTGTTACACACTCAGAAACAACACTAGGAAGGAGGTTTGGGATTTATGTTTACATTGCAATTTAGAATAGCTTACTGTCAATCTCTGTTTTCTACCACATGAAAAGATTCAGAAAATACTTATATTTGAATGGGATTAATGATTTGTTATAAACACAGTACCAGCAGATGAACAAGGGATGGAAAATACCCCTTGACATTCAAATCATTTTCACATGTACTCAGTGCTTCTTTTTCATTATTATTAACTAATAATGTAAAATCTAAATCTTGTCAGATACAAAACTGTATGGCAAGATAGTGTTTATATTATTTATTTTGGAATAACTTATTGTAATTCCTTTTCTTTCCTAACACACCTGAATTCTGTGCCTTTCTTTCCATGATCTATTTCACCATCCTGCTTACTTTAAGCAGGATGAGCCACATAGACCTTTTGATTCTGATAAATTCCTCCATACCACAAGATTGCTTTCTCTTTATCTAATGTTAACAGTAGTAACAGAACAATTATATCTGTTTTATGGAGCTGTAACGTTACAGAATATCTCCATGATACATAACTATGGTGCTTTAGGAGGAACAATTACTGAAGAATTGTCTTGACTATATCAGTGACACAAGTACAGCAATAAGGAAATGCTTATGCATGCAGTGTGCTCTCAACAGACTACCATGAGCTGAGATGCAATGGAACTTCATACATAGTTAAGTACAACATTAAGTACAAATGTTCAAATCCCATGCATTCCAAGGTATGTATTATACATTCTATATATGTCAATGCATACACATTAATTTAAAGTCTAGTGCCATTCTGCATACTTTGGAATTCTTGGGGGAGGGGAGGAAAATAAATCACTCTAGATATAATAACACCCTTCCACCCATTTTGAAATCCCACTGGTGAAAAAGATGCTTGGATTTCAGATACAATGACCTTGCTCTGTTTATTCCAAAGTCTGGAAATAGATTATATTGTTACAATTTGATAAGAGATTTCAGAAAGCTTGAGCCTGAAAGAAAAAAAAAAAAAGTTTCTTATTTACTGAGGTATTTAGAAACTGCACAATATACTGCTAAATTTATGCAACTGTCACCTAATCAGACACTTGTTTACAGCTGCCTGTTCAGTTCGCAACTGGTAAACTATGCAGCCATGTTGAGATTCCAAACTCCAGTGGAAAGGGCTACTAGAGGAATGCATATGGGAAACCATCAAAATAGTGATTTTAGGCTACATTTATATCCTTTAGTCCAAGCATGCTATTCCTGAAGCAACGTCCTAACAAAAGTTCAAGCAAATATGAAACTCTAACCCTCCCACTGTGCAGGAACCCACACTATACCATGAGATTTCATTTCTATCCAGAAGCCTTCTGGGAGTTGCCTATGCTGTACAGCACTGAACTTGTTCATCAAAGCAAAAAGCAGGCATGGTGCAAAGGAGGGATGATCATACGTGTTTGTCTTCCTTTCTAGGACATTTCCCCATCAAGGTATACTTTTTCAGTTTAACCACAGAATTCTCAATTTGCCATCACAGTAAGAGACGGAAGGATGTGCAATAGAAAAGATTTCTTTCTCTCTTCCTATAAACTCCTGATTTCTTTCACCATAATGATGAAGCTGGTATAACACTCTGCATATTGCCTAAGCCAACAGGAGTAGAAGGATGACAGAAGAATGAGTTGAGTCAGGGTAGATGACAGAACTAGTCGTTGATACCTGGGGTTTTACCTCTCTTTTCCTCAATTCTCCACATTCATGCTTGGACAATTTCACAAAGAGCCATCTAACCCTGCCCACCCTGAGTTGCAAGGTTCTTTCCATTTCAGATCTCATTTCTCTCACGGGCTGCCAAACAGAGAGGATGTTATCTCACAATTTGTCATCGCAGGATTGCTAGTAAAACAACAAAAAGACCATAAAGATAGAAAATATCCAAGAAGAATTAAGGAAGTCACTACCAAAGTATTTCTGGAGAAGCGAAATTTTAAAAAGCTATGGTTCATATATGTAGTTCTTCTCACAGCCAAGGC
Organism: Strix aluco; assembly: GCF_031877795.1. Taxonomy (NCBI): domain Eukaryota; kingdom Metazoa; phylum Chordata; class Aves; order Strigiformes; family Strigidae; genus Strix; species Strix aluco. The sequence continues at coordinate 9,612,956 of NC_133945.1, read as the reverse complement.
TGCTCTATGGCTGGCTACAACTAAGATGGGGAATGGCTGCAGTTCATGGAGTTATAATACTTTCTTTATTGTGTAAGACATCACTCCTTCCCATCCCATCCCATTCTTCATTTGCCGTGTTGTGCAATTTATGTATTTTGCTAACAGATGGAAGATGTGTTGAGTCCATCTCATTACAACCACTAGTTTTAGTGGAAAGTTATTTCCACTGCAGGTGCCAATAATTAGCAAAGAAGGAATCAGCTGATGTTTGTAGACCCAACCTTTCCCATTCTTTATTTGGAAATAAACTTCCTTAATGTATGGCTCTCTTAATGTGTGCATATATCTTAAGACTGCAATTCTGTATAAATATTTAAATTAAATCAGTGGCAGCTTTCTCTAGGGACAAAATATAAATGAAACTGGCAAAGAAAAGAAAAAAAAAATGGTTTTACTGAATGCTACTGAAAACTGCATGAGGTTTTTATGGAAATTTTTCACACCACTCCCCCTCTCATTTCCTGTTGTCATATAAATAATTCACCAGCAAAATCCTCACTCTGAACAAGAAATGAAAAAATTAAATAAACAGAAGATCTACAGATACGCATGGGCTCTGCAAAAGTTATAATTTTTTGGTTGTTTTGTTAAACTAGGTAGTCACTTGTTAGCAAGGCAGCCTGCCACACCGGGATGAGAGGAGGGGATTGCAAAACTTGCAAATAGATAAAAGTGCTTGAGAGGCTGGAATTTGATTTCCTTATCAGACTCAGAAAGTTAGCTGATGCAGAGCAGAGCGCAAACACTGAGTTTTCGTATTTTAAGCATGCAGAGAAGAAATGGTAATTGCACAGTGATGGCTCTGAGTTCATGGCAAAATAAGTCACTAAAACAGGTGAATAATTCAAATTTGACATATCTGCCAAGGTAGGGGAATGGGCCAGGTGTCTTTCTGTCAACAGCAAGTAGTTCGTAGATTTTCCTCCATCCCTATCATGCTCCAAAGATCTTGAAGTCAAAGAATCTTGTTATCTGAATAATCCAGTTTTAGCTCAGTGGAACAGAATTTGCAATTATAGAATGTTGCTGTAAACTTTCACATTACTCATCCCCTTTCATATCACTCATCTCAACGTGACCTGTAAGCTCAAAAACCATACCCAAAAGAAGGATCTTGGCACTTTAGAGTGAATTCTGCTTCAACACATGTGCTTGTTGAACCTGCTGATCCTTCCAAAACTATTCTTCCTGGTGGGGGAAACCTTGAGCATCTCAGTTTGATAGTGGGGTAAGTTCTTCCCAAAAGAAAAAGAGAAGGAAACTTGTAAAACATTTTTCATTCTCATTATGAGACTGCAGTCATAAAGCTGCCTGGATGCACATACCATGGCTGCACCTACACTGCTCTGTCAGTAGCCACTGTTAGTAGAGAGTAGGTTAAGAATAACAAAAGCCTTGTTCCCACCGACTTGTAAGAATACTCTGTTGTCAATTCAGGGAAAAGCCTGCTGAGATTCCTGAATAAAATTAAATGTGTACTCATGTTTGAAATGCTCCCAAGAAAGCAACAATTTGCAGCATTAACAGGTTCTAGTCCTACTGTTAGTTCACCCATCCTTATACCACCTTTGCAGTACAGACAGAGAGGATGAGCAAGGGTCCTTGGTTGCAGAATGCTAGTGTCTGCTCAGGAAGGGCAGTACCTTGCCCATCAATAGCAGATGGTGCCTGTAGAGCTGGAGAAATACTTGGCAGCATTTCCTAGGAACAGCCTGGGATCCAGAATGCTCCCGAGACTCAGGAGCTGCAATGACATTGCAGCCAGCCTGACCAACTCTGTTCTAGCTGACTTCTCCATTTGTCTAGGCTAGTATAAATCATGCACTGAAATCTGGGGATGACTGTCAATGTAGCTTTCAGGAGAACCTAGGTATGAATCCTGAGCAGCAGCTGTGTGCGTTAAGCTGTTACGGGATGATCATAAGAGGAAAGAGAATAGTTCTCAAACAAAGGTGATGTCAGCTGGGCAATCAGAAAGCTTCTCTTTCAGAAAGAAAAGCCTGATGCATCCTGAGAGTTTACTCTAGTTAGGGAAAATAAGGGAAAGGGCAACCAGTTCTCTTGATACTTACGATGTGATTCCCCTAAAATAAACTACATTGCAAAACAAATAGGAGTATACTGTTTTTATCTGTGTGCCCCAAAAGAACATATAACAGTGTTTTGTATTGCTGTTTTAATAATGATGATTTCTTCTGTAGTTTATGTGAGGAAACTGATGTCATCAAAGGATTACTGCCTCAACATTATGAAAGATTTGAGGGGACACGTTCTGTCCTTAGTACTCTTTCTGACAACCCTGTTTAAGTCAATAGTATTGCATAAATGTAACTCTGGGTAGAATTTGATCAGCAATTTATAAATGATCATATATACTGTGGAGTCTGCAGCTGTGCTATGCTGATATTTAGCTGCTCTATTGTGAGCCTCTGACTCCAATATGAATAAATACACCAATGACAGAATGCACAAGCAGGGTAAATCTCAGGGGTACTGCAAATGGATTTTCTTGTTTGGCTTTTTAATCATTCCAATCTCCTTTATTTGGAACAAAGGATTTTTTGGGAGGAGGAATACAGAAGAACCTTATGAAAATACCATCTAGGTATTTCTGAGTTTGGCTTTTTGAGCAGCCTGATGCAAGGTAATTAAACTTACCTCACACTAACAAATTCTGTTTGTGAAGAGCAGATGTGTATAAGTTTGTGGCAGAAACAAAATTAAACCATTATAAAGAAGATTTTGGATACTGCAGAGTTCTTCTGGAATTTCTGAAGATAGAGTCCCAGCTTTCTTCTCCAGGCTGATGGGAACAGAGTACACACTGGTGACCTTCTCAATTGTATTTGTTACAGTTCAGTCCCATACACGGACGGGGATCGTTAGCTAATTCTATACATGGAGAGAGAACATATAGGACATGCCTAAATGGTGAACTGCAGACAATTATGTGCTCAGTATCCTTTGTTCTTGTCTGCCTGCACAATGAACCAGTTGTGATCCAGAGGCACTTAGACATGCTGGGGTGGGGAGGCGTGTTTCTGCTGTTCCCAGGCTTCCATCTAGTCACCCCTTCTAGGAGAACTGAGATAGGATGTCTGTGCCATGCCAGGTCAGACTATGAGTAGAGCTGATGCAACAGCTATTCGTGCCTAATGATGTCTGTAGTCTCAAATCCATCAGCCTATACTGGGTCAAAGAAGGAAAGGCTGCCTTAAATTTAGATAAAGTATTTTTCCTGTCACATGAAAAGGTTTTTAAAATCCAAGGCAAGTTATCTCAGATTCATACCATTGTATACAGCTTCAGAAAAGAAAGATTGAATGAAAGTGGAAATTCAATATTACCTGGTTTGCATTAGCAAATGTATGATTTACCTTCAAGATCAATGGAAAGAACAGTGAGCTTGGTTGGAAACCCCCGACTTTAACACCACCAGTATGGAATGGGGGAAAAAAAAAAGGTAGGCTTTTTCTTTGCTTCAGCCAAGATAGTCTTGCTAGGTCAGAGTTACAACTTCACTTATCAATCAAGATGCAGAGAATTCAGGACTAAATGCAAATCAAGTTTCACCGAAGGAAAAAAAAGGAATGTCAGAACTGAGAACTGAAAAGTACAGATCAAATAAAACTAAGTAAGATCCCTCTTTTTCACCAGTGAATTTAAATCTTGGTCCAAACCACAGAACTATAATTCTGAGTATAGAATTTTAAAAATAAAGATGTAGGCAAAAAAGTATTTTGCAATTCCCTTTAAATGAATCCAATGAGTCTATCTTCTAGTGCAACATTAAACTGTGGCGGTGCTTAACCAAAATCAAGGGATTACTCTCCACTATTATCCTATAACAAACAGAATAGGTTAATAGCTGTCACTGCCATTTCTAAATAGAGTACTGCATCATTATGCATTGTTAGAGCTGACAGGCGTGCAGCCTTATTACAGCACTTCTATAACCTCACACAATAACAGCAATGATGTTTTGCAAGATGTTTTGATATTTGCAGACCTTATAAGACTTTAGTAAAGGCCATGTTTAAGTTAGATAGGGAAAAAGAGAGCAAACACAGAAGTGTTTTTCTTCTTCATTCTAATTTAATGTTGTTTCCTGCACAACTCCTGCAACTTTTCTGACATATGAGAAGTGCCTGGAGGAGGCCAGTCTGTCAGCAAAACAGCCAGGCAGAAATATATTTATGGAAAGAGCAGAGGTGCAGTTAAAAAATAAAGTAAAAATTACTCCCTTTTAAGAGGAGATAGAAAAGCAGTTATAGACTAACGAGCCTTTCTTGATCTTTCCTCCTTACTTGAACAAACTGTCCCAAAGAAGTCAGACTCCCAACACCCAGAATAGAATTGAAAATTGTCATACGTTGTCTCCCAAAGTTTCTTACATTATAATTATATGCTTGCTTAGAGACTACTTCCCACCTTTCTCCTGCGTAATATAGTAGTTCCTGTATACAACAGACTGGTATTCACTGGAGATCTATGAGACTCAGATTTGAACTCCCGTCCAACTTCAAGCACAGACTTTGATCCCCGTGTCAGACATTACCCTGAATTCCATATCAGTGCCCTCAATAATAGCTATTTTTGTTTTCAATTTCTTGCAAATGTTTTTGAAAGACTGGAATTCTTCTCCTCTGCCTAACTGTACTGCTAGGCTTTTTTTGCCTATAAAATGGGTGAAGGAATTGCAGAACAAATATGATGTGGATGGCAAAATTATTATATAGGGCATCATAATGTTATGGCCAAAATTACATTTCCTTTCTTTGGCTAAGGCACTCCAAAAATGAGCTTGGACAATAAATTCATCTCCCTGCAATCTTATACCATATCATGAAGTTAAAATTCCCTTCCGCCCAGTATAAAATTTTTGCATAGCTCCTAGGGCAGTACACAGAAACTGTCCTGACTTTCAAGTCCATTGCCCTGTTTTAGCTTACAACAAAGAATACCTTTGCAATACCTGACTCAAGTGCACAAGTTCCATGAGGGGCTGTAACTTCCTTCACCATGCTACTAAAGGAAAACCATGACACATGGCAATGCAAAACATATTTGTAATCTATTTGCACTTAAATCTATGGGTTAGCTATTGGTATTCTCATGCGAGTGCCACTGTCTCAATTGGAACTGCACCTGACAACAGTATAATTTTATCTATAGCCTGTTTGGAAGTATGGGAAGCTTTGTTACAGGGAAATGCTTTCTCATATATTCTTTTTCTCAATCTATCTTTCTTAGTCATTCACACCATATAAATGCTCTTGGTTTCACACATATCTCTTGCAGCATACTAATTAAATGTTTCAAAAGGCTTTATCCATGGCTAAGTGAAGATAAAATTTTAATGATTTAATTAGCAAGCTCCAGGAAAAAAATAATAATGAACAAAGGCGGGTGCTTTTAGTGTCTCTTGCTCTCATGTTACATTGTAGCACAGGAAGATGCAATATTCAACATCACTTTTCTTAGTATACCCTGCAACAGAGAACACAGTCCATGCCATGCCATGCCAGAAAAGAAGTGGGAACACAACAGCTGAGTGAATTACGCCAGTTCTTAGCTGCATGTCACGAAGGGTGCTTCCTCAAAGAAAGGCAGCAGCTTTATGGGGAAAAACAAACCAACTATCATTTGACCCTTAATGCTTAAACGCAACTGGGAAAAAAATAAATGCTATTTTCTAAAGGATGAACTGAAAGCTGGTTCACTTTCACTATTTCCTCATGACTTGTGTTTCTCTTGTCAGTTGGCTGCTTTACCCTCCCAGACCTCTGCATTTAGGGTTTGGTAAAGATAAAATTCTGTTCTCCTGTATTATATGTTGGAGAAAAAAAAGCTAATTGCTCTGTTTGAATGACTTCTTATTACAAGTTGGAATTTATTCTTCTGCTTTTCTCGCCACCAAGATTACCCTATTATGAAAATCACTACCCCAACACTACATACCATTGACACAGAGCACAATATAAAGGCAGTTTGGGCCTGCCTCTGGGATGCAGCCGTTCTAATCCTACCACTTGCTCTCCCCTCCCAAATGTGAAAAAGTTGGTTGTAATATTCCATTTCGTATGGTGCACTATGCTCTAATACACGTACTGAATATCAAAAAATAGCACATAAGGAGATGATAGGGAGTCTGGGTTGTTCACTCATTATAAGGCATCATTCAAAGAAGTTCAATGCATCAATAGGCAGCTTTACTCCCTCAGCGCAATTCAAAAGGATCAACGGTACTTGCTAGCTCCCGCTTTAAGAATTAGAGGCGAGGCCAGAGCAGAAGGAGGGCACAAAACCCACGCATTTAGCTGCAATTAGAATTCAAGTCCATTGTAATATAATCATTGTTTTAGTTCACAAAATTTGCAGTTGGCAGCGACATCACTCTGTCAGCCATCACTGAGCCTGCTCTGGAAAGACCAAGAACTGTGTTCACAATCAGCTCTTGGCAAAAGTGGTCGCCATGCAGTCACTCAGAGCAATGTGATATCTATATTCTCATCTCATTATCATTATTTTTCCCAGCCAGGATCCCCAGTAAGAAGACATAGATGGCCAAGTTCTATGGAATGCTGTGTGCACAGGATAATAAAGCTGAGAAAGCTACATGCAAAGGGAGGGTGCATAACAAACGTGCCATGCAGAGGGTAAGCAACTGATAAGGAATGTAGTGAAGAAACTGAGGAGCTGATTCCAATCGTGGAAATGCTGCATAGCATGCAACCCTGTAACGCTCTTTGGTAGTGTATAGTGCTTATTCTATATTCTGGTTCTTATAAACTCAGAATATGAGCACCACTCAATCTTTAATCTGCAAATTCCCTGAAGCAAGGATTTACTTTTATATGTGCTAGTCAACCTGTTGTAAATCACTGTGTACAGCTAACACCACTATGTGACTAGCAATAAAAGGGTGATAATATGGGTCATTGAGGAACCTGGAGAGCCAAGTTGCAGGGAGCAACTGTAGGACTGATGTGGATATAAAGAAACATGAGGTCAGCTCCAGGTGTTCAACTTAAAATTCAGACTTTTGTTTTTCAATGCTTAGTTAAGAAACAAATTATGTGACCTGTACATATCAAAGTCCCATTTGCTGGACATCTTTATGCTGCTCATTTCTGCACAATATGCTCTCCATGCTAGTTGACTTCCTTCCTGTAAATCTGACTAACCAAAGATGACCTATATTGTTGCAAAACACTCAAGTTTAAACTGGTTAAAGAAAAGCAGGTGTGGAGGACAGAAAGAGGAGCAGAGAATCTGAACCATTCACTCATTAAAAAGTATCGTCCATTCACAGGTGGTATTTCACAGCTGATGTATTTTGGTTTGCTTTCTCTACATTAAAAAAATTGAGCAAGGAAATCAACAGTTTTGAACTTTGAGCGACACTGAAAGCAGATATGGAGAGTTCAGCCCCTGGTCAATTTGAAAAACAAACAAAACCCCACTTAGATCCTTTACAATTAGACTTTAGAGATTTTCTGTAATTAACTGTAATAATCTGACAGAATTGCAATGTATAGCATACCCAAATCTTAAATGTAAGTGAACCAATCTGGTAATGTCTTCACTCTTGCAAACTTCACAGTGAAAACTAGGGATGGTGATTCAAAGTGTATTTACTGACATGAGGGGTTTCCACACTTTCCGCTGCTACACAATGCAGTTATTTTCCTGGTGAAGTGATGGAGCACGACCTCCCTCTTCACCAACACTAACAACACAGGAAAACTTGTGCTATAAATACATTATTAACACTTTAGTTAAAATTATCATAGGCTTCTAGTAAGCAAAGGTCTTTCCCAAACCACCTGTTGTTGCCTGGCATCTACGCAAATTTGCCTATGAGGGTCTTCAAAAGTTCTTTGATAAAGATTAATTAAGGAAGAAAGAGTCTGTGTTTGCAATCTCTTAATTTTGCCTGGAAATGTAAATGTTTGAAAACACTGTGAGATTACTTTAAACTCTTTTTCAAATAGAGAACTATCACCGGTGAGACAGGTAGTCTTATATGGGCACAGCCAAGACACAGAAGCTCCAGTTTAGAATTACCAGCGTAATTTGTTGTCTAGCTAATCAGCTGTTAAATACTAAGCTGGACAGAAGCAAGCCTTCCAAGTTCAGCAGTATCTCAAAAAAACTTCTACTAGGGATTCTCACATTGGTGTGGCTGTAAGAAAAAGTCTATCAGTGTTTTAATTATAAGGCTTGCTTAATTTAACTGTAAAAATTTGCTGGAGGCAGAGATTTGTAATATAAACTTTTAGCCTGACATCAATTTCCACTTTACACATTTTGAAAACAAATGTGGTAATGTTTCAGTTAGTGGAGAACAAATAATGTCTTAGAAGTCTATCTGTTAGAGGAGTTGAGAAAAGGAGGATTCGCACATTTTAAAGCTGACAAACTCTCATTAATATCAATGCTGACACGTGCTTGGTTAATTCATACTTTACCAGAAACTGCCATCAAGTCATGAAATGTAGAATGACTAGAAATGTTTCATAAGCATTCACAGTGACAAGTCATGTTTGATTGCCTTGACCAGTTTAACTAGGAAAATTTAGAATATATTACAGAAATCTAGACTTGATGTTTCTTTCCCAGGTACTTGCTGGACAGAGATGTTGATCTAAATCATCTCCTCAGTCAACAAGATGAGGCACATAGTCATAACTTCTGATGTCCAGAATGACAGGTGTATTGGCACCTTTCTGTGGGATTTTTTTTTTCTCCAGGAGTTAATCTCACACACCACCACAGGATCATAGAATCATCATTAACCTTCCTCAATTCCATTCCAAGAGCAAGGTACAAATCTTCTATTGGCTTTTGCACATAAAAACTCTGCAGAACATCATGTTTGGGGTTTTTTTTGTTTTTAAGAAAAAAAAGGATGAACCAAAATACAATCATTAAAAATAATTTCAATCCAGTACTGATTTTTTAAGATGGAGGAGGAGAAGACAGGATTAGTTACTGCTGAAAGTTATAATGACCTACTGGTTTTCTAGAACGGGCTTATGTATTATCATGATGCAAATGGCACAAGAATTTGAATAAACCAGATTAGAACCAGAACTGTTCCTCCTTCAGTCAGTGAGGAAAGTTTGATCTTAGGTAAGTTGATTTTCTTTTCTTCTCCTGCCCAGGCAAAGGCAAGAGTGCTAGCATTTTAATAGAAGTCTGGACAGACAACTGCTCTCTCCTTTCTAAATTGTCTTGAGTCCAGTCCCACTGATGACAAGCCTCAAAATGAATGGAATTACTTTTAGAACTGGATTTGAGTTGTAATCCCCTGTGTATTATCTTCAACAAGCCTAATTTGGATTCAGTATCCATGAGTCTGTCCTTTGGAATCATTAATATATTGATTGCACCATACAGGCTTGATAAAGCAAAGTACTGCTCCATCTTTGCAATAGGATCACTTCGAAACACAAGAAATCAAGTATTTACCAGCAAGCTTATCTACCTTGATCTCACCATTCCTCTGATGTTCCTTTGGGAGCCTAGCTTCTTTAGACACCTTTCAACAAAGTCTCTATGTTAGTCAGCTTATCCTCCTAGAGGTTTTAACAAACGATCTCATGCTTTCAGTAGAACGTATTTTAATTGTTCACCATCCTTCAGATTTTACACCATGACAGAGTAAGGCTTAATTTTGTTGAAGGAATGGCAGGAGGACTTTCCCAATAAAGAGCCAAACAATTATTGTCTTAAAGATACTTGATGTGTTTTTAAGGTGGTATCTTACACTTAGGAATTTTGCCTGATCTCTCATGTTTTCCCCCAACTTCCCCCCCCTCTCTGACTCAGTGCTATATAGTCAACAAAACTCACCCCAACAACATGAGTATCATGTACACACATACACTTACTGAATCTGATGCGTATGACAAACTGCTTAACCTTCTGTTTCAACTGGGTTACATCATTTCCTTCAGGCCTTGCAAAATTATTTAGGACAGATGGGATATCAAAATTTTGAAGATATGTAAGAAAATTTATAGCAAAATTTATAACTTCTGTAAAAAGAAAATTCTCTTTGTACTACAAGCTGATTTGTCTTGTGCTGAACAGCCACTCATAATACCTGAGAGGTAATTTACTTAGCAAAAGATAAGAACTAGGATATAGGATATCACACTGCACTTGCTTATGATTAACCAATGACACAGTTAAAAAAACCCCACATCTTCACAGACTTTTTCCTATGGAAATTGTTTTATTGCAGGTTATAGGTTTCATTAGATCACTATGAGGAAAAAAAAAAAGAAAGAATTGTACTAACTACTCCAAGATAAGGAGTAAGAAGGTTGGGTTGTGGGTTTTTTGTTGTTTGTGGTTTGGAGTTTTTTCCTTATGAACATACATTTGTTTTCATTGCTGTTGCTCTTTTTTTCCATGTGTGTCTTATAATTTTTGCTGTAAATCTGTCAATTGTTGGGTTTCAAACATTCTGGAAGTATAATGAACCATTGCAACCCTAGAAGAGACAGTTCTAGATATAAAACATGAGCCAAAAAGAGCCAAAGGCACCAGAACCCTGGACATACGGCAGAGGTCCAGACAGTTCTGGAAGTGCAACTGTGTGTGATGCAAAGCACATATCTGCATGATTCCAGAGATACCATGACCCTGAGTGCATGCCATGCATACACAGTTCCAGGCACACTGATACTCAGTTGTCCACAAAATCGGCTCTAATAAATCCTGATCAGCAGTTGTGCCCATTCCCTATGTAATTAGCATTTGTGTGCTTTTCACTGCCCAGTACTGTCATCTAGAATCCTATAGATTACTGCTTTTCATTTCCCCTCCAGTACTGTAATTTCTGCCAAACTGCCTTAATGCCAGAAAACATAGTTGTAAAATGATTAAAGAAAATTAACTCATGTTTGATTTTACCAGCTTTCTATGTTCATTATGTGATATGTGCTTCTCTCTCAGACTTTGACGAACTGCTTACCTTAGGTATGGCCCTACAATCTCCACTTCACAATGGGAAGCTTGCTTGAATTTTTTTCATGACATTAGAAAGATGGTATGAATTTCCATAACAACTTAACTGATTTCAATTCTTGATTTGGCAAGCAATTGTACTTATTTCTTAGTAGGTTTACCAATGAACTTTTTGGTAACCTACAATAGTTAGAAAGTATGTATGTTGTACACAAATAGGAAAAAAGCCATCTCCAGTCACTCAGTATGAAATCCGCTGAATCAACTGTGCTGTCTTTTAACCAGCCCCTGGGAAAAAGCAGGGGTTTACTGGATGCTATGAAGCTTAACGCACTTAGGCTCTGATGGACCAAGGACATAAATTAATTGTTCCTCAGTGGAAAATGCTCTAATCTCTGATTTCTGATAAATACATTTTTGCTTCTCAGGTTATTTCAAATGAGTAGATATGATTTAAAGAAAGATGGTCTCTAGGTTATGTTGGATTAACACCACTACAAACATTGTATAGATTAAATTGTACCCAGAAACAAACTGGAAGCCAGTTAGATCTAAAAAGAACAAAGATAATTTGCTCCACTAAGAAGCAAGACAGCAGGATTCTACATTAAATGATGGAAATGACAAAGACATGGATAACTACAGTGGGGTCTGCTATCTTTAAAACTCAGGAAAAAGGAAACAAAGAATGTGATAAAGCAAGACAATATTCCAAATATTGAATATTTTAAAATGTTTTTTCTGCAAAAGTTAACAAAAGTTTTATTAAAAAATCTTCATAGAAAATTCAATTTTCCTATGAACAGAGCCATTCATTAAAGTGCAAGTCCTATTTTGTATAAAAATCTCAATGCAATCTTGACTGGTGATAGCTCTGTAATATGTGACTTTATAAATCATTGTCCAAGATTTTTAAAATTAAGTATTTATACTCCTAAATCACTCCTGCCTGAAAAATACCAGGTATTCAGCAATTTTGAAAATCATGCCTTTCGTGTCTAAATATAGACGTAGGATGTTCTTGATCACTAAAGCATCACAGAATTCTTCTCAGCTAAGAGAGTAAATATTAATACTACACTGAGCCCTAATTCATCACTCTTCGTAGTGCTTTGAGATCTTTGCATGAAAAGCATTACAGATCTATTTCCAGGATCTTTTCCAGAACTCTGGGAATATTTAAAAGCTCTGTAAAACCCTTCCTTCTTTAATAGGACTTACAGCATATGCTCTCAGAAGAATGTGTATGCCATTCGCTTTTATATACTGGCAATTGAAATTCTGTCAACCAGTTCTTTCACCTTAACCTACTCTTTGTTCTAGTTTTGGTTTTGTGTGTCATGCTTTCCTCTTATTGATGGATGCTGTAACTATACTAAATGATGTGTACTTTTAATGAAAATAAGATCATTTTAGCTTGCTAGCCATATCATCTTCACTTTATTAGTTTCTACACATAGGCTGTTTCTTATTAATTATATATATATATTTAAAAGACAGTAAATGCTGAAAAATAAAATATAAGTACATGTATGAGACTGGAGCCAGTGAAAACGGGTGAAATAACAGCTGGGAAACCTTCCAGCAATGTCACAGTAAAAGGTAGGCTCTGGCTTTTGTTGCATATTTGATCTGTCCAGAGCTTTTTCATTTATCAGAACAGCTGGTTTACAGCTATAGTGCACAATTTTTTGAATAATGGTGCATTCATCTTAACCCTATTAAACAAACAAAACAAAAATGTTCCTGTGACTGCAAAGGGCTTAGCTTTTTTTTAGAGGGTTTCTGTACGTTGAGACTAGCAGGACTGCTTTTTAGTGGGAAAAAAAGCATGTCTGTTTTGAAAGGGACCAATTAGCAAATCTCAGGACACTCAGCTTACAGCGCTGAGTGAAATTGGAGCTGGACTTCTGCAAAACAAAACTCCAGTACACTGCTCACTGGATAGAAAATGTAGTCAACTGAGAAGCAAGAAAAAGGAACAAAAAGAAAAAAGAGAAAATGGATGATAAAACCCATTCTCCCCACATGTTTTCATTTACAGAGTGTCATGAAAGCCTGCTCAGGGGTTTTTATTTACTCTTAAGCTAGACACTGGAGTTTTCCCTGAACATTCAACATCCCTCACTAGAAACAGTAATACTATTTTCATACATAGACAGAAATATTTATTTTTCATTTTTATTAATTTCTAATTTTTTAAATATTGGAAATGATGCACAGGTTGATGAGTAATCAGGGGGTCTCAGAGCACATAAATTTGCTTTCATGCAAAGGAGAGGGAGAAGAGGAAAATATGCAAGATTGGTAAGAATATGAAAACAGTCCAATCAGTGCCAAAGAAAAAAAGGGAAATCACATCACAATTAAACTCCAGTATTACAAATCAAAGAAAATTCTAGCAAATTCCATGAAGTTATACCAGGTAAACCCAAGCCAAACTCATGCCAAAGTTTTCAGCTGAGTACAGACACAGATCCTCAGATCTATGTCTATTAATCAATATTACTATATCTATTAATCTCCACTTTCATATTAATACTCTTCCTACTACCAAAGCAAAGTTTATAGGATGTCTTTGTACCATATCAAACAATAAGGACCAAAGAAAAAAGCAAGCACTCAGGCACAGACGAGTGCCTTCCAACATCAACACACACCCCCCCGCCCCCTCCAGCTGCACAGTGTGGGACAGACAAAGTAGAGACTCCATTCCAGTGGGGATAAGGCTGGACTCCTCACCGGCCAGGTGTTCCCAGTAGCCTCCTACTCCCCACTGCAGCTGTGTACGATAAATCAAAGGCACATTCATTCCATTCGTTGCACTGATCTCTCTACCTGGTGCCAAATTCTCCTCCTTTGCCTGATGAAGGCAGGTGATCATTCAGCAACAGGTCTCAGACATGCTGTGTTTTGTTCTGCTTTTATCTTTTCTGTCTCATTTTGGACAGGGCACTGCTTACTGATAGCAGTGTTGGACAGAGTTGTTCTTTCTCTAATGGAAGGGAAGATAGGGCAGAAAAGTCATCTGATTTCAGATGCATACATATCTATATAGAGGACAAGTGAAGTGTGCAGTCATGTATACCTAGCTGTATCTACAAATATACATGCATTACATGTATGGGGTGTCTTTATAGATACACGAGTATGAATAGACATGTATGTATATCTATAAGCGTGCATTCATGCATGATTTATATAGTGCGGAATGCAAGAGTTCATACAGACTTTTTAAATTAAACTGTTCTCCATACGACATTAAAACCCAAAACTTACAAGGATCTACCAACATGTATTTTCTGTTTTGCAGTGGCCAATCATAAACCAGGCCTACATAGTGTAGTACAGTGACACAGTTGAAACACCAGTTTCAATTATAAGCCTGTTCACCGTTGTCGACCCCTCTAACCATTTCAGCAGCATCTAATATATCTGGAGATCTCTAAATAAGGTACGATCAAAACACATTGCAAAAAAGCAATCAGAAGATTGTGTATGAACAAAAAGCAGTTAGGAAACAACAAGCCATAAATACCAAGCAGAGCTGCAGCCAGGGGCTGCCTTGGTGCCTAGGCACAGGGACACAAAATGGAGAAAACCTGTTGGGAGCTTTTGGTAAATTATGTCCCCAAGGGATGTTCCCCAAGACGGCACAAAAAACACAGAGCAACCTATGCACCTTTATGAGACTGTCATATGGAAGGTATTATAAAAGTGAAAAGCAGTATTGTTATTACCGCTGGTACCGGCAGCTGTGCAAACACAAGGAACCATCTGCTGTCGTTTTATAAGTACATGGGTGATCTGGGACAACAACGGGCTAAAACCACAATCTTCATAAGTAAGTGAAGTTGGCTTAGTTTCTAACATTTCTGTCAACAAATCTGTGGGCTAGGATCATACTCTTGAGACATTCCCAACTTAGTTTCTGCATGTAGGTGTTATATCAATGGTTTTTATGGCCATATTTAAGCCCTCAGGACAATGACTGCAATTCATGGATCTTAGGGGGATGACGTGCTCAAACACGACTTTGTGGTAGACGCTGACCACCTCCACAACAACCACTATAAAAAGACAATGCACATGGAAAAAGAACAAATAGCATATTTTTGCAGCCTAATCCACAACAGTATCCCATCTAAAATTCATACACTGTTTGGGGGTTTTTCTGCTTCGCTGGCACTGGCTTGCATTATATGTCATGTCATACTATACGGTATTAAAAGCATGCCACAGTCTTACAGCACATAACACAATGCTGCAATTCCTATGACAACTACACAGTTATCTTGACCTGACTATTCACTGCCAGCTCACATGGAGGAAACTAGGCTCCTGAGGAAGAGAAGCAGCTCAGCAACATACAGAAAATGGTGGTTGGTGCTGTTTATTACATATAGCAAGAAGATACTTAAGTATTATTATTTCTTGTCAGTGCTGTCTTGTGGATGTTACAGCAAGCACTGTCTATTTCTTCTTGAAAACAGACTAAAAAATTGTGGTACATAATGGAAAAACACATAATACAAAGGAAAGAATACTAGAGGTAAGAACTGATTTATAGGTCTCAGAAAACTAAAATTCATGGCTTAATACTGTGACTTGGTACTTCTATGAAGCTTTGCATTTCCAAAGAACGGCATAAACATTGCCTAATTGCTCCTCATGAATAATTTATTCTTGGAAATGACACTATAACCCTTGCCCTTTCAGTGTATCACTGAACCTTCTGTCTTATTTTTAAACTGTGGATTCTGCAAGGCATACGCATAGGCATGTTTTAATCGTTTCATAGAATTTCAGTTGAGAAATAGTCCACTACAATTTAGTGAAAGCTGCTTATCACAAACTACTTGTTGATTCCTCCTCACAATGAAGTGTACTGCTCACATAAGTAAATTAAATGCTTATCTAACTGCCTTAAATATGTGTGTGCATTGTATCTGGATAAGTACGCATATAAAATGCACAAAATCCTTTGATTTTTAAAAAAAGCACTTCCCCAGTAAAATGTTGTGAACCTCTCATTAGTCTCATTAGTGACTTTTCATGACAACACATGGAAATCATTGCTACAATGAATCATTTGCTACATGAACTCATTGCTACAAGAAATCTGAGGCCACAATTTAAGTAGAATTCAAATAAAGGATCAGACATTTACACAGAAACACCCATAATTACATCAGATAAAGGTAATTATCAGGGATACAAACCCCCATGCTTCAGACCTTAAGCCAACTTTGTGTCTGTTAAGACAAACACCTTGTGGGTTTTTTTCTACCCATCACCAATATGTTTTATACTTGCAAATGTCAGATAGAACACAGCCTTAAATGAACAACCAGTTTGATGTCTCATGGTAATTCTTAGCTTCTTAAAAATGTAGAAGAGGTTTTGCAATATTCACTGTGAAAGCCCAAATCAGCTGGAATCAAGTAGTAGCACAGTAATTATTTTTGTTTTAAATGAATGTGCAATAGCATCAGTGTTAATAATTCAACTGAATCTCTAATCTGTTTTTTTTATTATTAGACATGATAGTAGTGTGCAACACACTTAATTCACTTTCACTTAGTACCTAAAATGTAATAATCATGTTACCACACAAAAAATTTTATACAACATTTATTATATGTTGTTTAGTGTACTGTATATTTTTGAGATACATGTATATTTTAATAATACTGAGTGAAAAATTTATAGGAAGCCTTTTTGCATCTTTTCAAGCATAAAACTGCCTTACCACAGATGAAGGACTATTCTGCAAAAGTGCATAATGCTATGACGACTCCAGAATTATGCAGATAATATTGCACTGTACAAACACAAAAGAAGAAGAGGAGCATCCTACCTTATGTTCATATACTCCACAGAGTTTTCCATTAAACTAAAAATTTCCTTGACATCTTTCTCCCTCCTCCTCTCCTTCCTACACAATGGCACAAACATGATCTCACACACACACACAGTTTCTCAAACTATAAACTTTTTCCACCTGCAGAGTAAATTATAAATTATAGCCCCTGGAGGCTAACTACTGATACTCTCTTGCTCTATGCACATGGCCAATAACAATATATAGTTTCATGGCTAAATAGTAAGCCTGTAATTTAATCATAGGGTCCTGCTGCCATTTATAAATTGCTACTGCATTTATGATGTCAGCATTGCACCTTATTTTGAAATGCAGAATGGTATTCAGAAATAAAACTTGTATTATTCTACATATATGGATACTGCCTTACAGTTCTTGTACAAATGATAACCCAAAAGGAATATATTCTTTCTGGTCAGAGTTGCTGATGCAGCTCACCAGGTTGAGACATGTTTCCTGAAGGAGGGAAAGGCAGGTAGATGTACCTTATACTTAAAGGCTAAGACCTAACAGAAACTAGACAAAATGCATCTTAGATCAAAGGTTACCTTTCTCTTCTTGCTTTTGCAAGATCTTATATTTTGTACTGGGAGTAAAAGGTGTCTGAATTCTAGCAAACCTTGTAATGTAAGCCAGAACCTTTCCCAGGAAGCAGTGTTTTCATGTGATATATTTAATTTTAACATCCGGCATAAAATTACAGTTGCCCACGAGTTCAGGGAAAGCCTAAAGGAAACCAATGGAAAAAATTAGGTCAAGAAGGAAATGAAGAACAGTGAAAAGAAAGGCATAGGGGAGGAAGAAGGAGAAGAAAATTTATTTCCACTGCTGTGGATTTTTTTTTTTTCTGTAAGTCCTCAAACAGTCAAAGTTCAGCAAGTGTGATGCTCTGTATTATGCATATAGCATCAGCCTCCTTGCAAAGGCATCATGGTATTGCCAACTGACACCATAGGACTACTACGGGAGGCAGGGGGTTCAAAAGTCTTTCTGAAAGTGTGGTATACTTACTACAGTTTCTATACATTTTGTGGTATTTTAATAAACATTAGGTTTGCTAGACTACTACCATAATAATAATTCTTCTAATGAGGAATCTCTAGAAGATTTATAGGTTCTCACTACTTAGTCTTTTAACAGTTAGAGGAGATGAAAAAGATGGCACTTGGCACAGTTCAATAGTTTCACTGTTTTCTTTATTTAGGAGTTTGCACTGACACCCTACTGCTCTTCAGGGAATTTTTTTCCAGGTCAGTTCCAACATAACACTTCAACAGCAGCAGAATTAGCATTGTCTGTCTCTCACCCTCCCTTTCTCAGTGACCTTGGATGATAGAATCTGCAAAATCTATATAAAGGGGGACTACACTGAGAACTGTGATCCCCAGAGCTTTAAAGAAAGTTTATCTCAATATGAACTGATTCTTACTTCAGATTAACAACCAAGGAGAATGCATGATGAATGGATATTATGACTCTTGCAATTGAGAAACTGAAGCATAACTAAGAAAAAAAAATAAATCAAGCTAACTCCATGTGGCTAGCATTGTGGCAGGAGCAATGGGAACCACAGCCTCATCCTAGATAAAGTATCTCTGAAGGGAAAAGCATTAGTCAAACTTTACACTCAGCTCCATTCATCTCAGCTGTCTTTGAGGGGACCAAACAGCTGACCCACTATTTGTCCTACGGAATTGTAATTGGAAATACATATCTCAGCTTAATTTTCTGTAGGGATATCTGTTCAAGGGTCTCATATTCTGTCCTAAATCTGAAGACAATCAGGATACACATTCTACATTTAAATATCTCAGGTATTCCACACAAGTAGAAAAAATCTGTACCTAAATTAAGATAAATCTGATTCTAAATAGCTTAGACCTCACTCCCACTGCCTGCCACATGGGTGCAAAAAGAATTGTAAAATTCTACTACCAGATTCCATTGGATTCTGCTGAATATTTCTCTCTCAGTACATGTATCTACTCCACACAGGCATGAATGACTACAAAAACAAATGGTGACAATGACTCCAAAGAATTAGTTTATTATTATCTGCAAATATTATTCCTGATGCAATTCTTGTGTTCTTCAGAAATTACTCAGCTTGTACATATGCTTATACATACATAGCTGATAGAAATATTGGAGAGAAAGCTTTATTGAATCTTATTTTGAAGCAGAACCATAAGGTAGAAGTTCTACTTCTAGCATATATCAATGACACAACTTGCTGTGTTTCACAGGTTCATCACCATACAGTAAAGGTCTTTCAGCTTTGTCTAAAGCAATCATAGAATATCTAAAGTTGGAAGGGACCCATAAGGATCATCGAGTTCAACTCCCTACTCCTTGCAAGACTACCTAAAACTAAACCATATGACTATAAGTATCATCCAGGCGCTCCTTGAACTGACATCACTCCTCTCTTTGCTTCACAGCTGTTTTTTCTGGTTTTGTGAGAACTAATATTTTTATTTTCTTCCAGGCCAATGCAAAACCAAATCAAAACCCACTGCTTCCATTCTAATCTAATGCCAGCTGTTTCCACATAGGCTGGCTGTTAGCCAGCCTCCTGATGGATTCTTCTGTGGTTTCTATGAACAGAGGGCACAGACCTGTCCTCAGGAACACACCAACATATTTCAATATATGCTTGATAATATAGCTCCAAGATAATTGAGCAAGCATTTCTCTTTAAATGTTCCTCCAAGACCATAAAGGTGAGTTGGCCTCAGTATAAATCCTGAGGTTCTAACTGGAACGGCCTAGGTTTAGGTTTTCCTCAATTTAGGGAGCTATTCTGAACTTGTGATCCCTTTGTCTGTTAGTACTAAAATCCCTCTGTTTCTCTCTTTAAGTATATGGAAAAGCTGTTTTAAGTCTCTGATGATTACAACACTTTTGAATAATGCTCTTTCTCTTGCTTCCTCTTTAATGATTTAATCTTTTTGCCCCAAAATGTCTTTCTGAAGGATGCAGAATGAACAATTGAAACATCATTCAATCCACATTGCATACAAAGATTATTTTACTTTGTACTACTGACACTTTAACAGGTTGATGTCACTAAAATTAATAAATTCCATCCAACAGTTGGACCCTAGCCACAGAAAAGTAGAAAAGTGTTATGAAAATGAATGATAGAGCATATGTCATTCATATATCAGGGTAGGAAGAATCATTGTTTTCTGCTCTACAGAATGCGCAAGTCTAATCAGATAACATGAGACTTCCTATTCCAGGAAGGACATCAGACTGTCAGGAGATTTTCAGTGCATGAGAAAACTGGACAACGTGGTCAAAACAGGCAACCTATCCACATCTCTAAATTTATAAGAAGTATGTTTATAAACATATTCTCTCTTTCTATAAATACCATCAACCTGTTTTTCACACAAACTTAGGAAGCCAAGCATTGCTTTAATTATACAAATACAGAATCCACCAGTTTTGTTTCCTTGATTAGCTGAAGTCAGTGGGAACACAAGGATAAACCAGGTTAAAACTAAGCCTTAAAAATTACATCAGTCTCCACTTTATACATAAAAAAAAAGCATAAGGAGTAACTACCTCTCGGGAAATTATTATTATAATATGAGCTTTCAAAAAATATAGATGAAATGGGCATCTAGATAATTTTCTACAGCTGGATTTTTCAGACTTGAATAGTATATAAACCCATAAATATTCACAGGTTTGCTCTGCTTTCTAAAGTATGGAGTCATGCCACTCTACCACATCTGAGCCATTTAAAATACACAATGGCCACAAAATGGGCATTTTTGTATCAGTAAATTATTTTCAAGTAAGACAATTGTAAACACCAAATTATGGCCAGAAGAACAGGTAAGTCATCTGAGTCGCATACAAACACTACTTTATATACTGAGTTTATGTAACATATCTCCTTGTCCCTATAGCCACACACCAGAGGGTTAGAGGAGAGATACCTGGTGTTTACTTACTGTACAAAGAACTCAATTTCATCATCTGAAGGAACCGCTTTAGCTTCACTGGTGAAAGAAATGAAATCATTTTACACTAGTATGCCAAAACATTCAAGCAGGCAAAATTCAGGGGTTTTTTGTTTGTGTTTTTCTAAACTGGGAAAAAATGTTCATGCTTGGTGATCCTAAATGTCTTCCATTTCTTTGCAATGAAATCACCCAAAGATATAAATAAACTATTCTAAATAAAGTTCAGACTGACTGCAGCATTAGATATGTCTACTAATGTATGTAACTGTCAGCCAAAATAAATTAACCTCCAATAGAAGTCATTTTCATAAAATTAATTATTCCAATGTCAGCTAAAAGAGGCAGGTGCACTCTCACTATTCCTTCACCTAGACTTTTCAATGAACTTCTCAAATAGGCTGCAGTTAGAAAACCTTAAGAATAGATCTATACTTGAAGATTTCCTTCCATTGCTCTTTCTAGGCTGTGAGTCTGGTTGGGTTTTTTTAGTAAACTAAAGGATCTAGCAAGAAAAATAAAGGATTACTGGGCAATTTATATATAGTACAATTTACTATAAAAATATAAGAGGAAACTCAATGACAGAATGAACAACATTAAGCCTCATGGACTAGAACATGGAACTGAGATACTGGCAAGCACCCATTACTCACCTCAGGGATTTGGCTTTTGGCACTCTTCTGAAAAATTGCCCAAATTTAGTTGTTGTAAATCTTTGAAAAATAAGCTTGTAAAGCTCACTGGAGACTTTGATTTTAGCTGCCAATGCCTGCAAGATTCCATCCACACTGAGAATAGAATAGTTCATTTGGAAGGGACCTACAGCGATCATCTAGTCCAGCTGACGCATTAAACACGCCACAGTCAGACCTAATTGGACTTCCCAATGCAGTTGCAGCTCTTGGCTGCTATGAACTGTCTGCTTCTATGTTCAGGAATAAATGCTTATTCAGAGCTTGCATGGGAATGTCTGCATACCAAGTTACTCTGCTATCCAGACATACTCTAAGCAAGTATGACCACTCTACTGCACTGAATGGAGCATGAAGCCCATGGGAATAAACCAGCAGGCATGCAGCTGAAGTCTGTATTTTGTAAAGCGTGGAGTGAACATATGGATAACTATTAATTATAAAGAAGCAGGTCACAGTTTCATAGTTAAGATGGAATTGTATTTTGCACTTGTAAAAAGGATTCCAACTGCTTGCTACATCTAAAAAAAGGTGAATTCTAAAACTTGAAAGTAAATCCATTTGTTATTTTCTGAGGTAAAACTGATTCAAACCAATTAAAAATTGAGTTCCACATTAAAATGTAACTTAGACTACACACGCCTATTGCTAAATTGCAGGTAAAGCCCCAAACTTTTAGAGAGGAATTTCAAATATAATGTCTAGCATTATAAATCTCAGCATTAATAACAGTAGAGATCAGTCCCAAATGAAATCCAAATGTGTTAAGACCTGGACATGTATTGTTAAGGCATCAAAACAGTCTCAACTGTGTTGCTGTGGCAGTGAAGGAATGCTGCAGGAGGCAGCTGAGAACCACGTGTAAGTACCTGAGCTGGTGCCAATCCAGGCTAGACCAACCTCATGGAGCAACACAGCACTGGGAGAGACCACTTCAGGTCCTCAGCTACTTCTGGTTCCAGAGCTTTCCTGGCCTTTCCTGCTATACTGGGGGTCTCTGTTCCACATTTAGTTTCATGTGGTAGGCATGCCCTGAAGTGGAAGAACATATATTTGAAAAAGAAAAGAGTATGCTTACAACCCAGGTTTATCTAAAACTGGTGCTACAAACATATTTTCATTTTAATTACGTGCTTAATGCAGAGGTTCTTAACTTCTTTATTTTTTGCTAGGGGGACAACACTCTGTTTCCTTGCCACTCTGAAGTAGGCTGCAAAACTCTAGATATATTTTCCTCTTTATTGGCATTCTTACATGTCACTGAATGGCATTGCTGACAGACTATTCAGTCCTCTAACTCTGCTTCCGTGCCTCATAGATCAATTTAAATCCAAATATACTAATGTAATTCTCTAGGTTTGTAATTCTTGATTTTGGAATAACTATTACATTTTCCTGACTTAAATATGTACCTTTGTTCGTGTGTATTGGAAGGATGCTAACAGGAATTCTCAAACTTATTTCCTTCCTGGCTTAGGGTTTCCTATGGAGGGGTTAGAAAAACTGCATGATTAAAATAAAAACAGTTTGCAAGGAATAGCTATATGCTGGTTGTGAAGAGGTTTGACCTAACAGTAATTTGTATATAGAAACATACATTACACATATGGGTAGGGAAAAATTGTAATGCTCTAGGCAAGGCTTTGCTATGGAATAAAGATCCATCTCCTTCTGCACAGAAATACAATAGTTTCCTAAGATCACAACATTCCAAGAGAGAATTGGAACATATACTATTCAATTTTACAAAACTGTTGAATTGTGCACTTGAGACAGTAAATATGGACAGCACAATACACACACTTTTTATTCCAGCAAAATTATTTTGTGTTGATATTCTGTGCCTATGATGCATCCAAATAGCTGCCCCGGGGCAAGACCCCAGTGCAATCAAGCTGTCAGGTTTAACATAGATATTCTATGAAAATAACTTTAATAAATAAATTAAAGATCATGGCTACTTGCAAAGTAAGCTATTCACTATTTTACAGGCAGTTCAGGCATTTTTTATCTCTAAAATAGCAGGTTGCCATCAGATATTTAGAGGGTTATTTTCATCACCAGCAGGATAAACAGAGCAATGTTCCCCCACCTTTAAAACCCTTTCCAGTCTATGTCTTAACAAATTCAAGGCAGAATGAACTAGTTGTACTGTCAGCATACTACACGGAGTATGAGTCCTGTCAATTTGTCAGACTAAACCACTCTGTTCAAACAGACCTCAGAATACAGTTTCAGGTTTACTTAATGCACCTGCCTGCTTTATTATTTGGAGGAAAAAAAAAAAAGTTTTGGGGAAATTAATATCTAACTTAGCAAAGCATAAATTGCAGGCCACAAAAATATTATTTCCTTATGTTAAAGCATTTAACATAAAGTGCTGTTAATTCACTTGCATCCCAAAGGATTAAAATTATTTAAAAAAATACAGCCCCTCAACCCCTTAATGTGCCGGATTCTGCTCTTGTTCTGCCTAAACTGATACAACTTACTTAGAAATAAAATGTTGCTTACAAAAAGAGTATTTTTATTTCTTGGTTGCTATAATTTTGAAGCAACAAATATATAGCTGTATTGGATTTCTCTAGGCACTCAAAGGAGAACAAAGACCTGAACTGTAAACGGTATGTAGGAATTTTCCAACACTTGGTATTTTGGTCTTATTGTTTTTATAGGTGGGAAAATGCAGACAGTGAAGTTTGTTTTCTAGAGCAAAACGTGAAGTCAGCTTCCCAAAGCACTTGCCTTTCTCAGAGAAACAAGGAAATTGGAGCAATAGCCTGCCACATCCTGTTGGTTCAATGGACAGCAATGGTGCGGAGCTTTCAGTCATTTGGATGTTGTTATGGGAACTACAGAATTAGAGATCTGACAATTGCAGGTACCAGCAAAAAATGCTATTTTTCTCCAAATTCATTTTGGTTGGTCACTCTTCTCAACACTAAGAATCAATGGGTATGTGATATAAAAATCACATCAATTCCTTTTTTCCATGTGCTGCAAACCATGGCTTATATTTGATAATAAAGATATAAAACCTTACTTCCTCTTCTATGTGATACTGTCAAAACATTTTAATTCTAGGCTTGAACACAGCTTGCTAAATATCCTGCATTTGTTTTTTCTTGTTCTGAGATTAGAATAGTCTATGTCAAAACGACAGTCTAGCAATTAAGTCATTACTTAACATCAATAAGATTGCAGGAATCAGATCCTTAGTATGTCTATTTGAGGCATGAATTTGAATGAAGGGGAATAAAAGAAGTAACAGTTCAACAAAACTGCTGAACACAAGTACTTAACTTTAAACTTGTTCTTAATTACCGTGTGGCACATAGGCCACCAAAAATATAAGCAAGTCTTATCCTGCAGCAATACCCAGTTTACAAATGAGTGCCATATACAAATCACATTACAGTAAGAGGCAGTCATAGTAAAACACAGGAAATGCAGATTTTAATTAAAGCAAGTCTCTAATGATGTCATCAGTAAACCACAGTTTGTGCTTTGTAAATAGCAATTACTCCAGAACTGCAGAATTAACAACTTAATCCTATTTATTTGCTCCGTGGTATAAAGCTTTCCTGTTTAAGTTGTGCATTATAGTCCATCATGATTTTAAACAGCATAAACATAATAGGGTTAATACAGCTGAGTGTCAATAGATAATAACATTTTAACTGTGACAGTTGTATAGAAGGAAGAGCACACCTGAAGAATAACAAATTGCTACCTTATGGACAGCCATTAAGGGGTTCTTATTAAACACAAAATTTAAACTAAAGACTATATTCACAAAAGAGTCATAAGTCATTGCAGTGCTCATCTTGAGTTTTAAATTTCAGAAACCAGTAGAATCCATAACTGCTTGCTAGATGCTTTAACTATTTATACAATGCACAGAAGGAAATCGAGCATCTCGACATGGAATTTTGAACAGACAACAAGCTGAGAAGGTAACCACCAAAGGTGCCAGTTGAAAATATTAAAGACAGACATGTGTCTTAAATTTAATATTTCTCTAGGTTTTAGACTTCTAACTGCAGGTTCCAGAATATGCTCATCTTGGTTTACAATTGATAGCCTACAATATTTCCCAAGCTTAACTGCTATTTCTTTTAAAAAAGGGAACAGATGCACCTGCTTTTCTTTTAGAAGAATAAAAATCTTGTAAAAATTTGTCAGTGCAATGCAACAGGAGTAGATCAACAAAATGAAATAACTGGTGCTGAGAACCCAACATCTATGCGTGTTTCACAGGGGTTTACTTCAGACTTGTTCTTGTCTGATCCAATGAATTGAACGCTTGAGCATCTCTTTCTGTTTAGTTTTATCTGAAATAAATCAAGTTCACGTGAACTAAGATTACTCCATAATGCAAATCAGAACATGCTAAATACGGACAGCTGGTAAGATCCACTCCAAAAGCCTGCTCCCAATTCAAGTTCCAATGCTACTGGACATAGATACAGATGCCACCACAAAGTAATGGGTGAAGCATCTACAGAAGGGTTAGCCTGAAGAAATCCAAAGCTTTTAAGGCTCCAGGAGTTTTTAGAGGTGGCAGGCTTTTTTGCTGTTGAAGCTGGACAACTTTATAAGAAAGGATCAACTATGTCAGAGAGAAAGACAGGGCAAAAAGGAGCATGATTCTGCAGCTTCATTACAGAATTTGGCACTAATTTGGGCACGGATTTGAGAAATGTGAATTCCAACCTCTGCGCCAAGGAACGTTTATGAATGTCATTCAATGGATATTTAAATATAAGCAGCAACCTTTGGAGGTTTGAAATCGCCCCTTGTCACGGGAGACAGCAAAAGAAAGATCCTGATCCAGATCAAGTGTGCCTACTTCTGGGCATATGTAAAAAGACAACTTCATGCCTTGCAAATCATACTGTTGAAACCTCATGCACTTTAAGTGAAAATTTTGAAGAATGCACTTGTGAACTGGGGCATTCAAGGCCTGCCCAAGTTCCTTTTAGGCACTCCTGGGGATTTGGGACAAAAACACATCTATAAAGCATGTAAGCAGAAAACAAGTTCACGCAGAATTTATTAGCTTGGAGGCCTACAAATATCTGAAGCTACACTCTTTAGTTACTTCATGTTTGTGCATATTTATATCTCCACTTTCAGCTGCATGACTTCTTAGAAAGTAACAGAGCATGAACTGCCTTTTCATCACACCATTTTTACGTTGATGAGACTCCACTGAATTTAGCGAAATTCTGTTGGCAAATAAAATGGAGAATAAGGTCCACAGGGTAAAATCCTGGGCCAGCTGGTTTGAACAAGTTTTCCAGAACACTTCAAATTCCTGTAAATTGCATGAGAGAACTTAAATTCAATCGTACATGAAAAATAGAGGCCAGTTTCTTCTGCTGTGGTCACATTGTAAATATAAAGTAACTGATTTCACAGAGACTAGTTGTAGAAGGAGCAATTCAAAGCATACAGAATAGCAGAATTCTTATTAATTGCTATTACCCTTAAAACAGTATTGATTCCAAATGTTTAAATACATTGAGACACATCTACGGATGAAAGCTTGCTGATGTTCTATATGTGTGTGAACATGTGTACAAGCTTTACACTTTGTTAATTTTGTGTCTAATTAATGCAAAACTTGCAAACCCATATTTTATAATTAAAGTTCTTTGTCATTAGAGGCACACTGCGAAGACACTTCACAAATATGTCCAATTTCATCTGCAAAGAATGACAGAGTATAAACAGCACATTAAGCAATTTGAAAACCATTTGGGAAAAAACTTAATTACAGAGTTCAAATTATTGAAATTGTTCATGCCACTGTTAAAAAAAAACCCCACAACTGAAACACAAAAAACTTGAAACTCTCCAATAGAAATTATTGACCCATTCTTGTAAAGCTAATCTAAGAAATACAATTTGTCTTGCGGCTTTTCTTAAGAAAGTAATAATTTAAAACTCCGCTGGTCCCCAATAAGTAAGGCTCCAAGACAGTTTTGATCCATTGATGAATTCTTCCTAATCTGTTCCCTGAGGTACAGTTTTCCTAAATCTATTAGACATTTACAGTCTTTCAGGATGTGCTGCCTGAGATGCTCTATCACACTGTATTAACTTGACAAGGTAATGCAGCGCTATCTTTTATTTTCACAGAAAGAACTATGTTTGACCTTGGAACTACTAACAACAGTTTATTACCCCTCACCTTACTAGAGGGACATTCTGATATATTACTGTGAATTATTACACTAGACATACGATACACATAAGTTGCATGTAGAAAGTTACAGGGGGGTTATTCAGGACAAGATCCTGGATCTACGAAAAATCACAATATTGTTTCTACCTAATACCAGTTCTCCAAAGAAAGGCAAAACAAAAGCATTCCATAATGATCTAGCTGTTTATAAAACACAGTTAACAGAAATAAAAACAATTCCCATTTGTTGCTTAGTGGCTTCTCTACACTGTCCCTATCAGCGTGGAAACATGGTACTAAATCCTCTTGCAGTCATAAGTGATGTTGAACCCTAGATGCAATTATTTTTCTTCCAGTATACACACTTACATGTTTGTGGTGATAAAACAAACTCCAGGCCCTCTCCCCTTATTCTGCAACAGCCTCTGGAAAAGTACCTTGAGCATTATTGCACTGATAAAAAGATCACAGCTACACTGAGCACAGTTGTAAACCCTCCCATGCAACAGATTTTGTGAGTTTATGCATCACAGTAAGCTTCCAGGAATAAGAGTTATTTGTGCATTAATCTTCATCTTAATAACCCCTTTGCACCAAATAAATTAGCTATACTTAGCTGTGTCATAAGACGATATACTGCAACGTGCTAGAAGGAAAGCTTCTCTTTCATTTTTCTTTTTCAGAATTAGTCTCCACTTAAATGTTTATCAGGGAGACAACACAAAGTGTAACTAGTCAGCACGGGAGTACGATTAAAACAAGGATTCTTTTTTACCCTTTTGATGTTCTTCTAGGGACACATTTATGTATATTACTTAAAAATATGTATTAAAGTACCTAAAAATAGAATAATTTAAAATGTTTTGTGACTGAAAAATTCTACATCTGCAATATTTTAAGCAGCAATTTAAGTTGTATTGTTCTTTTTCAGAATTTCTTTAATCACCTATGTCACAACATTTTTTAGGATCCCTTTTAATGAGCTGTTGCTGAAATAATGATCGCTAAGTGACTGTAAGCCCCTGCAACTTGTTAGGGAGATCAATCGGTAACAGTAAGCAAGGCACAATGTCTCCAACCATAGCACCAAGTTCTGCTCTAGGAGACATTCATTGAAGCTAGGGGTGTCTGCTTAAATTAAATTCTGCAGAGATATTCATCTGCTAGAAGTTAAGCATGTATATATTACTGCTGTAATATATAGGATTTGTCCCTTGCCTGAAGTTGAGTATATGTACTAAGTCCTTGCAGAATTAAGGCTTTATTTTGGATTTATATCATTATGACAAAGGGCAGAATTAGTCTCAATATTATTTAGAATGGATGTATATAGTGAAAGTAGAAAGCCCACATCTATGAAAGCTTTTCTTGATTCTACTGCAACTCCCCGAGACTTCAAACACCCATAGCAGGATTCAGACTCCATCCAGGTATCCAAATGATTAAAGCTACTCATTTTGTAAAAAATTAATTATGACCGAATGAAAGAACTCTCTGAACATATGGTTTTGAGATTTGCCAACATCCAAGGCCGATTTATTTTTTATTAATCTATGTTTGTAAGATGTCTGAGACATTGTATAAATCTCCTTTTGAAAATCTGAAGTCAAGAGTTAAGAAAGAAACAGCAAGATGCAGTGATTGTTCAAAGAATGCCACAGAGCAGTTTCTCTTGTCAAACAAGAGAAACATGGAGACTCCAAACTTTTTTTTTGCAATGCATTTTACAGATTAAAAAAAAAAATCCGATTAAATTTAAGATGTAATTGTAAATGTCCTTCCTTTCTGATTTTGTTCTTATCCCCAAAGCAACCATCTTGTTTTTCTCTTGACAGTTCTCTCATAATTTGGAACTTTTTAGTGTATTTGTTTTCCTTCTTTATTGTGCATTAGAGTGATTCTTTGGGTGCTACTGTGATCAACAAAGATCACTGGATTCAAGCGAAACAGAACAATCAACCACTGTGCAACAGCAACTTCCCTTCCTCTCTTCTCCCTGAAACTAATGTCTAAACTCCCATCAATAAGGTCAGAATTTTACTCCAGCTTGTGAGGTAATGGTTTCTCTAAAGTTTGATAAAGCAACGTTGGTATAGATTGCAAACGCTCACTAACTTTTAAAGCTAAAACATGTACACAAACATTTATTTTCTTTGAGTTAGAACACTAACACAACTATTATTTTTATTGGCAAACAATACTGAACATTAAGAAATATCTAATTAGGAACAACAAAGATTTATTTACAGATTATTTTCTAAATAAGCAACGTCTTCTACAGACAGGGAAGCCATTGCATTTCTAGTTAAAGTATTGAAAGACCAGTTACCAACTGGAATGGTCTACGTGGATAGATCAGGAAAGGTAAGCTGGTGAACACCGGCAATAAATTAAGCATGTTAAATGCAATGCAGATTATTTAATTTCAGATGTTAAAATCCCTGAAATTCTGAACTCCAGCATACTAGAGTTCACATTACTCATGAATGATGGCATCCACAAAGGAATTTATCTTTCTTCATGTTCTCTAATTTCACACTTCCAGTTGCCTCAGCTGGGGTTTTTCTAAGTGTCACCATACAGATGTAAATTCACTGTAGACAACCCCTACTCTTATTTGTAGTCTGAAATAATGTAGCATCACTTTTCAGCTGTGGGTTCCCCCCCCCCCTTCCAAGCATGCTTTTCCTGACAGATTAAACATCTATCAGAATATTATTCTCCAGGAAGGATCCTGAATAATATCAGGCCAAAAAATATATCTGACAAAGTTCCCCCATATACACGCTTCTTTCATACACCTTTCAACCAGATGATGATTTTTTGAAGTTTTTTTCAGTTTATCATTCTAATTTAAAAGTTTGAACAACAGATAACACACTTTTTAAAAAAACCATAATCATGCAAGACATTATGGTCAAATGACAGTGCTGAAGTCAAAGTACATTAAATCAAACAATGGGAGATTATCTGTCGACCTTGCAATCTCATCAAAAGCACCAGCATGCTTGTTCAAGGATATGATTTTTATGGAAAACAGATAATCAGCACTCATTGTTAATTTTGTTTCTACTGTTTCCACCTTGTGCCATCATGTTTAACCTTAAAATATTTACACAACGTTGGGTTTTCTTTCCACTCTTCTGGAACTTTTCATGGCAGTTCAGGATTCGTTAAAAAGAACACTGATAGTTCACAGAACTTCTTAGACATTTCTTTTAAGAACCCCTGGTGTATCCAGGCATTGTATTATATTATAAAGCAATATAAGCATTATAAACTTGAAGGTATTTTGCATTCTTCCTTGTGAATCTTATAAAGTATTAATTTTGACTTAAAGAAATACATCACTATTTCTTTCCAAAGATAGAAGAAAAATACACCAGAGACATGTCCATAAGGGGTAATGTATGCACCGCCTTCCTTCAATTTGTTTAGCCCTAGTTATTAATATTTAGGCTTTTATAAGTTTTTAAGGTTATAAACTTCATAATTTAGTTTAGTTGTGAGTGAATGAACCCAAGTTACAACTCAATATTGAAATTTCACCCTTATCTGCTTAATCTTTATCCTTGTGATGGGACTTTAAAAGGTCCTTTTTAAGACCATCATGAAAAGCAATGATATACATTCTCAGCAAAACAAAGTAGCCCTTATTCTAATCTTACATAGTGTCTGATCTGGAATCCACTATAGTTCTGGGAAAAAAAAATGACGTGAATTTCCATTATTTTTTTCGCCTTACCAATATAAATGAGAAGTAATGACACCAAAATCTGTAGAGTTGCATCAGTTCAGCTAACATGCTAGATCAGAATTAAGTTCTATTTCTTTGTAGCAACCCAGACTGGGCTGAGCCTTACTTTATATTTCATTGTTAAGGCAACAGGAGTCCTGTCCTGATTACTGAGTGCTTTATATAGCATGTCATCTCACCTTGTAGTTTGTACTTACATTTTCCTCTCGTACCTATGAGAGCACTGTGGAGCTGCTCCCAAAGGAAGGTCATATTATAGTCACCTTGGAATACTTAACTGATGATATGCATACAAAGCCAGGAATGAGATCAGATTTAAATATTAATGTGAAGATTTACCAAGTCTTTTACAATATATTCATTAAAAAAGCCAAAAAACTGTAGCGTTATTGTACTGCAACTGCCACTCAGTTTAAATTTCATTTTAAATTGCTAAACTCATTACTAAAAGAAAAATCTCCAGTCTTTGGTTGTATTAGTAGAATCATATGTACGTATAAACCAATTACAAGAGTTAGATCATATTATAACTCACTAACAATTATTTTAAAAGCATATTTACATTCATCCCACATAAAGCATGGTGTTTTTTCTTCCATTACTGTGAATTATTTACATCAGAAGTGTTGATTCATGAAACTTAGGTTTCATCAAACTTGACCTATGCGAAATGCATGCATCTGATGTAGTTCTCTGAACTATTGATTTTTCTGCATCCATCTGTCTCACACTCACTCTGTTCTGAGTAGTCTCTGAAGAATAATGCTGGCATCTGTTTTAAGTATAAGCATTCCAAATTACTGCATAGATGTATTACAGTGCAGTTAAGAAAAATCAGTGGTTTCTATGTAAATAACCACAAGGCTTTGCTACTTTCTTTAAAACATAATTTTTTTTAATAAAGATTGTTTTATTTTATTTTTACCCCAATATTTCTCCTTTACTTCAGCTACCACAGTCAAAGCTATCATAATATTCTGCTGCTGGTTTAAATTTACCACTGGTGTGAATTCCTTTGCTGTGGGTGTTTTTTTAAGGAATACACATTTCATATTGTGTTTACTACTGAAAAGTGAGATTTTGAATCTGAATCAAGTAAAAAGACCTTAACAGACATTTAAATACATTTTCACAGCTTTCCTAAATATGGTGCAAGGGTGTCACCCAAGTGGATCACTTAAAAAATATTACCAATTAGCCTTTTAAAATAACATTTAATTGCTATGGAAATTAAGATAAAAATTCTGTAATTAGTATGCATTCTTCCCTTCTGAGCACAGAACACCAATAATAACCTTGAGCTAAGGCTATGAGAATGGTAAAATGTACTGTCCGTGTCCACAGCCTGGATTTCTACAAAATTAATTTCTGTTAGTAGAATCATGATAAGAGACCTGTAGAAAAGAAATCTCTTCAGTGTTAATCTGGACCCTTGTCCTATCTTGAACAGATTCAAATATATAATATAATTGCTTTTGATCATCTTAACACTAAGAAAAGAAAAAAGATTCAGGTTGACAAGAAGCTCAACATGACCTGGCAATGTGTGCTTGCAGCCCAGAAAGCCAACCGTGTCCTGGGCTGCATAAAGAGCAGTGTGGCCAGCAGGGCGAGGGAGGTGATTCTCCCCGTCTACTCCGCTCTCATGAGACCCCATCTGCAGTGCTGTGTCCAGCTCTGGGGGCACAACATCAGAAGAACACGGACCTGCTTGAGCGGGTCCAGAGGAGGCCATGAAGATGCTCAGGGGGCTGGAGCACCTCCCCTGTGAGGACAGGCTGAGAGAGTTGGGGGTGTTCAGTCTAGAGAAGAGAAGACTCCGGGGAGACCTTAGAGCAGCCTCCCAGTACTTAAAGGGGCTACAGGAAAGGTGGGGAGGGATTCTTGATCAGGGAGTGTAGGGATAGTATGAGGGGTAACAGCTTTAAACAGAAAGAGGGTTTATTTACATTAGATGTAGGGAAGAAATTCTTCACTGTGAGGATGATGAGGCACTGACACAGGTTGCTCAGAGAAGCTGTGGCTGCCCCCTCCCTGGAAGGGTTCAAGGCCAGGTTGGACAGGGCTTTGAGCAACCTGGGCTAGTGGAAGGTGTCCCTGCCCATGGCAGGGGGGTTAGAACTAGGTGATCAACCCAAACCATTCTGTGATTCTATAAGGAAGGAAAGAATCATAGCACTGAGAAGAACCAGTCTTGAAAAGCAGTGAAACACTGATTAGATGTCAGTTGAATTATAGACAGTCAGTCAATAGAAAGGGTGAGTTGACATACACAAGGATGCAGCCAAGGAGAACAGTGGTGACAAATAAATTATTTTAGCTGCTAAAGATAAGAACCTGCTGGTAAAGATCCTCTGCACCAAATAACTGGAGGAAAATGTTTGGGACAACTTTAACTTTATGCCAAAATAGCAGTACTTGTAAAAACCAGCTGGCACACTGGCCCACTCACATTAATCCTCTTAATCTCCCTGAACTGATACAGTCCGGTCCATTTTCAGTTTTTGCAAACCAGAGTTATGGGATCTAAGCCTGATGTCTCAACTTCAGTCATCAATAAAACTGAAAAATTCTTGGATACACAAGTGTGCAGACCCAAAAGATTAATAAAGGCAAAATCTCATTAAAAGACAAGCAACAGTCTCATTAGAGCAGAAAACTCTCAGCTAAAGTCCCCATAGTGGCAGATCCCTCTGGATTTGAATCTTAATTTAAAACAGTACTAATCAATACCTTCTCATATGGTATGGAGACAAAAATAATTTATAACTAAGGTGGCCAGTGCTACAATCACTATAAATACCTTCTATGCATTCTTTAAAGCTTACTTTCTTATTTCCTGTCCTGTTTATTTTATATGATGGGCAAACTGTAGACTATGACAGCAGTAACATGGCTGAGATGTTCAGTTTAGTAAGCGTGATTGCTCATGCACTTGTGGTAATTGTTCTTATCCTCCTTGTTATCTGTTTATCACATTGCAATAAATGGGATTTTTCTTTTAAGATTATTCCATTAGAATCATGTCGATCAATTCAGAAAAATGCAGGATTATAATAACGAACTAGCTCACATACTTTGCATTTCTCAATTAATTACAGTATCTCCAGAATATGCTATTTTTGGAGTATGATCTCCATGTATACATTTAACACTGTTCTTCACAACAATAATGTAATCCCATCACAAAATGTTCAACAGAAGTCTTTGCTTATTTAAGACAAGGTGTTTATACTTCATCTCAAAATAACCTATGCACTTGATAAAAACACAATCTTCTACAACACTGTTCAGGGACTGTAAGAACGTAGTTTAAGTCTTCATAATATCTTTGTGAGTAAGCATATGGGAGACAATAATCAGTTCACTAACCATTGAACTAGTATCCTCTCTGGGTGAACCATGGTCATATTATAGCATCTTAGCGCAAGAAGATCAGGAAATTGAGAAATCTGTAACCAACAGAAAACACACTGGATCTTGCATGGTATACAATGGCTTCATTTTTTTGTTTTTTTTTTTTAAACTTTGAAAAAATGGAAGACACCATGAAACATAATCTCATTTCAAAGTGCTTAATGTTTTATGTTCTACCTGAAACACGTCCTGTAGAAGCAGTATCTTTTAATATTGTGGATGGGTTTTGATTCAGTTCTGGAGAAAAAAAAAAAAGGAGAGGAAAAAAAAAGGCAGCTAACACCACACTCCCTATAGTTTGATGGTATTCTCTAAAAGTCTTCTAAAGTGTAAGTTGATGCATTAAAGCATTTCAGTAGTAATATTCAGTTGCAATTTAGTAGATTTCTTTTGTACTTACGGTTTCAGGTTCTGCTTTATTTTTTTCCCTGATCAACTAGAAGGTTGAGAAAGTTACCAAGATGGCACTCATAAGTATAAAAGGTAGGTACAACCAAAAGATTTAGTCTTTGTCCAAAGGCCTCCCTAGTATTTATGGGCAATTTCAGACATTCCTCAAAGCGCTGAGGTCACTTCTGCCTGGGGTGTCATCTGACTCATGAAAGGGCAATCCCTGCAACCCATGGCTGGAGAGCCAGACCGGCTGGTGTTTGAAGACACAGACTTCTTAAAATAAGATCTCTCTCTACATTCTAGCCAAACTTGTCTGGAGTAGAATCATTACAGCCCCCGTAGTCTTCCTCTGGGAGGCTCTAAGAATGTTTTCAAACGTCTACATTTCAAAAACGCAGAACCTGTTGTCTTGATCCTTTATGTTACTTCGCTAACTCTCTACTCCATAAAACACAGCAGGGCAACGTGGCTAGGTCATTGTGAATTTCTTCTGATCGCTAAATAGGAAAGCCTATTGTTACATTGGGATAATACAGAAGATGGGATAATTCAGAAACTACACTAGCCCCTTCTCCTGACTGTAAAGACGTTGCCCATATCAGCTTAACTGTATTTGAACATAAACACAGCTGTGCTACAGCTCTATCAGGATGGCTCTTAGACTCATAAAAGCCGTGAAACATACATTTCAATCTATTCACTCTGCCCTCAACTTTTACCGCTGTGCTTTAGAACTGTACCTTGTCTGTTCCTGGACTCCTAAGCACAATCATATTAAGCAGCAAGCGAAGGAATTTAACTCTGAATTTGCTAGCATTTCTGAATTTAAAATCAGACCTAAGAGGTATATAAATCTAATTCTAATTTCTTTTATGTAAATTCAAACCACATGGAGAAAACAAAAATCTGTCATTCTGTTTGTTTTGGGGCTTTATAACTGACACCATATTAAGTTATTTAAGCCCAGTAAAATTTAATGGGAGTTATTCTTGTTCTTGCAACAGTGTTCACTGCAGAAGATACTTCCAGAAGTGCAGTGAAGTCATTGTTTAACATCTCCCCTGAGACTTCCAGCTATGTAATGTGATATTTTTTTTTTCTTCTCTTCCAATGTTTATTATTGATGTAGAAGCATATTTACACCATAAAAGCAAAGCAGCTGGCTAGTGACCCTCGGGAATATACCCTTGTTAAGGAAGATTTTAGCCCACTCCCAACAGTTTACTGCATTCGAGTTGATTTAGTATGCTGAAAAACAATCCCATTTGAAAGTAAGTTACTTTCTATTCACATACTCATTGTTTTCTAAAGCTCTGTCTCTCTTGGGAGAAAAGGAAAGGCAATATAAAAAATCTTCTGGGACAACCATGTGGTACTCAATGCAATCACTTGCCCCGAGTTTTGCACTTAAAGTTTTTGAATGAAGGAAAATGGAAGTGTAGGAACAAACCACAAACGTGTTTTCAGGGTACACACATGATCTATAACTTCTACAGGAAATGCTTCTAATCAAGGAATTAGAAATATTAATTGTTCTACATTACTTATGATGAAGATCTTACTAGAATATTAACTTTTAGGTTGCAATAGTGTATTAGGATTTTGCCTGTTAAAGTCTTCATATCTCTCTCCATTTAATTTTCAAAGTTTTTGGTAAGGGTTTTTTCTTTACAAGTTAACTTTTTTCAGGTAGAGTAAGTCATTATCCAAGAAACTGCACTGGTGGAAAATACCACTTAGTACAAACTGGGGGGGATTTTTTTGGTGGTGGAAGAATGAATGCAAGATAATTACTTGGGTAACAGGACTAAAATAGGCGAGCAAACCATAGCAATTACCTGTTTGAAAAAACTTCACATTTGGCATCATCTACACCCCAGCTGGGTACTACCCATCAGTAACTGCAAGAAACAGACTGCATCAAGAGATACACTAGATTAAAACAACCTGCTGCATCTCTCAAAAAAGAATAGAAAACTATTTGTAAATAAGAATGGTTTCTCTAAAGGAGTCTAGCTAAATCCAAGTGCTAGAAAGAGTCAAAAAGCTATACCCTAGAAGACACAAAGTCTTGTAAAAGGAAACTAAGAATTAAGGTTGTACAACATGGGTGAGATTTTCCTCTGGAAGTAGTTCCATAATTCCATTTTCTTGGCTAGAAGGCTGCCTTTCATTAAGTGGCCGGTCTTTGAGTAGTGGACCCTTCTATACTTCTCTCTTTTGTCTCACTGTCTCAGCACTTATGTAAATAAAATGTCCCACCATTCTGTACTAATTATACAAAAAGTCTCCAGCTCTTAGAAGACTTATCACATTTATATCTCATTGCAGAACACAACAGTCATTGGAAAAAACCTCTTTTACCTCATTTTCTCCACCTTCAAATGAAACATTGCTGCTTTTCTTTTCTTTTCCTTACTTTTAAAACTCCTGAAAACTCATCCCCTCTTTTTTTCTGTCTTTATGAGCATCAGGTTTGTTGTTTCTGCCTTTTCAGGTGGGAGGCCTGTTCTCCTACTACTCTTCCTGCTTTGTGTTTAAAGGTTTAGCTCCTCACTTGTTATATGCATGCAGGAGAGTGAAGAAGCAGGTACAGAACAAAGGTAGTAAAATGGTGAAATGCTTTTACTATTCTAGATAACAAGGCTTCAGGTATTTTATTTTTTTTTCTGGTTTGAACACTATTAAGTATAGTTATTGCAATGAAGACAAATAGAAAAAAAAACCAACACAAAACCCCCACAAATATTGTCCTCTGTGACATGTCAAAGGGACAGGGTTCTTGTTTAAAAATAAGGAAATAACAAACTGAAAACATTTCACCCAAGACGTGGAGTTGGCAGCTATAAAAGACACTACCTATTTAGCTATTTTTTAAAAAGCAAGGTATGAATGATGAAACGTGTTAGCTTCCCATTCTTATGTTTGCAAGCTGAACAGATTTAAAGTGCTGCAAGGAAAATGTATTGATTCCACGAAGAAACAAGCTTTCACTAAAATAAACAAGGTAACAGAAATTAGTATTGCTCTTCTGTAGCATCTTGTTTTTAAAATGTAAGTTTCATGACAACTGTTTCAGCAGACTTTAGACAACAATAACACAACCATCGCAAATAGCCTCCCTTTGAACTTAAAAGGAAGCACCAAGTACTTTCTTAGTGACCAAACTGAACCTGAAATCTTAAGCCATCTATCAGCAGCCCTATGCTCCTTTGTTAACAGTACTTAAAAAAACCAACCACCAAACGCACAATTAAATGTACTTTCCATTTCCAGTTAAGGTAAATCAGTCCCACCCAAAATTACTGGTTAAATAAAAAGTTTCTTCATGATGCAGTAATTAACTACTATTAATGGCGCAATGGGAGTTACAAACAGATTGTTACTTCCTTGAGGTCAGTTCTCAACACAGCCAAAAACAATCTAGGTTCACTTTGCATTGTTCTCAAAACGGACGTATTGAAGGGAAAATCAGAGGCACAGGGTCCTGATATCTGTAGATAATTATTCATGTGTTCTACACACAAAAAAAAAGGAAAGTGTGACGTGAGAGATTCAGCAGAATTGCTATTTACACTCTATTGACCACATGGAAGAGACAGTTGTTGAAGTACAGCTCATATCTTTTAGTTACCAGGAAAAGGTGACAGAACAGGAGAAGAATTTAAGTACAGCAATGTCTTGAGCACAGGAGCAACAGGCTTTCACACACAGCAAAGGAGGAAGGGCAGAAAATGAGTGTCACAAACCTTATAACTTGCTAGATACTAGAAGAAGCAGGCACCAGTGTAGGTGAGAATCTGGCAGAAAAGATATACCCGTGAGATACAAAGGGAGGGTCAAGAGGAAAAACTGGCCAGTAGGTTGCATGAATTTGATGGCGTGGAGAGGGTGCAACTGCAGAGCACGTGTCACCTGCACGAGGCGGACATTGCCACGGAACTAATACACGTTCACCTGTACTGTGTGGTGACAGTGAAAACACTTCACTTTTTATGCTGTAAAATAACAAAGGCATGAGAAAAAGGTGCTTTCTTGAAGAATATACTTCAGTCAGAAACCCATAATGCCAGCTGTTAATAATACAAAAAAATGACCTTGCATTTGATGGGGTAATTTACTGTGTTTGCCTGCATGACTCTATCATAAGAGACAGCTTGTCAAAAAGGAAAAAAGAACAGAAGCTGGCCGCCAATCTTCAACTCAAGCATTCTCTAAACTCATCGAATAAAGCCAAACCAGGCTCAGAAACTTTGCTGCCCTGCCAACCTCGCGGGCTGAATTCGGCACAACACAAAGAGCAGGAAGGGAGTGTGGGGGGGGTGGTGTTAATCCGCACCTCCAGGCTCTCTGCCTTTGTCACATACCTGCTATTTCCCTTGTTCGCTGACAAACAGCGCAGCTGCCGGCAGCGCCCCGGAGGGAGCAGCCACCCCCCCCGGCCTGTGCCCGGCGTGTGCCCCCCGCCAGCAGCCGCGCAGGGCGCCGGTGGCGGTTCCCAGGCCTAGGGGGCGCCGCGAGCGCGGGAGACGGTCCCGCCAGACGCGCAGGCGCGCGGCCGTTAGCGAGCGCGGGGCCGCGGGACAAACTGACTCCCCCGCGGAGGAAAAAAAGGGGGCGGGGGCGGGGGGGGGTGCACGCGCGCGGCCGTAAATGAGCGCGAGGCCGAGGGGTGACGCCTGTGTGTGTGTGTGTGCGCCCTGGCCCCCCCACCCCCGCCAGCGGGATGCGGGACAACGTCCCTCCCGCCTTGCGCGAGCGCGGCTCGTGCGCCCCCCCCCGCCCAATCAGCGGCCTGGCTGGAGGCGGTGCTATGCGGGGGGGGGGGAGGAGCGGGAGGGCGCAGAGCGCTGGGGGCGGCTGCGGGCAGGTCCCGCGCTGGCGGCGGGGCAGCGCGTCTGGGGGTGTATACGGGGAGGAAGGGGGGGGCTCCTCCTCCGGTGCCCGTGGAGAGCCGGCGGGCAAACCTGTCCTGAAACCCCCGCGCCGTCCTGACAGTTCCACACACAGCCCCCCACGCAGTAGCTCCCTCCTCAGGTCCGTGGAGGATGTTCCCCCTCACCACCCCCCTCCCCCCCCCCCCCGACACAGCCCCGCTGAGGTGTAGGTCAGGGGAAGGTGGGGTGAGGCGTGTTTGGGGCGGGGGGGCCGCGGGCTGTGGAGAGACGGGGAGGGAGGAGAGGGGTGAGGCGGCAGGCGCGGCTGCCGGGTTGGAGGGAGGTGAGAGGGGAGCGAGGACGCGGGCGGAGATGGGGAGGTAGGAGCCCGGGGGGGGTGGCGGGTGAAGTGCGAGTCTGCTGCCAGGGGAGGGTTAAAATCGCGCTTGTGCTGATGGAGGCGAGAAAAGTTCAGGCTGTCTTTCGGGGGGGGGGGGGGGGGGGCGGGGGAGAGAGCTGACAAGATTTTTGTTTGCTCAACTTCGCGTTTAGGTGCTTTGTCTTTAACTTGCGTTTATCCTGGGTGTACTTCTTTTATAACTACTCGTATTCTTTCTTTTTAATAAGGGGGGGGAGGGAATCTCCCACGAAACTTTTCCCTTTACGGAAGGCGGGACTGAAACAATACCCGATGCATTGTTTAAATGTAAAACCTTCAGCGCTGGGTTTTGGTTGGGTTTGTTGGGGTTTTTTTTTTTGGTGGGTTTTTTTTTTTTTTTTTTGGTACGGTTTTATTGCCGCCGCGGCTGCTGTTGTGATAGCGCTTTCCCTCTTGTGTTTACAGCTTCTGTAAGGGAGAGACGCTCAGAGGAAGAACCAGGATCCCTGGGCTGCATAAACAAGGAAAGCAGGAGTCCATCTAAGCAAAGCTGGAAGGATTTCACCTTGTTGCTGTTTGTTTCGGGAGATTTTCCCTTCCCCCGCCCCGGACACTATCCAGCTCAGGATTTGTTTCGTTGCTGCGTCCACAGCCGGTCAGAAGAAAAGCGCTTTACATGTTAGAGGTGATTTTTTGTCGTGGTCTCCCTGCAAGAAAGAGATCAGCACCAATCTTCGAGGAGGAGGGAGATATGATCAACTGAGGTTTTCCCTACCTCCGGCTGAACGTGAGAGTTCAAGTGACATCGCCGCTGGCCTGTGGCTGACTGACTGCACAGCAAGCTGGAATCACAGCCAGAGCTGCTCAATTTACCTGCTCGAGGACCCTTCAAATCCTTCTATTGACGGTAGAGATTTGTATCCAAAGGAAAATCGGATTAATATAAACTATGCAGAGCTTTGCAGGGATATCTGGAGACTACCCTGTCTGCATGGCTAATCTTGAAATTGTCTGAAATAAATCCTTAGCGCAAGGAATAGCGAGATACTTTCAATTAGGTATTTTTTTTTCCTTGGCGCTTTTTTTTTTTTTTTTTTTTTCCCCTCTTCCACGAGAATTTAACACTTCTATCGCAAGGTAAAGGAGAATGGGACACATGCTGGAAAACTCACCACGCTTTACAAAAATCACAGGGGTAACAGTTTCCATCATTGTTGTGGTATGAAAGGTACTCTTTGGATTGTCTGCTGGTGGCTAAGATGGATCAGTCTCTCTCTGTTTCTGTTAGCGATGTGCTGAAGGATCCGGATTTACTGAAATACTGACGCCAATAAACTTACTCCCTCTCTGTTGAAGGCATTGGATGTGACAGTGCAGAGAAACATGTGTTTCACATTTCTGACTGGTTGTTTTGGTGCAATCAATACCTCCACAAGAAACATTGACTTAGGTGGCGATTATCATACCGGGAGGCACAGGGAGTGCTGCTTTCGGGTTGCAGGCAAAGTGAGCACAAATCAAAGAGTCCGCCGTGCCTGGGAAGTGGGGGCTTCGGTTCCCCCCAAACTCCGGGGCAAAGGCAGCGGGCGATGGTCCCAACCCACC
The DNA here is from genome assembly GCF_031877795.1 of Strix aluco. Lineage (NCBI taxonomy): Eukaryota > Metazoa > Chordata > Aves > Strigiformes > Strigidae > Strix > Strix aluco. Next base: position 9,570,754 of record NC_133945.1, on the reverse strand, counting down.
ACAGAGAGCCCGGCCTCGGGGTGCGGAATGAGCAGTGACCAAAGCGCTGTCAGGAGGGGCAGGCAGCCGGATCGGATGGGGATCAGTGAGGCAATAACTGTTGAAAGAAAGGTGGATCGCGAAATTATTGCCCGAAGGAATAGCAGGCGAGGTGGAATGATGATAAAGTTAAACTTCTGTTTCATCTTCTGTCGGGGATGGTGGGCGTTTCTGTTGCTTCAGCTCCACATGTTGCAAGCACTGGCACAAGGTAGGGCTAGAGACATTTTTGTTTATAGAAATGCTGCATCTGCCTTCTAAGAGGAAGGGAGTCTCGCTCGGGTACAGAAAAACCCTTTTACTTTATCCTTATCAGAGGTAAACTGCAGAATTCGCGCTGAGCTGATTTCATGTAGGAATGGTCGTTTCTTACACACAATCGTTTCTTTATGGAACAGGGATTTGCAAACTGTACCTACACGTTTCTTTCCCTTTCTCGTCCTATCCTTCCCCTATCCCAACCTCCCACAGAAAATCAAAAGCCCCATCGAGACCAAACCTCCCTTTTTTATTTACTTAAATACGTCTGTACATTTCTGTTCTTTTAGGCAGCAAAAGAGTTAACTGCTGGTTGTGTGTGTGTGTGTGTGTTTAAAAACACTGTGTGCTGAGATAAGTTATGAGGAGAAGGGGAGTCATAAATCCGCCGACTAGAACTAAATCAGGCATGTAAAAGGAATTCTTTAAACATATGAGTACTATTCTATGTGAACCCCGGTTCGAGCATTGTTCATTTCTTTTGGATTGCCAAGTAACATTTACCCGAGACAAAAACTGCAATTGATTCGTATCTGAGCATTTCCACATCAGAGATCCTTGCAGTCAAATGAGTCACTTGTAAACGAAGGGTCAGAGTCGACCAATAGACTTTAAATATCAAGTGTCAGTCACTTTGCATGTAAATTCCCTTCTCAAAAAATTGCCAAATGTAGCCTATTTCTTAATAATCCTTTGACAGAGTAAACAATAAATGGCAGGCAGAAGCATTACAGTTGGCTGCGCCAAATGACATGCTGAACAAATGCAGCTTTCACTTTCTTTGCTGGGTTGAGTTTTATTGCTGTGTGCATTGTCTGACTGAAGTGGTATGTGTTGGACAATGCAGAACTGTACCGTGTGGGACGAGGAGTTAGTTATTAAAAGCGGAAGTTAATACCCTATGAAGGGGAAGGGTCTTTGTGTTTTAGTTCTTTGTTTTCAAGTATTTCATAGGGAACAACAGTGCATTCAGTTTTCATAACTGGATGGGCTTGTGTGCTGAGGAAGAGGGGTTATAAACCACGTCTGCTGAGGTTTACTACTGCATCCTCAGAAAGTTTGGAGCCGCAGGATATAGAAGAGTTTTAATCTAGTGTTTAATAATGGACTCCACCCTCATAAACCTTTTTCAGTGCTTTGTTTATGCTGTCATTGCTATTCCCAAACTACTTATGCTGAGGCCTGCAAGCCCCAACAGGGTATTGTTATTCTGAAACAAGACATACCTGAAATAATTCTCTCTGCAAATTAAAATTCACATCACTTTTTTTTTTTTTTTTTTTTTTTTTTTAGATTTTGGTAGTTGTGTTGTGGATAGATGCCAACATGATGCTTTGTTTTGGACGACAGATGCTGATGATTCTTGATGTTTACTTAAAAATGCAAAAAATTTTTCGTATAAGGCAGTTTTCCGTGCCAATGATTCAGGAATCAATCTAGATGCCATGTAAAACAGTTTTCTGTGGTTTACTAGTAAACTAACCATTTTATTGGATTAAAAAGTGAATTGAAACTTTTGTATAGCACATATGCTATTGAAAATTTTTTTAGTACTATTTCAGATTACTAAGCATTTGCAGTAGTATCAGTTTTATGTAATATATATCTCAGGGAGTTAGGTAGTGTTTACAAACTATCCTGAAGAGAAGTCCTATCACCAAGTTAGTTTTACCCATCACTATTTAAGAGGGGGAGGGGAAGCAAAGAGAATAAGATAGATTATTTCTGAGAAATATTGGTGTAGATAAAGGTATGGAGTTTAGAAGACATTAAACAATGAAAGATAAAACAATTATATAATGCGGAAACAAAATATGTGTTTATTTTTATATAATGCAGAAAACGCAAATTACAGTTAGTGCTCTAAAAATTCTTTGACACGTAAACCAGCGTGGAAGTCTTAATGCAGAGTGCTTCTATTAGGTGTTCACAAAATTTGTATTCATTTATAACTTACGGTTCTTTTTGCACTCTGAATTCTAATGGATTCTAATACATTCATCATTTTTATGCAAAAATTTACTTTAGAGAGAAGATGACAGTTTTTATAAAAGTCCTTCATGAAAATGGAAATTCTGCTACAGCCATAGAAAGTTTTTAATGGAATGATGTGGTCATATGCATGAGAGAATTACATGACTCCAATCTTTTTATGTGATACAAAAATGAACATTCTAAATATATGGGCCATGTCTATTTTGAATGAATCATAATACTATCCTATAACTAGCTAATGTTTCTATAATAACTATTTCAGCATTAAAGAAATGAGAAATATTTCAGGCATACTGAAATGCAGTTTCTTAGTTCATAGGAAACTGATTAGATAAACTTGTTGAGATTAAGTGTCTTATACTGTAAGGTGAAAGGAAGAAAAGGTTTTCAGCTGCAACAGGTTGGTTGAGTATTCTCTAGACTTGAATGATCATCCATGTAAAAGCAGATCTAGAGGTGAACTGTAGATAAAACTACTTGTAAATTCATTTTGTACTTGGCTCTTCAGCTTTTCCATCTGCTGGTAGTTTTGTTACATAATTAGATATAACGATTTATGTTATTTCTTTTTCCTTTTCAAAGCGAATATAATTATTGCAAAACATACAGTGGATTATTGTACTGAATAATAACCTTAGCATTGTTAGTGCAGATCTCCTCATTACGGGAGTAATTTTCTGGGTGGAAGAAACATAGAGATGACAGAGGTTGTGGCCTGTCCCCTGAACACAGCCCGGACTGGTACTGCCACCTCTGTAATGGCCGCAGGTCTACACAGGAGCCGGTTCAGACTATGTGGGAGTCTCACCCGGCTTGTTACATTGGCCCATCTGTGAATGAATGGGAAGCTTGGCAGAAAAATTAACCTCTAAGAGTCTGAAAACTGTTGCACATTTCTTTGTTTACTCAGTTCCTCATGCCTGCTAGCCTGTGCCACGCGCCTCCTTTCATGGCGTTTTTGTCAACTTTGAGTACTCAGTGCTAGTTAGCCTCAAGTCATTGTGTGTCGTCAAATAGTGATGAGGTGCTAATTGATAATCACTGTAATTATCAAATTAGAATTTGCAAGGTGATGGTAGAAGTGAGTCATTTCGACACAGTACCTAACTGCTGTACTTAGGAGAACATTATCCTGCAGTGACCTCTAGCTCAGTGGTCCAGCATGCCTGGGCATAGTCCTGTTGAGTACATAGAGCTTGTTACAGGAGTGGAATTTATTAGCTTGGTATGAGATTAACTGATGCCTACTGAGGTACAAAATGTTTACTAAAATACTAGAATATTTGTATGGAAATGGAAAAATTCTACTTACTTAAATAGGTTGGAAGTTGCTAGAGGCTGCTCTACATGCATCTTAATGGATTTAACTACCTTCCCAATGTCTTACTTTTGTTGAAGAGTGAAAAAATACTTAAAAAATATACTTCTTCGGATTGATGGTTGTTGTTCAGAATGATTTTAAAATAGATAAAAGCAGTGCAAAGCTTTAAGCTTCTCCAGCAGGAGATGGATATCCTTAAATATTAAGAAAAGGAAGCTTGTCTGATTCTTCTTAGTTTTACAGCAATGGAAGTGTAATCTTTTTATGCTACTTGATCAAATCTGTAATTCAGAATTCTACACATACCTGAATGTGCATTTAAGATGATATTGATATCTATTACGCTTTGACAGAAGCTGTGACATGGAAGATAGAAGAAAATGTTTCTGGGGCCCAACTTTTAAAATTTGAATATTTGATCTGGTATAACTTATAAATATGCTAAGTGTAGGAAGCGTTTTCAAGCAATTCTCAAACTACATTAGATGTAGAGATGATAAGTAACTTGCATAGAGTATTTAGCTGTTGAAAGGACAGAGAGATGGTTAAATGTGAGGGCAATACTTACTGGAGAGTGAAAAGCATTCTGAATTAAATGTGGAATGATGCATTTCTAATTCAAAAAATTCTGTTACTGTTTATTGGAAACTCATTAATTTTTATTGATTTACCTCTTGTGTTCCCTTTCTTTAGATGAACATTTTAAGTATGTGCTAGTTTTTAAACAGGTGAATTCTTTGTGTATATAATTATAATAATTAAAAAATTGATTTGGAGGAGTAGATACAAGCCTAGTCTAAATAGAGATGGAGTGGAGAGAGTTGGCTTTTTCTGTGGCCATATCATGCAACTTCTAACTCTCTCTAGTGTGGTAAACCTACATTTGGTTTATATGCTTATGTTTTGCTGAAAAATGACTTATTCTCAAGACTTCTCAAAGCAAGTTCAAAGAGTATACGTATCTTAATATTTTAAGTACAGTGTTTCAGATAGTTTCTTGAGAGTGCAGTGTAATAGAGGTGAAGGAAGACCATGTGTAATAAGTGTTTATCAACACTGGGTTTATGATTTACCAGAGGATGCTTAGACCAGGAACGACCGGAGAGAGAGGTTGTGGCAGTTAAGCTGTGTGACTTTCACATCACTTAAGAAGCATGGAAGGGAATGTGAGTCCATGGCTCATAGTCCTTGAAAGGTTGTTCTGGAAGGTTCTGTCATCTCTGTGCATAGTCATATATTTTGAATAACAAAGACAAATATTGGCTAGTATTTTAAAGATTGTCTGATTAAACAAACAATAGAAATTTTAATAAAAAATCTTTAAGTGAGGAAGCTGTTAAGTGAAGGCTTGGGCTTTTGTATGTCTCGGAGGGATTTTTTTTTTGTTGTTTTAATGTTCTTACCAGCACATACATACAAATCTTGAATGCACTCTTGATTCAAATAAAAGATTTTCATGCATTATAGCAACTTTTTATACAGCTTTACCTGAACATCACATTCTGAATGGACTAGTTATTTGGTTCACTTGGACCTTTTTGCTGTGATGAATCTGTGGGCAGAATATTCCTCATGGACCAAAATCTTATTCATGCTGAATTCATTGCAGAAATAGACCTTTTTTCTTCCCTCTGCATATGTACATACATAATATGTATTTAAATAGTTTTTAAGAAACAGATTGATGATTTGTTGATCTTTTCAAAATTGTGTTTTCTTGAAGTTACATAAACTAGAATAATTTTTATAAGATTTGTGCAGAGATTAGAAAATGCCAGAACTAAGGCAGCTCGTGCATCTTTAATCTGAATTCTTTATGCATGTGCATCATGATTAAGTTTAAACTGATACATATTTCACTGTCTATGTTAGTTAGAATTAAGACAATACTGCTCACTGATCAGTTCTTCAGTTTTTTGTTTTCTTGTCAGTGCTTGGCTCCATCTTTCATTTACCAAATTTTTTAAATTTAGCACAGGAAGACTTTTGTGTGGACTAAAGGAAGAACTGTTAGCAGCTATAGCATGGCATTGGATTAGACTGCTGACAGTTATTACAGCTGGAAAGCAGGTGATTGGTGAGACTTGACTTCTATTTCTGACTATCGAGTGAGTATTTTCTAGTGAATAAAGACTCTTCGCTTCATGTGCCTCAAAGATGACCCTTCACCACCCGTATAGCTCATGCAGAATAAAAATATAACTCCATGAAAGATCTCTTTCTGAAGAAGTTGGGGTTTCTGGAGTTATTTCTGCCTGTGCTGATGTTGGTCTTGTTACAGACCATTTCAGACAATTTCATAATTTTCATTCCCTAGAACTCTTCTGATAAGTGGCCTCACATGTAGCCTAGTTAAATTTATTAAATCGGAGATGTGTAGTAGTTAGCATGCTTTCTTATGGAAAGTGTATTGTTTTCTCAGTTTATTGGTTATAAATAGGTGTTAAATAGATGTGATGAATTTTTTTTTTTTTTTTCATGTATGTAAAACTTTCCTATTACTTTATGGACATGGTCTTTGAAAAGTCACAGCCCTGGAACTTCCAATAGGTTCTATAGGAATTAGTTCATGTGGCATTTGCAGGTTTGAGTTCAAGGGGTTATGTGGCTGAGGAGGGAAGAACATTTTATTTTAATGTGCGTACTAAATTACTTTTAAACATATATGACTGGTTTTGTAAGATCTCTTCATTATACAAATTCTTGGCTTCTAGACATACATGTTATTTGTATACTGTCTCTTAAGCATTAATATTTTTGGTTTACTAAGAGTTGTTTTTTGTTCTGCCCTTGCTATAAACAATAATAAATCTATTACTAGAATATATACTAGTCTGTTGCTAATCATATGTTTTATCTGTGAAATGCCCTTGAGGTGTAATACAAACTGTACCCTCGCTAATATGAACAATGTAGATCTAGGCTTTTTAAGAGAAGTGTTTTTAAAGTTAATTTCCAGCTGTTTAGCTCCCTGAACTAGCTCAAACCGGGGTCGCACAAGCCTCAGGGACAATGCAAAAGAGGTGATGGGAATGCATGGCCAGGGGGCATGACCCTGGCAGCTATCACTAAGATCAGTTTAAATTGTTACAGAGTTTCCAGTCACTTCTCACAAACGCGTGGAGGCCGCTGTTCCTGGGTAGAAAATAGAAAGGTTAGTGCCTTTAAAAGGGTGATTTAGAAGATTTAACTTTGGATTTCCTCTCTGAAACACCCTTTATGTTGAGTTTCGGCCCCGTTAGATGAAGTCTTCCTAACCTAAGCTTGTAGGGTAAGTGCTAAAGTTAGGTAATATGAATATTCCCATCAATCCCCTATATCTCAATTCTCAAGACCGATAATGGGAAAAATATTTTTTTCTAAACCCAAGAAACTTTGTAACTTAAGTTGCAAATTCCACAGTTGTTACTTTTTAACGTTTGTATCTAATAGGCGGATTCAGTAAGTAAAAACGGTGGTATGAGCTTCAACAACTCTGATGAAAGGAAGTCTTTTAACACCACTTTATGTAAAATGTGGAATTGGATTGTACAATCTTATGTCACACCATCCAGATAACTTTTGAAGTGTCATTTTTGATAAACGATAAAGCATTTGCAGTTTTTAAGCAGATAACTTGAATCTTTAATCCTGTTTTTCACATTTCCATGCTCTATTGCGGCAGCCTGTAAGAGAAAGTTGAATCTGGTAGATAAATCATTGTCCCTTAGGTCTCTTTAAACCACTTTATGGTCTTTCAAGCCATAAGCCATATATTTTTCTAATAAACTCCTAGGTCTAACAAGTTATCTAAAAAATAATTTGTTGGGTATAGCCCTCTTGGACCAGAAAGTAGAGAATAATGATACATAGCTCCAGTACATATTGCCAAAATGGTCCCACATTGATTCCAGACTGAAATTGATGTTTGTAACTCATTATTACATAAAGAATCAGAAGATCTGGTAGACACTGCTTTCATCCTTAGATTCATATTTTTCTAACTTTGTGTATGTGGCTTTGATATGTGTTTTTGACATTGAGTTCATAGGAAATCTACTCGGTAGCAATGCTACGTTTTAAGGGGAGGTACTAAGAAAATAGTGTAACTATAATGCAAATATTTCAAATGTTTAGGCATTTAGAAAAAATGCATTTTCTTATACTGGTACTGTTTGCTCACCTAACATATGTGTTAAATACAGTCTCAGTACAACACAGTCATTGCTATCTTCCTTGCACATTGGGGAATAGCTCTTATTTCTTGCCTGTCAAGATGTTCAAAGGACATTCATGACTAAGCACTTCTGAAATAACTAAATGGTATGTGGTGATTGGAAGGAAATATATGGTGCTATGCCATATTTGCAGTACAAAGATAACACATGTATCATAGCATGGAACACATGGCAAGTGACACACTGCTGTAGTATTGAAGTGGGTGGGAGGAGGTAAGGGGGATTCTCTGGCGTATTTCAAAATGTGAGTACTGATTAGTGTAATTTTAAGTCCTCTTGAATCTGTGCATGTAGAAGTACAACTAACTTTTCTTGCAGATTGTTCAGGACTGTTTTCTTTCCTTCAGTATCAAGAGATTGAATAAAATCAGATTCTAACCTATCATGCTAACGTAACATTTGCAAAACAGCACCCTGGTGCTTTCTTCCCTGCTGTCCCTGCTATTTAGGAGAAACTCTTTGTCCATGAACAAATAAGTCCTTTAAAGTTTTCAAGCACTCCTTTTTTTTTTTTTTTTTTTTTTCCTCCCCTACAATGTATAAAAAAACCTTTTACAGTAGCCTAGCTGATAATGCACTGGAAATACCGTTGTCCCACGACGAAGACTGTCTCATTGTTCGCATGTATGCCCATCTGTGTGTCTCTCTGTTGTCTTCTATTTGCTTTATCTTTTTGTCCTAGGTTGATAGAACCTCTATCACAATGTGCTTCTGGCCTCTGATTATTGCTCCTACATGCTATTGTAATACAAATAATGCCTACTGCTAGTAAAAGACTGAGGTGATAGTTTAAAACCCCTGATTCTACATGTGAAATGTAGAACAGATTCCTTAGTTATCCTCTAACTGGATACAGCATAGCTTTTCTAGGACACTTGTATTACCTGAAGCAGGGCTTTTTTTGTGTTGGAAGACCTTGTTCACAACAGATAATCAGAAAGATTGTTTAATGGTAGATTATCCCAGTCATTGTTTTTCAAAAATGCTAGATAAGACTGAGGCAAGAGATCAGGAATAGTAACTCCCATGTTTACCTTTTGCTATTTCTATTGCCATGAAAAAGTTAGATTTGTTTTTGAAGAGGGAGTAACTGAAGTTCTTCAAACACCAGACTTTAAGGTAAATGCTATGAAATAACTTTCCATTTTCCTTTAGAATATTTTTTAAACAAATATATCTAGTTACTTCTTTATCATGAGCAACATTGGTCATGTCTTAAATGTAGAAAAATATGTGGATTACTGTTAAATTAATTTCCTGCCTTGGGATGTGCAACCATAACTTTTAAAATAACTTATTTTAAAAAGAAAATAAAGTTATTTCTGGTTTTCTTAAACATTTTTTTTTTTAAACTTCTGTGCTATCTTCTCTCTTGGAACCAGTGTGCAAGATTCTTGGCTTTTAAGAACTATCGAGAGGTTTGTGGGGTTTTTTTCTTCTGGAAAAGAATACATACTTTGCATAGTAACTTCCTGAAATTTTTTAGACTGATAGAAGGTGCTTCCAATTCACAGAGCATAATCCTGTTAGTGGTTGTTATCTATACAACAAGGCTAAAATATCACTTTTAAGCATTTTTGTTCACAGAAATGGGGAAATAGGTTAATTGATTCCACCTTAATTCAATTAAGAAAATAGGCTGGTGATGCTATTGTTTAATGAAGTCATCAGCAGAAAAATTTCAGGTGACTGAGGATAGATCTCCCATTTATCCACAAGTTTGAAGTAGCAATGGATAACAGAACAAGGTAGATTTCATACCTGTGTATTTTGAAAACGTATCTGAAGTCATTTATGTAGTACCTAGCATCTTTATTTCAAGTTCTTCCATACTAGTATTGATAGCAATCTTCCTCAGATTTAATTATTTTCATTATATATGATTTATTATTAGCATTGAGTCAAATATTTATGCATATTTTTCTGAATCTTCAGTTGAGAATTCTGAGTTAATGACAGTCATGTCAAACTCAAAAGTTCTAAGTGCTGGTAATTCAACGTTACATTCACTATGTAAATGTATCATAATTAAAATGATGCCTTGTCAATCCCATTCAGGTTTCTCATGAGTATAATTTTCAGCTTTTGTATACTGGATATAGCTATGGCTTGTGCTACCCAAAACTTGAACAGACATATTTATGGCATACTGATGTCAATAAAAATCTGCAATGTTAACTGTTGTACCTGTTAAAATTTGAAGAGTAAATATCTTATTGATTCTCTTACAGAAACCCAGGTAAGAGCTAAACCTTAAATTTTTGATATTTTGAAATTGTTGAGCTTCACTATAAAAAAAATTAGTGAAGCAACCCATAAGAAAATATAAATGACTCTGCAATTGGACCATCCTAATCTCATGGACAGAGATGGATACTTTTAATCTGTAACAAAGCAGATTGGGAGCTTGATGTCTGCAGAATAGCTTTCACCAACAAATGTGCTATCACTTTCACCCTAAATGCTCTTTGAACTTTTTTGAATTTATTTTATACATTTGACATTATGCTGAATACATCTGGTTTAATATGTCCTTTCTATAGGCAATTTCTTCTGTAAGTTGGCAGTCAGTGAGAAGAGACAGACACAACTAAAACACAGGCAAATGAAACTAAAATTTGTCAGCAGAGGAAGCTGAAGGCAGATAGAGCTTTTAAAATTACCTCAGGAACAGTGGTGGCTTCCCCTAAATGGCTGAGTCTTAATGGGCTCAACGGAGGAAGGATATTCTTTGGTTCAGGTTCTACTCTAAGTAGGATTGTATTTTCATTGCCCTTTAAATTGTTAGTTTCATTGTGATAGTTAATAAATCAAGGATTAAATCAAAGATCAGTAAGTAGGAGTTGTTTTTCTGTACTTACAAATGACAAAATACAAAAGCTTTCACCCATTGGCAAATACAATAATAAAGGGAAGTGATTTATCAGTATGAATTGGTGGCAGGTGAATTAGGAGACAGTATTTTTAATCTTCTAATTTTATTCTGTGGCTCAGTTACACCAGTGCCAGCATAAACTCATCAGTTTGGGAAGAACCTCTCCCCTAGGGTGTATTCTGATCTCAGCTGAAGTTACATCCCCAGAAGTTTTCAATCATCATGTGGTAGGGCAGCTGGGTAATAACAAAAAGCTTAGCTCCTCTTGATCACTCTGCTGACTTTGCAGACAAAAGAGTAACTGTCAGTTTGTGCTTGTGCAGTGTGTTCAGAAAGAGTTATGAGGTTAATAAATGATCAGTGATATTATTTAATATCTGTCCTGATGGTTTAATACAAATGAAGTGAAAGCTTTCACATTGCAAGTATAAAAAAAAGTGCTGAGTATTTTTGGATTTCAACACTTAAATGTGAACAAATGTTCTCACATATAAGAACAATTCTTACAAGAATTCTTAGTGTTCTAAATATCTTTCTTTAGAGTGGCTGGACATTATAAATACTGATAACTCAGTTTTTGTGCAAATGTTCACTATAGTGGAGTAAGCATTAGCTGTCACTTTATTAGAATTAATGACATAACTACTCATGTTTACTTGAAATTCATTGCAGCATGAAGTGATTAGGCATTGGTGCTTTGGTAAATTATGGCATATTGCACATTTTTTATAACCAATTAGCGAGTGTTGGTATTGGGTACGTGCAATGCATCTAGTTGTCACTCACACTTGAGTTGAATTTAATTAACATCCATATCTGTGTGTTTGCCAGAAGAGTTCTGTTGGGACTATTAACATGTGACAAAGGCAGTGGATATTATCTAACTCGGGAAAGAAAGAAAATGTTTGCTATTGTTTGTTTTATTACAAGACCAGATATAGTGCTGTTGTAAGGACGTGACCGCCTTGACTGAAAGAGCTGCCAAAACCAGTACTAGAGTTGCCAGATACGGGTTTCTCATAATTCAGTCAAATCTTATATTCTGTGTGAAAGACAAATGTTGATTTCATACATATTTGCAGCTCTCAGTCACTTTTCCAAACATCCAACAGTTTCAGCTGCCTTGAAGTTCTGGAAAAGCGGCTACATGCTGAATAAACTGTGTGCATGTATGCTTGGTCAGATGCTGCATCAAGGCAAATAAAACACAAGAATTAGGTATTCACGTAGTAAGCTGACAAGTAGAATGTACTGTACGTATGAAGAACTGTCCATAGTGATTGATATACCGGGGATTTTTGAAGCCTTCAGCGTGTTCAGGCCCTCTGAAGTCCTATTACTGATGCTGGTTGGAAGTTCTACTTTTCTGGTTTTTATAGACAAAGTATTACATGTACATAGAAAGAAGTTTTAAATGAACATATTATTATTAGGCATATTAGTGCTTTGCATAATTATATTTTCCAAAATTACGTTTTAATGCTTCTGCCCCATTTTAACAAATTCTTTTTTAACAGGTTATTTTAAACAAAAATGTTTCTGTCATTTAGCATTGAGTTAAATAATTGCACCCTTACAGTGTTCAGAACAGTGACCCTCAGGGTGCAGTTCAAGAAGGAAAATATTGTTCTAGCAATAATTTCCACTCTTAGTTCCTTCTCCCCTACTCATGTTCCTTCACCTGCTACTCTAAATTCTGCTGGCAGAGGCAATGGGGTGATAAAGCAAATTAAAAAAAAAAAAAAGAGGAGGTAAACTACAGAAATATTATGAATAGTGCCCAGCCTTAACTAAGGCCATCTAACAACATCTCAGTTTTTAAAACACTCATTTTGGAGGTCTTCTCCTTCCTTTTGTGAGGTTTACTTACTCCTATTTCACAGAAATTTATCAAAATTAATTTTAAAATTCTTCTGATATTTTAAGTGTTTGAGTTTTAAAAAACTCATCCTGCTATGTGCAGTCAATCCAGGTTTAAATATATAAACCTTTCAGACTTTTTTCCCCCACAAAATTATCTGGCTATTTATTTACTTTATATTAGAGAAAAAATGGAATATATTTTAACAACATTAGCTTCACATTTGCTGTTATACACAATATTCTTTTATAATCTTTCTTAGTTGTCTGAAACTATGTGAAAACAATGATATTGAAATAATTATCTAAAATGTTGTGAACTTAATAAACATTAAGATGCTGTTCTTAAGCCAAATGACATAAAACAAGGTGGAATATTTCTTTTTGTTTCAGATAGAGACATTAATCTAGTGTTATGTGTGATGCTGTAATTTACTGGAGGGGGGGTATAAAACTAATATTTGTGATTTAAATGCATCTATTGCTGAATTCCAGATTTCTAAGCATAATTCGTGTTTATGACTGCATCTAAATGTAGTTTCATTTTGTACCTTGTATATTGACTGAGAAAAATTATATGAAATTGCATGATTTTAAACAGAGATCTCAAATCACATAAATCTGCATTGTGAAATGTAATCATGTTGGAGTCGAAACACTTGTGGTTATTCAATTACTTAGCACTGTGTGTGCAGCAGTTCTGTCAGAAACAGAGTTCGGATCTTTCAGATGTACATTCTCTAAGAAACAGCTAAAGGCAACAGGTTTCAAGCTCTTTGAAACCTTCGCTCTTTAAGTCCTTGGTAAAGGATGGTCTATCATCACTGTTGGTCATTTATTCAGTGTGCTTTTAAATTTGTGGGGGGAAAAAAATGAAGTGCGTTATTGCATATGTAGCACAAAAAGGTCTTTTTTTCCTTATATAGTACACATCTATACTTTAGAACTTGCAAAAGGTGTTAGGCTAATTACAATGAATCCTTTTGGTAGGAGGAAATTAATGATCATCTAAACTAATATCATAAAAATGAAGGTCGAGATTTGTATGGCTTGGTTGAACACGGTAACTAATGTAATTTTCCTAACATAATAATGGGATGTGTAAAAGTTGGTGATTTTAATTTTAGCCTATATTCAGTAGAGCTTGTATGTTAAAAACATTCTCTGACATGATGATTTTCACTTTAAAATGTTTTGAAGGATTATAAGCTTTAAACATTTTTGTTGCTATTTATAAAATTCTTAGTTTTTCTTTAGGCATTTAAAAGCTGCAGTTGTGTTGGGATGGTTTTACAACTTTTTTGGTAGAGGAATTAATGTATACAGTAGGGTTTATTAATAAGTATTACTGAAGTTATACAGATTAATTCCAATGAAGTTCTTCCATGTCCGTGTGTGAATTGCTCTTCTCTTCTTACTGTCATTCTGATCTATTTTTTTTGCACTAAGTAAATGTGAGGGATTTTGTGTGTGAAAAAGGATGCGCTTCAGCAGGTTTCAGGAACAGAAAAATTAGTCTATCCACTCGCACAGATTGGTAATGGAAGTAATAACCTTTCCAGGTAAAAAGTCAGTTCAAATGTAAGGATTTTATGATGCAAATACTCGTCTTTTGGGATATATAGTTTTCATAGCAGCTCATAGTGAAGTCAAGGAGTCCTGTGTTTCAGCTTTGTGGGTTGGTTTGGGTTTTTTTGGTTGTTTTTTTTCTTTTTTTGGGGGGGGGAGTATTATTTGGGTTTTTCTAATGTTGTATTTTGGCTCTATATGAGAGACTTAAGAAAATAAACAGAATCAGGTTGTTGAGGAGATCAAAACAATGAAAAGTTTTTAAACAATGAAAGGTTTTTTAAACAGAAATTTTGTTTGAACCAGGAAAAGACAAGACATAGGACTGTATCTTTGTGCGTAGAGTAAGCAAAAAAAAAAAAATTGTTACATTTTGACCAATGTTGCTTAGCAGGGTGCACAGAGCAGTTCGATGACTTACCAAGTTAATAAAAGACAGCCATAACCTTCAGTCTTCTACTGGAGCATGTGTAAAGCTATTTAATAAAATGAGGTATTTTTTCCAAGTCTTAAGTTTTAAATGTAGTTGATTACAAAGGGATTCTAGACAGAAAGAGTAATACTGAATTGTGAGTTGCATTTTACTGTACTTGGCTATTCCAGATGTGTGTAGATGCCCCATCATAAGAACGCAGTATTTATCCTAAACATTGTCCTTTCCTTTCACTAGATCCAAAGGAAAGATATGTGTTCTCAGTAACTCAAATATTTAGATTTATCCTGCTTTTAGGTGTTTCGCAGTCAAAAAAAAAAATGCAAGTAAGTTAAGCAAAAGGATTTTCTCTAATTGCCAAGATTTTAAAAATCACCGATAGAATTCAAGATACCTTGTTTCCTTATGTAACTTCCTCCTTTCTGTAGAAACTCTCTCTATAAAAACCAGCATTCCATATTCCTTGAGCTTTCCCTTACCCCTGCTCCTTTTTTTGCCTGCCTTTGGTTGGGGTTTTTTTGGTGGTGGTGGTTTTTTTTTTTCTTGGTTTTGGGTTGTGGGTGGGGTTTTTTTGTTGTTGGTTTTTTGGTTTGGTGTGGTTTATTTTGGTTGTGGGTTGGGTTTTTTTTTTTTTACGTTTTTGTAGCTAGTGCAGGAAGTTTTATTAGCAGAAAAGATGTTCTGTGTGAGAGACAACAGAGATACCGCATAAATGGCTTTTTCCACACTGGAAGATGAAGGATCTTTCTTGAGTTCTTATCTATAAATTCCTGATACTGTCCATCTGGGCAGAGAATAGAATACATATCTCACAAACTGTAAGTTACAGGGGAAAAAATGTTCAATAGGAAAAACAGCTAAAAGCTGCTGCCTCTTGCAGAAGGTTTTCTTAGAGCAACAACCTCTGGGGACTCCAGAGGGATAGAGCTCTGCTGTAATCCTGAGGCCTGTGCAGTTATGTCTCTCTGAACCTTCAGTGTCTCAGGTTCCAGTTGTCTGACCTGTTTATCAAAATGAACATTGAACCTTTGGGTTTGCATGTAAGCCACAAGTTTCTGTACATCAAACAACAATTAGTGTTGTGATACTTAAGTACGACACATTCCATCACTTTTTTGAAAAGGTATTTACTTACCAAGTATCATCTCCTGGATCCCCTCTGATCTGTGTTTACAAGACTGGAGATAGGTGAGAAGAGTTTTGATTACTGTGATTAGAGTAGCAGAGGAACCCTTTGTCATTTATCTTCTTTAGTGTCTTGATGGCTATTTGACCATCTTGCATCCTATTTCTCTTCATGCATCATCCACAGAATTGTTTATTAAGTTCTGAACAATTAACCTATGCAAACTCTTTCAGGCCAAAATAATCTGAGCAAGTGCTGGTGAAGCACTTGCACAATATCAATATTGCATTGATATTGCAAATATTCATTCATTCACTTTTTGTATCTATTTGACAATATGACACAATTTAAGGGAAGAAAAATACATTTTAATAAGCGTATTTCTGTATTACTGAACAGCTATTTAGGGAAATTACAGAACTTTCTTATCTATGAATAGTAGGTTGAAAGAACTGTGCAACAAAAATACTCCTGTAGCTGTACTGCTTACTTCTTGGAAACTACCCGATTAATTCTATTGCAGATTATTAGTAGTGCATCATAAAGTGTGTATGAAGACAAGATTCCTCTCAGTCTTACTAAAGAAAATTATAAAGACCAGAACCAAACCTTTGAGGATGGTTGATCAGAGTTTACTAGAGACTTTATTATATTGGCTAGTTCAAATGGCAATGTTAATAATACAAAAATCTGCTACTCACAGCTTTGGACTCTTAAAATGAATGCCACAGTAATGGGAAAAATCAGCCTCATCATCAGAAGGAATTTTATAATTTTTTGGGGTATTTAATTATTGGGGTATATATAATATATATATAATTTGGGGGTATTTTAATTATTAATCTAAAGCTATTTTTAGTCAGTTTTCACATTTTGAAAACCTTGTTAGAGAACTGTAACTATTTTTTGTGAGGATTCCTGTATAACAAATTATGGTGCGACTAGGCAAAATATATATTTAACTAGCATACACTTTCATATAGGCAAGCTATTTTGATATTGACTTTAAATTAAGTCAGCTACATTATATATTATGACCAAAGGCAATATAGCAAAATACACGTGGAATATGTTGAAGTACGTGTTAGTCCATCAACTTTGTAGAGAACCATGTCTCTTCGAGGTAGACAAGTATTATTCTGACTTTATCGCTGCTTTGAGAGTTAATGACCATAATAAAGGCAAGTATAGCTTCTTAATTAGCCATTAGTTTTGTTTTTAATAATACTTTAATTTGCACATTGGTCTTCTGCTGAAAACACATGCTTTTAATTGTTCACCTTCAATTAGCAGTACTTTTTAAATTTTTTTAAATGGGGTTTTAAGAAGTTTAATAAGTTTGTTTAAATGAATTAAGATACCCAATTAGAAATGTGCAGAAGTAGGCTTGTGTCAAAAATACTGGATTTTAGTTAGAAACTTAGAGTTATATGTTCAGTTCTTGTCCTACATGGTTTTCAGTTTGGAATGTTTTGAGCCATTATGACTGTTACCAAATTGACTGACTTCTCTGTCTTATGTTGGACGAAATGGATTATTCTTTAGACTCTA
The DNA here is from genome assembly GCF_031877795.1 of Strix aluco. Taxonomy (NCBI): domain Eukaryota; kingdom Metazoa; phylum Chordata; class Aves; order Strigiformes; family Strigidae; genus Strix; species Strix aluco. The sequence continues at coordinate 9,553,510 of NC_133945.1, read as the reverse complement.
ACATTACAGTTTGAAAGGATAAATTATTGATTGGTGACATTTTGCACAATATCAGATGTTTCTCTAAGATCTTTCCTACAGGATGAAATTTAATTTCCTTGATCTTGTAAAAGTAAAGTAGAAAAGCATACTTTAACTTGATTTGGAAAAAAAAGCTTTTACAAATAAATATTTTTTTCATATTTGCATTACTTAAAATGCATTTTTTGTCTTATAAATATGCTAATCTTTAAGCTGCTTCTGGTATGACATATGGTATATAATTTTGTTTCAGTTCTTTGACATCAACCTAGTTACTGTTACATAAAAATGTACAATTGGCAGGGAAAATTAGTATGTTCAGTGGCATGATACTTACAAGACTTTTGAGGAGTATCCGGGATATTCATCTGTATTATAAGTAGACAGCTGTTTGAAAAGGACTTGTAGATTCTGTTAATTGTATGTTTGTTCCTTTTCAGACAGCACTTCTTCTGGGCCTCTTTGGTCTAATAGAAAAAAAGCGGATAAATACTTGCAAATAAAAGAGCAAAGCTCAGTTAAACATATGTTTATATTTTAAATAGTTTTATATTACAAAAAGAATATTTAACTTAGAAGTAATTAAGATTATTTTCTTAGGAGGATGAAGCAGTTTCAAGAAAGAAAAAAAAATCACAAAACAAGTTTAAAAGTTTGATTGGAATTGTTCCTTAATCTATCAATCAAGGCTTAGCCACATGTAAGCACAATATTGTCTTAGGAAATGAGCAAAATTTAAATGAAATATTCAAATCTTGTAGGTTTTTACTAATATAGAGCCAATGAATAAAAAACTTGAACTAAATGAACTAAATAAGCTTCAGGAAAAAAGGTAATTTTGACACCATGCTGCTGTTTACATGGAAGGAGATTTGTCTTTTTTTTTTTTCCTTTTTCGAACTTTAGTATATTCTGTCGATCTACCTCTGTTCCCCGTTTTACAGGGCTATGCAGAGTTAACTTTCTAAATTGAAAAGCTATCTCAGGTAACTTGGAATAATCTAGTAGAAATAGTGCAGAGCTTAATGCAGGTACACTCGGTTAAAGTGGGAAGTTCCATGATCTTGTCCCTACCCTCAGGATCATGTGTACAATTTAAAATAGAAGAAAAAAATTACAAACAATATTAGGGGCAGGCATAGGAACCCAAGGCTCCTCCTTCAAGAATTTCCTGCTCAGTATGCTAGAGTCAGGATCCCTCTTGTCTGTGTGTTTGTGCTTTTTCCCTTTCATTTTTGACCACTGGCCATTCTCTGTTCCTAAGCATGTACAAGGAAGAGCTTCAACTGGATAATGGAAAATACTTCCAGCCTTGTCCTGTGACCTCGTGTCATAGGCACTTTTCAGGGACTGGGATATAAGAATTTCAGATTTGAATTCCTTGTGCTGAGGGACATGACTGAACTCACATTTCGTATCCTGGAGAGAAAGATACTGGGTCTTTGGAAAAAGCAGTGGGACTAGTTTTCTGTGCCGAGAGACAATTGCAGAATCTAATAGCACACCTATGCTGGTAAACAAAATGGACCAGGCCTGTTTTCTGCACTGAAGCCATTTGACATGATGCATAGAATATGATATATATAATACAATATAATCCATATATTCTTCTACCTAACAAAAGAAGGTGGGTACATCCAATCTGTATGTTGGAAATAGCCCCTGGTAGACATACTACACAGAAAGCATGTCCAAGCACGGTGTGGGAGACTAATAACTAGTGTATCACCAGAACCATGCCTAGGACTCTGCTAACAGCGTGTTAGTATGGATGATCAAAGCACAATGCCGGTGTATTTATTGTTAGTAAATGCGTAGCTTTGAGTCAAGAAGGATTTTTAGGCATTTGTGTATATAAGCAGATGATTCAGCATAGTAGATGTGAATTTGAGTCTTGGAGAAGTAGGTTCTCAAACCTACCCTTTGTTAACTGTTAGCTCCAGATAACCTTACATCCAACATTTTCTACTCCTTGTTGATAGTGGCTACTGAGAATCTCAAGTGCCCAGTTCTTCTCAACTGACACCGAAGCTGGATTTGTGAATTAAACTGCCTAAAGCAGATGTCAAAAAGTTAGGTATAACATATACCCATTTGTTAGATCTTAAATGTTAGAATATGTTAAAAATAGTTGCTTTTATTGTTAGGTGCTTTCTGTTCAAATTAGAAGCAATTAAGTATTGTTACATGGATATGTCTGCCTTTTCTTACAACTGTTTTCTCAATCTTAGCAACAAGAGAGATACTTGCTAAGCCAGGGAAAGACAACTATAGGTGGTTTGAATTGACTTTTGGTGTTAAAGGGTTCTTTGCTAGAAATTGATAATGAAGAACATTTCCAAGAGTTAATTCATTATTCTTGGTTTTGGAAGGTTGGTTTGATTATCATTTCCATTTAGCTAAGTTCCATCCCGAAATCATTGAGCAATGATTCCATACAATTTGATTAAAACTAATGAAATGAACACTCTGTTTATAGGCCAAATTCAGTATGGTACTTCAGCAAAAGCTTAATTTCAACTACATGAAAAGTGATATTATTGATAAGTCAAGCATGCTTTATCTTACTGAAGTTGGATCATCATTTGTATAAAAAAACCTCCCAATCATTTGAGGTCTTTCATAATGAAAAGTTTCTATAAATTATTCTTAGTAAATGGAAAACATCCTATTAGTCTTGCTTGGCTTTGTTTGCTCTAGACCTTTTTTTTTTTTAGATTTTGAGTAGTGTGTAGAATTTCTTGTACTTCTGGGCCATTAGTTTAATATTTATGCAAAAACTGGCAGGAACATTACTGAAGTTTTATCACATGTTTTGGCTCTATAGTCAGGCAGTCCTTTTTGTACTAACGTTTCTAGTCTCATTTTATTTTAACACAAAGTGCCATGCATTTAGTAAGATACAAGCTTCAGCTAATCAGGATTAGCAACTATCTAGAGTAATAGACTGTGAAGGTGTAGCTATGGTTCACCTGTCAACTTTGCCACTCTCAAGGTACATGAAGATCTGGTGTGCTACCTGTCAGGGTCTTGAGGCTAGGTCTTAATTTCCCTGACCACCCTCACCAGACCCCTTCACCCACACCCTCTACCCCTGGGCCCAGCAGCTCTGTTTAAACTCAGGGCTGAGTGTTTAGTCCTTGCCTGAGCTCTGTTATAGGCCTGTCTGCCTCCTGCCCTGCCTCCTGGATAGACCTTAGGCCTGTGGGGTAGGTGGCTTCTCTCCTAGATGGGCCCCTTGGATGTGCCTTATAATTTGTGTCCAGTGCTGTCTCTTTACCCATTTCTTTTTTGCTTCTGGCTGGTCTACGCTGGGTGTCACTGTCTCGTGTCTTGCCTGGGACTGTCAGTGGATTACATTACCAGCACCTTCCTCTGCCTGACGTGTTCAAGAGCTGTGCGGAGGGAACCCCCTGGGTGGGGGTCACGCTTGGCTCCTGGTTTGCTCTCCCTTGGGAACAGCCAGCCCTGACTACTGCTTGACACTGCTACACCTTCAGTACCCTGTTCTGGGATGAGCACTGTGGTGAAGAGACTTTCTTAGCATTGGTAGCCAACGCTCTTATTCTTGCCCTTTTTCATCAGTGGCAGGAACAGCAAACACAGCGCTCTGGCTCAGATACAGTTTCCTGGTACCAGCACACCTTTCCATCTCCTCACGCCTGCTTCTGCGCCCCTTGCCTGTCAGCCCATCTCACCTACTTGTCTTGTTGAAATCGCACTCTTCCTGGCTAACTCTTCTCAACCACCACCATAAGGCTGTGAGCTTTTGATGATCATCTGCTGCTTTGTGACTGAATTAAATATGCTTAATTTTGAATGTGTTTTTAAAAGATAAATTAACTAAAATACAATGATGCAGATGCTGCAATTCACTGACTCAAAGAGAAGAAAAAAGCACAGGGGCTGGAAGGGGATTCAAAGGTTCAACAGCATATTCTCCTGGGCTACGGCAGGATCAATCATACCAACACAATTCCTGACAGATATTTATTTAACCTGTTTCCTAAGCACATCAGTAAGGAAGATTCCAGAGATTCCATTGTCAGCCTGTTCTCTATTTAACTGAGCTGTAAAGACAGAATTTGCTTGAGTTCAGAGTCTAATTGCTTTTGCTGCTACCACTACTCCAGATTGCTAAAGTAGATGGTATTTCAGACACCTGCTATACATAATCCTTTTCTGTTTCATGGTTTTGATGAGCCTATGCTTCCTGCATTGAAATTTGAAGAGAACTGAACTGCGCTATCTTTTGTTAGTGAAGTAAACAAATATCCAAACTGTGTCCTCAATAGATTGCTCAGCCAAGTCTTGGGAAACAACTTGGAAAGTCATAAGAGTGCTGGGGAAGAGTTAGCAATTAGGACCTTCATTAAAAAAACTCCAAAACCACCAACAAAAACCCCCCAACTTTCCGCACGCACTTGCACTGTTGCAGCCTTCAGTCAGAGGTGGTGGTGAAGTTTTATGCTCCCTTCAGGCTTGATTCTTTTCAGTCTGATATGTTCTCAGTATATTCTTGTGTTTTAGTCCAGTCACCTTTCAGGGATATCTAATCAGAATCCTTTAGTTCTTAAGTTTACTAAGTATGAGACACACCCCAGCACCCCCCCCCCCACTAAACCTTAGGGCTACTCAGCTGGGGAGGAAACACAGGTAATTTATTCCGTAAGGTAAAACTGAGATGTGAAATTCCAGTTTTCAGAGCCTGAAATCTAGCTTCATTCTCCTTGCTTCATAGTAGTTGAATTAAGCATTGCCTGAATGCTTGCAGGCCAGTGATAAAGTAAATATATTGAAGTGTAGAGAATGTAGGAGATTTCAGTGTTTAGTAAAATATTATGTGCAGCTCAAGTAAAATTACATTGTTTTGTTACCTTGACTTGTAGATTTTGGTGGTTTTTTGTGTGGTTTTTTTTTTTTTCTTTTTCAAGGAAATGCTAAAGATATTTAATTTGGAAAAAGGCTGTTTGGATGTGTTTATCTGCAGGGAGGAGGAGTAATTTGTATTGGAGGAGGAAAAAAGATATCAGAGTGGGGTTTAAAAAAATGAAATGGAGCAAAAGAGAAGAGCAGAAGTGTAGTCGTTTAGAATGGGATGGGATTTTTTTGTTGCTGTTGTTAAATAGAAAGCTGTTTGGAGAAGGACTGGAGCCGGCATTTCAGGAGAAGCCAGAAGGTCACAGACCCAAGGTGAGAAGTCTGACATCCTAAATGCTTGAGAACACTCAAGAGTGGGAGAAAAGTGCCCAGGAACTGACAAATGGAGGAGAATTGTTTGCTTACATGTTCGTATCTCGTGCACTTTGAAAAGAGGGACTTCTTTTAAACTGGGAAGTTATTTTGTGCTTCAGTTCCCAGCTCTTCTAGAGTTGGTAATATCGGGATGGGTACGTGTCCGGAGCTCCGGAGGAGAACCGTGTTCAAGGGTCGGCCGCTCCTGGCAGGGCTGCACCCTCTGGGGGGTGACGGGGCTCCGTCACCCGCAGGGTTCTGCTGGAGGTACCGGAAAGCGCTGACCTGGCCGGAGGAAAACGGCCGGTGCTGGAGCTGCGGGAAGCCCGAGGGGTGTACGAGGGGTGTAGGAGCCGCACGCCGGCAGGCAGGACCCGCCGGGCGCCCAAGGGGGAGCCCCCGTGGCCGCCGGGCGCGCGCGGGACGCAGGAGGCGCGGGCGGGCTGACACCGCCGCCTCAGCGCCTCGGGCCGGCCAGCAGAGGGCGCCAGAGCGCAAGGCGGGCGGCGGCTGCGCCGGGGCGGGAGCGCGAGCGCGGCCCGAGCGGCGGGAACGGCGTGAGCGGGCTGAGGGACCCTTCCATCTCCCTTCAGTAACCGCCTCTGGGCTAGTCCGTCATCGCTGGCACCGCGCTGGAAGGGACTAGCGGCTGGTGTGGTCCAGCCCGAGTGACCGCAGCATCCTTTCATGTACTTACAGAAGAATGTTTTGGTTAATAACTATGTGCAGTAAAAATGAGGCTATGTGTGTTTAAAGTTAGGAGGATGAACGGTTTCATGTAGTTTATGTATATTACTTTTACGAGTAAGAACTTAAAATCTGAAAGAGATCTCTCTTTTCAGTTGTGAAATTGATTTTTTTTCTGCCTTCATGAGCAGTATAGACTAACCCAACAAATAATACAAGATTATCATAATCTATTTGATTTTTGTCATAAAACCACGTGTTTGATCTGTGAGGAGAGATGTTTAACCTGTTAAAGGATTTGATGAGCTAAGAATTATGGAAAGCTTTTTTTGGATAACTAATCACTTGTTGGCTTTCCAGTTATCTTCCTGAGAAAACAATCCCAGAAAATGGTCTTTACATTTAAAGTAAGGCAATATTTCATGCAAGATCCTCAGCTACGTTCAATATACAGCTGAAGTCCCAGTAACTTTAACAGGGTCAGGGTTTTATTGGAACGTGTCTTTCGTATTATCCTTCATAGATCTCTCACTGTCTGGAAGAAGCAATGAAGGATATACAGGGCAGTTTATTTACCTGCCTAGTGGTGTCAAAATGAGCAAAGTACTTGGAAGTTCAGTTCAATTACTTTTAGAAAAGATTTTGTTATAGATGGACATCAAAGCTGCAATTTTAAGGGAATGAACCATGAGAAACTATGCATATATCCAAAGTGTGTGTGTTTCTAAATATCTTGTGTTTCTTAAGGATTCACCAAGTATCCAATCTGATTACCTACCTCCTGCCTTGTACTAAAATGTTAAATGAAACGGTTGAATAGAAATCTCAACTCTTTCCACCTTTTCTTTTCTCCTATGCCCATACAAATTCTGAGAGTTTTTCCTTTCTGGTAAACAGAATCTGAAGCACTCAACTCTAGGTACTTCTAGTATGTGATACACTTTGACATTCCAGCTACTGGAGGATGAAACAATACTTTGTGTGTGGTTTGTTTTGTTAACAACAGTAATAGATTAGTCACATAGCTTTTGTGGATAAAAAGGCTGAGTAATTTAGCTTGCTGGCAGGACCCTCCCCTAGAACAAGGCTTGTCCTGTTTTATATATAATAGACAGTTTAGTTTGCCTTTATCTTGGTAGGGGGAATTTTTCTTGAGGTCCACAAAGTTTGGATTTTAAGGGTTATTCTTTCTTTTTATAGTGTCCTTCTAATTTTCTTAGTATTTAATTAAAATAATGTTTCGGTGTTTAGTAATTCCAGTTTCCTTCTTTTCAACGCACATTTTAATATAATAACAGCAGATAGTTTTTATACAGTTTTCATTTTTATGAAAATATTAGGAAATGTATATTTCAAACTATAATGTATGGAATGCTTAAGTGAACTTACTTTTCACCTTTAAGAAGATAGAAGCCTCAAAAGCCTTCTATAGAAGACAATGTTTTTCTTAAACTTTTTAACTTCATAAGCATCACAGTGCTTATGAAGCCTCTTGTTTTCAGTAGGAATTTTTGTCCTTTCTACCAAGAGACAAAATAGGAAGAAAGCCTGGTTTGGCATCAAGTTTTTAATAATGCCTCTTCTTGCATTTACCTCCTTGACATATCAAAGATAGAGATCTATACTCTCCAGTCAGTCAGAATGTCTTTGAAAAGCACATAAGGTGATGGGGTTTTTTGGACGTAGTAGCAGATGGAACCTTAGATGAAACTTCAATGAAAAAAAAAATTGTTTAATGAGGTTATTGTGTTTGGCTATGTTTAACCTAATTGTTTCTCCAGTATACCTGTGCAGCAAAAGGCCATTTAAGGTTGTACACAGCAAAATTAATTCCATACGTTTTTCTATCTGTCTTAGAGAACTTAGGATATAGTATATAGCATAGTATCTTTTCCATGAATCTTGGCTAGTCCCTGAATAAGGGAAAGCAGAAAAATTTTCTGTACAGGAAACTGATGTGTTAAGACCACACTTCCCATAGTTATATACAAAATGGTCAGGCATATTTTCAGTGTGTCTGTCATTTAGAGCAAATCAAGTAAGTGATTGATTTATAGAACTTAGGCATGTGTTTTACATCCAGCTGTAAATGTTATTAACAGAACTGGTGATGTTAGGGCCATACCTATGGAGATTCTGCCTCCTTGGTAGACAAATTGCTGCTGCAGTGTGGGTAAGCTGGTTTTGGTCAGTGCTTCACTTGACAAGTCAAAAAATTCTGCTCATAACATATAAACCCTTTGATAACCATCACACTTTGTATGGTTTCTATTTGGGTCAGAGTTTTCAAAGTTTAACTTGACTTGTCATCAATATCATGACTTTTGTTGCTGCTTATGAGAATTCCAAAAAGTTATCTTGAGTCTACAGTTTCCCAGCCTCCATATTCTCATCTTTTACTTCTGTGGAAAAGCATGAACCAGCTTTCTAGCTGTTTTCAGGAAAGCAATTTATGGGAGCAAGACTTTGATGTTTTTGAAATGTTACTGAATTCTTTTACCTTCCTGAATAAGGAGAGGATTGCTAATAGATATCTGATTTTCATGATGCAAAATGATTCTGTTTTTTTTTACTTCTTAGTCCTGAAACTGACTGAAAAAAACCTGACCTATGGAAGTTCTGGATAAGATTTTTATCTGCCTTGCTTACCCCCCTCTAAATATCTTGTCTCTGCTGATAATGTTCCATAGAATCTAGCATCTCAGATGCATATCAGGCTCTGCCTTTAGATTGGTGTGAGATCACTGAATAATTTGTCATGAATCAACACAATATTTTTTTTTTTCTTGAAATTTAGGGAAGAGTGCTATACCAATTAAGAGGCAGTAAAATACTATGCTTTTGAATCTGGAGCTGTGACAGATAGCAAAGCATTATTTAGTGAAGAATTAAGATTTAGCAATTCAACATCACACTTTTTTTTTTTGTCTAAAAAGTATATATTTTAAAACCAATACACTTTTTTTCCTTTGTTTTGTCATCTCCTGTTGTGGGGGTTTTCTTTGTTTTTTGAACTCATAAACTTCCTATCCTTTATGTACTGGACACTGAGAGTGAAACTGACAGTATTAATGAAGTGCAAAAGCTAATTTACTGTATTTTGTCTGAATTTACTCTGGTATCCACTCGAGTGAAGAATTAATCTTGGCGATATGATGATATATAATAGTGTTGCACTTGGGAGCAGTGCAGTTACATTTCTCTTATTTAATTATCATGTCAAAGAGAGGAGAGTGGTCTCCCTTTTCATGTGGTGTGGTGAGGTTATACTGTGAATTTTTCATGCCCACAAATCTAAGCATATTGCTTCTGTAGGATTGAGAAATCAGAGGACAGAGCACATACAGTATTGGAGCAGGAAAATTAAATATTTCAGTACCAAAATTTCTACTTGCTAGAGCAGATAAAAGGAATAGGAAGGATGCAGAGGTGAAGATGACAAGAAATAGTCTAGCATAGCATAATAGCTTGTAACTAAAAGGGGAGGGAAAGATAAGGAAAGAGATTTGGTTCATAATTCTGGAATATTTTTCATACCACATGTTAAATTTGTGCTAGCAGTAAGTAACTTACACTCTCAAACTGGGTGGAACAGTATGTTGGAATGAGCACTAGACAAAACATCCATGGTAGAAAATTATTGGCTAAACCCATTTTCATACCTAATGGCTGTTTATTTGTCTACAATTAGTAGTTGTAAGGATGATGTTTTTATATGTATAAGCTGCTGCCTTTTAAGAATTCTGTAATTTAAGGAATGCAATCAGACTAACTTTTTTTCCTTAAACTAATTCCTCCCAACACTTTGTTCCAGGGTTCAGATGGAGAATTAGCTAATCTGTATTGAGGCCTTTCAAAAATCAAATAATGCTATGCAGGCGCTCTATTTGTTTTATTTATTTATTCTGATGAATCCTGCTTGAAATTTCCATTGTTTAGATGGCAAAGAAATAAAATAGAAAAATAGTTTTACTGCTGCTTTTTACCCCCCATAGTTGTCACACTGCTATTTATTCCTAGTCTGTAGGCAAACTGTTTAGGTGACATTATTTTATTTTATTTTTGTTGTTAAACTATGACTACCCTTTTAGTTTATTTTGATTTAAGAATTAATCTTGATGAGCGGAAAAATCTTGCACAGCTAAATGATGTAATGTTTTTCATTCCCATTTGACTAATCCCTGAAGAAAGGTAAAGGAGTTTGCAACTTTCAAATTTCAAGAGAGTCCTGAAGAAAAATGGGACAACAGGTTAATTGTGCTATTAGATCACAGAAATGGTTATCTATATGTTTATATGCTATTAGTATTACTCAATCATCTCATGGAGTTACTTGTATATTGAAGACACAGTGGTTTGACAGTGCTGGAATAGAAGCTGAACCTTTCCCAGCTGTAAGCAGTAATTTCTTAGCCCATTTGTATGAGGGAGGTTGATGTGCATATGCTGCCTAAATTATGTGTATCTGGAAAGGTTTCAGTAAATGCTCATTGCAAACGTTCTTGACTCATGAAGTTGTGTGTGTAAAAGAAGACAGGAATCATGGGTACAAGAGAGAAATAGTCATAGAAGCGATATGGCTTTATCCCTGGCAGGAAGTTATTTGGGAGAAAAAGCTAATTTCCATTAGACACACAGAGATGCTATGTAAGAAAATTACTGCTTCCAATTTCTTTCTGTTCTGCTCAAGGAAAAGGTATGTGGTATATATACCTTTCTTACAAATAAAGAGGATTGCCTCACAAACATATCTGACTCATCTAGACAGTTACTTCTCCCTACCAGAAACAGTCAAGGAGAGTTGCCCAGCTGTATGGGCAAAGGGGGCAGCAATGTACTCTCTTGGGTTTGAACAAACATCCACCTTGAAAGAATATAAACTTATTGTGATTTAATAAGTATTTTGGTTCCCTCTGACACTGCATATGATGACATAGCTTATGAACACAGGCACTAAGGATCTGTAATATGTCCAATCCTGATATCAAGATTTAAAAATTGGCAGGAAAAGACATATCTAACTCCATTCACTCTAGGAAGCAGAAAAGGAAAAAAAAATATCTTGCAATAGCCTTTTAACTAGATTACCTACAGTTTTCTGAACTGTTACTCAAATGTAATAGCCCATATATGGAAGTTTTGATTTCTGATACTTAGAGATTAAGTATTATTTAATTCTAAACTTCATTTACCTGAGAATACATGAGATATCCTGAAGCACTAATACAGAGATTGTTTTAATACAACACAGTTGCAAGCCCTTGTCCTATTTTCATAACCTTTGCAGTCATAAGGTTGGTCATTCAGACTAAGTGAAGGAGCTATTAGTATCCTGTTTAATGATAATTGAAACAATAGAAAACACTGCCTGAAGTACAGGCCTGTGTGACAGGATTAGTTTGAGAGCTAAACTGTATGTCTCTGTGGATTTTTTTTTTTTTTTCCTGGAATCTGGAAAACATTGCTCGCTATTGAGTTTTAAAAAGAAAGGCCAAAAAGTGCACTTAGTTCAGTCTTGAACTTAGCAAAGTGTAAAAACTTGAGAATAGGTAGGCTTCCCACAATTAATGTTTCAGATCTTCTGAAGACAAGGAAGTTGACTGGATCCACTGTGACCAAACATTCTCTGCTACATAAGAAAACAATTTTTCCCATCCTCTCTCTCAAAAAACGCTAAAACCTGAGCTTAAATATGAAGATCAAAAAGTAATAAAAATAAAGCAATTTCTTTAAAGATGTTTAAGAACATGTATGTAATGTAGCACCCTCTAACCCTCTCTTGATTTGGTCTGAACAGAAATTGTAATGTTTGGAAAAAATCTAATGACACGAATTGTTTTAAGTTATTTACCCAAGAATAGAGTTTCCTGATAATCACACTGTAACATGTTATTACTACCACTTTATATGCTTTTAATCAAATTAATTTTTACACACCAGAATTGTTATTAAGTATCATACTTGTATCACTTGTTCCTTGGGAGCAGTCATAGCAGTGCTGATAGTAATCAAGGAAAATGGAACAACTGCATTATATCGAGTCTTTTTGATGAAACTGCTCTATTTCATGAGTCAAACTGCAAAACTTACAACTCCTAAAAAATAGTATGCAGTAGAAAAGTAAAGAAAAGCATCAGAGCTTCAAACCAAAATTAAAGTTTCAGTGATTTGTATGGCTTCCAAAGGTGTTGCATGATAGCCTAGTTGTTAGCTGTAAGAAAAGTAAATCGGTTTCCTTAGTGCATGGGTTTTGTGAAATGTTTATTTTTCAACATGGGAATTATCAGACAGGGCTGGATTCCAGACAGCTGGGCAGATGGTTCTTTCTTTTCAAATTGGGTTGTGCCAACAAAGAGAGACAGCTATACAAATGTTAACCCCTAAGGGATAGAGAAATCTCTGTCAATCTTCCCCCTCCACTCCCCCCCACAACTATTCATTTGAAAAGAAAAGCAAAATAACAATTTTGATCTAATTACTGAAAAATATTGTTTTTTAAGTTAAGTTTTTAAACTTTGGCTTTTCAAAAATAATCGTGTTTAGAAATTCAATGCAGTTGATTAGCTGGTGTTTAACATGTAGTCATGTAGATACCTAAGCATGAAAAAACCAAATTTACCTCAGGTCAAGTACATATCAATTGCAGCATCTTGAAGATGCTAATATATATTTAAGAGAAGTGGTTAGTAACTTGCTGCAAAACTGATTTGTGCATGGACTCTAAGTAGATTTATTTTATGTTTGAATTCATTTGGTTTATATACTTTAGCAAGACTGAAATTTTGAAGTCTTGCCTAAAAATAACTACTTTAGGATATAGACCTAAAATCTCATGACCTTGGAAAAAGAATTTTGAGAATTGCAGAAGTTTCATCTGAGTGTCAGGATTTAGTTTTCCTTGTAAGGTAGTAATTTAAAAACAAAACTTTAATTCTTTGAAATAGCTTTAAAATAAATTTCAGATTCTCTTCTGTGCCCATTCAAATGAATGTTGTTACTTTTTCTAGTTTTGAAAATACAAAAACAGTTTTCTTCTTATCTGGATTTTTAGGTGGGCTTTTATTTAGATAATAGAGGCTTGACTAACAGGTGTAGAAGGGACATTTAATTTTTTGTTGAGAAAGAGGAAGTCTGAGATACTGCAGACAGAACAAGCAATTATTGTTTGTCATTATTTGTGAAATAGAATGAGAGAGGAAAATTATTCAGGCAGCAGTTGATGCAAAGTTTAGTGGTTCTAAACAGAGTTTTGCATACAGCATTTGAAAAATAGATAACACTCCTTCCTGGTTTTTAATATGCTCTCATTTTGGTTGGAAATAAGCTAGCTGTAGTGCACCCTGAGTGTTTTACTGAGTTCCCCACCTTATGCAAAGAAAAAAGTATCCTTTGTACATAGAATGATTTGCTTTAGAAACAACAATACCTGGTTTATTGTTCAGGAGAATAACTCTTGAATGAATGGCTACATATTTAATAAATGGACATTTTAGTGCCCTTCTCCAGGTACTTTCTCCCATTGCTTCCAATACGTCTAGATAAAGAAGTGAGGAGCAAGCTACTGTGATTCTGTTTTTCTGCACATGGCTGGACTTTAAAAAAAAAAAAATTCTGCCTGCTGTCATAAGGAGATATATCAGTATCATGTCCTAATTTCTGATTTCTCTGTTTTGAGAGAGTAACCTTGATACTTTGTCACATACTTCCAGATTTTTCTTGCCAACAGTTTCCTAAATTATTAGTTTAATTGTATTATTTTATCTTTATTATACTTTTTCCCCCTCATTCTGCCCACAGAAATAAATGTGAATCTCCAAAGTGCTAGTTTTTTTACTTTGATGAAGAGACACTCCATTTATTTCCATCACATTGTGTATTGGTGAAGTAGCAGCCAGCTAGAGAAAGGAGAATGAGTTGTACATTTAAGAACAAATTCAGAAAATTGTCACTTTGTAACAAGTAATCTCAGGTCTTGTGATTGGAAATGGGATTCTTGTGGCCAGAGTGAAATTTAAAATATTTATGCTCAAGTGAGGTGATCATAATCTAGAAAGTTTATCTACTTGAAAGTTTATCTACTTGAAAGTTAAGTTTTTCTTTATGTTGGTAAAGCAGTATTAACAAACAATGTCAAAAGTATTCACTCATTTTTTTCCCTGGTTCTCATGCTTCTCATAAAATTTTACTTTTTATAAAAAGTCCTTTTTCTAGAATAGCAGATATACGCGCTCCTAAAAATGCCAGTTTTAATTAAAATTTAACTAGAAACATTCTAAATTGAAGAACTGTGACAGTTGGATTTGTTCTTATCAATTATGTGTCATAGTGAAGGTTTTGCCACATAGCAGTTTGGAGAAAACTGAGATTTACTGCCTTTCAATATATGTTGAAAATGGTAGAGCTCAGAAGATTCTCTGAAGAATCTGAATAATTTTTTTATTTAAATTTGAAAAATTGTGCTTAAATTCCTACCCCACTGAAGTTTCTGTGAATTTTGTTATTCATTTCAGCAGGATAGCTAGTCTTTAACTCTCCCCACAGATATGGGTACAGCACCTATGTATTTATATGGGAAAATGTTAATGAGATGTGTGGACAGGATAGTAGGAAAAAATTAAAATGGTGCTGAGATATTTCAGAACATTTATAAATGCTGCAGTAATAACTGAGTTTTATGCAACTATGTACATTTTTGAGATCATGGGATAATTTACTGCATCACAAGTAGTAACTTCATACTTGTAGTTCTTCCCTATGCATATGTTAATCTTGTTTCTTTAACCACTTATCTATTAATATTGGTCAATGAATAACAGCTTGGAAAACACTAGAAATCTGTTTTTTCCCCAACAAGACAAAACTTCAGAAATCAGAATAAAATGTGAGAGTGGTTAGAGTTGGATGGTGTTGCGGTTCCTTGGATTTAATTTCATTTGAGTGTAGGTATCAGTCTTACTACCAGATAACTAGCATAGTAATGAGAATTCCATATATTAGTCTACTCAGTTTCCATTCTTTGTATATCTCCTATAGCAATTGCATATTCATATTTTTGAAAGATAGACTTTGCAGGATGGATAAGTTATTTTTGTATTCAGACACAAATGTCATGCCTTTTTAAAAAAATTATTTACCTTTTCAGAAGCTTCCAATCTAAGCTTAACCCCTGGACTTTTAAAATAAAAAATTATGTTGATGAAGAAAGTTGATGCTTTACTTGGTTTCAGTATTCAATTAATTGAAAGTGTAAATCTTTGACTTAAACTGCTTAAGTCAGTTTGGAAAATTTTTTTGAGCCAAAAACCCAAGGAAAACTGTAGCTGTTGTGAAGCTTAAAAAAATAGCTTCAGCTAGCTCTTCAAGGTTATTTCACAGTAAAAAGCTAAATTTGAAATGCTAAAAAAAATTAACACGGTGTGGAAATGCTGCAAAATAATCTTACATAAATGTTATTTACAGTTAGTATGAGGGAGGAGGGTTTATTGTCTAATTAAATAATTATTTGGATGCAAGCTGAAATTGCATTAGGTAATAAAGTTTTCTTGAAGGACAAATTAAAAGAATCTAGATATTAAAGCCTTATTTACAGAAAATACGAACAGTACAGAACGTAGAAGGAAGTTTTCTAGTTTTAGCATTATGTTTGTTAGTTTAAATATCACCCTCACTAGTAAATACCTAGATTTAATGTTTAATTTAAGTTTTCTATCCTTTCATTGTGCTGGTTTTTTGTTTCTGGATTCTGCTAGCCTCACTAACAGGGTATATATAGTACTAAGAATCAACAGTATATTAATTATAATGTGGCATTCATTGAAGGTGGCAGGGATAGAATATGAAATCTAGCCAATTATTTAAATATTAGAAACATTCTATATTGTTAAAGCTCTTCTGCAGTGTTTGCTTTACACCTTCTCTTATATTCTCTTGGCTTTACAGCAGAGGAGTTCATCTTGTAGCTGTTGAGTGGTTCAGATGTCCCGGCTGCATCAGGTGTGATGTGTAGCACTAGGCTTGTGCAGCCAGGTTTTGGATAATCTGAATTCCTGGTTTTTGAAGAAGTGAATAAGCACAGACTGCTGAGGGTTGGGTTCACTTGGAACCTGCCCACATTTCATCTTTGTGTTTACACATCCTATAATATTTTACTATTTTTTTTTTCTTACCAGGGCATCTTTTACTCTGAGTGGCACCAATCCTCACCAGAACTTTATAACCTTCAGTGATATCTTTCTAAAATTTCCCTCCTTTGCTAAGCATGAACAGCACACCTATGCAGTTATACCTGCAACGGCTGCATTTTAATATCCTTTTGATTATTTCACCTTGATAAATTAGCTTTTAAAATTTATATCTTTGAAATGATTTTTTTTTTTTTTAAAGTGGAGGTTATTCTGCTCCAAAACAAACATGAAGATTTACTTACATAGCATCAGAATGGGTTACGGGAGTGGGAGAAGCCATGTGTATCTCAGAGACTATGCAAATGCTCTATAGTCATTCCAATCCTTCCAGTTCCTGCTGCAGTGTCTAATACTCTCATTAGAGTACAAAGAATAGGAGGAGAGAAAAGGACACCTAGGGAGGGTGAAACACCTTTTCAGATCTTTTTCTTTAATACAGTAAAAAATTGCCCCAGAAAATATGATGGGTATCTTACGTTGAGGTAAATGTAAGTGATTGTTTTTTATACTGTAACCACAGCACTTACTGTATCTTTTTAATTTGCATATTTTTAATTTACTTTAGTAGAAAATGAATCCTAAGAGTTCCATCAGCTCATTTCCAATTTTATTTGGTTATGTGAGTTATAACTGTGTGTTTATGTTTAATGTAAGACACATTATAAATACTAATAGATTTGTTCTGCTAGCAAATATTTCAAGTCAAAATGTTTGCATTTTGGATGTGATTATATTCTCTCTTGAATACATACGAACAACTATGCATTATCCCATTCAAAATACTGCACTAACTTGTAAATATGAATAAAATAGAATTTAATGTAATATCAAACACTGTAGAGCACTATTTTATTTTCAGATAGCCTCATAGTCTTAAATGACTTCAACAATCAGTGTAGCTTTTCTTATTTTGGACATTGCTGCTTGACTGTTTTTATTTATTTATTTGAACAGCCAACTTGACATTAGTTTTGGCCTACGCACTCTCCTTTTATTGCACAAATTATTTCTGTAAACTGCTTGTCAGCATGTTATGATAGCATACTCTGATTTAACTCATGATAGTAGTAACCAGTATCCATCCTGCCCTATTCCTCTCTTTTTTTCAAATGGTTTTTTTCTTTATATCCTATAGGCCTGTTGGCTGTGAAAGTGCCTTTTTAAGATTAAATTCTGTGAGCTTGCTTATACTCGAGCTTTTCTCTCCTGGCCTTGGTGTGTGGTAAAATAAAAAATCAGATGGAATGACACCAGGTAGTATTCTTAATTTACGTATGCTTTTCATTTCACACTTACACCGTGGTTTTTATGCTCAGTGCTGCAAATAGAGGAATCATTTCATTGCTGTTGGAGTAGAGTTTAGGCCAATTTTCTACTGAAACAGGTTGGGGCAGGGCAGTGTATAGAAATTTGCATTGGTATAGCTTTCTGTACCTGGAAGAATAATTTTGGCATCTTTAGCAATTACTAAGTATATTGTATTTGAAAGTCAAGCATCTTCTTTCTACATTATCTTCATAGGCTTTTTGCTCTCTAGACTTCCACTTGTTTTCAAGTGTTCCCTACTACAATGGTTTTACCTTATTTTGCTGTGTGATGATTTCTGAGAGTCTCTCAATTTTGATTTCTTTGATCTAGCCTAAATTATTAAGAAGAAACAATTGTATGTTCTTAAATAGAGAATGTGGAGGATTGGTCCTAAGTTTTGCTGTTTGGTTACCTACAAAGCTTTGGTTGGAACCAGAAGAGAGGTTGAGGGGCGGGTTGGTTTGTTTTTCTTAAGATCAGAAAAAAGGAGATTCATGGTTTTTCTTCAGTGTTGGTAAAATCGTTCCTTGATGTTGTGAATGCCTATATCTGATTGGGTAACTTTTCGGTAAACACCTGTTTCTTAAGTTTCTGAGACCCCACTCTCAGGACTTACCATTTGCTTAATCCAAAGAAATAGAATGCTCATCCTGAGTTACTTTGTTTTGATGCAGTTCCCAATCCAATTAGCAACCAATTAGAAATGAGAAGACTTACTTTCAGATCCTTAGTTAAAAATAATCAATAGGATATATGTTAAAATTTCAAATCACGTTATTTTGATACATGTGTATGTCTTCAGTTTTTTTATAAAGGTCAAGTATTGTGGCAGAATTGGTGGTTGATTTTATTGTGAAATTGAATTTAAATATTTTTTCACATCTGAACACAATATGGGATTAGGACTGTTGCTTAGAAGAACTGTTAGTATACTTCTGAATGATAGAAAATTTAGTTTACTTGACTGTACTGGCAAGTCAGTTAGCAGAAAAGCTAAAAAAACCCCCATAACCTGCAGGAAGATGGCTTGACCTTCAACCAAGCCAGTGTGATGTCTTTTAACTAACTCTACAACTGGCAAAGCACTAATGAGAGATTTGTCCAGTACCTTCATTTCTCCTGATTTAGGTTGTTAAATAGACATTTTCACTTTATTTCTATAATTTAATATTATATCTCCTTTTCTGTGCTGCTTTCTTTAGGACTCTTAGAGCTTTTAGTACTGATGAACTGACTCCTTTGTTGTAAATAGACCAAGTCTTGATAAATGTAAAGGGAGTTCAATTTTTAAAAATTAAAATAATGGAACTGAAAAGTAAAAATACAGCACATTCTTACTGTGTACAAATAGCAACGCCTTGGGCAAGGGAAAAGAGAGTTCTTGTCCTAGGATGGTTTTGGTTGAATACATCTAAAAATAGGTGTCTTGAAAAAGAAGTGTCAACTCAAGACCCTATTACATTTCAAGAAAAATACTTGTTTTCATTTGATGCTAGCATAAGTTCATGGAAGTTGTTAATCTACAATTTGTACATTCAAAATTCTTTGAATTATCAAATTGGCCAGCTATGGATTGATTTCAAGAGGATCCAAAAAGTTCTAGACCAAATTTTTCATCTAAAACCTGGGTCTTAAAAAATAAAAATTCAAGCTTTGAGCGTTTTGTTACTTGGAAATGTTGACTTTCTCATTTTTGCCATAGGTATGATTTTTTTCTACAATTTGGTTTGTTTTTTTTGTTGTGAGGTTTTTTTTCCTCCCATCCTTAACTTTCAGTGAAGGATAAGAAAGTACAGAAATCCATATAGTTTCCCAATTAACGAGGTTTCTCTTTAGTAATTGAGGTAAACCTTCCTATTGTGTGCAAATGTCATCTTGTGCTAAATTTCTAGAGTTTTGACATTACACAGAAATGCTTTTGGAGAGAAAATTTTCCTACTTCTGCCTGTCTTCTGAAATGTTAATGGTAAAAGCAAGACTGTTCCTGAGCAACAGTTGACCTCTTAAAAATGCAGCTGCTTGGGAGAAAAAAAAATCCAATGAAAACATCTTGTGGAGAAGTCAGACACGTCGGAAAATACCACTGGAGTAAGTGAAAATGTCAGTTCTAATAGCGCTTTGGGTTTACTGGCTCTAGGTCCATATGCTTGCTTCTGAAGTTTTACGCTGAATGCTGGAGGCACTGGATGAAGAGGTGAATGTTGCTCCGAGGTATTCCTGGGATGAATAGCTTGTGGTAGTGCTTTTTGAGGACACAAATTTCTCAATTATCTATGTAGTGTTCTGATATGTCCCTAAATAACGAATCTGAATACTGTGTGTTGCCCTTCTTTGGGTGTTTTATCAGACTTCACTTCTGCTTTTAAAAAACAGATATTATTATTAAGTGTGCAAGCAGTCTAGGGAAAAACCAAGAAAATCTAAAATGAGGTAAGGTAAATCAAAAGCCTAAGCAAGGTTCAAATGTGTAATTATAGAGAGCTTCTTCCCTCTTTCGTTAAAAAGCCTTTTATTTATTTGAGTGAAGTATTGCAAAATCAAGTTTTGAATGAATAGTTCATGGCAAAATGTTGATTTTATTAGTTAATATTTAAATAACATCACAGGTTTCAAAATGAAAGCACTTGTTTTATTCAAGTAACAAAATTAGATTAAACTGTTAAATCTTAGCAAAAGATTCAATGATATTTGTGGAGAGAAGGATTTCCTCTGAAGAGGGCAATCTGACAAGAAAATTAATGCATCCCTGAGAAGGAATCATGAGACTTTGGCAGCAAAGTGTCTTAGGAAAGGGGGATCTTGAAGACACTTCATTTGCAGGCAGTGAATCTTATTTACCTAAGCTGAGTGCTTTGTTCTTGCAATCACAGCAGTCCTTCCAAGAAGCAAAGAAGAAATTCACCAAGCAGGGAACAGTCTTGCTACACAAAGTCATTTTCCTTTCTGAAGTGTTTGAGTGTATAATCAGGGAGAGAATAGTCCAAGAAATATATTTTTGATCAATAGAAACAAAGTAAAGCTGTCTGAAAATTCTATACCTTTTTCTCCCACTTTTCTATTAGTGCAATAGAAGACAGGCATAAAATCTCAATTGCAGAATTTCATTAAACTTGTTTGTGCCAGGTAGAAGTCCAGAACCTCAGTTGAACATGTGAAAACATCATTGGTCAACAAGGAGTTCCAGATGTACTGGAATATCCCATCTTTATAAATTGTAGTATCTCACCTGACCTAGGAGTTGTGGATTCTGCTGGCCTCTAAACATAAAGTAAAATGAACCTGTGTAGCCAAAAGGAATAGTGTTATGAAGATATCTTGGGACTGGCAGGGGCTATAATACTTAATTGAAGTCCTTTGTTATTATATGAGTCTGTGGTTATTTGAAGGTAGTACTGAGTAAATGATAAACATTTTTCTACATTAGAGTAAGTCATTTAGTTTTCTGTTGGTGTAAATTAAATGAAAATTTATGTCCTGAAGTGGTTTAAAGATGCAAGAAAGGGCACCAGTATTTGAGTTTAGCAAACAAATTGTTAAAAGTGTTTGTTCTAGAGTGAAGTAGTTAAGGATTCATAGGAGTATGAAGTTGCTGATTACTACCTGCTGGCATTGTATTTTGTATTCTAAGATAATAATGAAATAGGCTTTCTGCCTTAGCATTCTTTACATTTATGAATATATATAAATGAATAAATTTCATCAACTTCTACAAGGACAGTGAAGAGGCTATGATAGCACTGATCCAGGGACCTCAGAGGTTTACATAAACATTAGTTGGCAATATGTCATTAAAAAATGGATCTTAGGGCTAGAATTGGGGGGGGGGTGGTGGTGGTGTAAAAATCATGTTTCAGAGGTCTAAGAGCTTACTTTAAAAATCTACAATGTGTTTTTTCTGAACTTAGCACTCATTTTTCCCCACTCATAGTTCTAACTCAATAGTAATGTGATGAAAAAGTATATAATATATCACTGAATTATTGCTGCTTATGCTTTACTGACACTCAAGACACCAACAGTCTTCAAAGGAAGACTCCGGTACTACTTTATAAGAAATTCCTGGTTTATATATTTTATATATAAATATTTTGCATATATTTTTTTTTAATTTTGAGAATGAAGTTCCTTTTGACTCTTGTGCAAAGTCTCGTTGCTGCTTAGCAAGTATTCTGCCTGTTAGTATGCTGAAAAGATAGGTAAAATCATGGTATTGTAGATGCCAGTAATATATGAATATGCATTTCATTGTTGAGTGGACAAGGGCAAAAAGCAGAAGACATGGTGAGGATCAGATCTGTTATGTTTGTAGCACAAAGAAAATGGAGGTAATGAAATGAGTGGATGTAGGCAAACTATGAAAGGTCATGGGATAAACATAAATTCAGAATATATTGCCTTTCAGCAAAACATTTCACAGAGTGTTTACTGGAAGAAAATCTTCCTTGTGCAATTTGAAATACAGCAAAGGTATTGGGTATTAACTGTATCATGCTAATTTGTAAATCCTTGTAAAGTGATTCTGTAAGTCAGTCCATCAGCTCGCACTACCTGCTTAAGGAGTGATCCTTAGAGGTACGTGAGGTTACAGTGTTGATTTTACTTAATCACTTAAAAAATGTGGAAGGAGTATGTATTTTTAAGTTTGAAAAAACCTGAGGGCAATATACCTATCATGTTTTGATCTTATCATCTTAACCTTAAACCTACAGTATAACCAACAGAACATAAGATGACAATCTTCGACCTATCTGTATTGTTAGTTTTATTTTGGGGCTTAAAAATCAACACACAACTGTGTGAAAATTAATTGTATTATATTGTTTTGTCTGATCCACTAAAAACTGATAGCCAGAAAGCTGTAAAATGCACTTTAGTCCATTTTAATAATAAAAAAAATACTACAGATGATGTTTTTATATTCCATAGAACAAAATGCCTGTAGTAAATCATTGACACATTATTTTCTCAGGCAAATGTCTGTATAGCTGATGCTTCAATTTTAACTATAGTAACACTTAATTTTTTTTTCTTACTGTTATTTTAGTAGTATCCCAATCCTTTTCTTATTCCTGTAAGATAAAAAAAGATGTTTCAATCTATAATGTAAATTTCTGCTATGTTATTAAAAAAAACCCCACTGTTCTTTCTTGAAATACTTTTCTAATGAGGTCTAAGCAATGCTTCTTTCTCTCCCTAGTGAATTTAGTTTTGTAGAGAATCTTGAAAAAATGGCACTTTAAATATGCAAAGGCAAGATCTCAATTGGTTTCTTTTCTTGTAGGAGTTTTTCCAATTTTATAGTATCAGATCTTCCCTTTCAAATCTTTAAAACAAAACAAAAAAAAAAGCCCCCCCTTGTAATAATCTCTTGAGCCTGGAATATGATGCTTTTTAGTTAAGTTGTAAGGTGATGTGTCTGCCCTCCTGCCGCCCTTCAGCTGATTGAAAATATTTACACAATGGTTCTGACCTCAGTGTGTGAAATGGTCCGTTTTCAACTGTGAGCAGTTAATTCAGATTATATAAATAATTCCTTGTGTTTTGGACAAATGTCTGTATGCATCAGTGTGCACTCCTGAAAAGTTTAGGTCATGTTTTGAATGGTATTTAACCCTTACTAACAGACAGTCGTATCTTTCACCAAGTATTTGCTGTACTGAGTAATTCTGGCCTTTTGGGCTGCATGGATGTGTGAAAACAGAAGGAGCTTTCTGCATGTTTCAGTATTGACACATTCATCTACTCTGCAGATTTTTAACTAGGGAATTTTGCTTTCTTTTATATGCAGCTCTTGACAGAACTACTGCTCTCCCGTGTTTCAATACTTGTTTCAGTTCAATTTCAGAATGTTATAGAAAACATCACAGTTGTTCTTGATACTTGGAAAAATCTTGCCAATGTTTTGAAACATATTTCCAAAATTTGCATGTTGTATCAGAGATCATTTCAACCAATGTATATTCTGTGGAAAAAACCTCTAGTTTAATTTTATAATTCTCTCAACAATTTAGATTTACATTTCTATTGTCTCTACTATTTCAAGGAATTAGATATTACAGTGATGCTAGTGTATAGCACTAGCAGGACATCTGGGGTAATAAAAAGGGTGCAAGAGGAAGGGAAGCAGTCACCAGGAGAAGAGAGGAGGAGCTGCTTAAAAAAGCAGTTGCCACTGTTCCTCACCAAAGTTGTTGATCTGGAAGCCACTGCTGTGGTTTTAATTCTCTGTTTATACCAATGAACCTGGTGCTCAAGTCATGGAGCAGGTAATGGAGAGTGGTACTGTGCCCTGACTCATATCAGAGGAGAGGCACCCTGAGGCACCTTTTTTTTTCCTGTTTCTAGACTATTCTAATTCTAAAATAGAAGCCATTAAATTTTCTAAAGAAAAACTGTGTAGTTTATTTTCATTGTCTTCAAGTCATTTAATGGAATCCAGGTAGCCTGTGCCACCATATTGGCACTGATTGTTTTCCTTTGTTAGCTCCATTAAAACTAACACAGTGTTCTTCTGTATTCCACAGTCAGGCTTTATATTCCTGTGTAGTTATTCCTAATCCTTTCTGGGCTACATTATTTATGAAAAGAAATAGCCACACCATCATTTCATGTGCTTCAAGACTAGCTTTCTAGAAGTGTGATTTTAACACTTCTGAGTACTTATTTACAGAAGTACCCTTAAAAATATGAAGTGGTTGACTTTTATCCAAGTCACTCTATGTCTATCATTGAAGCTAGATTTAGTGTGCTGTTTAAACTTCGTGTTTGCTGATCTTCCTAACACCCATCACTTCCACCAGGGAGCCCCATTACATCTTCTGTATAATGCTCTTTGTATAATAGCAAATTTTATACGGAAATGTAGCTACATTTTTAATAGATCCCAAAGGCGGAATTTCGCTATGAAGTTGCTATATGCATAAATAAATGAAAAAAAGAATAAATATAAACTTAATAGAAACTAATAGGAAGGACAGCACAAAAATTCATGTTTAGTTTTATGGCTGTTTCCAGTCTTTCAATGCATTCTCACTGATTTCTCTCAAATTAGTGTCTTCTGCTGTAGAACCAGATGTCATCTTCACATAATTATGTATGCAGCTTCTAAATTCTTTTTGGAAACAACATTAACTACAAGATTTAGTTCTTCAGTTTTACTATATGATGTACTAAATTATATATTCATAGAGATATTAAATTTAGATGAACACTCTCTCTGGGTTCCTTTACCCTTGTTTAGACATACTGACTGCTCTAGGGCCTTGAAGGAACTTAATTCAGCTCTCGAGCAGGTACTAATTCTCAGGAAACAAATTGTCAGGTAAGCATAAATTTAATTTGCTATGTTAACTGCAGAGGGTAAAAGTCTTGCTGGTGTAAATATAATGCAATGCATGATGAGGATTCCTCAGCTTGTCGTCCTCTTCATGGATTTTTTTTTTTTTTCCCAGGAGAGATTATCTGTATACATGGAAAAGCACGCACACATGCACGCATGTTTATGTGGGTCTATGTATATTTGTGTATGACTCTTGCATTTGCTCAATATTTCTAGATACAGCTACTACTTGGTAATCAGGGCTGAACTGCTGCATACTAGACAGTCCCAGTCATGTTGACTGTGCTCATTGGCAAAGCTAAATTTACTTTTGGATACCACTGGACATTTTGTGCAACTTCAGTATTTGCTATGTAGAAAGTCTAATATTTTAGGAAACTATTTTATGGACTTCTGTCTATATTTGAGTCACGCATACTGAGCGAGTTCAAAATATCTAGGAAGCTTTGAAATTATTGCCTATATTTTGTGCAGTGGATGCCTTCATCTTTCTGTCATCAAAGGGTGAAGAACAGGATGTTCTGTGTTATTATAACTTTGCCTTTTGTTTTGAACATTTGTTTATGATTGTTCCATTAAGTATGCTTTTTTTAAAGGATGGAGTTTGCGTTACTGAAGTGTAATAATTGCAGAGTCACAGTTAGAGCTGTACAAGGTTTTTCCAATTAATGCATAGAAATATACAATAAAACCATAATAAAATATGTGAATACCTTTGTAGAGTTTGGCACAGTTTTGGCCTTCTAGATATTAAAATATCATGTTTCATGTTCCTGCTTTCATAGTAAATTCTAATCATACTCTGTAATTATTTTTTCTTACTTAAATATTGTCATTTGCTGAAAATGTCAATCCACTCTAGAAAGTAAAATAGATAAACAGTAGTGTGATAACAGTGATTTTGGTCAAGGACGGAAACTTAGTGAAAGCTTTCCATACACTGTAATCAAATCTATATGGTTTTAATAGTTTGGGAGGGGTGGGAAGTGGCCTTAAGCTATGGATGGCTATGGAAGGAAAAAGAGTAAGAGATAAATACTAAAAGATGAGATGTCTTTAAGAAACCTTCCCTTCTAGTACCCCTTTGTTGTTCACATGATACATGCATACAAGTATTTTGTTGTGAGAGGGATGAGAATGTAATTTTTTTTAGTGG
Source organism: Strix aluco (assembly GCF_031877795.1). Taxonomy (NCBI): domain Eukaryota; kingdom Metazoa; phylum Chordata; class Aves; order Strigiformes; family Strigidae; genus Strix; species Strix aluco. The sequence continues at coordinate 9,527,580 of NC_133945.1, read as the reverse complement.
AAAGAATGAATGACAAATATTGTGTTGGGAGTTTTTTTAAAATTAATAATCTGGAAAAAATCTAATTAAAATACTGGAAGTTTGAAATGTAGAATTTGTGGAATGTTTGTCAATTATTTAATCAGTAATTTTACCATAAGTTGGGTTCAGCGGTAACATTTTATTACAGATATTACTGTCCAGTCTGCTTATGCCTACCCTTATTCACCTTGTCCTTTTAGATGTGTTCCTATGGCTGTTGCTGGGAGTACACTCTGAACTGAATCACAAAGCTGATGTGATTTAACCATTCCCTCATTTCTTTTTTTCTTTTTTTTTCCTTTCCCAACCTGGATTAGTTCCCCAGTCACATTTACAATGCAGCTCTACAAACAGTTGTGCAGTACAAGTGAAGGGCAGAATGGGGACAAGGATGAGTAGCAGAGTAGGAGGAGTGAAAAAGCCATAAGTCAGCATTGATACTGAGGAAAAGGTATGTGGAACCCTACCCTCATTTTAAATACCACAGGTTCTTTCAGTAATTACATGTTCTGTAAGGTAATTCACAAGACTGCAGTACATATCATGTAAAACAGGATTTATCAGTGAATAAGATTATCAACAGCTTTTTCACGCTGTCATTCTGATCAAATGTGAAAAACGTAAGTGTAGGGCAGTATTTAACAGAAAAGAAAGATTGTTTTTTGATTATAGCAGTGTTTGAAAAACTTACGATAGCTTAAACTAGTTTTTTCCTTATGATTTTTATGGAGATTCACAGATTTATTTTTCATTTAAAAAGGTTTTTTTAACATTGTGAAAGCTCTTAGAACTGTCAATCTCTAGTAAGCTAATACATACAAGAGCAAAATCCTTTTTAATAATTAAATATCAGTTAGCTGTAACTTAACTGAGTAGCGCTTGATGTAACACAGTGGCTATATCGTTAACGCCCTTAAAATTAGAGTGTTTTCAGGACCTTAGTCTGTTTCTGGACACTCAACTGCCTAAAAGTCAAATCTAATATTAATTTGAGAGGTGGAAAAGCCTAAATTAAACATTTGGTAGAATTGCCATTGTTTATATGAATTTTTTAAGTTTTCTATTATGGTTTTCCTGAAGTAAGGTTGAATGTTGTGTGAAAAAAAATTACTGGGAAGTTGTTACTGAGCTGTGACAAAGAGGCTGTAAAGGTCACACATAAAAATATGATTTTATTTCTCCAAATGAAACAAGAATATGCCTTGTGAAAGCAGAGTAGTTTGAAGTGTATTTTTTAATATGGGGATATTTTATGATGACAATTCTGATTTCTAAAGGAATCAAATGGATTATTTTTATTCTTAAACCATTTCTTTCCCCTGTGGTCTGGTTTTTAATATAGAAGTTAGAAGGTTCAAAACTTAGATCTACAACAATCTGTTCAGTGGGTCATGCTGGACATTCTGAGAAATGTGAAATAAATTTGACTTGATACCTTGGAATCCTAATTTTCCTCTTATCAGCTGTACTTTTAAGAAAAGTGTGCTTCCCCTCCCCAAAATGCCCAGAGGAGACTAAGAACATCTATGAGCAATGCATGTTCTGGAAAGTTTTTATTTTAGAAAAACATATTTAGAGTACTAATTATAATATAGCAGAATTTTGACTTGTAGTATTTGGTTATTATGTTTACAAAAAGCATAATGGAGAGTAGTTTTGTGAATGTGTTCTTCGTTTGCTGAATTCTGATGATCAACTCAAGCAGAGTTATTACAGGTAGCGCAGATAGAGAGGGATCAGGATTCTTTAGCTGAAGATTCCTTCTGTATGTAAATAGTACTCAGTGAAGATGCTTTTATAACTAGATAATCTGTGATTACAGTTTAGGAATGGCAAATTGAATGGTGAAATCCAGAAATGGGACAGAAAAGTGACTGTTCATAGGACGTTTGGGATTTTTTATAGACTCAGAAGGACTATTGCCCAGTTCATGGTATTATTTAAATTTGTACTTAAGACCAGCTTTGGAATTATAGAGGAGCTAAAGGCACATAAACCTTCCAAATTAGTCCCTGCTTCCCTTTCCCTTGCCCTTCAGCACTGTTCCTACTGTAGCATCGTGGCTACTTTCCAGTTTCACGACCCTACCTGTTTGAGGAAGCAAACTGCTGTACAAGAGCTTCTGGAGTGTGTTTCATAACCCCAAATTAGAGTCCTGTGCTGAAGGGCTGTTCCTGTCGTGTGCCTCAGTATTACCCCGGACAACGGGTCCAAAGCTGAACTTGCATTCGGACTGTGTCTAATGATGCCTGTGTCTCAGGGAAATCAACTGGACCTAAACATTTTATGAAAAGCTTTGCTTAATAGATGGACTTTAAGTGTTATTGAATTTACATTTTAAAAAATGGGTCTAAAGAGAACTCCTTGGAATTTTTTAGTATGATCTTTGCCCATTATCTTTTGTTCTGTGTTTTTACACAGTGGAGCAAAGTCCCTTGTCTGTGACAGGGAATTGTATGTGCATTGATAACATAAGTTACTGAAATAATGAGGAAAATGGATCTCCTCAGGTATAGAAAGCAAGTTCTGTTTGTATTTATGTTTTAGTCAGTGAGGAATTGAATTATGTAAATACTTGTTCTCATATATTTCTTTTGAATCATTAAAACTAAAAATTATTTTCAATAAACTGAACAGTTTTTATAAGTTCACATAATTAAGTTTTATAGAATATTAATGAAACTGAGTTTGATCACTACTTAGTATAATTGAGGTAAATATTCAACAATTCTTTGCTTATTTGTCAAAGATAGAGAATTAGTGTCTGATTCACAGTGTCTGATTCTGCTTTGCATCTATAGATGCAGATAGGTGAAGAACAATACTAAATCAGATTGTAAGTTTTTTTAATGATTGAACTTGCATGTACTTCACATAACTGAAAATAGCTACCTAGTATGCAGGTCAGTAGAAAATTCACTCTTATTCCAGTGCAGTTTCAGTGCAAACTTCAGTACATCCTTAATTATGGAGTCACATAATATTTGCCATCAGATCCATTTGTCAACTCCATTTGTTGTCCAAAGTTACAGATGTCAGAAATTTGTACATGTCATCAATTCATTTGTCATAGTTGTTGTATGTTAGCATTAAAATCAAGTTAGCTAATGTTGACATCTAAATTGCCATCTTTAGGTTTCAGAGTCAATAACAGATTTCAATTAATTTCATACTGATCTGAGATGTTGTGTCAGGGTGATGCAGATATAAGGAAGTCAACACTGGTTTAATCATGATGAAAGTGTAAAACAAAGGTTTTCCAAATGTAATTTTCACAACTTAAGGTTTATGTTGATGCTGGAAGGATAAGAAAGATCTCCTCAAGTTACAGCGTGAAGTGGATTCCGATTAAAAAAAAAGAAGAAAAAAAAAAAAAGAAAAAAGGGAAAAATAAGGAGGAAGAAGAGAAACAATTTTACCCATAACCTGTTATTGTAAACTTACTAAATTGTTACTCATTAGATAGTGAGCATAGTCATTTAGACAGATTATATAAACAAGAAAGCTGACAGCTACAATTACATGTTTCTTAATTTTTAAATGTAGATTTGTTAGCAGGTCATTACTTTTATTCATGTCTCAGTACAAGATACTATTTTAATTACAAATTAGGATATTGCAGAAAACCATTTTGAATCTTGATATTTTGAACAAATGTTGTATTGCTCAAAGAGGGGAAAAGCAAAACAAATTAGTAACTTGTATCCAGAAGATTAATAATGAGCTTTTCTAACATTTAACACAAAATGGGGTTTTATGGTTCTGCTTTTTGTTGTTCTTTGTGATTAAAGTAATATGTGTGCAACTGGAAGAAAGGTACCAAAGTGGTAAGAGCCTGAGAAGTGGTTTTGCAGGCTGAAAAATAGCTCATTCTTGTCAGTGTTATTACATAACTGGGATCAATAAGTGCAATATCAACAACTGCACACCTGGTAAATGGTCTGAATTTGACCAGTCACACCATGTCTGAGTCCTTTAAATGTTGAGACAATTATTATTTTTTTTAAATCAGAAGCAAATGTAAAAACTATGCTAGAATTTGGAAAGAAAAAGTTTAACATGGCTAACTTGCTAATTTTTCTTCCAAATATAAAAAAGTTGAGTTTTCAGCTTGACTGTTTAAGAATGTACAGGTAAATCAATAGATTTGTTGTACTGTACCTTTCTCAGAAATAATGAGGTTAGGAGTTTGCAGAACACCATGGTTTCTTTTTGTGTTTCTGTTCTGAATATAATTCTACCAAAGTAGGAATTTATATAAAGATCTTCAAAATTCCCCAAAAGAAATGTGCCTTTGGAGGTGGGGTGGGGGGTGTCCCCCCCCCCGCAAAATAAAAAACCCAACTGGCTCTGATGCATAGGAAAACATGACATACATATGGAAACTTGCAGTTGTTTTAAAGATGCTGATGTGTAATTACACTTATAAAATATACACATGCATTTGTAAAGTTGCCATTAGTTTTATCTTCTGCTGGAAGCCCAGGTGTTCTTTTCCTGAGCTCTTCATAAAGTTCATAGAGCACGTATTCACTCTGTTGTCCTGTGTGGGACAATTCCTATAGTAAAGTGGGTGCCAGTTTTGTGTATCAGCAGTATGGTAGAGAGCCCAGCTCATGAGGGTGGCTACTAACCAGCTGGCTAGCTCTGCTATTTCTTGATCCAGTTATGTTCTGGATGCTGATGTAGCCATGCTGATTTGGAATGGAAGTGGAATCCATTTGGGTGTAGTCCCACTTGTTTCAAAGCTGATCTCACCACTGCTCCTCATTTATATACTACCTGCTTTGTAGCCGTTTGGTTTGGTTTGGTTTTTTGAATAGCGAAAAATAAGAACCTAATACTTAAAGTGTGGTCTGCAAAACATCTGCTAGCATTAGAGGAGAGCGGGTCCGTCATCTCATTCCAGTTCTTTTTCTCTGCTTCTGAATATGTTTACTTTCCTACCATACAAGAGGTTTCTGTTATTGATCCTGGGATATTGCATAGTCAAAAACTGGATGGGGAATTGTCTGGGAGGGTGGTCAATAAGGTATGCTACTTGTTTTAAAAATAAATAAATAAAGTAATGAGTGATGTAGTAAGAGGCTCTTAAGTGGGAATTAGATTCTATATATCTGTCAAGGCCCATCTCTACTAGCAGCACAAATAAGTATAGCAGACAGCTGAGGGAGGAAGAAACCACTTGAAAATTGCTGTTAAAAGAAGCCAACATGTAACTTTGTTGAGTAGAAACTTTGTTGCTAGTTTTAGTCACACCAATTCCCTGGAACACGTCTACATGCCACTGCAACTGCCACAAACAACTATAAAGAGATGAAGACAACCCATGGATAATCACAATTTCTGTTTTCAAATGTGCCTTGTTGGTATAGAAGTCTGCTGAATATGTACAGCCAGCTCTGAGAGAGACACCTAATACTCCCCGGGCTCTTGGCGTACTATGGTGGATCAATGTCAATTAGGCATGCCTTTTAATGGAGCAAGACAGCTTGTTTCTACTGCCACAACATTGCTCCTACTGTTTTATAGTAAATCTGTTGGTCTCTGTGGAAGCAAACTAATTTTTTGCACTTATATTGTATTCTGTTTTGCCTTTAGAATGGGATGTCACTTCAGGAAAAAAAAAAAAAATTAGGTTGAATATTGTAGAAAAGTTTAGAACAGTTGGGTTAAAAAACCAAAAAAATGTACTATTGCTGGATGACCGGGAGTTTATCAGAAGGCTTGTGGTTTTTCAAATTTCAGACTTGGAGAAATATTCTGCTCAGTAACCCGGAAAGAAAAAAAAAAAAATCCTGTATGGATAATGGGATGAATTCCTATGTAATGAAAAATATGTATGTTTTTTATATATTCAATAGCAACTGAGTAGTGCTCAGGCAATTTTGTGGGGGAAGAAAGGGAAGGAGAACACAGAAGTAAGAGGTGCTGGTCAGATAAGATAGCCAAGCCCAAATAAATCGAGTGAATTACAAAGAACTATTAACATTTGAATGGAGTTATCTAGGGGAGACAGTTACCAGACATTAACTTTTAGCTATTGTCAGCCAGCAGAGGGAATTCACATAAATTCACTGTGATTCAACTTGGAAAAAAAGAACTGATATGTCAGAAAATCCTGTTAAATACTTGCCCTTCCAGTACGGTGAAAGAGATGAAATGCAGGATGGTGTTTGGAAGAGAACAGTGCTGCTAATACACTTGTGCAGTTCAGTTTCCATTCTGCAAGAACACTAAAATACCACGTTCTAGACAGATCACATGGGTTGCTTTGAAAAATGTACTGAGATGGGCAAATCTTTGGTCAGAATCCAGATTCTTTTCAGCTTTCTAGAAGAGCCAGAAAGGGAAGCAACCTCTGCAGACAAAAGAACTTCGAGTTGCACAGCCCTGAGTTCTCCTGAAAAAAACTAACGTGTGGGGATAGATCCCAGGTCTTAGTGTCCACTCCCAGTTCTGGTGTGCGCACCGAGTGAGGCACGGAGCCCACATGCTTTCCCCTTCCCACTGTCCTGCAATGAGACAGTGGGGAAAATAGGTGCTGTTCCAGATACACTTTCTGTTCTTTTGGTTATAGAAACCTGTAATTCCAGCTGTGTGCAGGGAGCAAAAGAAATTAAAAAAAAAAAAAAAATCTAATTGTTTAGGTATCCAGACATTTTACAAAGTAAGGCTGCTGATAGTCCATGATAGGAAGAGATATCCATCAACTGGTGAAGGAAATACAGGGTGAAAAAAACCCAACAATTGCATTGCATGCTTTAATGTGTCTTTGTACTTGTGTTAGAAGAAAGTTAGCTTATATCTAATTAGAAGTTAACATAGCAATAATTTTGTAAGGCAAGCATGTGCACGCAATGAGCTGATGTCGCAGGAAGGAAATGACAAGTGCAGAAGAGCATAAATCAACCTCTAGCTGAAATCTCTTGTTTTTCAACAGTGCATGAAGGCTCTATAAAAATTTTAACCCTAAAGTAGTTCTTAGTTTTCAGATTTTCTAAGAGGATATTTGTAGCTTTAGAAGTCACGAATTGGCTCAGAAGTAATTCAAGATCTTTAAATTTGTAAAAGGTAGGAACTTAGTGATATTACATGCGGTTGATCTGCTTAAAGTCGAGGATTTGACTGAAGTCCAGCTCTGCACTGATTTAGTGAATGAAGGAGACCTTGCATGTTAGTATCAGAAAAGGTATCAGTAATGTAAAAATGATGTATCTCTTTATTAAACTCTTAAGTTTTAAATGATACTCTCAGTGAATATTTTAGTATTTGTCTTATCAATTACTTCTGTATTAAGTCTATAATTTTTGAACTCTGAGGTGTACATTGAATTGACTTCTTGAACTTAATGAATTTTAAGCAAACAGAGCTAACAGGGACTAGCTAAAGTAGTATTTACTTTTTTGTTTGATGAATTGCCAGGACTGGGGGGCTAAAGGGCATCACAGTGCGGGTGGTTTCAATACCTTTGTGTTCTTCCTGTGTTTTTGTTTGGAACTCATTAGTTCCTGTTAAAGCAGTAATTATTTTTTGGATGCATCTGAAATTCTTAGTTCTTAGTGAACCCCTCCTGTGGTTTTTCTGTCTCTTTATTTTAGTGCATTTTAGTTTTATTACAAGTCTTGACAGCCTGGTATTTATCTTGTGTTTGCTTAGGTTTCAAATTCTCTTTAAAATGATATATCTATTTGATTTGAGAGTATATTTTACTTTTCACACTACTTATTGTGTGGGATGGGAATGTAGAAGGTTGGAGCACCTTTACAATTCATGTTGTTGCAATATCTTTTCTTCTTAGTTTCATATGAAGAAGTTCATGCCATTTGTGTGGCTTAAAAGCAATTGCAATGAAAAAGGTGAGGCTCTGGAAGAGCCTGCCAAGATTCATTTTTCCCAGTAGTCTTGTTTTTACTCAAGTACCATTATTTTATAATCCTCATTGGAGAGAATAGACCAAGGCCATTTGATAGAAGTACTGGTTTTCGTTGTGCTTTTCCACTCTGTTTTATATTCACTAATAAACTATTCTAATAAATTGGAAAGATCCTAAAGCATGGCCTCTCTTTCCTCTTTCTTTTTTTCTTTTTGGTCTATGCTAAATTAGTAAATGCATTGTTGTGTATCATTGGATAGAATCTGTTTTTTTCAGAAATGAGGAAGAACTGCAGTTCTGGCTGACTCTTTTTTTTTGCAATGCGGCTTCATCTCATTTTTACCTGAAACTAGCAGATGATTCTCCATGCAAATTATGTTTGGCACAGATTTAGGGTTGTGACTGCCAAGATTACTGTTGAAGTCGATGGAGAGCTACTCTTTTGCCATCATTACACAGTGAACTGTACCTTAATGTTAGCAGTAGTCTACTGCTGATGTTTCTAAGGACATAGGTTGAGTTTCAGACAAAAATGTTGTTATCCTGTTTAAACAAGTTGAAAAAACAATCTGCCTGTGAAAATACCTTAGGAAAACTTCATTTGAGAATCTGGATTGCTGTATGTTATAGACAAGATTGGTTGATTGATTTGGATCTTTTGTTTGGTTTTTTTTGCTGACCATAAACCTTTTAAAGACTTTATTCAAAATATTTTTTATTTTGCTTTGCCTGAGAAAGAAAACTAGATTGGACCCCAAGGAGTTATACATTACATATAATAAAAAATACTTAATATTCATATAAGTGGTAAAGCCACTTTAAATGCTTTCCTCGTTACTGGGCCATAAAAAACTATAATCAGAACAAGCATGCTGTAAAAGCAAACTCTTGTTCAGAAGAATTCCTTTCTTTCAGTTCAGAAAGAAGCCATCAGTTATTGTATTACTTAGCAATTATAGGGAAATCCCTTTTTGTTTAAAATGGTTTATAAGCTTGAGCTAATCCTTCAATGTTCTGTGGAAATAAACCGAGGGAAAAAAAAAATAAAGTGATTCAACCAAAACTAGAGATTAATGAGAGTCAGAACCAACAATTAACTCAGAATTCTTAGTCTCTAGTAAGACTCAGAATCTCTGGTCTTGTATACCATTCTTCTGTGCTTTTAAAATTAATATTTGATACACAATCTTTGATACAGGATTAATAGAGAAAGGTAAGAAAACTTGATTTTGGTAGACTACATGCTATCAAGTCTTGCTCTTAGGAAGCTGTGAAAAAACCACTCTACTTTGTGTTGCAGGAGTGTATTTTATGTGAGTTGTTGGCTGAGTGGGTGGTTTGCTTGCCAGATTGGAAAGGCATTGCCAGTGATGATTAAAATGTCTTATAATATGTTTTATTAATCACTTCAGAGGGTACCATTATGACTAAGATAGATTAAAAAATAGGGGCATTTCAAAGAATTCATGTATAACGCTATTGCATTCTCGCAAGTCAGTAGATTCCACGCAGTATTCTCAAGCATATATAAATAATTCAGGCTTATACTGTACATCATTGTACTCAGCTGCAGTGCCTACCAACCTTGCTTCCCCTAAACTGTTAAACTGAAATATTGCTCAGCTGAACATAGCTCATTAGGAACAGAAACCACATTATTTAGATAAAAATTTAAGACAGGAGATGACTGAATTTCTTCTACTATAAAATTGTCAGAAAGTTAATAGCTGACTTATCATGAGATAAATTAAGATGATAGTCTATTAAGTACAGATTAACAGGCATACTATATATATATCTAGAAAATCTGCTTTCTATATGGCTATGAATTAGTCTCAAAAATGCTCCATACACTTCTAGTATTCATTAAGAGAGATCTTAAAGCGAGTCTGCCTTCTCACTTTTAGTATTGAGGGCTGTTATAACTTGGTCCTGGAACTTAACCTTGTGTATTTGGTTTTGTTTGTATTTAACTTTCCACTGAATTTCATTATGGTTGCATGATTCTCTTCTGAAAGCATTGAATTAGAGCCTAAATGAGAATAAATAGCAGGAACCTGAAACAGTTCACTTCTCTTTAAAATAAAGGAAGCTTGAAATAGTGATGGGAGGACTTCTGCTGGATTGCTCTGGAGCTGTGAAGGGAGAAAAGAGTGCCTAAAATATCAGAATTGGTGTATAAACTTACTGCTACCACCCACATCTAGGCAGCTTTCATGCAGGCTGTATTGGGCAGTTAAGGAAGATCATGAATAAAGTGAAAAATAATGTTTTAAAGTCTATTGCACTTGATCTGACAGCTGGCTCAATGTTGTCTCCGAAATGCTCTTAAGTTGTGAGTGAAACTATGCAGCGGTCAGAAAACTAGAACTATTTCTCATGCCAACCTTTCAGTTTGCTGTGCTCCCCTGAGACTCGGGAATCTGACCAGTTATGTTTAACATGTTACGACACTTTAAAAAAACAATTAAAAAAACCTGACAGCTACAGTTGTCCTTGTGGAAGACGACTGATGTATTTTTCATGGTCTTAAATAATCTCATGAAAAAATGAAGTTACCTCTTCAGCTCTGCGCTGTCCTATGGATCAGGCACTCCCCTTTTCCAAGCCAATGAAGCAGCTCTCTGTAGCCTCCTCTGGCAGTTTAGTGCTCGGGGTACTTTAGATCTGCAATGTACTGAGGAGAAAAACATCATCCTGAGGAAACTGGCAGTGGTGATACGTGATCTTTGATCCTTTCTAACCACTACAAGATGTTCTGCTAAAGCATATGCTTCTCTTTTTGCAGAGCCAGGTGTTCTGCACTCCATTGCTACTTGATTTTTCTGCTCATCTTCCACAGATAATACTGCCTGCTTCTTAAAATAAAAATAATAAATACCGTAAATATTTTTTTTATCTCCTCTTTCTGTTTCATGGTGAGACTTTTTTTTTTTTCTTCCCCAAAACCTCTTTCATATTGCCCTCTCTTCATATCCTCTTTCTTTCTGGAAAACAGGAGACTTCAGGAAATTGGTGTTTGAGGAAAAACATGGCAATAGAGATGGCTGAAGTCAGATAAAATGAATTCCTGCACGTGGTCTGGCTGTGCCATAACTCACTGTCACTTCATTTTCCCAAAGAATGCTTAAAAGAAGAAAAGAAAAAAAAAAAAAAAAGTTGTGTCTAATATCTGCCTGCCTTCCAGGCAGTGTGCAATGAACATTTCTTCTCTGGTGGAGTTTTGTTTTCTTTTGTAGAAAGGAGCTCCCATCTCATGTCTTGGTTTGCTTCTGCCACAAATGCTATGGGCAGTTTACAATCTTTAGCTCATTACTAATTCCAGGCAATGTCCTTTAACGTTTCAAACCTAAAGGTTGGAGATAGTTGACCTATAACTTTTTCTTCCATTACAGTGTGGTTTGTGCAATGCTGTTAATTTTCCTTTTGTTTATGGAAATTGGTTTTGCAACTGGTTTCTTGTAAGTAGCAATGAATTCTGGAGTATGAGGTAACTGAGGGAGGTAATAAGCCTAATTTACCCATTTGTAACTTTTTTTGTTTTTCTTCTCAAAAAAGTGTTGTCTTACTCATACTTTAAGAGATATCATACTGAGATCGGGCATTTTAGATTTCCAGTAGGAAAAGAAATACCTGGATAAATAGAAAACAATGGCTTTTTTCTTTGCTTTTTTTTTTAAAAGGAGAGTAAGTGGAAAACTCCAATGACACTGAAAGATTACATGTATAATGTCAATAATGCAAAATCCTGTTTCTTTGTGTTTTTTGTCAGTTTAAATTGTATTTATCATATTTCTGTGCATTCTTACTATTGAAAATATTAATATGAAAAAGGGTGGTTCAACTGGCAAGACATTTCAGCTCCAGTTTTGCAAGCAAATGAAGGAGAAGTTCAATTAAAAACTTTCCATTTAGTAAGTCAGTAATGTGGCATTAGTTTTCTCATTTGTACTGGATTTAGATGAAAGAAGTGATTACTGGCAAAAAACCCCACCTTTTATTCTCTGTAGAACTTGCATTTATTAAAGAGACCCACAACCACAATGTTTTTTAATGTTGTTAATGCAGAAAGGAAGGGAGTTGTAAGTAGAGAGGTGGGCTTCCTCAACTTGTATTTAGCAATTTTGTTACAGTTAATGTAACTACTTTTATTTTACATCAGCTAATTGTGTTTCAAGATTTTCAATTTGTTATTGGTAAAACCAGATAGTCTATGTTTATGTTTGAAGTAGTAATAATTTTTGTGCCTCAAGGCTACAGCAGGGTGTTGGCATCGTTGAACCTGAGATGGTTTATATCTGTGTACTTTTACTTTCATGTTAAGAAATTCACCAAGTATTTTTGCATTTGTTTTTAGAACAAAACTTCTCACCTATTTGGTAAAAACTCTAGTGGAAGTATGCTATAAATACTGTACAAGTTTTACATCTTGTTTCATGGAGCAGTGTGACTTCATTTAGAAATGAATTTGTTTTACTTTTTTTAAATGCAGGATTAGCTATATTGTGTTCTCTTGTCCTTTCACAGTTGCTTTCATAGAAGGTCTGAAAGATAAATCTTGTCACACGTATTGTGACTACTCCTTTGAAATGTGGTGATCCAAAAAAAAAAAAAAGTATTCTTTGGAAGTGTTTTGGAGGATGTGAAATTAAGAAAGTTAATAGGAACTCTGAGTCCAATTGATTATATCATAACTTTAATTTATAGAATAAGGCATTGATTGTGACATCTAAGCTGTAACTGAATTATGGTGATCACTCACATGGAGAATGTGTAGCACTGGTTAATGAGAGGTATAGGGCACATTGTATTCAGTTTGGTGTCATAACTTTCTTAAAATGTTACAGTACCAGTGCTGTATCACTTCCATTTATACCCAACCGGGATATTTTAGAATTATATTTAAGATCATGGCTTACCAACAAGGTTGTATTCTTTTGTGACTTTTTAATGTGGACAAAGGAATATGATAAGCTCTATTCTTTCTGTTCTGGTTTAGGATTGCATATGATTCCAGCTTTTCAGCAGAAATTCACATAGTAGCTTTTCATTTTTATCTTTGAATTTTTGAGCCCTGTTTATGACACCGATATTCAAAGAGTGTCTTGATGTTTGAAGATGTGACTTCTACATATAATCAAATAAAAATTGGCTTCCAAAATTTCTATCAGTGAAGAAGCAGAGTAGAACTGACCTATTTATATTTAATCATCATAATCTAAATGATAGCCTGAATAATATTGCTTTAAATTAAGGTAGTGGTATGTGTTGAGTATTCTGAATACAAACAGGGATATGAGGGGCATTCAGGATACTTTTAAGCAAAACTTTTTGTATCTACAGCATGCTGATCTGGAATGGATGGGATTCTCTTCTCAATGGTATCTGTGGACAACATCATTGTTAATTACTAACTACTTTCCAAAGTCCTTTGGTCATCTTTTTTGTGTTGTCCTCAAATCATATCTTTCTTGCCATAGAAGCATTCTATGCAGTCAACTCCTGAGGAAAAAAAACCCACCACTGTAGAAAAAAAAAGTAAATAAACTGGTACTGCCATTAGTTTTGTTCTTTGGGCTTGAATACAGAAATAAACCTTTGTGTATTAAAAGAAACTTTTTAGCTTATTGAGTTTATGTTGCTTGTTCTCAAAATTCAAGGCCTCCCAGTTTGAACACATTGAGTTACTTATAATGGTCATCAGAACTAATCCCTCTCTATCACTTTGTAGAAGTTTAAGTGTACCATGTGTTCTATTAATCAACTGGAAATGTATGTAAGTGATAGAAAAGAATGTTTTCTGAAGAAGAAAGTTATCTCCTGCTGAGTAATAGGGATAAAGTTGAAAATTTTGAAATCAAATATTCTTTGTTGCTATCAGTGTACTTAATCCCTCAAAAAATTCCCCATCTTAAAAGAAAAAATATCTCTATACCATCACTCTTTGTTTCTGTTTAAGATACATCTATTTGAGAGGTAAGTCAAAGAGGTATAATGTTTCTGAAATTCACTTACAAATTACTGAACTATAAATTACTGTAACTAATACAGAATTTCTCGGAATGCTGTTCATAGAAGAACACTGTGTATGTAATCATGATAGTCAAGACTTACCCTGTTGTTCATGATACAGCAGAACAATATTATTAAACCATAAGTCATAGGAAGTTAAGGCCTACTTCAATCTGCTCCTTCTATCTGAAGCTACCTGCAGATTTATTTTTTTTTCCTGTCATGGAATTCTTTGTTTTTTCAACCTGGAGCCAGGAATGCCATGGTAAATAAGGGTTCATAAGCCTTCACACAGGTTGTGGCATAATATAAATTGATAGCAATAGCCCAATTTTCAATCTAAATACATAACTTCATAGAGAAAAATAATATGCTGCATATTCCTCAGTTTGTTGTTAATACTATTCTACTTTTTCAACAACATCAGCCCTAACGTAATAACATATATAGCAACCTAATAGATAACAATCTAATATTAATAAAATATTACATAATTTCAGCATTCAAACATATATATTCTCATGCTGTGACTGCATGGGCAGATGATTATGTCTATAACAAGTTCAGGAATTTAGATACGATTCCTTTTAATCTTTAATATCCAATTTTGGATGGAGAAACTTCATAGTTATCAGATAGATAGAAAACCACATGGAAGTGCAGAACTTTACCCTTCTGAAGCAGATTTATTGTGAAGCAGCACATCTTTTGACTCCTGTTCTAGGATTAATTGAAAAGCAGTGGACTTGTATGGGAACGTAGAAGTCAAAATCGACCTAATAATTCATGATGAAGCAATAAAAATAAATGTAGGTAAGTAGATGAGAACAAGCACAGTTCCTGAGATTGGTTGATTTGTGTTACACATTATTATGGTAGAAGAGAATAGAAATAGGAAGGGCAAAGAGGAATGTACATGTTTTACTCTTGCCAATATAGTGAAACATCTTCAACCTAGTTTTTGGAGATTATTGTTGCAGTTATAAGGTTAGAAAGATTTATTTTGAAATGAAGGCTTTAGATTCTGTAGAAAATACTTCATCTTTCAAAGTACAATTTTGGGGTCAAGTCATGCATTTTGAACATGAAAATACTTGCTAGTAGGCGTAATTCTTACACAAGTAACCCTACTTTAATTCTGCTTTGACTTTATCACTGCCATTCATATTTGGAATTGATGTACATTTTTTGCCATGTCAAAAATAGATGAGAACAGTTTTGCAGTTTTTTCTGGGAATAGCTGATCTGTTTTTCTGCAAATAATGCTGATTGTTGTTAATCAACTTGTCAGAAGTGAATAGTTTTCTTCTTTATCAAAGTGAAGAAAATTGGGACACTAAATAACAGTCTGTGTGGAACTAGGACACTCTGTTTGGAGACATAGCTCCAGACACTGTAGAGGATTTTTTTGACAGATAAGCTGTGTGCTTAAAGAGATAAATGTTAATCTAATACATTAGAAAACAGACAGATTACAGTGTACTGTGATGCATTCAAATAACAAGACTAAGTTCTATGCACCAGCTGAGTCAGTTCCCTAAAACTCCACAAACTTATTGTGAAGACCATAGCAGCAGCTGGTAAACTATTTCTCATAGACTCTTGGTAAATGATTCAAACATTGGTGGAGTAAACAGCAGCTCAACTAACATTTTTAATATAGAAAATTAAATCTTTTTTTGGATTGGATTGTACGAAGTTGAAAAAAGATCAACACAGTCCCTCTCTTATCTTTGTTCTCAGTCAGGCTTCTCTGTCACTTTCTTTATCTTTTCAAGTTTCCAGAATAAATATTTTCTATCCTTACTATGTCCAGAATACTGATGCTTCATATAGTTATAGTTGTATAAGATGATCATTTGTATCCTATACAGCATGGGATTTCTTCAGTAAAAGGTTCACATTAGTGCAGACACTGAGTACAATGCACATGGAAAAGTCAAACTTTTAAAATGGTAGTTTAATACTGTGTTGCCTCAGGCATATATGATAGGACATATTAAAGAATGATGGCAATTCAAAGACGAATTATAGAAGCTTCAAGGTGCGAGAGCTGTTCTTGTCATTGTAAGACACGTTCTTTTATGGTTAAAGCCAAGATAAGGAACAGTGAAAATGAACTCATTCAATCAAGTTATCGGGTTCTCCGGAATTATTTTAAAATATTATTAACTGAATATAGGTTTGGAGATGACTTTTCTTTAAGAGTTTTGTAGTTTCTAGTACATAATAAAATGTATTTTAACTTCTGTATATATATCCCTGACTTCAAAAGAAGGTTTCATGTGGAACTAACAGGTGGAGGGAAAAGAAAGTGATGATCTCCAAAAGCGAAGATACGCAATGTTAAAATAATTACCATCATTGAAACTGTGAAAGTGGAACTGGCTGTTTTGTTTAATATTAACTGTGTGACAATTGGTATGTTTAAGAGAATGCATGCAGTTTCCCATTCAGTCATTTGTCCCTATATTCTGGGTCCAGAATTTGTGTGGAATGTGTTACTAATTCGCTGTACCTGAGCTCACAAGACCTGCTGAAAGTCTGCCCTGCCTTAATCTGCCTGTGTAGTTCTAAACTGGAGCTGGTTTATGTTTGGCTCAGAACACAGGTGGAATACCTGTCCATACTGAGATACCCTCTGTAGTAATTTTAATATTCTGTTTACTGGACATGCGGCAAAATATAGATCCATGTTGAAATGCTCGGTCTGGTAGGGTACTAGATGTACCTTGACAAGATCAGTCCAGACTATAAAAATAAAAAGATAAATAAAAATAATTGATGAGGTAATTGGTTTTGTTCCATTCTAAACTGGATCTATTGATGTGGAAAAATAGAAGCCTGTTGGAAGTAATAAGCTCTGAACTTTGATCTGGATATTTTTGTCTAATATAAGAACATATCACGATCTTCTGAAGATTCCTGCTAATTGCATAAGAACCGGTTAGAGAGCAGTCATATGAGCCTCAAAAGCAATAATACATGAGACATGAGTTTTTAGATTTTTCCAAAGTCTCTCAGACAAAAAGAAGCTGTGATAGCAGTTGCCTGTTTGCATTCGTCACAAAGAGAATTTTCCGTTCTCTGTCTGAACCTACTTATACCTTTATGGCTTGACACAGGCTTTAGCAAGCAAGCACTGAATTTGTAAGTGCTGTTTCAAAACTGCACTGCTGTTGCAAAGGTGATAGCAAACTGCTACCAAGACAGTAGCACGATTGCTTTGTATGTTTGACTGTTATATTAAAGGGTGATTTCAGATGCTAATCATGTCTTTTGATATCTCTTGGCCCAACACCACAGAGTGTGGTGAAACTGCTCCATAGGTACTGAACTTTGCTTTATCACATACTGCTATCGTACCTGAAACCTCCTGTATAAAATAGCTGATAAAATGAGACCTTTCTGCACTGCTATTGCAGCAATAGGGAGGCTGGTAGCCTATGTACTGGTCCCTTGCCATAAACTGATGCTTTCACAGGTTTTGTCATCCTGGGGGACCTGGTACTGGACTTTCAGTAACGTCGCATCGAGTGAGCTTGCTTCTGTGTCTGTCTTACAAGACAAACCTAGCAGCTGTTCTCAGAATAGGTATTAAACGGTGAAAAATCCTCCACTAAAAGCTGAAAAGAAAGATAGAGATGCCTATGGCTTCTACTTGAACATGTGGTGTAAGAGTCTCTATGTCTTTTAGTTTTGTTTTTAATTGCTGATCCAATAGAATATTCTACAGCTTTTTTCTTTTCTCATAAAGAGTAACCATTTTAAGAAATAAGAACTTGTTGATATAGCATCTTAGAGGGTACTCTCTCTCATCTTTTCTGGAATGATTTATGAACACATGGAAACACAAAATACAGCAGTTCCTTTTTGTATAAAGTACTGGGCTGTTATAACAGATATAACAGGAGCAGCACTTCTGAAATTTGGGCTGTGAAACATCTTAGAAGCAAACATTGTGGAGATACATTAAAATGTTCATATAAATGTATGCCTGTCTAAATTTAACACTGAAATAAAGATACAGTTGCCTGAGGAAGTGACTGGATTTTTAAAGATGCTGCACACTGAGAATTTACCTTGACTGAAGTGCTGAACCGAAATCACAGACATCACCAGTTTTGCATTTCCTCATCTTATGTACATACTTCACTTCAAGATGATCACTCTCAGATAATCAAAATACTTGCATAAGTATTTGGAGGACTGGAGGTATATTTTGATATAGCTTCTGGAGCTTGGGCACAAATGTTTGGAAATCCTTACTGGGTTCTTGTCAACAGTGAAATAACTTCAGTGTGGATTGCAAATTCTGGTTTGTTTCTAGTTAGCTGGGAGTGTAATGAGTACCACTACAACATTGGAGTACTATTGTACTATAGTTTTTTCCTGAACTTTGCTGTGTGATTTTAAAAAGTTCAGAAGGTTTGTTAAACGCAGGATTCCTAGTAATTTTAAAAGTAATGTAACATATTAGAATTTATAAGGACCTTGGAAAGGTAAATGTTTCTCCAAGTAGCTTTTGATTCTGTTGGTAGTGTAAAAATGATGTTCAGATCTCTTCTTGAAGGACTCTCATTAGCATTTGTGAAACAAAATGGAGGTGAATACTGTTGTACCGCTTTTCTACAAAATATTTGGTAAGCATTTCTAATTTGTAGATTCATAGTTTCCCATTTCTACCTGTAAATGCTTATTTGCAGAGAATATTGAATTAGAACCATTAGAACTGAGAGATTGTCTTGTACCACAGATAAAGAACTCTGTGTAGCCACCACCAACATTTCATCTTAGTATATAAATCAACGAAATAGTCAATATACTAAACAAATTTAAAAGATGCAAGAAACTTCATATGCCATTCCAATTTGATCTTTACCAAGTGATGTATATTATAAAATAAAACATACTGATAGTACTTCATGCAACTACCTTGGAAAAATGGTTTTGACTTAGAAATATTAGTTTCTGTCACAAATTATATTTATTTTTCCTGCGGGTAGAACTCAGGGTGCCAACAATGTTCTGGTAAAAGTTAAAATTACTCTTACGGTGACAGCAAGTGACAGACTTCGTAATATTGCCTTTCTTAAAGATTTAAAGTTTCAATTTTAACAATGTATAGAACAGGCTTTTGAGAAGTGACAAAGCTCCAGCTCTTTGCTTGATGTAATTTTCAGGAGAACGTTTGACTACAGTGTGTTGTTTCAAAGATACAGCTAGATTTTTCTCTAGTCTAGTGGAACAGACCTGCGTGGTACAAATGCCTGTGACTATCTTTGCTTTCTCTATTTCTGCAGCATTACACTTCCCTATTAAAGTGATTTAAGGAGGAGGAGAAAAAAGTTTTAGCTTTTTAAGACAATGTATAAGTTTTCAGAGCAAATATGCCAGCATTTTATGTTTTCACAAGACATTGTATATTAATTAGATTGTATAAAGAGTATTGATGTTTAATATAGACATTTATTCTTGAGTGAAAAGAATTCTTACATTTTATTGCCAGAAAGATTCATGGTAACTGACCTTGTCTGAACTCTGACAAATAGTATCTAAGAAATGATTATTTGGACCTGTGCATGCATGCTATGCTGGAAAAGCTTATCTTAGAATACATTATTCTAAACTTATTTTCAGTTTTGAATGAGAATTAATATACTGAGTATATTTTCATTTCATTGTCGGTATGCTAGATAAAAATAAAATATTCTTTCTTATCCTGAATACTGTTTTATAGCCATTCAGATTTAGTATTCTAATGGCCTGCTGACCTTCCTTGCTGAGAAATGGAGACTGAGAAATGCTCTTAGACTATTTTTCATTAAGTGGCTGCAGATTTATATAAATTGATTGAAAGTCATCTCTAATTACAGGTAATCATAAAATAAATTATGATCAGGAAAAGGTAGTGTTTAGTTGAATTATCAATCATTCTTTATTAGTGCATTCTAATTAGATCACCAACTGTTGTTTCAGAAAAAGTACTTTGTAATAGGAATAAATAACCAACAAAATTACATGTTTGTATTTCTCTTTTTATATACTTAAACCACTATACTGAGTGCAATATTATTTAAAGGCAATGTAGTGTAGGCTACTGGGAAATTAAAAAATACTAAATATTTAATATGTTAATTGTACCTTTTAATCTCAAAAGAATTTGGAAGTCTCTCTCTGATTATTTACTGAATGCAAGTAGGAAGGTGGAATATGGAATTGTGCTCTGCCATGGTGAAGACAATGACTGGTATTTTGATAGTTTCTACAGGTTTTTTGCAGCATTCATGTTTTCAGTTATTAAAGCAAATAAAAAGAATTCTCCCCAGGAATTACACCACCTCACCTCACACCACCACTGGCACCATCCGTGCCCCACCCCCCCCAAAAAAAAAAAACCCCAAACCCCAAAAAAACCAAAAATCCCAAATAAACAAAAGAAAAGCCAGCAAATTTGTTCAAATGTCCATGTTAGTGTTTTGCTCCTATAAGAGATCATGGGTGGTAATTGATTGTACTGTATGGCCCAAAGAACATCATGGTAAATATTTTATTGAATAAAGCTTTGTATTACAAAGGGACTATTCGGGTTGTAATTATCAGGCTAAAATCAATATCAGTTTCCCAGACTGGTACTTTATAGGTAAGGGTATTCTTAAATACAATAGTATAATCAATAAACAACCGGACATTTTCCATTTTCAGTAATTAACTCTATCCAGTAGTTTTTCAAGGGATCTTCTGCTTTTTGTGCTACTAATAAGAGTTCTGCTTCTTCCCATCATACTTACTAAATGGAGCCAAAAAGCCTGGACAAAATTATGTTTGGGTTTTGAATACATTTAGTCTTCCACTATTCCTCTCTTATTTCCTTTGGTGGCAAATACATCTATCACTGCTGAAATGGAATTGTTAGATTTTCTTTTCAAAAAAAGATAAATATCAGACAAATTTTAAGACAAGAACTGGAGAACCTTCTCCTGTACTTTGAGAGAAATCTGTGTTTATTAATGTTCCCACTGAAGATCAAGTTTATTAACCTTTGTGGCTGCTGAAAGCACACACAAAATGTTTGCGTATGCGTTTCATACACATTAGGTAATATACACTCCTAAGCATTAATTTTGCTGGTGTTCGGGGAGTGACTGTTCAAAAGGTTAAGGCACTGCTACTTTATGATATTGAAGTCAACAATATGTACTCTTTCTAATTTCACTGTGTCAGCAGATCTGACTTTTTCCAGAAATTTACAAGTGTTACAGATAGTCCTAGCACAGTCTAAAACCTTTTTTTAAGGTAGTTGCTGTTGGGTAGTGGAGGAAAGCCATCACATCCCATCTGAATGTTCTCTTCAGTCTGTACAACAACTCCAGCTTTCTCAGCCTCTTCCCATACAGGGTTTTCTCCAATTTCCCACTGTTTTGATGGCCCTCCATTTGATTAGCTCAACTTTGTCAATGTCTTTCATGTATGAGGGAAGGGGAAGCTGGATATAGTGGTCCAGAGCTGCCTCCCAGGTGCTGACTAGAGAGCAATAATCACATCCCTTGATGTGACTACTCTAGTAGTCTTTCCTTTTAGGGAGGAGTAACAAATAAAAAGTAAGAAAGACAGCAAAAGGGCTCCAGCTGTATGGAAGAATGAGATATTTTTCTTTCCACCAGCATAATCAAGACTAAATTTAACAGGTTTAAACTATCTATGTTGTAATAGCCTCATATTCTTGATGAATAGGACAGCAGGATGTCTTTTCTGCCTTGATAAAGGGTGCATCTGTTATCATTATTGGTGTGATTGTTTAAGAACTAAACTGAAAACTTGACTTCATTTCAGCTTCTAAGAAAAGGATGCATCAATGCTGGAGATATTATTTTGGTTTTGATTAAAACCAATATTTGTAAATATTCTGGTATAAAACAACTGAAAGTAATTTCTTGCTTTGAACTTTATATCAATGAATGTTGCCATTGTTCTGATTATTCTGTTTTAATCAGAATTTATTCTAGAGTGAACAAGTGTGAAATTATTGTTTTGAAAGATGAGAAGATCTATGGTACATTTATATTCAACAAAAATTATATTTCTTATAAAATAAATTACAGAAAATCCATATATTGTCTTTGAACCTGGAAGAAAATTGTTATTTCTCAGAATAAACTCACTTTACTTCCATGAATGGCAAAATAAATAGCTAAAACAAACAAAACAAATTTAGAAACTAGTGTATTAACAACTTAAAGACAAAGCCATTAGAGCTCAGGATTTTTTTAACAGTTAGTGAAACTAATTTGAATGAAAACTCAGATTAAGCATATATTCTCACAAGTGTTCATGTAGTTTGTAATAACCTACAGGAACAAATGTGAATTTCAGCAACTGGAATAACTATCTTTGTGACAAAAACCCACCCTTTACATAAAGACCAAGCTACCAGTCTGGCAGAACTTTCCTGACAGATACAGCTGCCAGTGCCCAGTTTCTGTAATTAATACGTTATATAGGGTAAAAATAATTTTAAATATTTTGTGCAAGGCAATGATGCTGTTCTGCTGAGAGAAGATACAGAACTTTAAGTTGAGTAGCAGCACTTGTCTCTTCCAAATGCACTTTCCTAATTTGAAAAGAATGTTCTGTTACTTGGCAGGGTGGTTGAAATTATACAGTTCATAAAGAAAAGATGTATTTTGAGACACTGTGAAAGTATATACTGAAATTGTTCCTGAGATTTTACTCAGAATATGAAAAGTAACTGTAGTACTTTATAAAGAATATGTTTCTTGCTCTAATTGACTGCTAAATTAGCTTAGTAAAATGTTTTAGTATGTTTTGTCACTAATATTTTATATCTATATTTTGCAGACAGTAAAAATGATTACAAATTTACCTTAATCATTCAATTCATTTTCTCACTGGTCTTTTCTAGTATATTTTTTCAGTCCCATTTAACCACAAACCAAATATATGGCACTTCTGAGAGCTGGTAAAAAGAATTACTGATGCATTGTATACTGATAAAAGATATTCTTCCATAATGAGTGGGCAAAGTAAAAGAAAGAAACCATATTACCTGAACAGTACTTCCAATTTAAGATCTCTGATGAAATTTCTTTAAAAATGGTAAAGTATCCTAAACTGGATGCCAGGGATGTGTATTTACAAATGTTTTAACATATGTCAGTAACCATGTTTAAAATAATAGGGTACTTAATTACAAACCTCAACAGCATTGTCAAACTAGCCAGCCTTTGATAAAAGTATGTTCTGTAAATAATTGGCTTTATTGATTAAGGTAGTTTGGTTGATGGCTTCTATATACAGGTTAAAGATAATTCTCAGTTATAATTGTGGAAATAACTTTAATATAACTATTTTCAAAGTCTTTCCAAAAGCACCATGCATATGAAATTATTTAAATTTTATTGTTCAATAATATTTAATGATGGCTTTTTTAAACAGGCAGAGAAGAATCAAGGGCATGATTTTTCTTCAGTATTGGTGGGAAATCACCAGTTGTATTTTGAAGCAACTTTTATACAACTCTTTACTTGAAAGGATTATCTTGTAAAATGTACTTTTCTCAGAGCTAAGAGGAGACTGTTTGTTTTTTTTTAATCTGCTTGACTTTATTCTTTGGACATTAGACACATGGAGTGTGGTTGTGACCTAAGCATTCTGTTATTGTTTCTGGAATTTCTGTAAGTAATGTGATGTACTCCCATTTTGCTTTCATTCCCTTAATAATACATTCCTAAATTCAGTTTAGTAACCCCATCTCTCTCACTTGTGTATATATAATCTCACTAAAATTATTCAGACTTTTATCCTGATTTTGGGATCCTGCAGTCTTTACCTGCCTACCAGTCCCTCACATCCCTCACAACATTCATTGCCTGTGCTAATTGTTCCTATCTGTGGCATGGTGTTAGACTTGGTGCAGTTTTATAACTTGAATACAGCATTGTCCTTCAGTCTTCATATAAACCAAGTGACCCATCTGTTGAGGAACCTGCATATGTGTAAGTTTTCTCATGGTCTCTACGAAATATGTTCTTTGTGTTCCTGTTTGTATGGAGAAGAATTCCTAGCTCCAAGGTGTTCAAGCTGCTTCCCAAGAGCCAGGTTCTCAACTGCAGGCCCACCTGGCATATAAAATTATAAATAAAAGTGCTGTGGATGTTTTTGTGAAAGAACTGTGTTATGTTTGTTAATAATATAGAGGCACTAGGCATGTGAGAACATGAGGGTGAAAAGTACAGCTGATGTTATATGGATCTTTGTGTGCATAACACCTGTTTGATGGTGGCCTGTGTCCTCATGGTGAGATGGCTCCAGAATAATAGAATCATAGAATGATTTGGGTTGGATGGGACCTTAAAAATCATCTAGTCCCAACCTCCCTGGTCCCATGGACTTGTGCACCTTCAGGTTCCTGAGATGATCTCAAACCTGATCTTTTTCTACAGTGGGTGGTTCTTCATTTGTCCCAGGCCCTGCCTTTGTCTTCTGCATCTGGGACGGTGTGGCTGGAGCCCTTGCTGGTGAAGACTGAGGCAAAAAAGTACTTGAGTACCTCAGACTTCTCCATATCCCAGGTGACCAAGTCTCCTTTTCCCTTCTGGAGAGGGCCCACATTTTTTAAATAAGGCCATTTAGACTGTGTACAAGGAAAGTCTAAAGGAAGAGTAAAAACTGCGTGCTTTCCATCTTTTCCTTGCTTTTCAGAAAGCACCGATTTAGTCAGCTAACATGATTCCCGTTAAGGAGTGTATTTGAATTGTTTTAATACTGAATTAGTTGAATAAATCTTAAAACAATTTATCTGTATCCCTTAATGAAGTTTTAAACATCCTTATGAGTTGTTCTGTTACCTGTACAACCGTCTTCTAAGGTTGTGCTTAATTGAATTTATGTCAGATGGGATTTAAAACTTTCATAATATATGCAGAATAAGTGTAATAGGTTTTGCTTTGGAATATGATAACCAAGGGACATTTTAATTCCTCAAGATAACCCAGCATATATAATATTTCTGTTTCAAACTGATAATAGAATCTTTAGTTCCTTTCTCTTCCCCCAACTGAGAAAAAGATGAGAAGTGCAGAAAATGAGTATTTTACAGTGGATACTCCATTTACATATATTTCCTGCATATAGGAGCATAAAGTTTTGAAATGTGTAGGCAGGAAGGATACTTGTAGAAATAAATAGAGTAAATGCTTTTTAATGGCTTAACGTAAATATGATGTACCTGTCTCAGTACTGTAGTGTCCACATTTCTTTCATATGAATGTTAAATTTGTGGTTACTCTGCGGATGAGAGAGAATTTTATTGGTGTTCTTTGGGATACAGAAATAAGTTAATATTTGTAATCTACATTGCTAGGAAGAGTAAAACGAGATGGGTAACAAAGAATTCCTGATGTTTTTAAACCATTTTTAGACTTGGAGGTTGTTACTAAAATCATAGATTTTACTTAGAACTAAGAATTTTTACTTGTCAGGTTTAAGAAATTCTCACAGAATTTGGCTATGACAAGTGGAATTCACAGCAAATACTGACATTTGTATGGAGAAGGCAGATGGAAAGAGGATTTTAAACAGGTCTATTCTTATCTTTGGTATTATATATTAATAACTTATGCCCCATCCTTTTGAGTAGTGGGATGGAGTTAACTTTTTCATGGCAGCCCATATGGTGCTGTGTTTTGAATTTGTGACTAAAATGGTGTTGATAACCCTCCAGTGTTTTGGCTGCTGCTGAGCAGTGCTTGCCCAGTGTCAAGTCTTTCTCTTACTCTGTAGGCTGGGGATGCAGCCGGGACAGCTGACCCGTATTGGCCAAAGGGACACTCCATCCCATAAAACATTGTGCTCAGCAACAACACCCCCTCCCCACCCAACACCTAAAAAAAGCTGATGTGAGGGGTTTTGTCTTCTAAATATAGTTGTTGCTTAGAGACTGGGGGGACACCAGTCTGCTTGTGGGAGGTGGTGAGTGGTTGTCTTTGCATCACTTGTTTGTTCCATGTCTCCATTTCCTTCACTTATTAAACTGTCTTTATCTTCACCTATGATATGAGTTTTCTCACTTTTGCTTCATTCTCTCCCTCATCCTGTTGTAGGGGGAGTGAGCAAGTGGCTGTCTGGGTGCTTTAGCTGCTGTCTGGGGTCAACCCACCACAGAGGGTCACTCCATAACCTACAGTAAGAACAGAAAAAAAGAAAAATATACTCTTTGATTTTTATAAACAAAATAAGTAAGCATCAGAGAGATCACATATTAAGTCCGCTATCTAGTTCACTGGAATTGCCCCAGTGGAGATACACAAGTCTTACAGCTGGCAGGATTTGGTTTTGTTCAAAACAGAAATGTGTGTCTGAGACTTTTATTGAAAGGTTGTAAGATCTTGCTCTTTTCCTAGGAAGCGGGATGTAAATATCATAGTTGCAGTTTACAAGGAGAGTGAAAAAATTGACCCTAGATGTTATGGATATTAGATATTATTAGTTTTATTGGTGTTGAAACAAATTGTTTGTGAGACTTTTTTTCAAAGATAATGTTTGCATTAAGAAACTTGCATTATTTCTGTGATGAACAAGCTGCCTTTGGGTATTCTGTATTCTACTGTTGATCAGTGCTTTGTATTGTTTCCCTTTGTTAATAAGTAGGTAGATATCTCCAAATCAAAAGCTTGGTGCTGAGTTCATTGATTTTTGGGAAGCTTTTGATTCCTGACAAAGGAATCTTTCTAGCTACAAGATATTTGAAGGAAAAATTCAAGTGAATTGAAAAATTGAAAATTCAAGTGTGTGTTTCTCATCATGCAGCTCAGACAAGGTAGTATACCATTAAGAATTAAATTTAATTTTTTAAGGAAAATGGTTATTGAATAAATAAGGATGTATTTTCTTTCAATTTCTGATCAATTAGAAAAACCACAACTAATACACAGTATTGAAAGTATGAGAGATTCTGTGTATAACTATTTTACGCACTATGGTACATATGGGTTACTCGCTGTTTCTCGTTGAGTCTTACCAACTGTCAGACTATTGGCCTTGCATGCCTAATTAATGAATTAAGTGGCTCTCGCTTCCTTTGATCATAAGGTAATATGAAATAGGAATATAGGCTTGGATAAGCCTATGGTTTTTTATATCGGTATAAGCTTATTATTACCACAATTGATCTTGTGTAAGGTTTATCAGTGATTCATTAGAATATTTATCATATTAAAAAGAACAAAAAACAGCCTCACTTTTATGAATGTGTATGCATTCTAGAAATACACAATTTATCTAGCAGACTCAGGGCATTATTTAATATCTATGAATTATGAGGAAGAAATGTGGTGGCATTGGAGGCAGTTGTGACTTGCACAGTTCTAGGCTGTAGGTGACAGTGAAGTGAAAAAGGAATTGCTTCATCCTTTAGTCCCACTGTTATTTGTCTTGCACATGTAGCAGTGGTTGGTCTAGAGAGTGAATAAGCTGT
Source organism: Strix aluco (assembly GCF_031877795.1). Lineage (NCBI taxonomy): Eukaryota > Metazoa > Chordata > Aves > Strigiformes > Strigidae > Strix > Strix aluco. The sequence goes on along the minus strand of NC_133945.1, from coordinate 9,500,176 downwards.
TCTAGATAAAATAATAGTGCTGGTAATGGCAGCCAGGCAAGCAGACATTTATGGGACCTGTGAACTGTAGTCCCTGCTCACAAAAAGTGTCACAGACAGACACGGTCTGAGAGCAGCCTGACCTTTGGTCTAAACTGCTCTGGCAGTGGTATGTTCTCTACAGGTTTTGCTTTTTATAGGTTTTAAAGTTAACAAAGGTTAACTTTAAATGAGCTGGAGGACTCCAAGTTGGTGCAAATGAATTACTTGACAATTTCATGGGGCTCTTATGACCACTTAGACTTAGGGCCTGTCATTAGAAATGCATCAAAATGTATTTATGGAGCTTAAATTCATTGAACTGTTTTGTGTTGTTTTTCTGCTTTCTTCTCTGTGAAATATTAAGTCTTGATAGTTTCTTTTGTATTGGTAAAGTGGCATATATTACTGTTTGAGCATACTCATTGACAAACACACAGTGGCAGATTAAAATGTGCAATTGAAATTCTAGTTTTTAAACTTGGTATTTTCCTGAAATAAGTATCTGACATGTTTACTAGACTAGTGGTTCTTAGCTGTTCTTGTTCCTTTCAGAAATGACACATGAGATGCTGCTTAGCATGTGCTTTTTCTCTTGCCTTTTTCTGGATGCCGTGAAGTATTCCCTACACAAAGACTGAAAACTGCTATATACTCTTCAGGGTTTCAGGAGTTGAGTGGTATTTTAAGAATGCTGAGGGGTAAGGGTTTGCAGTTGCTTGTGGGTTGGTTTTTTGGTTGTGGTTTTTCTTTTTTTTTTTCCTGTAGTATTTCAGTATTTTGTGTGTTGGCATTTTTTTCTGTTTTGTTTTGTCTGGTTTTGTTTTCCCTGGAATCTCTTGCTCCCTTTGCTGTGTCCTCTTACCCAGCGTGCTAGAGGAACACTCACTGGAGATTGAGCAAAAGATGGATAAGTTTCAAAACGAGGTTTAATCGAGCAAGCTGAGATATGTATGATACAAGGGTTGAATAATTTTTACTTACCTACAGTTTGAAATGCATGTTGATATGACAAGATGACATTACAGCTGAACTCTTAAAATATTAAGATGGTTTGATTGAAACTTAAAAGGAAGTAACTGGAAAATCAAACTCCTGTCAGATTTGTTATAGCGCATACAACCAAACTTATCAACATTGCTTCAAGTTTTCAGAAACTCAGATTTTCGTATTTTACATTGTTGGAGCAATTTTGAAGTAGAACATAATGGAAAACTCCTGAGTTCCTTTATTTTGTAGCCTGCCTAAAATTATGAAAGAATTTTCTTAAGGCAGAACAACAAATTCCACTCCCATGCTTTTTTATGCTTCCTTTCTTTGATTTATGTATTCCTGATTTATTTATTTATTTGTGCTTATCTGAGAGGGACTGTGAGCTGACAACTACCTCAGCAGTAATGGGATCATGATAATCAGTAAATTAGCAAAATATACTTTTTGTTTTTCAACATAAATAAAACAAGTTAATCTAAGGGAAAAAAGTGTGACTTGGACTTCACTCACTAGCAGCCTGTCATCCTGCTTTCTCAAGAATATTTTTCTGTGCTTCTTCAAAGGAATTTTTAGATCTCTTCCTCTCTCTGTTGTACTGGTGGTCAGGGCAACAGCTAATTTTCATTCAGTTGACAGTGGCCCTAGCACCTGCCACAAATACAGAGTACTAGAAGTTAAATCAGGCTCAGACCCCTGGGAGATAGTAATTCCAGTCCTTGCATTATGCTAAGGAAGATGAGTGATGGGATATGTTATCAGAAGGAGATTATGAATTCTTATGTTGAAATAAGATATTGAAAGCTCCTGGTGTCTCCTCCCCATTCTCCCAGCCCAGGAAGGATTGCTGTCCTAGCTGAAGTTTGTGACATCCTTTCCTTCAAGACTTAGTTCAGTATTAGAATGCAGAAGGAGCACATCAAGCTGGAAGAGACAAAGAACTTCTCTTCGTATACTTTTTTTTGCTTGTTTTGGGAATTCTTCAAGTGAGATATTGCTGATTTTTTTTTTTCTTTTTTTCTGTACTCATTTGACTGATCGTGGTTAAGATGGTCTGAAACCCCTAAAAGATCAGCTGTCCCATATCAGTTATTTAATGAGATAATTACATCCAGTTGTTTCCTAATGTAGCTACAAATCCACCCCCCCCCCCCCCCCCCCCCCCGAGGAGATTTCTCATGCACTTTCATTTGCTCTTGTTCTTTTATGTTCATTCTCTAGTGTGCTTTTGTTCTCTCACACTTGCTGTGTCTCTCTTGCAAGTTAAGTTCTTGGTTGAAATGTGATGTAATGGAGTAAATGCTAGCAATTTTGGGGGAGAAGAGGATGTCTGTCTGGTTCTCACTGGGCTATGAAAAAGTTGTTTTGTGGATTAATGACTGGATTGTGGAGCACAGGAGGACAGATGACACAGGGCTTGAGGCATGCAATTAATAGAAAGCACTGTGACTTGGAAGGGGGATGGCCTTATAGCAAACATACAATGAGAAAGCAGAGAGGCACCCATACGCATATACATTTTATTATTTCAAACTAAGCAGTCTCCAGAACCAGGAGAATTGTAGAATCTCAAAGATTCTGCTTGGTGCTGTGTTAGTTTCTTCAAACTTCAGGATAGTCCAAGGCAGCTTTCTTGCCTGTCACACCTCTGAAGCTCACAGCATTCAGTCTGTCAAAGAACAAGTTCTACATACCCTGAGGCAGCTACAGCTAGGGAACAGTATTTGGAAGGTAAAATAAATATCAGTGATGTCCTTGCTGAACTTGAGAACACTCATTAGGCATCTGTTTTAATTTGTCTTTTACTTTGCTGGCATATGAACAAGAATGCAAACTGTCTTGCAGAGCTGGTGTTAACGTATAATATTAAAAAGTGAACAACAAAGTCAACCCCACATATGGTACAGGGTCTTTCTGCACAAAACATTGGTTAGTCTTGGTAAGAACCTTTCAAATTTGGAGGCCCCACTGGTTTCCCAGTGCTGTAATGCATAGCCAGGCAAAGTCTGTGAAATCTCTCTGAGGACAATGAATATTATCTTGCTTTTCATCTTGGATATAAGGAATATTTTAGAAGAGAAGTACCGAATGCTAGATAGATGAAGAGATTTTCTTTCAAAACTATCTGAATGGTACCTAGATTTTTCAGTCTTTCTAGAGTTTGTGCTTTGTGGATCATACTTGAGAATGAGTGCTATTCCAGTAATGAGGTTAATCTTGCCATGAAAATTAACTGTGATGCATAATGTTTACTTTGGGTCTATTCTGAAATGTAGGAATGCACCTATGATGAAAGTGATGTATTATAAATAGTAGTTCTGCAAATAATTCTGAATCATCATATGCAGTTTTTTTGGATTTCCCTAGTAATACTTACAAGTAGGATTTTTGTTTAAATCTTTTCCTCCTCATCTCCTCCCCACATTGTGCCCAGACTTGGTTTGTTCTTAATCACTAACACAATAGAGCAAAAATGCAATACAACAGTCAAAAACCCCTCATATCGTGTCCTTATATCAAATTTCAGGCAAGCAAAAAAGAATTATGTTCCAGGTCCGAAAAGCAGTACACTGAATAATTTCACACACTTTGACCAGAAAAATACATGGAAAATTATATTTTAAAGCATCTACAGTAAGCCCAGGGAGATTCAGAGCCCAGTACTATGTAACATAACCCTTCTGCTCTAGAAGTGGGTTGTCAGTGCAATGAGGATATGAGCCAGCCTGTGTCACCTTCCTTCAGGGCTGTGGTCCCCGAACCATTCTCATCTAATAGGATGGCCAGAAAGGAGACCCGGCCCTCTAGTTAAGCTCCCAGACGTAAGTCTGGCTGGCTTCTACTGTGACAGTCAAGTCTTCTGTTTTATCAGAAGACCAGAGTTTACAGAAGCCATGTAAGGTGTTTATATGATTGAGATTCATCAGGAGCATTGTCTTAATGCTTTGTTCATCTCTGAAGCTTGTATTGGCAGTGGAATGAAGGGAGGAACCACTGTTTTAAAGTTCTTGAGGTAAGCTTAGGAAGTTTTATTTAAACCTGTTGTAATAGAATATTTTTTTAAATTTAGGATTGATGTAAAGAATTAAAACCTCATCAAGTACATTTTGGCCTCATATAGTCTACAGTAGTCTAAAACTCCCACATATCCTTAGTAAGCAATTGGCTTTGTCTTCATTTGAATCCCATAGTAGAGTTTCAAGGACATCTGTCAGGGATCCTGTAGAGATATCTCTTCCCATTTATCAGTTTAAATGGTGCTAAAAAAAGTACTCCTGCCCATAATTCAGGTATTACTTCAATGTTTCAAAAGTAATTCTGGTGTTTCAATGAAAAACTTGCTGCAGGACCCTTCACAGTACATCCAAACAAGAAAGGGGCAGGGGGGGGAGGAAGCTAGAAGTGCTCATATCAACTCACTTTGGGGAAAAGAATTATGTAAAAAAAAAAAAACAACCAAAAAACTTGCAGGTTATTTCAGTTGAGGAATAAACATATAATAATGTGTTCAATGCAGGGAAAGCTAATAAGCTTAAGGATAATTTCAATGTCATTTGTTTTGCTGGTACCATATGAAGGGCATGGACTCATTCTAGCATTCTGCATGCTTGGTTGTACTGAACCACTTCTCTTGTTCCATTTGGAAATTATGTTTTTGTAAAAAAAGATTTTGGCAGCTGTCCATGCTCAGTTCAACTTCATGGCACATGCAGAATTGATTCAGAGTTACTGTGTGTGACCAGGTCATTAACGCAGTACAATTGCCATTGGCTTGATAAGTTTGAGATATATTGAAAACCATGACACAAGTGTTGCACAAATGCTCACATGGAAATCCTGCGTGGAAACGTAGGTAAGCAGCACACGTGAGCCTCCTAAGGATAAATGATAGTGCAGTGTGTATGAGATAGTGAAGAATAAGATCTGTTCAGATTGTAATATTGGATATGTGATTAGAATTGGTTTGTTAGGTTCCCATTATACTACAAAAAGACAATTTTAATTGATTCTTATGAAGCACTGTATATTTTTTGTTAATTGTTTATATTAAATGCATAGTGAGGTTAATCATCTGCTCAGCTGATTTCTTAATATCCTGAGGGATTTTTGCTGTTGTTCTTCAAATATTTGCTTAAGCAGTAGTGCTAGAAATAAGAAACAAAAGGCATTTTATCTTCAACAGAACCAGTGCAGTGATTTGAATTTTGCATGTTTCTTGTTATTTCTCAGCATTTGTTACCTTCATTAACACATTTCTTTATTTTAGAGAAATTACTGCCAAATATGGCTAAATTCCACAGTAAGTGGCTAACTCCAGGGTAGTGGAGTTAAACAAAAAAAACCCAAACCAAAAAACCCTTAAAGTTAAGTCAAGATTTTTTTTTTTTTTTCATATCCATTGACCTTTTTGAAGGTTTTTATACTCTGTTCTGCTGCCTGATTACTTAGGGATTCACTGAGCAGTTTCCTTGAAGGCTATTCTTTCTGCTAGCCATTGGCATGAAAATGCATCTGTCTGAGCGAGACGTCTTTGATCTTCAGAGAGCTTTGTAAAGATAGATTAAAAAGAAAGCTATCAGGCATTTTTCCCAATGAAAATACTGCCTATGATTTCAAGTCAGATAGTGTTTGGGGGGTGTGTGTGTGTTTGTTTTTAGGGAATTGAGATTTGGAATTGTGATCATAGCTTTTTCTTTTAAAAAAAAAAAAGTCCAAAATTGAAAACACATAAATGTGTATGGTGCCCTTTGGAAAGAAAAACCAAAAAAACCCAAACCAGCCCTTTATGGAACATTTTATGTTGGTTGAAATCCAGAGGAATGATGAATCTAGTACCCTCTGGACAAAATTATGTTTAAAAAGACTTACTAGGAGCTTGATTCCAATAAAGTAATTAAAACAGAATATGTCTCTAAGTAATCTGAGTTTATATTGAGGTGCTGATGTTCAGATAAATCAAAATTTGCTCTTGCAAGTTAAAAACAGAGTCTGCTATGGTTACGGACTATAATATAATCCAAAAAATTTCAATGATACATTCATTTGCAGCTGTGTACTTCCAGTGCCTTTAATTTGAAAATGTGTGTTTACATTTTTTTCTTCCTTTGAGACCACATATTGGTGTTGTAATTTAAAATAATCTGTGTTCCTGTTTTATGCCCCTGAAATCAGTCACTTTGCATTCAATAATGGTGAATATCTGCTTGGGGAGTGGGAGGGGAAGGATTTTAAAAGTAACATAACCATTTGTGTAGTGTTCAGCAGGGATAAGCAGCAGAAATGCATTGTAATTTCCGGATATGGTTGACTTAATAGCTATAATTTGCAAATAGGTATTTTTCACACAAAAAATCCTGAAATTGTATTACAGCCTACATACTTCGGACATATTTAGCCATTGTTGCAATGTAGCCACTGCCAGTTGGGTATCAGTTATACATTTTGTTTGAGTGTTGGTACCTCCAGTTGTGCTGTTCTGAGACACTTGGTCTGTGTAAGGTGAAATGTCTATTTTAGTTTTTTTTCCAATTCCATAGATGCCTTATTTATCACACTTCCTTCATTATTGCTTTTTAATTTAGTTACTGATGAGCTCACAGTATCAGTCGCTACTCTTGTCTCAGAAATATAAATGAACCCAACTTTTTCTTGAGTGTAAAGAGAGGCACAAGAACTTTATTTAAGGTTCACAAAAGGGACAGGTCAAGACAGTGTACAAAATGGTATATTTGGGTAATTATAGACCATACCATTTGATCTGGTGGTTCTCTGAGTGCTAATGTATCAATTTGAGTTTCCTCATCTTCCAACAGGATGCCTTAGTCAACTAGCTATAGGCTGTTCTGGTTAGTGGCAAAATAGTCTCACACTCTAAAGCCTATTTTTTTGTAAGACCCGCTTTCCTGATCACTGTGCATTTACCAGTCTTTTCTGCGTGGTGTACACTACATATGGATGTAACATAACAGGAACAGTCTTAGTAGAGATACAGAAGAAGACACATACACTCAGAAGATATTAGGTTTTGTCTTCCTGCTTTTACATCATATCTATTGTTATATATGTTATATCTATGGAGTTTTAAAATATTCTCCATTTGCTTTTCTGACAAAACCAATGTAATTTAATCAGTGAAATTCATCAACTCACTAATCAGTTCCTCTAACTCAAACAAAACGCTGGTTTCAGTACTAACTTCAGGGCTGTGCTGTCACTAACATTTTCCGTTTTGAAGGACAGCTACTGAGATTTTGAAAAGGCAGTATTTTTATAACAATAGCTGTATTTTACTTTCATTTCTCTGGTTTTGTTAGAATACAACTGCAAGTTAGGGAAATCTGATGATTATTGCTCACTGAAAGGAATTTTTATTACTTCTAGTGTATTACAGGTTTTATTGTCCTTAGTGTTATTAATTAGTTACCACAACTATTTTGATTTTTGTGCATAAGTGCTTATTAATTATTTTATCATGAGAAAAATGAGTGGGGTCCAAGTGCCCTATTAATTCATTTCAGCCTGAAAAATTTTCTTATAATTAGTTTGGCAAGAGGAATGAGTGAAATTAGCTACTAATGAGAAGATAAGTATAGTAATCTTTTCATGATATAAAACTGTGATTGTCAGTAGGTAGTAATAAGAATGGAGAGTATATTTCATGGGACCTTTCTTCTTTGTGTGAAATCATTAACATCATCTGATATCGTAAATTGGGTTATTTCACACCTGTATTTCTATCACTGACTGCTAACCCTCCAGCCACAGATACTGATAAGTTTTTGCTAATTAGAGAGTCATTAATGAAGTAAAGAATATGAGCAATCAATTATGGCTTGTTTTAGTAATCCAAACAAAAATTTAATTGCATAAATTTGTCTTGTACTTTCAAGTTTTGACAGTATATTTGTGAAACATGGCAAGAATGTCAACACTTTGTAAGTAGCAGGTGTGACCTATACAAGTTTTTCTCATGTTCAGTTGCAAATTGCTTGACTTGTGATATGCAATAATAGATTAATAGCTTGTTAAAATCCACTTTTTTCTGTAAACAACAACTGCACATTTCCTGTTCTGGTTCATTCTATTTGCATCATTTATATGGTGAGGTTTATGAGAAATAAGTTACGTCTTTTTTTTATCATACAGGTTAACAAGTTAAAACAGTACTATGTAAACAAAGTTAAGTATTTCCTACTCCCCACACTTCAAATTGGAATGTATTGTTCTTATATGTAGGAACTGCACATCTTCTGTTTTCTTGCTCTTTTTCTGTCTAGGTCTCTATGGTAAAATAAGGTTTCATGCTGATTGCCTCTTATTTACATTTCTTTAAATTTCCTCATGTTAAAAAATAATAATAATAATAAAAGTTACTGTTCCAAGAAATGGAATTGTGATCAATTCTTTTTAGCTTTATTAGCTGTGCAGTGGTAACTTGGCTGAAATGTACCTTTCTGTACAAATAACGCTTTGTTATTTCTCCTAGGTAGTATTGTAGCGGTGTTTCTTCATGGTGTACTTCACTTCCACTAAAGTCACTGTTAAGTAGTGAAGCATAGAACTGCTAATATTTAATGCAAAGTAGGAGAAAGATTGTCCGTGAGTAGGACCACGTTCAGAATACAGTGAAGCTGTCTGGATGTAGGAGCAGCTATGAAATAACTTTTAAGATGCTACTTGTTGTAGGGTGGCTGGCAAGGCAGCTTTGGGTATCAGCTGTAGGATGTGTTTGAAGGAAAAAGTATAATATGGATTTGTAGCTAGGACAGGTTGCACAGTACAGTCTTTCTAGCCATATACTTTTTGTGTGCTGTCTAGCAATTGGATTCAGCCCACTGTTATGCCAAAATAATGATGTCAGCCCCCTCAAATTAAATTAGCCTTTCTGATGAAGAAACGTGATATGAGAGAAGGTTGCTGTGAAGATATTGCTTGATGTGAAGTTGGATGAATTTGTAATTGTACTTTTTCAATTTCTCTTGGAGGTAAAAATGAGTAACACGTATCACATTACAAATAAGTAAACTCACAAATGCTAAGAACTTGTAACTTTTCCTCATGCTCAGAACTTTGTGGATATCTAGGCAAGCAGTCTCAAATGTATATTAATTATTATTCTAATAAGCTCTTTCTGTCATAATTTGGGTGCTTAAAAGGCATGCACTAAGGGTGTAGGTAGATACATATGAAAATTGTTTTGAGGACATGACATAAAAAGGAAGCCTACAGAGGGTGGAAACAAGGACAGGTAGCCTGGGAGGAATACAGAGAAACTGTCCGAGCAGCCAGGGATAGCCCTGATAGGATTAAATCTGACCAGGGACATCAAGGGCAACAAAAAGAGCTTTTACAGGTACATTGGTGATAAAAGGAGGACTGGGGGAAATGTGGGCCCTCTCTGGAGGGAAATGGGAGATTTGGTCACCTGGGATATGGAGAAGGCTGAGGTACTCAATGACTTTTTTGCCTCAGTCTTCACCAGCAAGGGCTCCAGCCACACGGCCCCAGATGCAACAGGCAAAGGTGGGGACTGGGAGAATGAAGAACCGCCCACTGTAGGAGAAGATCAGGTTTGAGATCATCTCAGGTACCTGAAGGTGCACAAGTCCATGGGACCTGATGAGATGCATCCGCAGGTCCTGAGGGAACTGGCAGATGAAGTGACTAAGCCACTATCCATTCTAGTTGAGAAGCTGTGGCAGTCCAGTGAAGTTCCCACTAACTGGAAAAAGGGAAACATAACCCCCATTTTTAAAAAGGGTAGTGAGGAGGACCCAGGGAACTACAGGCCAGTCAGTCTCACCTTTGTGCCCAGCAAGATCATGGAGCAGATCCTCCTGGAAACGATGTTAGAGCATGTGGAAAATAAGTAGGTGATGGGTGACAGCCAGCATGGCTTCACTAAGGGCAAATAGTGCCTGATGAATTTTGTGACCTTCTATGACAGGACTACCGCACTGGTGGACAAGGGAAGAGCAACTGATGTCATCTACCAGGACTTGTGCAAAGCATTTGACACTGTCCTACACAACATCCTGTGTTCAAGGCCAGGTTGGACGGGGCTTTGAGCAACTTGGGCTACTGGAAGGTGTCCCCACCCAAGGCTGGGGGGTTGGGACTAGACGATCTTTAAAGGTCCCTTCCAACCCAAACAATTGTGTGATTCTATGATGCACTGGTATTACTACTAACATCTGGAAGGGATTTGTACAGCATGACAACACTGTACTGTAGTGGAATTATTAACCTTACTTTTGTTACTAACTGATTAAGACACAGGGGAGGAAGATGTTCTTATCATTGAGCAGTCATTTTTCAGAGCAGGTTTTCACACTAAATAGCTCAGGTAAGAACAAGACAGCTCAGTCTGAAGGGAATGCCCAGAGCTGTCATAGGATGTTGGTAATGTCCTTGAGAAAATGTCTTATACATCAGTCCTTCACTTTAAAAAATCTCTTTCCAAATAGCACTGTACATTTTGTGTCTGCTAGGTATCGACACTGGAACCCATGACAGAAGTTGGTTGATTTGGGGGTTATTTTGGTCAAAGAACTAGTAGATCTGCTTTCTGTTCAAAAAATTATTGTAATTCTACATTGTCCTGAGTTTGAATAAAAAAATACTGAAAACTAGTATCTAAATATCTAATAGTATTTCACTAAGCATTTCTCAGTTTGAGGATTTTGATTATTAAACAACAACTTTTTGTAGAAATAAAAAGTAGGGAAAATTCTATAAAAGCAACTTCCTTTTTTAGTAAAGCCGTATCAATGGTTTATCTGGTTTGTATAAGCTGATGAAGATGGAGAAGTTGTATTAATCCAGGAACACTTAAAATTAAACACTGATCTGTCTTTTAGCCAGAGATGCGCAACAGAAGCTTTTGCAAAAGTACAAAGTTATGTGAAATGTTTTCTTACATGAATATGCTAAGCAGGAAGCTTGAAAAACATTCTTCCATTGAAGCCAATTATATCCATTGGGTATGAAGCAACAAAAGGTTAATATACTTAAAGACCTAATTGCTGGATAGTTTCCTGTAAGTGCTGTTATTTTTTAATTTGTATTGAAGGAATAATCAAGAATATTATATGATGCATTTCCTTCTTGTTTGTATTTTTTCTTCTAATATTTGGGTTTAGGCTCCAATTAGCTGTGAAATCTGCCTTCAGTGAAATTACCACAAGCGTAGTGTGGGCTTGTCAGTAGCTGCTTAATTCTATAGCTACTAGGCTGCCTTAGCTAGGCTTAGTAACTGAGATACTAAATGTCTCTTAAAGAGACTAGGAATAATTTAGGTTAATATTCTTCATCATCAAATGGCAATTAGAGGAAAGAATAATGATTCTGTTTAATTCCCCTATTCCTCCTTATCTTTCAGAGGACAGCTGTCTGTCTTGCTGAGGTGTTTAAAGATGTTTACTACTTGCTTGTGTTATCACAAGATAAGAATGTGAAAATAAGTATTGTGTTACTATTTTTATAATCTGCTTGCTTGCTTAGTTAATCTAGGTTGTCCTGTTTTCTTTGCCATCTGGGAAGGATCTCTTGTAGATCATATTTTTAAATCCTAACTCGTTTGCTCCTAAACACCAACAAAGTTCACAAGTACTTATCCCTAGAGAAAATAAATGTCTCTGTGCCACTAAGAGTCCCTATTGTATTTGTCAAGCTCCATACCCCAATTACAGGCTGACACCCCTTTCTTCCAGAAAGTAAACCACTCAGAAGAGCTGCTGCTCTTAACCATCATATAAAAACCCCGTAGGGCTAAGAAGGTCTTCCAAAGCAGCCAGACCCAAACTTTTAACTGCCAGCCATTTAAGAAATATCATACTATTGTTGACTGCAGATTGAGCCAAAACAAAGCAGTATTTAAAGCAAGGCTGTGCAGTATATCTTCCAGGAATCCTTTGTTGAAGCTACAGAGCTGCTCGATGAATAAATACAGCAAGGTGAGTATAAAAGGCATCCTGTATGTTTAGTTTACCAAATACAAATGGAAGATAAGGATATGCCTGCACTACAAGTAGGATCTGACCAGCATCGCAGCCTGTACTGACTTTTTGGGTCCAATTTTATGGTAGGTAACTTGAAACAGCACTAGTTTAGCCATAAACATCTATAGCAGCCCAATATTCTGCATAAGATAGCCAATAGAGTATTTCATCAGGTTCTTTCACAGATTTTCCAAATCACAGCAGCTTTGTGCTCCTATGGCTATGCTGTTATTGGTACCTATGCTTGCAAGTTTAAAGCTGTGATCACATTCAGCACTGTAGCATGAACATACCCTGTATTGCCAGCGTCCTTTGGCTTGTAAATCACCTCTTGCATTGCAACACTGAGAGACAGAGTATGGACAAGTCCCTTCCCAAACGGTGGAACCACAGTTGCCTCACCTGATGTGTTCTGCTTCAACACGGGGTGCTGTGCTTTGCCCACCTTTAGATTGTCTGACTGAAACAAGCTGCTTGCTTTGTCCCATAACCTTTCTGAAATTTTAAGATCCCATCAGTCTTTTAATATGATTAAGTTGCTGATTTACCAAGCAGTGTTTCAGGATTATACCTGCTGAATATAAGGGAATAAGGTTATTGACTCTAGAAAATACTGTTTCCTTTTCCATTTCTATCTCCCTTGTATATCTTATATATTCCCAGCCTCTCCATTTAATAAAAGTTAAACTATCTTTTGTGTATGAACCTCATCCCTCCACCTGTGAATGAGTACTAAAGCATTTTTCTTTGTTCATATATCACAGAAAGTAATTTTTTTTCTTAAATTCCTGCTTCACTTCTCAATCCTGTTGAGAGAACTATATTAGGAAAGCAACTCAGAAAAGAATAGCATTTCCCCTTTGAAAAGCTTTTTGTTGTTAACAGCTGCCGAGGAGCTGAAATACTTTGAAGAATTTTTTCTGAGCATAAACTGGAGTAAAACTAAAACATATTTCTACCTTTTAGTTAGATGCTGTATCTTAACAGTGACAGTTTGTCTAGTACTTAATATCATCTGACCATTATGTAGCCCTAGACTGTTATTTAAAACTTTTCCTTGAGGGGAAAATAACACTTTATTATATTATGAATCTTATTTTTTTATGTGCAGAAATGGGAGAACAAAGAAAACGTGTTTTTATTCAGGGTCGATGGAATTAGTTAGTGGTAACTATATAGAAATAGAAAAATTTTGTCTTTATCCCTGCTTTATACTGCATTGATGATTAATGGAAATATGAAGTGGAATAATAAACTTATGTCTATGCTTACCAAATTATAAAGTAGCTATTTTAAGTTATTTCCAAAATAATAGGAGAGAAAGTTAAATTGAAACTTTAGCAAAATCAACTAAAATCAGTGGCCATAATTGTATGAACCAGAAGCTTCATTTGCCAATAAAAATCAGCATGAAATGTGATTTTCATGTTTTCAGATTTTAACCACACTTAATACGTGTAAGTGGCAAGCATGTCTCTTGTGCTTTCTGCAGAAGACCTGTGCTGTGTGGAGCCCTCAGCACATTATCCACTTTGCTTAGACTTGAGTTTACATTTCAAAGCTATGAAATCGAAGGAAAAGCTTTCTCCTGAATTGAGCATCAGAGTTGTATATTCTTCTATAGTTTCCATAAATTCCACCGAGTGACTTTTATGCTCTACATACTTTCAGTGCTGTCCTATGATGCCTGCTTTTGCTTAAAGGGAGATGCTAGTGAGGCATTCTCTGTTTCAAATCCTCAGTACTTAATTTGTTAATTTTCTTCCCTCTCTCTAACCTGCTGCCATGAAGACTCCTTAGACTCATCTGTTAATTTGATGGATGCATGGAAGCTCTTCAGGAGGGTGTAAATTTAGAAGGAGGTATCAGTGGAAAGTCTTTTGTTCATTTAAAAATGGTAATTTAAAATGTTAAAATGGAATTACAGAGCACGGGACTTGAGAAATTTGAAAGTGTGTGTGTATGTTTTATGACAATGCTTACTGTAAGCAATTTTGTGCCTTCTGCTTTTATTTATGAACAGATATATCTGCTAATTCTATACACAAAACAAGTGTTCAGCAATAAGCAGTCAATATCTAGGATTTTCTTTAAATAGTCTGATGTCACACTAAGGGACTGGGAGAGACACTGGGGCAAGAACTTCAGATGTTCTTTTGTCAAACCCCAGGGCTCTGGAATTCTATAGAAGTTCAGTGATAAAAGGGGTTGATTTTTTACCTGTTCATTGAGAAACTCTGACCACCTCATGCCTCTTTTAGTGCAGTATGAATAAAATGGTGTAGACGTATTAATGCATTAGAAGGCATTCCATTAACTGCCAAAGATCTTGAACACTTTCTGGTTTACTTGGATGACTTTTCTTCATTTCACCCAGATATTTTAAGCTTTGTTTGAAGTCAGTGGAATGAAAAATACCACTGGTCTAATTCAGTAGCAGATTATTTTGTAAAAAAAAGAACAACTTCCTGAAGTTTAACCAAAGCGTTGCTGTAATTCTTCCAGACAAGTCAAAAAAGATGCACAAGTCTCTTATCACTTTAGTAGGTAAAATGTAGATGTTACATTCTAACTAATAAATGGAGATTTGCTTGTCCAGGGAATCAAAAATTGTCTTGTCAGTGTTCTTCTGCTGGGAGCTCAAAAACTAGACCCTCAGAATGTATTTTCCTGAAGAACACACTGGTTTTATTATCAAGGAAGAAACCAGCTGAACACAGAATAAGATATAAAGCAGTAATTTAGACTTTGAGATTAGGACATAGAATAAATAGCCTTTCCTAGCTCCCACATTTCCTCCAAAACTGTCTGGCTTCCATGTCTTCAAGTTTAACAGTCATGTTTTAGTACTTATAATTTGCAGTATCTAAAAATCTGAGAAGTTTTATACTGCAAACACATTCAATATCGAAGGTGCCTACTTTGCTATTAAAACCATATAGTTCAATAAATATATGGCAATTGGGAACACACATAAAACATTCTCTATTAGCTAAGCAGAGAAATACTTCTGTATTTTTTAAACAGTAATATTACACCCATATACTTATGAAGTGTAGCTCTAATGTTCTTCACGTGGTGAGAACATTTATTGTCAGAGGATGTATAGTTCTAATCTTTTGGTTTCATTGTTTCTTTTGTTCTTTGAAACAATGAAAAAAGAACATGAATCAAAAACAATTTTATTGAGTAATTTACTGTATGTAAATTGTGTGCTCAGTGTCCCATTCAAACAATCTTTGAATATTTTAAAGTGTTTCTGTGGTAAATTATTTATTAGTACTCAGGCTATTAAACAACACAGAGCTACTTATTCTAAACCATATCTTAGGGGGAAAAACCCAGATACATCAGTTTCTTTTCAGCTGAGTCATATAAGTTAGTTATTTTTAATTGTGATATTAGGGAAGCAAAGTAAGACTCTAAGTGAGGCCATCAGGAAAAAAAAAAAAAAACCAGCAACTTTTAACCTGATATAATTTGGTACATATAACCAAACCTGACATTTAAAAACCAAAGTAAACATCTGGGTGTTTTCAAATCTCACTTGAAGACAGTTTGTTTTAGTACTTGGTTTTACAAGTGCTTAAGTTTCTCTTATTTTTTTCCCTCATAGTGGTACAGTGTGTGTATCACCATCTGTACAGTAGCAGAAATGATAGAAGTAATGTAGCTTGGTAATCATTGCTATTCTAGAGTAAGTTTCTGGAGCAGCAGGAGAGAGTATTTTACAAGTGGCTGTACAATACCAGTTATGATATAGCAGGAACTTGCAATTTCTGTCCCCTTCAAAGAGATGACATTTAATTATGGTAATAACTTTACTGATAGCTGATACACAGTATGGTGTGCACTAAAATTATACTGTCTGTGAGAAATTACATCAAAATGTTGTTTGAAAATACAAGGAAAGAAAATACCTCCCCACGGGAGAAGATTGTTAGAAATTTCTTTTGACTAAAGGGGTAATAAAGCAGTTTTATTTCTTGTATCTTTCCGCAAAGGTGGTAAAAGATAATTTGACAAACGCTGTCAAATGTGGTAACCTCATCTAATTCCTTCACTGCACATCTTAATCCCTGATGGTCTCTCCTCGAATAGATGGGCTGTGAGTGTGGGGAGTTTTAGATGTGATGCCTTTGCAGCCGTTTCCCACTGACAGATGCAGTGACCTTATCATACAGACAGCTCTATCCAGTGTGACAGGCTAGCCATCTGGCTTGTATTGATCATAATTGATTTAAAGAAAGTGATCCTCCAAAGCTTGGTGCTGTTAAACCCCACAGCTAAATAGACATTTTATTTGGAGACTTTAACCTTTAGGGTGTTTTTTCTCTCATTTCAATATGATTTGTAAAACATAATCTGAAAATATGTCTTCTGGTAGTAAAATGCTATTGTCTTTCCAAACCATAGCCTTGAATATCTGAGGTGACTCAAATTCCAGAAAGATAAGAACAGAACTGGAGTTCACCGCGGTTCAGATAGCAAATAACCGTTCACCGGTGCTGAAGAGCGACAGGATCTTTTAAACAATTTTCCAAATAAAGATAAATATTTTATTCAGTTCTCCAACTGTCACTATTTTCATGTAAATATTATATGTATGTAGATACTTCTGTCTACAATCTAACATTATCTTGTAATTCTTCAGTAGCTGTAACTAACTCGCATATGAGCTATATATTCCTGAATATTTTTCTTATTTAGTTTTCAAACCAGAAGTGGTCTTTTAGTTGTAATGTTCTTTACGTTTACAATATATTTGACATTAAAAGTTGGTAATTTATCTCATCTTTTACATTTGCAATTTAAATATGTTACCTAACATTTCATTTAAAAGGTATTGCTTTTAATAAAGTATAAATCCTACACTAGAAATTCTGCAGCATATGTAGTACAGGGACAGTCATGGAGAGACCATGTAATGCTGAGTATATAAATTCTCTCTGTTCTGAAATACACCTAAGCAGTAAATAAGAATTGCCTCGCTAGGGACTGAAAATCTGCTGTCTCCAGGGGCTGCTACTCTTGTACAGTGATGCTATACTAGAGGTTTGCCAAAGAAACTGAAGAATGTGGTACCTTGCTGAGGTAGCCGAGCAGCCAGCACAGTTCAAAACCTGAATGGGCATGGGGGCAGAACTATGTTTTCATTCCTAAGGATGATTTCTTCACGTTCGCCAGGAGGACAATTCTAAGGGAACTTGCATTTTTTTGCTCTTTGTACCTCTTTTGAGGATGAAATGGTTTAACATCCAGGGGTGTCAGTTCAGCACTTTTCAGAAATTCCAGAGGGAAGATTTTCAGAATCACATAGGGAAGACCCAACTCTCTTTCTTATCTTTGAAAAGCTGTGATAGCTGGAGAGGGACTTGAGGTATGTGATAGAACTGTTGAAAGGGAGGATTGTTGTCTCAAACATTTTAAAGCAGAATAACTTAATACTATGTATCATTTGTCTTAATAGTGTTTTATGTGTGGTCTCAATGGAAAGAAGGCAGCACATAAAATATTACATAATGTAAGGTATATATGCAATGAATTATGTATTTTAAAGGAGTCATTAGTCAACTATGTAGAGGGAACAATTTGAG
Source organism: Strix aluco (assembly GCF_031877795.1). NCBI lineage: Eukaryota > Metazoa > Chordata > Aves > Strigiformes > Strigidae > Strix > Strix aluco. The sequence goes on along the minus strand of NC_133945.1, from coordinate 9,482,571 downwards.
TTGGATGAGGAATGGATGGCTCCAGGATGAATGCAAAGAGAAATAAAATAAACATTGATGGCCCCCTAGATTAAAAAAGAATCTAGAGTCATAGGGTCCACTGATAAAACTTACAGTTCGGGTGATCCTTTGCAGATCAAGTCTGATTTGGAAGGGAGGGAGTTCACAATTAAGTATCCCGGATGCTTCAGGTAAAGCCATTGCAGAGTTACTCTGAACGCTTGACTATCCACGTTGAATGACTAGGGCACATATTGAGAATTTTAAGTGAAAGTAATTAAGCAAGTATTAATTGTACGTTATTAGGCTACGGATGAATCAGGATGAAGGTGACAGTTACAAAGCACCCTCTATTCTGAAGCTGATGAATCTGAGTGTAGCAGTGCTTGCAGACAGTCCTGAGAGACTTGTGTCCTGAGCTTCAGATAAACCCTGCAGTGTTAGACACACCAAATATTAATTCACTAGGATACCACCCTCTTACAAAGATCTCCCCACCCCCCAGGTTATTTAATGAGTATTAGTTTTTAGGGCTTAATTTTTCAATCTCATCCAAAAAATGACAACACAGTCCTTTTATTGCTGCTTAATGCATTCCATAGGAGAGTTACCTGGGAGATCTCTGGAAATGTTGTTTATCTTAACCATTGTGAAAACAGTGGATAGTCCTAAAGGACTTAATTTTGAGAGTTGTCTAAGGGCTTTTCAGATGTGTAGGCAAAATATGCTTGTGCAAAACCAAAAGTTGTCTGCAAGAGTAAGTTGGGTAATAGGAAGTAGGCGATCTCAGTGGAGTTTTAGAGTGGGTGTGAGGAGTCAGGTGGGATATTAAGATGCTGTCAAAAGAAAGAAGAAACAGGTTATGAAAACAGTGGGAAGAGAATATTGTGCTGCAGATGTTTATTAGTGTTCAGGAAAGCACAGCTTTGCCTCACAGCTGATTGCTGCCTCTTGCACAGACAAGTGGTCAGGGTATCACATACTGAAAATATTTCATTTTCCTCCAAGCAGTTAGTTGCTAAATGTGTTACCTATTTTGCATAGGCCAAAAGTCACCTCTAATCATATAATTCTGTTGTACTATATTATAATTTTGCCCAAATTTTTTTTAAAAGGAGATAACTGAGATTCGCATAATGTAGTGTCAATAGGGATGGTATCAAAGGGAATGATATTGGAATAAATGTAGAGTAAAACTTGCAAATAAAATATAAAAATAACTGCAAAACAAAACGAACTAGTAGTTTCTGAGATGGCTTGGATGGCTGGAAGAAAAGAACTGATGTAACTTCAGTGAGAAGGGTTTTAAGAAAGAGATTACTGAAAGTATGAAAGACACGGACTTAATGATGATACAAAAGTAGACCAGATACCAGACTCCTTTGAAAATCTAATTGTTTAGATTTTTTTTCTTTTATTTCTATTTTTTTTTGAAATGAGGAAGCAAGACCTGAGGAAAACTTAGCTCTGGGTAAAGAGAAATGAGAGTATGCAAAGATGTCCACTTTCTGAAGAAGGTTATACATGCCTCCTTGTGGAAATTATTGACATTACTCATTTGCCTAAATAGAGTTAATGAGCATGCAGGAAGGCACTCGTATTGTCCTCAGTGTCTGATAATTGCCTGTACTCAAGGTTCTCTAGTTCTGTGAAGCCTGGCACTAATACCCCCATGCTGTGACACTTTGTTTTGATTGTGCTGTATCATCAGATTAACCATTAAATTGGCTACTGAAAAAAGAGGAGAAAAATATTCTTTTGAAATTTTTTTGCAGAAGAGCATTCTTAGCTGCAGTGAGTGGATAATTTAAACTAATATGAAATTCACATAGATTATCCAATGGCATCATTAAATAAAAAAATCAAAGTATTCCAATTTGCCTAAGACGGTGGAGATTTCTCTAGACTGGTTTAAAATATTTGTGTTATGCAGGTTTTTATTGTACAGATGATATAGAATGAAAAGTTCAGGGGAAGATGTATCTCTTGCTGAAATAAGCCATATACTTACCAAAAGTAACGATAAGAATTTTACTCTTCTTTGAATCGAGATGTTTACTTACCTGTATTTTGTAAGGATAAAGGCATCAAAGTATCTTGAAGATCTTACAGAATCAAAGTTTGGAAAATATAGCTCTGGGAAGATGGTATTTTTCGATTAGTGTTGATCTAACCTATGTTTGCCTTGTAAATCAAATGTTTTCATATTGATTGGAATTACTTCCTGGAGAAGTTTGTATTAGGTATTTAAAGTATCATCAAATTTTGATCAATGTAATAATATTGATCAAAACAAGCTTTGCTTGTTTGAAAATTAACGTTGCAGTTTGCTCTTGCTTTTTCTTAAATCTGTAATGACCTCAAAGAGACTACAGTAATTTGTATCACTGAATCACCTTGATTCTAAGTAACAATCTGAAATCCTACGACAGTTTGTAGGATTCTCCAAAATAGTGCTATACCAGACATTTCAAGAGCTATTCTATTTAATTGCCTGACTCTGGCTGAATTTCAAACAGAAGCTGACTCTGTGTATGTGTTGCAGGCTTGATGTAACAGGTGGGTCTTGTCATCCTGCTGATATGATTATTTGTGGGAAGCTACTGCATAATTGTTTTGAAGTAGAAAATTAACAGTAAAGAGAGCCCATTCCTGTCAGCCTTCCCACTCTTCAATTTTGGTTCCCAGGATTTTGCATCTTGTAGCCAACTTTTTCTCCCAGATACAATATTGCTAACTTACCTTAAAAATTATTGGCTTTTACTTCTCAGACTGAATACACTGTGAAGTACTTTAAATTTTATAAGAGTGAAAATTATTAGCTAAAAGCTAATGCTTTTTGAGATCACATCCTTTTAAAATGGCTTTTAGTGACTTCAAATGCCTACTACTCTAAATGCTATGCATTTTGGTTTTGAAAAAGCACTCACTGAGGTTTACAGTTTATTTTTAGAGATAAATAAGTATTGATAGCATTTAATGAAGATTACACTGACTCACTAAATGTGCATTTACTTTGATAATGGTTGGTAAGTATTTTTTGAAACCTGGGCCATGTCTGACTTTCTTCAAGAACATTGAGATCACCATGTATTGTGATCACTATTTTAGATCACTAACTCCCCCTATTTTAAAATAAGTTCCTTAACTGCACAAGAAAAGATCTCATCACAGGTTTTGGTTTTTTTAGTGTTAATGCTTTTCAGTGGCTCATTATCTTATCCAGGTAAGTTTTAAGAAATTTTTGAGTAATGAGTAATATGAAATCTCCTCAACACTAGTAAGTTCTTCACACTGTGTTGTATTTAAGACTCTCAGGCTTGTTGGAGAATATATGCTGATCAGGAATTTACTGTTTTAGGCATTGATTTGTTTTGTTTTGTTCTTTTTAACATAAACTTTTATGTATGAAATATAGAGTGAATAAAGATACATTGTTTAAAAAAACCCCACACATAGCTTGTACTATAAATCTTGTTTTCCTATAATTCCAATATTGCTAGTCATGTTCCGTGTGTTTCAGATGTTGATGGCATTGTTCCACCTGCCGTGTTGGTTTTCTGGTAATTAAAATTACATACCATTGTTGGGAAGCTTACTGCAATCATGTCCTCACTTGCAAATGATGAATGCATATAAACTAAAAATATTTAAATGATACGTAATTGCTTGGTTCTTGACTCAACAATTTGGTTAGCCCTAGGGAGAGGGAATGAAAAAGGAAAAATGTTCATTAGGGCTTAGGGATTCAGCCTGGTGTATTAGAAGGAATTGGATTATTCGGTTTACAGTGTTCTTAACAGATTCAATTTCAGCCAGAGATAATTGAAGTGTCGTCAAAGCTGTGTGCATCACTAAAACATACAGAAAGACATACTCCCATGGGTTCAGTAAAACAATATAGAACAATGTGGAGTAGCTTTTCAGAGATTTAACTGCCATTACGTTGAGCCTGCTTTTAAAGTACGTTACAGCAAACTTAGATGAATGCCTTCCTGTGTAGTTTTCAGAGAATGAATGTTTAGATTGTTTTCTTTCATTGTTGAAGGAATCTATTTAACAAATTATTGTTATTAAATATAATGCCAAAACTTGTGACTTTGCAGCAAAATTTAACCCATGTTTCTGATCAGTATATTTATAAAATTCTCCCAATTTCTTTCTTAACATTCCCTATAAAGGCAGATTTGGATTTTAAAGCTATTTTTTAAGACAATGAATGACACCAGTGGTAAAAACATAGTTTAGTTACTGTTTATTGCTAGATCAAAATATATGATAATTGAGAAAGATCTGTTACAGAACCCTTCGGTCCACCACCTTTGCACAGGGGATTGCTGCTTATTTCAGCCGACTTACTGCCCTGATCTCTGCTGTAAATACATTACTGCACTGGCTTGTGTACTTTGGGGGTTGTTCTTGTCAGCCAGCCAGATTCTAATGTGGTGTCATAACCGATAAACTCCTTTTGTGATGTCGTACAGAATGGGCTTAATCATATTTACTTATGTTTATATTCTGGAGAATATTTGAAGAGCACTATCTAGACTAACTCGTAGCAAAAAAAAACCAGGAATGGAAGTTCAATGAGATCAAGGTGGAGTTAGGGTGCAGCAAAGAGTTCACATTTCACGACCATTTATAAGGCTTTTATTGATGTCAAGAAACTGATGATCAAGGTCTAGCTGATGTGAGAGCAGAAAAAATTGCTTGTTTATGACATGTTCATGCAGAAATCACTGGAGTTTTGGGAGAGATGCAGACAGAAGCAGGTGTGAATAATTGAAATAGAATAAGTGAAACAGAAGTACTAAAATGTTTAAATAAGCTTTGGAAAAGTCATCTGCTCATTTGGGTGCTTGCTTAGCCCCTGAAGTTTCTTTCTAGCTAGTTGTCTATATATATATTGCAAACATTGGGGTTAATTGTGGATTTTTCCCCCCATGTTTTATTGGGTTTTGTTGGATTTCATGTTCTATTAGGTTTCTTTAAAACAAATATATTACAAGTAGTACTTGTGAAAGTAACTTCAGGTTTTTCTAGTGCTTTGAACTCACTTCAGAACAGAAATACTTCTTGTGAGTGCTAGGTGATTTTTAAAAAAAAAATCTAAAATATTCCCATAGTATTTATTATAATGGACATCAGCAGGGTTTTAGTAAAACATAGATTTTTATTTTCTTTATCTCTGAACATGAGATCATTGATTTATATAGAAATTAGAACAATATTTTACATTTTATAGTGAAGCCTACTAAGTCTTTTAACAAAATGTTTTATCTTCCATAGAACTGAAGTACTTAATGTATTTTATGCATAAAAAGATATAAAGAAAAGTTTTTTGATATCAATACAGAAAATCATCCACTAGGGCTGCTTCATAACCATTTTAAAGAAGGTTTTCATAATGAAACAAATTGCTGCTTTTAGAAGGCTCCTTAAACACTGTCCATCTAGATAGAGGACAACAGGGAGGAGGAGCAGCTGTTGTAAGTGTTAAACACAGCACTGGCACAAGAGAACCGCAGTATGTAACATCACAGTACAGAATACATCTGTAAGCAGAAAAACCTGAAGTGTTGGTTTAAGTTATTTTACCTTTATCATCTTTTTTAAAGAATTATTGAAGTAGGCAAAGTTATTGCAGAAGCTATGCTGATTTAAATGATCATAGTTAATTCTGTTTGAGCTTGATAAGGTAAAGCCAATAAGAAATGGATTGACAAGATAAAACTTGGTGCTTTGTGCTGTTTTCAATTCACCAATTTCAAAGAACTTTACCAGGATTAATATTCTAAGCCTCCACACAATTCCCAGGAGGAATTTAAACATTATTCACATTTTAGAAATGGGTAAATGAAATCCAGAGAGGTTATAACCTGTACAAAGTCACACAGAGGCACTAGGCCTCTAGAGAATGCGGGAACAGACACAGAAATTACGGCATCTTGTTACCTGCTGTTACTGTGTGAGTAAAAGATCACCTAGAAGATACAAAAAACCCCTCTGAGACTCCATAGTTTAAGTCACTTTTAACCCATTTAATGGATTTGTAAGTAAGAGGCAGTAGTTATTTCATGCAGGTCTTTAATTCCTAGTGAGTTATGTCATGTCTCACCTTCAGTAAAATTGTTTTCTATGTGACAGCATGCTCATATTATTGAATGATATCACAAAGATAAGACTGCAAATACTGGAGTATTCTGGTTCATTCATTCATCTGTCGAATCAAGAGTTGGTTAAGGGACTGGTGCCACAGCCAGGGACTTGGCTTCTTAGACCATGGGACTTGCTTTGAGAAACCTGGTCTACTGGGGACTGATGGGGTCCATCTGTCAGAGGAAGGGAAGAGCATCTTCACTTACAGGCTTGCCAAGCTGGTGGAGAGGGATTTACACTAAAGGTGCCAGGGGAGGGCAACCTCAGTCCCTCCCACTCCTATCAGTGTGATGCCAGCGCCAGCAATAGATGCCCAGAGCCTGGCGAGGGGTCACAGGTCATCAGGGGAGCACCTGAAGAGCGGCACAAAGAAATTCCAACCAGTAAGTCAGGTTCATTGGGGGCCCAACTTAAATGTCTCTATGCACATGCACATAGCATGGGGAATAAACAAGAGGAGCTAGAGACATGCACACACCTGCAGGGCTACGATCTTATTGGCATCATGGAGATGTGGTGGGATGACTCCGGTCACTGGAGTATTGGGGTGGAAGGACACAGGCTCTTTAGTGAGGACAGATGGGAGACGAGGAGCGGGGGTCACTCTCTATGTCAGTGAGCAGTTGCAGTGCACGGAGCTCTGCCTGGGGATGGGTGAGGAGCTGACCGCAGAATCACAGAAAAAGACCTTGAAGATCATCTAGTCCAGCCATTAACCTAACATTGACAGTTCTCAACTACACCATATCCCTCAGCACTGACCGAGAGCGTATGGGTCAGGACTAATGGGAGAACAGGGACAGGAGATGTTTTAGTGGGGGTCTGCTACAGGCCACCTATTTTCCTGAATGCATTGACTTGCTGCGTGCTGACTCTGTTGTTTTCTGGCTGTAATGCAGCAAATCTATTTGTTTATAGATGCCTTCTCTGAACGCAGGCACTTTGAGATTGTGCATTGATATCACACTGTGTTATTCACATAGGTACACTGTAACTCTATTTTTTGGGGTATGGTTTGAAAAATTAAAATTCAGTTATGCATGAAAGTGTAATATTATTAATGAACATACTTTTATTATAATTAGTGATGTTCTTCAGACATATTGATTCATCTGCTAGGGAAATCAAATTACTGTAGCATTATAGCTTTTGCTAGTCTGTAGCAAAAGCAAATAAATGGGATAGAAGCCTGAGGTATTTTGGGCAAAGCAGGATCATGCTTGGAGAAATGAAAAAAAATACAGATGACCTTTGAAAGTACTCATATGGAGGAATTAATGTTTTCTTAATATCTTCTCATTTGTAATTCTTGTTATAGGCTCATTATTCATCAGAAATGTTTTGACGCTGTGTGGTATTGCTTTCAAAGCTGAAATATACAGAAGTAGCTGAAATCAAATAATAATAATAATAAAAACCCACTTTACCCTAGCAAAGCGAACCTTTTGCAGATGACGTAGTACTTCCTTGGTTACCTTTGTGTTTCAGGATGGGTAATATGTTATTTTTGTAGCTGGAAAGAACAAAAATATCTGCATGAGAACACTTTCCTTGAGTCTCCATATTTTTGTATAATATCTTTTTATTGATAATTCTGTCTTTACCTATAATGAAGTGATCAGTGAAGATTCAGTTTAGCAAAGAACTTAGTACTTGCTTAAGTCAAAACATATAAGCTGACCAGCTGACTGTAAAAGAATTATTTATTGTGCTTTTCAAACTATTACCTAATTGGCAAGAAAAAAAAAAAAAAAAAAAAAAAAGGAAGGCATAATATTGGGTGAGAAATCAGCCCTTACTCTTACAGAGCTTCAAGGAGTACAACTGATGCTTATGTAATTACGGTGCCACCTTGAACAGGAACACCTTGAAGGCAAGTGCTTTGCTAATGTCAAGAGTACATGAGCGTGGTGATTGTCAGGCAGAGGCAGAAAGGTGGTAGGCTACCCTTGAGAGATGATGATCCTATTTCAGTGGACAAAATTACAAATTTTTCAGATGGCAGAACATTCTCTTGCTCAATGTCATTCATATAAAAGGCATTCTAATGAGAAGCAAAACATGTTAACTGAAGTATGCAAAGTCTTGAGCAGTGATTACTGACTCTTGCAGTTTTCTGGCTGATGATATCCAGGTTTACAAAACCATGTATTTGATCAATAGCCACTGACAGCCATTAAACTCTAAGGTGTCAGTAGTAGCAAATAACATCAGAGGGTACAGTAACAGTGGATATTGGCCGGTTCTTGCTTTTGGAGATCACCATTTCCCAACTGCCATGTGCTACCCCAGCGCCAGTGCTATAGCCACCTTCAGCTGGAGCTTCTCATCAGTGCTTCTGCAGGGAGGGGTCAGGCACCAAGCTTACACTCAGCTGGCATGTTACCACGCGCCTATTACTTCTGTGCACAAACTGATGAAGTCACATACCCTGCGCATGGTAACACTACTGTGTTAAGCACCCTGATTAATGAACTGAAGGGAGAAAAAAGTGAAATTTTTGGCTGTCGTGTAAAAATTTGTTGTGACTGGTTCTTGTGTTTGCCTTGAGCCAATATTTTATTTTGTGTTTACATTCATATAGCTTGTCGCATATTTTAATAATGACACATAAGCTGCTGTCTGTTCAGTTAATTCCTGTTTTTCAATTAGTGATTGATATTTTTGAGAGGTAGGATTAAAAAAAATTTGCCTTCATTCACAGGGTCAGCAATTCATGTTTAAAGCTGGCCTTTTACACTAGTGCTTCAACTGTATTTTTTTTTGTGACTAACTTACTATGGCTGGTCACTACTAACTTGGGTATTACAATCCAGCCTGATTTTTAGGTTGTCTGAATTGGAAGAATAATGTTATATGTCATAAAATGTGAAGTTTTTTCAGTAAGCTGACCAGTCCGGTGACGGGAGTGGGGGTTAGTGATATCCATGTGTTATAACTGAGCAGCAGTACTCCACAAGCCTTGCTTCAGAACTTGTAATACCCTTTTTAAAATATGGCCTCTGATAGAATAGAATTTGTTTCAATCATGATGTGGTAAATTTATCCTTGGGGATATCAGGAAGGAGGAGTTCCATCAACAAGTGTCTGCCTTTCTGTCAAGATCTGATTAGTTGTGAAATTACAAGTAACATTTGAGACATGGTTACAGTAAAGGTTACAGGCACTCTTTGGATCTGAAATTTCATTTTAGAGCAAAAGGTCCCCAAGGGCTGGTTTAATTTATTTAATTACATTGTACAAGACTTGGGTAATAGTTTTAGATCAAAGTATAAAAACCAACTTCCAGGCGAATTTGTAATATAACTCAAAGTGGCAAATTGCTAAACACTTCAACAGTTTTGCTCTATAGAACAGAATGATACAAGGATATGGATTGCAATGATATAGTACAAGTGTAAGCCTTATATTAAAATCATAAATAATAAACTTGGAAAAGTAACTTGCTAAATTGTAATGGCAGCATATCTTCCTTGAAAAGATTGTGCTACAAAACAGAATTAAATTGACCTAGGAAGTCCCCAGGCCTTTTTAAGCATTTCTTACCCACCCCCCCCACGCCCCCCCCTTGGTAGTTTGGACAGGGAAGATGGGCTTTAAATCTAGTATTTTCATAAAATAATTCTATTTCAAGGGGTTCTCTGCCTATAGCGTAGAAAGAATTATTTCATTAGTGTTAGGTCTTTCCTTATTAGGTGTGTCATGGTGATGGGTGAAACTTTCTTGCACTTTCAGATTCCCATCATTTCCAACCTTGAGTGATACTTCTTTTCACTCTTCCCACTTTCATTGAAACTTCTGTATCCATTTTCCTAGATGTGATGTTTTGGATGTTTTTTTCTGGCTATTTTACTACCACACGCCCAATTGTATTGAGCATCTGGAAGCTGTTTCACTTCTGTGTCTGTGATTAACAACATGATGAAAATGACTCAAAACCAGCATCACCAAAGCAAAGCCTTAATTACTCATTTCTCTAAAGGTACAAAGTGCACACAGCAAGAACCAGAAAGCATAAAAAAATTTACAGGTCCAGATCTTTCTTACACCATAATCTTTCTTTGCCAGCTCTTTTGATTTACCCTTAAGCAAATTATTTCCAACTGTCTTGCTAGAAGTAGTAAACCACTTGGTTTGGGAATGCCATTCTCTGTGTGTTTCCTTTCTAATCAGTCAACTCTGACTGTCACTCACAGCGTCATGTCTGATTACTAATACAATCTCAAGGCCAAGGTTCCACTAATGGTAGTCATTTCTAAAACTTGACAAAGGAGATGTATTATGAGGGTGGAGGCTGACGATAAATCTGAACTGTTGTATCTGGTGTTTGCGAGTCTGACTTTTATCTGAGTTACTGTTTTACAGTTTTTACATTAAATCTTTTGATCCACAAGTATATGCTACATCCATCAGAAGTTTTTCCAATTCATCATGCATGGCCTTATAGCTTCCTTTTATAATTTTTAAAAAATAGACCAGCAATTTCATTGAAGCCTTCCTTTAAATAAAGGCACTAGGACACTTTACTGTCAGTATTCCTAAGATCAATATCCCTCTGAAATATAGTGTACTTTCCTCTGTTTCATATTTAAAGGACAGTTCTGTTTGTTTCTGTATTGATGTGCTACTTTTTCATTGTTTTCCATCCTACTTACTGTTTAATCTATTTGGCAATACAGCAATGTTAGTTTTTGCTCAGCTAAGGTAAAAGTTATGACTCATCTATGAGCTGTCTTCCTAATGATATCTCCCACTTCAAATTATTCTATCTAAATAAACTCTAAGTACATTGAATTTTAATATCCAGATTCTTGTTCTTGGAACAAAAAAGAAGCACCATACACAAAAATTATATCAGATACCGATATTTTTTTCTAGAATAAACTTAATGATCAATTTAATGAAAAAGGTTAAAAATGAAAGGAGGGAATTGAAAGTTGAGGAATATTGCCAGACTTAGTTTTCTCCATGGTAACTGCCAATGAAATACTAAAATTTTTCATATGGATGTATTAATTATTGCAGAAAAAAATAATAGTAACTGTAGAGCTACAGTAGAACTTCTTTATGCTAAAAAACAGACATGTCTTTTCTGATGAAGGACAGAATGAAACATTCAAGTGGTACTATCTGCTCCCTGGCTCTGAGCTTATCAGACAATCTTCAAATTATCTTTTCCTTCTTTTGGCCATTTAACACTAAAACCATTCCCGATTAATACAAGAAGTTGTTTTGTTGATTCTCTGTGTTCACTGGATCAAATAGTATTTGCTATGCTTCTTGCACAAACCAAACAGCCGCCTTTGGTTTAAATTGGGGTGTCATGGCAGATGATAAAATCTACTGCAGTTTCCAGGTTTATAAAATTCTTGAAACATCATACTAAACCTAGAATGGGAGAGTCTCTTTGTTGTTCACTGACACAAGAATTTAAATCTGCACATGGCTCTCCAATTTTCAAATATCTGTATTTAAATAATTCTCTTAAAATGTTTGATAAGTCTTGCAATGTGCTGTTTAACATAAAAGATTTAGTTGATGGTCATGATTATTATTTGTGCTAAAGTCCCTTTTCATTGTAAAAGAAGTATTAACTGGTGGTTAAATGGTCTGTTATGTAATATATATCATTTCCAAGTGGACGTAAAAGACTACATGTGGGGTTTTTGCTTGTTTATTTTTTTTTTGTCCTAATGAAGCTTTTCTCGAAACTTTTTTTTGGGAGGGGTGGTGGGATATCCTCACTGCATTTTTTTACATTTACCACACAGGCTTTATGTTATTTTTTTCTTGCTATCATCTGAACATTAATGTTTTGAAGGATCTTTTCTTACTAGCATTCTCTGTCCTGCTGGCCCTTTTATTAAGCTTCCTTGTTCTAAGCAGTTTCCTCTTCTGAAACTAAATAATAGTGTATTAGATTTTCTCATTATTTTGATAAGAGTTAAACTTCTGAAATCTTGTGTTAAAGTAGATGTTTTTATGGAAGCAACAAAATCTAAACTGTGGAAAGAATTCCATGCTACTATATTAAAGCATTAAATCATCAATATCACTATGAGGTATTACAGACTATTTTTAAATGTTCCTAGCAGAAAGTTGATTATTTTGAGGATAAATGTTTTCATAGTAGCTAATTTGAAAGAGTTGTTAAAATTGATAGTTCAGTTAATAAAATTTAGTTAAATAATTGGATTTGTTTAAGAATAACCTAGAGACAGGAAAATAATTTGATTATCATTTGTCTAAGGTAGAATCTTCAATTTAATTTTTCATAAGTTCCTGAAAATTGATAGCTGAGTAGTATAGAGGACCTAAATTACTGCTTCCATTAAATACAATGTCAGCAATTATCTTTTGTGGTTTATTTAGCGGCTTGCCAGGTGGGGTATTGATACTAGTTGACCCAACAGCAGGTAGGAACCCCCTGCTGCATCTCATGATTTCTGTAGCCTGATGAAGCATCAAAGGGAGGGAGTGAGGGTTGAGACAGAGCAAACTCTAGATTTGATGAAGAATGAAGATATAGGGGTGTGGAGGCAACCTGGTGTTATGTGTGTGACTGGACTAATGGTTCTTACGGAGTCATGAACGAAGGGGAAGACTTCAGCGTTATTGGAGTTTAAAAATGGGGGCATTTTGTAGACACAAGCATGTCCATAGATAATTGGGCTTTACTAATTCCCTGGCTGACAGAACAATGTGCTTGCTTGACAATACTTCTCAGTGTTGTACTTGAGGTACTGGAAGATGTGTTTGTCACCGTGTTGTTTTGCTCTCTTTAATTTATATCAGGATATTTTGCTTGCTCTAATGAATGAACTCCAGCTGTTGGATTCCATATGGGAAATGAAGCCAGCATAGCTCTTCCTGACAACTTGTGCCTGTGCTGTGAAAGCTGAGAATGAATCAGCATGAGAGATCTGGGAATGATAGTCTAACATAAAACAGATGACTGTCATCTATTATTTGGGTGGCAAGGAGAGATAAGAGGGAGGAAAGTTTGCTTTTCAAGCAGGGTTAAAGAAATGAACTTTTTATATCAGTGCAGTTTGTGGCTCTGATTTGGAAATAATTTACAGTCACTTGGGAAATTCTGTCTTCAAGAATGGATTTGAAGGTGTGTACTGTGAAGAAAGAAATGGTCACAGTAGCTTCCAGTGGCTATGGTAGCTGTGGGGAAAGGGGAAAATAAGTTAAAAAAAAGGCAGAAGAAACCAAACAAAAAGCCCCCACCAGTCTGCCTTTAGTTGTTGCCATAATTAAAGTAGTTACTAATGGATGTCTGTACTCATCATTTGACAGTCTGTAAACTTTGAAGAAATAAGCAGCAAATAAAAAATAACTTAGTTTTGTAAATCCATATTTTCTATTTCATGCATGCCTATTTTTCTATGATTTTAAAGACATATTAGTTTTCACCATTTTTTTTAACCAGAGACACCATTAATGGAATATAGTTGAATTAGACCCTATCTGGATTTTGGAATTTCCATGCAAAGTTCTGTATTTCAGGTTCAAGCAAAGAGAAATTGTGTTGTATATTGTGTATTTCGGGAGAATTAAAGACAGGGAATCAAAATTCTTGTGAAAATTTACCGTGACACTCCTCACCGTTTTGAAGTATTTTCAGTATTTGAGCCAGTGTTCCTTTAAGAATTCAAGTTTGATTTCTTGATCATTTTTAATCTCAGAAATGAGTGCCTCCTTTGGGACACAGTCTGCCTCCTTTGGGACACAGTCTGCTTCTGATCATTCTCATTCTGTTTTCTGTCTCTCCACTGATCTTGAGCTATAACCTGATTTCACCCAGCATATTTCAAAGTCAGCCCCCTTACCATTCCTTTCTTCTGTTAAATGTACACAGTGTGTCTGCTGATCTTCTCTTGCTTTGCGGTTTAAATTGATGGAGCCGGTTTTCCTACAGCTCATCCATGTGTTCTCCAAAGCATGGGTATCTTTTAAGCATCTTCTGTTTCACTGCTGATTTCTTTCAAGCAGTGGCAGTGCTACATAATGTAGACCCTGTTGATCCATGCTGATTTACTTCAGTATGAAATCATGTGTAATTTCAACATGAATTTATGTGTAATTTCACCCCTTGTTAATGGATTCATAAGGTGTCCATTGAGATATATATATATATATATATATGTAACTTCTAATTGTATCAATAGAGAGAAGGATGAGCTGGAACAGTTATTACATTTTCCCTTAAATATCTTATTTAGACCAACAAAGGTTCCCATGAAAGGAATTATTAATTTTTATGAAATTTATAATTAAGTGACTGGAATGTCTAATTTTCAGAGAGAAGAAAAATCTATTTTCACTGTTCAGTAATGAGCAGAGAGCACGTGTTAAAAAGGAAAACATTATATGTGTATCTTTTTACATAAACCTGTATCATCATGATGTTGTAGCTACTCCAGTTTATTTTGCCTACGTATGTTTGCTTTTTATAGGGCATATTTGGCTGCGGAAAACTTTTTCTTAATTGCTTGAATTTTGAGCTGAAATATTTTATGCTGATCTGTGCTTCAGGGTAAATTTTTTTTTGAAATCTTGAACAAGAATGAATAGTTCAAGTCTTTGCATAGAGAAATATATGGCAAAAACACTATTGCCATTAAAAATGAAAAACTGCTTCAATTTAGATGAAGTATGACAGTTTAAAATGATGTGTATAGAAAGTTTTATTTTGAACTCATGAAACATATTTTCATTAATGATCCAACACTGTTAGAAGTGTGCGATATAAATACTTTATAATTCTTATCCCTGATGACACCTTCAGCATAAAAGAGGAGACTGCTCTTTTTATTTCTATAGTTGCTGTGGGTATTTTTGTTTAGGCCTGTAAGATGTTTGGTACCTTCCTTGTCTCTTAGTTCACTTTCAAAAGTGTTCAGGAAGCACTGAAATGAGAAGTGGACATCTATTCTCAGGTGGTCGATGCTCAGTGGCTGAAGCAGGTGCAGTTCTTTGATACATCCTGTAGCTATATTGATGATAGTTGCTATCTGAAGGCACAGCGGCATTACAAAAAGCATGTTTGAGTTAAATAGATCAGAAGGAAAATGTGGAACCACTGATGCACTATTCTTTCACTGAACAATGAGGAGAAAAAAGTAATTTTGAATGGTTTCTTAATTCATATTTTCAAATGATATGAATGTGGGGACTTTAGAAACAAGGTTTACAATCTGGCTATCTCGAAATGAGCTGCATTCCCCAGAGGGAGGAAGAGGAGGAGAAAGGTGTTCCACTGAGGTTTGTACAGGAAACACATGAAGATATAACCATAACTTGTTACATTTCCAAAAATAATTTGTCAATAAATAGGCTGATACCACAAACCAAATCCTTTAAGTGTGTTTATAAAAGGAAGGAGCTAGTATGTGGCCTCCTGCAATAGTTACCATGAAAACCAATTGATCCAGAATCTACTCATGTGAAATGTAATCAGAAATTAAAAGAAATTGCTAGTGTGCCTCTCTTGTTTTAGATTTAAAGATCAGTGGTGCCAATATCTTGACCCACTGAGACCGAGAAATACACCATATTTCAAAGCTTTTTCTCTTCTCTCCCTTTCTGCATATTGGGTACATTTTATATTTGTTTACTGTAAGAAGATGAGGAACATATGGTTTTGAGTTTCCAGCAAAGTTTATAATTCCAAAGAATACACAAATAGCTCAACTTCCTTGTCTTCCAGAATTTTGGTTTTTGTGTTTCAGTAGAGTTTTGTTATTTCACTTCTCTTTATAATAAGGTATTCTTATCTTTATAAAGGTGGTTGATAAAATCAAAAGATCAGTTTCAGTTTTAAATCTCTTGAGAGAATTTAGAGCTCTCAAATTCTCTTGTACAATTTAAAAATAAATTTTCATCTTAGAAGTCCACAGATTCCATCCATTTTGGCTTCCAAATAGTATATAGCTGCCAAAATAGAATTAATTAATATTTCCTTTGAACCTTGGTGTGCACTAGAAGCACTCATTAGAAGCAAAAGGGTGGAAGTTGTGCAATAGCTGACATGGATTTTGTAGTTTCTTTATCCTAGTATATTGATATCCAATTTTAAGGCTCAAAAAAACCAGTTACTGATGCGGATATTCTTGTGACATGTGAACAGCTGTTATCAGACAACGATTTGCAGTAAACAGTTGTAGTAAACCAAGGAATTCACCAAGATCCTTAAAAAGTTAGTATGGAGACTGGCTTTCAAAAATGAAACCTCAGGTCAGAATTGCACAGTAGTTTCCGGGTTTTGTGACCTTGATACAAATACATTTTCACTGAATAGTGTTTATTGCTCCTTGCTAAGGTTATGTCAACAAAGCAAATCGAATCCTTCACTATTATGCCTTGGTTTAAAGAAAACCAGTGTTTCTCCCAGGAATGGCTCTTTCAAGACATTCAACTTGCAATGAAAAATAGGATTAATTACCTTGTAACAAAGGCACATACCACTAGTGATGCAATGTGTGACATTCTGCCTTTATACTGATTGTTTCTAATTTTGACTCAGATTCTTTTCATCTATGTAATTTGTATTTGTTTGGTTTTTCCATTTTTTTAATACTGGACATTCTTGCGGGAATCCAGGAAAGCTGAAATTTCTGTTTTTTTCAGAAGAATTCCAGGGGGCTGAGTGGTAAACACATGCTGCTAAAATCAAATAAACATTGTGTTTTGTACATTTAAGAAATATTGTGTGCATAATATAAACAAGACATTTATTATAATCTATTTTAGCTATTTTTTCTCTGCCAACTATGCAAGCAAAGCAGCAAGGTAAAGGTCCCTCATCCATAGATTTAATCTTTCTTCAGTTCAAAGCTTTGTAAGTAAAAGCAACCATCTGTACAGGACAGCTGTTGAAATCCCTCTCTTACAAGCATTGTATTGGTGCCAAAGTGAATCTTCTTGCCCTAATATCATTGTGCCCTCATTAAAAATAAGCAGCCCAAACCCTTCTTGAAATCCATTAAATGATACGGCAATTCCTTGTTACAGTAGTCTTCTGTAGTGGTTCTTAATGGAGAGCCTCAATGCACAGGGGTCATTGCATTTTTCAGCCAGTGTATGTTTAATAAGGAGTTGGGCTTTTTTTTGACATTTAAATGATGCTGTGAATATTGTTTTTATCAGTTAGGGCAACTAACTATCCACTCATTCAATCTATGGGATTCTGTGAATTACACAATTCAAGCGAAAGGTGTTTTTTTTTTAATCTCTGTAATATATTTGTTCTCTCTATATAAATTTTAGTCTAGAAAAGAAGAAATCTAAGAAATTAAAATAGAAAAAAATACATGCATAAGGGCATGTATTTTCATGAAAGAATAGGCTTTCACTAAGTGTGAAAAAACCTTGTCCATGTATTATCAAAGCGAACAAAAATAGAACATGAACAATGTATAACAGCAAAGAATTGTTTTTAATATAGTTGGCTGGTATTCATTTCAGAGGCACAAGAATAAGGTTCAGATACATTTAGGAATTTTTAATGGAATTTTCTTTCAGTTGCTTAATGATGCAGATGATATTTAAGTACCGGAGGGAGACAGAACGGGGGTGAGGGGGAAGCTAAGACTATACATTTGATTTTCTCTTTTACAGTGCTTTTCTTATGTCCTTTTCTGTAGTATTCTTCCCTTCTCAAGTATCTGTCTTTGAAATCAATTTCAGATGTCAGGGAAAAAGTTAAAGATGTTGGCACTAGTTGTCACAGATCAGACTCCGATGTCTCATTAAACTGAGCAAAGAGAGAGTGCGAATAACCTTTAATTTTCAGATTGGTTGGTCTTTAATGTTAAACTGAATGTGATTGATGCCTTGCAGAGTAAAATGTGATAATATTTACTGCAACTTCTCTTAAATATTTGAAGGTATATTCCTGTGTCTGCCTGGTATGAATGATTTTGGTTTCCTGTGTTCTCCTTTCTTGGCTGATGGCCTCTAAAAGTGAACTTTCAGAGCAAATGTAGAACAAGTCAGGCATGCCCCTGTTGTGTTGATAATATCATCTTGACAAATGTATTCTGAATTTTGCCTGCAGCCATTAAAATGGAAAGCGAAGTTGGAAGTGTTTTATGGGAGGCTTTTTTTATTGCTTGTACCAGCAAGTATTGTACTGATTTTGTCAAAGGAAAACATAATTTTTATAAAGCACTTGCCCTATTGACTCCCAACTAGAACAATATATTTTAATCCATCATCATGTTATTTTTACTACTTCATTGTTTTATTTGCCATTATTGCACTTTTTCTGTTTACATCTAAGCTGATATGAACTAAAGGCCAAATGTCTAAACTAAATAAATATTTTGTTAATGCTAATTTAGGCTGACTGTTTATTAATAGAACTTGTTTTCTATACATAATGAAGAGGAATAACAGAGGTTGTTGTTGAAGTTTGCATACACAATTTTCATTATTTGGTTTGCCTATGCAGAGGAGAAGGTCAACTCTGGTCATGCTTTTTTGTCATGTATACCATTTTTATCAATTTTATTTATTTTTATATTAAATTGTATTTGAGGTACATTGTAAATTTGAAGTAGAAGGATAGAAATCATCAGCTTTTGTCAGATACAATGGGTTGGCAAGAAGCATGTGTAGAGAAGTGTCTTATGTAATTTAACGTATGAAACTTTAATTTAGAAATTACCATTTTTGTTGTAACGCTGCTGGATTGGCCTTTGTCCGGTAAAGGTTTTCTGTAATCATGGAACATGTTAATGTGTTTTCACATTAAAATGGTGTCAAAACAGGTACCTGTTGAGTATTGCTAAACAAAAACAACTAATTTGCTTCTTAATGAGCCAGTAATAATGTGCCAACATTTCAGTCTATTTACTTTTAAGTCAGACAGTGTATCTGGTTGAGCATGTATTTCGGAAGATGTGCTTCGTAAACAAGCCTTTTAAAGTCTACACTAGTAAAAGATATTTTCATAAACTACATCAATGAAAGCTCTGATCGTATTGTGAAAAACGTGTGAATAGGAGTATTTATGTGCTAACCCCTTAAAATAATAACTGGTAGGGTATTTGGAATATACCACAGGAAGTTAAATGATATTTGGGCCAAACTCTTCTCTTATTTTTTGCAATTCAGATGCTAATTCCTTTAAGAATAAGAACAGTTACATCGCATGCACTTTTTCCTTCTTTTTCTCTTGTTCACATCATGATGGGAAGTAAGAGAACAAAAGTGCCCAGGAGGCTGCCCTCTAACTTCACTTACTGGGATCACTTTAATTTCTGCTGTGCCACAGCATGTGTGTTCAGCCTTCCAATTAGAACTTGCAAAATGAGTTTTGCTTGCAATAGTGTATCAGAGTATCACTAAAGGATTATGACTGTGTTCTGGTTCAGTGGCATCCTCCAAAATAATTAATCTATAAAAATCTGTGGGTTTGTCTGTTGAGCAAATAGCTACAGGCTTTCCTTTCTTTTGTAAATCCCCTTTTGATATTTAAGAAACCATTTTCCAGGTATTTCTAGAGGACTCTATTTCTGTAATTTGTTTGTACAAGTTTTTTCTGTTGCTAGATTTGGAATGTTTTTGTATGCACTTCAGATAAATTATTTTATTGTAAAGCTTTAGGTTGCAAAACCAGGAAGTATATACATTGATATATTTTAGTCCTGTGTTTAAATACGTGAGGAATTGAAGAGTCAGAAGAGAGAGAGCAGTAAGCATTGTATGTGAAACTTAAACCTCACATAGCCCAGGCCATTTTCCAGTTGGGTTGGCATTAAGTGCCTGGTGAAAGGTGAAGTTAACTTTGTTGATCTAGTCTCACCCACTGCTGTCCTAAAACAAGTTAGCACTCATGTTAGACAAAGAACTGCTCTTTGTTTAAAAATAACTTGAAGTTGCCAGTCCTTTCAGAGAATGTAATTATTTCCTCTGGGGAAAAAAGAATACCGTGCCTTATCTACTCAAGGAAAGCATTTAGATGCCCTTTCCTGCTTTCTTTGTCCTGCAATAATCTGCTTTTTTTAGCAAGAACATTTCTGCTATCAACATTTTTCTCTGGTGGAGCCTGGTGAAAATAACCTCAGTCTGTATTGTCCTGTGATGCACTCCTGGTAAATACATGTAATACGTCAACTATATTTGTCCCTTTCTCCCACGGAGTTTAATAAAAGAAATTATTTTGATGAATAGCTTTTAGATTTAACAGACAACACTGTTTTGGGTTATACATCCATCTGGTCCAGTTCCTAAATTGTCAGCTTGATGATGTATGTGAATGTATACAGCAGAAACAGATGACTGGAGGGACTTGTGAAACCCTGCAGAGAATTAAGTCGGCAGATTGTTTCCCCCAGTGAGCAATTTTATAGAGCTTGTAAACCTGCCCAGGGCTTACCTCTTACAGGATACAGGAGTTCTCAGGAATGGAGGTTCAGACATATTCCATATTCCTTTTGAATATCCATCTTCATTATTGTCAGGTTGTCTAGGTTCAAAGTGAAGAGTAGAGGTTCGCTCTTCATTTGTTTAGCGTTGCTAAGCAGGATTTAGCAAGACTATCTGTATTTATTTGATTAGGCTCCAGCAGAAATGATCAGGTGCATCTGAGTTGGATTGCATGAGAGTAGGATTATGATATAGTATAGTAAGTGTAACATGTAGGAGTGTGGTGGTTGTTTTCTTCTTTGACAACTTGTATATTATACACCAGTGAGATGAGACGAGACTAAACTTTATGTTGTATTTCTTCAAGTAAGTGTCTGTGTTATATGTTTTGGCCAGTCACTCATGGACTCTTCCTGTCTTCTGACTTACTGTTTACTTACTGTTTAAAGTTGAACAGAAAGGCTACATGTGCAGAATTCATACATTTCACTTGGATAATATTTTCTCATCTCTTTAAGGTGACTGAGGACTTGCACAAAATTCTACCAAACTTACAAAGCCAAGCTTTACCTAAAACAGTTGATCCACTTTCTCTCTTATGCCCATACTCTTTTTAACAATTTAGAAGAGCAGTTTTTGTGAAGGAAAGTCTTTTGCCTGATTACTTGAAACAAAATGCTCAAACTCTGAAGACGATCTCCTGTCTTTCCTTGCATTAATTGGCAGTCTCATTAAAGGTATTACACTGTCCTCCAAGACATGCCTTAGCTAGTAGACTAAGTGGTTTCATTTTTTTTGCTTTAAAAATTTTTGTTAAATAGAATTTGATCTTTTTCCAACCAGGTTTGAGGGAAAGTTTATAAATGGTCTTTTTTCTTTGACATAGACTCACCACTCTCAGTTATTCCTTTTTATTAATTATTTCATAAATGTTCTAACACAACTAGTAGACGGTAGTCATTACCTATTCCTTCTCATGACTATTGTCCAGAATAACGAAGTTAATGAAGTAGAGCCTACTTGTGCTTAATTTAATGTTGTGGTGATACAACAGAGATGTCTTTTTATTTTCTACTCAGATAAATTGCACTAAAATATAATGATTACATGAATTACTTCCAAAGAATAACACTCTTCAAGCTTACATTCCTTAACATTTTGTAACTTTAAAAAACTCCTGCTGATGATGATTTTTTATGCAAAAGAACTTTTTTTCTGTTCTGTGATTTGGACATAATATATTGTGTAATTATTACTTCTGTCCTGAGAAATCTATCCATACTAGAAGGAAAACAATTTTCCCTTCTATTTGAGTACATGATTATACATTCTGTATATATCCACGCTTCTGATAATGGGTTTTAACCAATATTTTATTGATTTGCTGTTGTTACATACAGAGTAATAGCTTTCAGGTCTTTGGAATTTCCTAATTTTAACATACTTAATGTCTTCTTTACAAATGGCACAAATAAATATTGAATATTAGTAACACTGTGAGCTGTATATCTCTTCAAGATGTTTGGGTACATAAGTACTAGCTCTTAGAATGATTTTTTAACTGTTTCTTATATTACAGTTCATAGTGCAGTGAATGCAATATCTGATTTATGATCAAATTTTTACTTGTACATCCTTTAAAATTTTAAGCACATTAACTGTAGCATGTTTGCAAATAGTAATTATTGACTATATTTTATTTTTTCTTATCACCAAGTATCATGGTTAGACAAAGGTACTGTGTCCTGAACATTGGAATACTTTGGGACGAGCAATTCATTGCTCCTACATCCTATAGGATACACAGAGTCAATATAATAGTTCTGTACGCAGAGCATCTGCTTATGATACCTTCAGGCCTTGGCATTAAAAGAAAAAAACAAACAAAACCAACAAAAAAAACCAACCAACCAAAACTCCCCCAAAATCCAAACCCCAAAATACCAAAACAAGAAGAAAAACTCTTAAACCTTAATAAAGTTATGACATTATTTTCAAAACACTATTTAAGTTCCCTCTCTGCCTGACTGGGGTTTAACCCTGTCTGACTTACAAATAAATCTTTTATTTTTCCTTTACATATCCTTTTGATGTATGTCATCCATCAACGTTAGCAAGAACAGTGAATGCATTGATCTATTGCTACACTTGGCAAGTTAAATAACACTTTATGTAAGAAGTATTGATTTATAAAATCCAGTACATGTAATTAACATTAGAACTGTCAAAAGCTTGAAAACAGTATTAACTTACTGTTTATTTATAACCCAAAGAAAATTAAATAAAATATTCACATTAATAAACTAACTCCTTTTTTTTCCTTCAGATGTGTCAAACCAAGTTATGTTTTCAAGAACAGGGATATGTTTCTTCCAATTCTGACAAGAAAAAATTATGTGTTTCGTCAGTATAGATGAAAATAATTCTATAGTCTCTAGATATGTGTATTATCCCTGAGGTGGTGAAAGAATTCCACTTGGGTAGTTCTGAAAGGGTTTAGTGTAAAAAACGCAGAAATAAGTGACAATATTAGGGAAAATTAAGGTAGCCAATTTATGTCAGGGTTTCAAAGAGCCTTTGATCTGGCCCTCAATTAGTGCCTGCTCTTCTGCATGAAAGTACGCAAAGGTGTATCTCCCTGTTTGCATGTAGAGTGTATTGCCCAGCTGTCTACACAAATTACACAATGAGGTACTTTGAGAGCTCTGCAACGATCACTTTGTGCTTCTGTTTCTGTCTCAAGCATTAACTAGGTCCCTGTTCAGGAGTTTCCTTAAGATGATGGGAATATTTCAATTGAGTTCCGTGAACTTTGGGTGGGAGTGTTGATCTGCTCGAGGGTAGGGAGGCTCTGCAGAGAGATCTGGCCAGGCTGGAGCGATGGGCTGAGGCCAACTGGAGGAGTTTCAATAAGGCCAAGTGCTGGGTTCTGCACTTGGGCCCCAACAACCCCCAGCAGCGCTACAGGCTTTGGGAGGAGTGGCTGGAGAGCTGCCAGTCAGAGAGGGACCTGGGGGTGTTGATCGACAGCCGGCTGAACATGAGCCAGCAGTGTGCCCAGGTGGCCAAGAAGGCCAATGGCATCCTGGCTTGTATCAGAAATAGCGTGGCCAGCAGGGACAGAGAAAGGATCTTACCCCTGGACTTGGCACTGGTGAGGCCGCACCTCGATGAGTGGGTTCAGTTTTGGGCCCCTCACTCCATAAAGAACATTGAATGACTTGAGCGTGTCCAGAGAAGGGCAACGAAGCTGGTGCAGGGTCTGGAACACAGGTCTGATGGGGAGCGGCTGAGGGAACTGGGGGGGTTTAGTCTGGAGAAGAGGAGGCTGAGGGGAGACCTCATCGCCCTCTACAACTCCCTGAAAGGAGGGTGCAGAGAGCGGGGATGAGTCTCTTGAACCAAGGAACAAGCGCCAGGACAGGAGGTAATGGCCTCAAGCTGCGCCAGGGCAGGGTCAGACTGGCTCTTAGGAAGTATTTCTTTGCAGAAGGGGTTGTTGGGCGTTGGAATGGGCTGCCCAGGGCAGGGGGGGAGTCCCCATCCCTGGAGGGGTTTGAGTCGGGTTGAGCCAGCGCTGAGGGATCTGGTGGAGTTGGGAACGGTCAGCGTGAGGTTCATGGTTGGGCCGGAGGAGCTTCAGGGGCTTTTCCAACCTTGATGATTCTGTAACTCTAGACTGTGCTTTGATTGCATTTTTGTCCTAATTCGGCATCACATAAGGATATGAACAATCCTGTGTCCATTCAGTATTGCGTATGATCATGTGCTTACCACCGTTGAATTCAGTAGCACCACTGAGATCCTTTGAACTGAGTTTGTTGAAGCAGGCCTTATCCAATTTATAAATCTATTTACATTTTTCAAGTTTAAAGGACAAAAAAAGAAAATTAAGAGTTACATGTAAACAAAGTAACAATAGCAGTAAGGAGTGGGCGTTGGTTTTTAACAAAGATTTGTGCATGAATCATTTCCCCTTCAGTCCCCTTCATCAAAAGAGATCTGTGTTTATATCTTCTATGGATATTCATAGTTGCTTTGCTATTTAGAAAGAATTCTCTACTTGAAATAATAAATAGGTGGCCTTACATGGCTTTCAAGACTGACGGTACCTTTGCTGTGCCATTGTTTCCTTCTGCTGCACTCATGTTCCTGTTCTGGTACTTCCAGACACTTGTCAGCTATTTACTTGTTTCATTTAATTAATGTTCTACAAAATAACCCACCGAGAATGCCTCTTATACCAAGGATGAACTCGTGGAAAGCACATTTATGTTTTCATCTTTTCTGTTCTGTTAAATGTTCTGTAGGGTTTCATCCTGCCTTCGTCCTGGTGTAAGTTGGAATATTTAGTGGATATATATTGATGGATGGGTATCAGTGTGCTCAGACTGGCCCTACAGTAGTTGGAGATATTAGATTATGTCATAACAACAGTAGCTTCCTTTGCAGTTAAAATAACGAAGGAAATCCTGCTATATTTGGATTCTCATTCTGTAAGGTAGTTCTGCCTTCCACCTGGTGTGTGCCGAGATTTAAACAGTAACAACTTACTTCCTTGAGAGCCCCACAAGTCTCTGTAAAAATCACTAGATATGAAGAGACTATAAAAAGTGTGGAGGTTATGCTTTGATACCAAATTCAGCCCAGAGAGGTTGTAGGTTTCTTCGGAGGTTTTGTTTTGGTTTTGATAGTTAATGGGTTCTCTTTTATTTCCCCACTTTGTACTTTATCATGCCTTTTTCTCTCAGTATATTTGTAGCTTTCTTGAAGATACCCTCATGAATATTTCAAAAAATAATTCTGCAGCCTTTTTTGAGGATGAACTACACTAAACGTAACTTAAGAACATAATCTGTAGCTTCATGATTTTTAATCTTACAGCAGATGTTCCATGAATTCATGAAACTATGAATTGTGATTGCCTTCTGATTTATAACAAACCAATTTTTTTTTTTTTTGACCTGACTCAACTGAAGTATTGCAGGAGGTCAGAAAGTGAAACTAAAACATGAGGTGTAGAAATTAAATGGGAAAAGGAAACCTTAGTGAGACTTTAGGTTAATACATCAGGCGCTGCTTGAGGCTCAGTGAAAATGATATCAGCTCTCTTTTTTTTTTTTTTTTTGTATTCTTTTTTTCCTCCTTGGCTGGCCTGCTAAAGAAATCAATTTTAAGAAAAAAATGCTACAATTGGATGTGGGAAAATTTTTCGCAGTGTATTTGGAGATAACCAAAACAGTTTTATGTTGAATTTTAGATGGAGTGATGTTGCCAACCGCTGTCTTTTTTACTGTCAGAATCAAGGTCCTGTAAAAACTCTTTTGTGCTTTTGTGGGCTCTCCTCCTTTCAGTTCTGTTTTGAGTGTTTCTAATAAAACTCAAGAAATCTTTTCTCAAAAGGGAATTCTTCTTCAAGAAGGGATCCTGTAGTGATTGAAAAGATGGTCTTTAAATAGAGGATAGAGTGTGAGGCAGTAGATTTTATGAATGCAAAGAATAGGTTATGTTTAAGGACTTTTAAGCAACTGGTGATACTAAGATTTCCTTTTTTATCATAAAAGAACTGCTCTAGCTTTTTTCTGTTGTTTTTTCTCAGCATAACACGCAAATATATTATTGTGGTTCATCTAAAGCTGTTTGTAGGGAAAAATGGAAGAAGGTTGAGAGATATAACAGGAAATGTTTGTGTCTTAAAACAAGGTAGGAAGGTTGGAAATATTAAAACAGGTTTTCTTATAACAAGTCATTTTGTGGTGTGTATCTTAAGAGTTGTAGATGTTTCTAAGGGAATGAATTATGATGTTTGTTCTTTTAAACAGTACTATGTATTAGTCAAGATTTGGGAAAAACATTTGATCTTTTTGTATCAAGAAATGAGGAGCTTAGAAGCAAAATGGAATCTGAATTGCCGTTTAGGTGATTCTGGTATAGAGAACTGATGCTTCAATTAAGGAAAAAAAAAGAATTTTTAATTAAATCTACTTAACTATCAGTTTGAAGCACTCATTTTTGCCACTTGGGACACCTATTCTATTGAATTCTTGAAAGCTAATCATAACTATACATTACAGAATGTTTAGTTTTCCTCTTGGGATAGCGTGCAACAGGTATGCAATCTTAAGTTTAATATTTCTTCCATCCAAATCAAATATATGATTGGCAATTGCCCAATAACTAACGTGCCAATTAGTTGTTTGACCTATTCAAGGCAAAAAATGCTACCCATTGAAATCTTGTCTCCCAGTGACTGTACATTTAAAAGAAATAAATGTCACTTATTCTAGAAATATGTAGGTTTCCTCGCAGAACTTGCTGAGTCCTGAAACAATTTAATTCCATCCCCAATTAAACCTTTAAAAGCACTATCCATCAACCTCAGCTGATACTGTATTTGCATTTAGAGATTGTAGTCGAGGTATCCAACAAGCAGGTTATCTTTTGTATCAATAGGAGGAGAAAAATGAGTAGTGTGGGCTCATTTACTTGACTTACGAAACTGAGGAAGAAAGACTGATTTAAATACAGTTGCTTCAATATTACTCCAGCATAAAATCAGATATCGTCTTTGATAAAAGTTCAGGAAACCCACTTTAAGAGAATGCTTTATACCATTGTGTGAAAATTCTTAACTATGGCAGTATATTTGAAAAATAACCTGATATTTTAATGAAATATTCACTATGATGCATCAGTCCTTTCAAATCCAGGCTTAGAATGAGGTAGTAAAATCCAATTTAAATTTAATTGTTCTACTTGGTGATTTATGTCACACTTCCAACCAAGAAAATTTGAATCTCAAATATCCAATATTTTGGGTAGAATAGCCTTCCTGCAAATCAATACAGTTAAAGTGACTGAATGCTCTAACATATGTTTGACATTGTTGACAGTTTATGAATAGATCATATAATAACTTTCACAGCATCTCACAAATGCATTTTAGAAGGTTTGAATTCAAAAGAAGATTGATTCAAATATATCTGAGTTCAATCTGACTTCCTGGTACGTTTCCCAAGATTTACTATGTAATACTTCCTAATTCTTATGCCATATAAGCTACTGAAGTTCATTTCCACAAGAGAATACAACTTGCATCCAGAGCTAGCACATGTATGCCTGCGTATCAGGAACTAAGATAATAAGATTAAAAGATCCTTTTGAAAAGGAAAAAAAGAAAAATCTTTTCCATATTCAAGCTGGGAATAAGAAGAAAATGGTCCTGGTTCCCCAGAAGGTTGCAGTTATCAGCTGTCAGTCAGTGCAGAGCAGCTCGTACTCAGCTGTATGTGCTCTGAAGCATCAGTTTGTGAATGTCACAGATGAACTTTAATCTGTTCTGGGTGGGATTCTGCTGTCCATAGTTGTACCTACTTCCTTTGGATTACCGGAAAGATTCTTCTTCTCTTTAGTCTGCGTTTCCTGACTCTAGTTTCCTTTTTAATTTAACTATACTTTTGTGTTATGCATTCAATCCCCTAGACGGATCTTTTAAAATACTCTTTTTATGGCAGTTCTCATTAACCTACCTGAAGATGGCTCACATCCCTTTTCCTTGCAAACAGTGAGAGCAAAAGCATTTCTGTATTGTTGCACTTCTCATGAGCTGATTGTTCAGCCTCTGTAGGTAATTTATTTATCTAGTCTCATTTTCCTGGAAAATTCCTCAGAGATATTATGTTGGGGTTTTTTTTGTCGGTTGATTGTAGCTGTAGACATGCATATGAAGAAGGGGTGATGTGCATCATGCTTTGACTAGGCACTAATAAGCTAAAATCAATATAGGTGTGGTTTTTAATATACTAATGTATTTTTGTTTGGGTTTACTGAAAAATATATCTCAGTCAAAAATATATTTTCAGTATTATATCTGTTGAGTGAACTGAGCAATGGAAAGACAGCTGCTCAAATGATATTTGTTAGTGATTGAGCTGTATTTGCTCTGACTTGCTGATTTATGAACAGGTTAATCTACTTCTAATATTCAATATTGGCTTACCTAAAAATGACTTAAAAGTAGAGATACATAACAAAGACAAATAGCGGTGGCAGTGAGGATCTCTTAACCTGTTCTCTGCACTCACTACCTTATTCTTCTGCTGTGTGTGTTCAGAACTAAAGTAACTGATTTTCTCAGGATGTGAGCATGTGATTTTACTTGTAACTGTCATTATCCAACATTTCTGGAGGAAAAAAAATGCTGAGATTTTAACAGGGTATTTGCAGTGCTTTTTACTGATGAAGGTGATGTGGTACTTCCCTGGAGTGTGGTAACTTTCCTCTCTCAGGGGGATAGAGAACAACATCAAATTGCATCTTCAGTTAAAATGTATGAATTCCTGAGGGATGGGACTGCAAGACTGCTTTCAAGATCTTGTAGCACTCTGTAGTAACTGAACAATCTATTTAATCTGACTTTGCTTTATGTATTTTACAATTGTAAACTGTTGGAGGGCTAAGAATCATTAGCCAAACTTTGTTAATGTGTTTATTAGAGAGTATGTTTGAGGTCCTGGAGATGATACTCTCCTCAGTTTCTGAAGTCATGTTGACTCACGCTCTCCTTACGAGATTAGGTTCCATGGTTAACTAATGAGTAGCAACTCTTGGAATTTTTGTTTTCATTCCATACAGTACAAAGCTGTACAGTCAGACTGTCCTCTCCTCTTACAGACTGTATTTGTAAATTCATGCCTGAACATGATTTTCAGGGAGAATATAGAGTATGAGTGAGCTCTCAGCTATTCTGTGATGCATCTTGTCTGCTAGGGCTGGGGAGAAGCCCAAAGTAGATAACAATTGCATACAGCATCAGTTTTGTATTTAAATGTCGGCATTAATCCAAACAAAAGTGTACGGGCATTGTTGAATTAGGTCCTGAAACTATATTTGGAGATAAAATCCATCTAAGCTTTGCACGTACCAAAGAAAGAAAATAGATGGGCTAACCTGGCGGTATAATGGAACTCTTGCAGTTTAATGATGCACAAAAGCAAGGCAGACATATTTTAGAGCAAATTTCCAGATAATTTTGGCATATTCAATTCTATTTTTTCTTGAGATTTACATAAAAATAAATCTGCACCATCCTGTTAAGGATACTGGTCAGAATGTTAGTGAATTTGGTAAGCAGTCTTAATGAAAATTTGTAGAAGCTGCATATATGTGCCATCCTTTCACTCCTCCTTGCAACTCAGATAATTTTTTTATTATTTTTAAATCAGCGTAGCTGAAGAGCCAGAGAGGCTGGAAGCATTGACACATTTAGCATTTAGAAGAAAGCAACAGGGTATAGCATGAATGCTTGCTTTTTTTGTAAGCAGAAAACTATTTTTAGCTAAGAATATTAATTCTAGTATTTTATTATTCCTGTTTCTAGGACTCAGAAAGGCTTTTTATTAGCTTTTTGCTCCATCCTTCAGGAGAAAAAAACTGAGATGTTCTCATGGCTTCTAAACACTTGGTTGGATAAGGTTAGCCTTATGGTGAGCCCTTCCTGTATTTAATTAATAAAGTGCAAGTATCTCATACCTATTAAACAACCCGCTTATCTTCCATCCCTTAACCACTTATTCCAGTCCTACAATTTTTTTCCTGAGATGGCTTTCATTTTTCCTGCCAATTTTCCCATTACTCTGGGATGCTCTGTAACAACCGAACTTGTCCTTGTAGGTCCGGTTTAAAATTCTGCTTTCCATTACAGCGTAAAGATGTAAAGCTCAGGGTGCAGCACCATTTTGATCATGTGTCTGAGGTGTGAGCAGCACTGTGCTGAAGAAATGCCAAAGTCATCAAAGCTTTACTGCTACCTCTTTTCATGGAATCTTTGCTCAGTATTTTATTTTCATTTCTGCTTTCAGTGCATATTTAGTGAGCTCTGATTACATAATTGAATTTGATAAACTGATGGTATGTGATTGATGAGAAAGTCAGGAATAAAAGATTAGAAGATAAAATTACTTCAAGGGTTTAAGTAAATCTTCCAGAGAGCTGGGGTAATTTATAAAGCATGCTATATTCTTTATAAAAATATTCCCATAGGTCTATTAAATTTTAGCTTCTACCAGAATTGGATTGAGTTTTGAGAATCATTTTCATGTAATACCAGCTTGATTGTGATACTTTAAATGGGAGATAGCTCTGAGTGGGTTGCAGCATCACTGGGTTTGGAATATTTGAGTGGGAAATGTAGGGCTGAATGACAGACTTGTGGGCAGCAGTCTTTGTCTTTCAAATAAATAATCTTTTCTTGGAAAGACATAAGTTAGAAGGAGTAAGTGGATAATTCAGAGTGAAATAATGAAAGAGGTTATACTGCTTGAGTCTTTAAATCACTGAAAAACAGGATCAACAAATTACTCAGAGGTTTATAGTGCAGATACCAGTTTTATTGTAATCTCCCTGGATGTCTCAACTTTCTTCAAGAAGGAAGAGTTTAACAAGCTCATTTCATGAGCCTCTATATACTAGCAGGTAAATGTCATTGTTTTCAGGGGACTTGGCACTAATCATTTCAATTTACCAATTGGACTCTGTTACAACTCCTTCCCCTACATACCAGCACTCCCTGCCACTGTCTTTTCATCTCTAGAGGAAGCCTGACACCTTTAATCTTGCAAGGGTCGAATGTCTGTCTCATAACTCCTTTGGGAGACTCCCCAAAGTATATGTGAAGCCTCTTGAGAGGATTTAACATTTCCTCACTTGCCTAGAAATATCTTTGTAAAAAATTGCTTTTTGCTCTGGGTATAAAATAACTGTATTTCACACTAACGCCATCTAACTCTGACGAATTTTTCTTTATAAAGTTTTAAAATATTGGTTGATTTTACTAGTTAGGAGAAAATGGGAATTGAGATAAGACTTCTTCACAATATTTGCAGTCATTAAAAAAAAAAAAAAAGCAGCTTTGCAGGATATAATCTCGGTCATGTAATAGAGTGGAGAAGTGCAAAAAACATCTTTGGTTTGCCTGGGACTATCTGCTAGTTTGGAACTGTTCCTATGTTCTCATACCTTGCATTGTCATAGCTACCTGTATATCCAATTTATAGAAATATTACTGATCTGCACTAGCCATTAATCAATTTGGTTTTCAAATTAGCATTGCAGCATTTTAAAATGCTACAAATCAGAAAAGGGTCTTATAAAAAAATGAAGCTTTTTAGTTTGTTTTAGTTTAGTTTTCAGTTTGTTAGGTCAGATTTTGTGTGATAGTTTATAAGTTGATGATGATGTGCTTTTTTTCTGCAGAAATAATTACAGCTTTCTGAAGTTAAATTCTGAAAACTAGGGAGACAATTTGTCCATGCAAATCATCAATTGTGTATGCAGCTGATGTTCAACTTTATAGCCAATTGTAGCAAATAGTTTGGCAACAGTCAACCTGTGACTCCTTGACCACACTCAGCTGAAGCGCAGCTGCTACCCTGGGACTGTACGATTAGGCTGATAATGAGTCTGTGGCACCATGTGGTCTGCTAAGTAATAAAAATTCCCTGATAAGAGGCAAAGCGAAAGATAAGGGCTTAGAGAGGTTGACATCACCAGGCCAAGCTGCATACCCACTGCCATTCCAGTCTTCAGTGGAACGTGAGGGCACCTTGAAAGCCACTGACACCCCTTGGCTCGAGCTCCTTCTTCCCCAGTGTGTGTGGTTGCTGTCTTGTGGCTATCAACTATGAAAGATTATAGTATGTGACCTGTGGATTCCAAAATTTCAGACAACCTTGAATAGTACATGAGTTCACTTCCCCATAAACTGTAAAAGATAGCTTAAATTCTTCAAATAACAAGTATAAAAATACCTGAGCTTAATCTAAAATAAGTTTTAAAAGAAAGATTAGCAATTTAACTGAATGGTTACTTGCACTGGGACATGTATATATATTTTTTTCTTTATTTTATGTATAAAATATGCACACACACACTACACTCCTAAAAAACAGAGTGCAGTAACGCCTACCTATTGAATATTTTTCCATATTTTGTATTAAATCCCTGACTTTGAATGTAACTTGTGTGTTTTGTATGTATACATAAACATGTTAGTTTTGATTATACAAGGTATTTGTAAACTTCTAAGATTAAGTCTGTAGTTCCTACATAGTTACAAGTAGAAATTTGACATGGAAAGTGTGAAAACCTTCATCATCCAGAGGTGGCAAGGGGTGGGTGTCCAGCAGGTGTAGACTTGTAATAAAACTGCATTTGAGTGGAGCTTTGGCAATTTACTGGTTGAGAATTTTGCTGCTTGGAGTATTTTGAGCATTTGTGATCCACGGGAGAACAAGTGTTTGAGACTGCATGTAACCCTTGAACATTATTGAAGTACCCTAATTCAAAATCTGTTAGTGGTTTCAGGTAATATAATTTAAAACATTTTAGTTGGCAATAACGTTGAAAAACACATTAATCTTGCGATTTTGTGAGTGTTTTTTTTCTAAACTCTTTTTTCTATCAAAATTCTTCATTTACCCTGAGACTTCTCCTGCTGTGATAATCATTTCTATCCAAGATTACTCTTCTGGTTTCTATTCAAGAAATAAAAAAAAAGCTTTGAGTGGATTTAATCCTCACAGAGGAGAGGGGGGGAAAAAAAGCCAGTAGGGCTGTTCACTGCCTGCCACAGCAGACAGTGCTGAAATTCTCATATGTATAAACAACAAACATGGACGAAAGCTTGTCTGAGTGGGCACTTCTCTTCTAAATAAGTTCCAATGACTAAGGTTATCAAGATTTTGTGAATTCTGCCTCTAAAAATGAAGCTTAATTATGAATACAACAGTGTAAGCCTTAACTACTGAATCATGTTGTCTCTTGTTTTACGATGGCCATTTTGAGAAGAAATGAGCTAAATATCGGTGGCTTATACTATACTCACTTAAATAGCTTATAAAACCATTTTCTGTTTGTATTTCAGATGATGTTGCACCATACTTCAAGACTGAACCAGGCTTGCCCCAGATACACTTGGAAGGAAATCGACTTGTACTTACGTGCCTTGCCGAAGGCAGCTGGCCCTTGGAATTTAAGTGGTTACACAATGACAGTGAAATAACCGCCTACTCCAGTGAATATAAGTAAATAAAAGCTATATAATAAATAGCCTTCTCCAAATGTAATTGCAAAAAAACCCCAGAATAAACACACCTCCCTAAATTACCAATACCTCAAAACAACTTTGTAGATACTGATACATTGAGAATGTTTTTTTATTATGAAAGAAGACTGGTTTTTGTAAAATAACATCTCTATGAGGGAATCTCCTTTGCTAAAAATGATACTTCTCACTTTAAAAACAAGGGTCCTAACATAAAATTTTAAACTACCAAAAATACTTTTTGCTGGAGGTGTAATCTTACATGTATCTGTAATAAACAGCAGGTGTATTCCTTAGCTAGATGTTACACATGATGTGCTACTCATCCTTGAACAAAGCTGAGCTCAGTGGGACTAATCTTTCCCATAAGATCTAGAAGAATGGGGTCTATCTTAAATAGTATATGAAAACTTTTGGTTTCACTTCTGAGAATGCGAAAATTAATCTAGCAATTTAACAAACTATTCTTCTATGATTAGGCACTTTGCTCCCAGGACCTCACTGACTCCCTCCCCATTCAACCCATCAAGCAAGAGAAAAACCATACTGTGGTTTATCACAGCTACATTTTTGCTGATAGGCAGCAGATGGCTGGCCAAATACCAAAGCGTAAAACAGCTAAATTTTGTCTGCTTTTCTTTAATGGGAGCATTAACTGGATCTCCCCTATGCAACCGGCAATTTCTATAACCTTATAGAAATTTAGTATTTATGTAACTTACTTGTTGCTTTCAAATTTTGTTGAAATTACCTAGCAAATTCAGAAGTTATGAGGGGTGGATATGTGACAGAAGGAGCCCTTGTATAACACTTGTATCTTTAGCAAACCAGGCTAAATACTGTACTTTTATAGTTACAAAAGTTACTTAAGGTAGGGAAAAATTGTGCTCCATCACTATAGACAGAAATTACAGTATAGATTAGTATAAAAGTGGAGATAATGATATAAAGCTCTATACTCTTACACAAGGTAGTCCATAATTACTTTTCTTAAAGATTTTCAAAACTGTAACCTAACATCAGTTATATTTTCAATATTATTTACCTTTACAGAGCAGTAGGGAAAGAAGTCCCTTAAATAGCATTTTAAAACTTTTTTTGGTCATTTAGCAACTATGTTTCCAACCAAACATACAGTTGTATGTGAACTTTCCTAGACATTAAAGACTTTTGATTCTGATGAGACCACTTACTCCTGAGTAATGATATCTATTAATGGTTGCTGTTTTCAAGCCTTGAGATACGTTGATACCTCAAAATGAGCCATACACACACATAGAAGAGATTTGTGAATACTTTCTAGAAAATAATCTCTAATAGCACAAATAAGCACAGAAGGTTTGAGCGTCACTTTGTGTAAATGCCACTTGTTTTGATCAAAACCAGCAGACTCTGTTGTAGTTTCTTGGTAGAAGGAGCTGACAACAGCTCTTAACCACGTAAGGTGCTGAGAAAGTAAGACAAAGAAATGGTGTGGGAGAACAAAACACATGAACATGGAATCAACAAAAAGCAAAGGTTAGAACTGAAGTTTGTAGATGTGCTAGTCACTGAGAGACTTGTATTTCATGATACGAGAAGAAACCTGAATAAGAACAATGTGTGACATTTTGAAACTAAGATCAGAATGCCATGGTATTTCTTAAATTAGTGCACATCCTAATATAAAATCATAATTTTACTTGTATTGCAGTATAAGTTAGAATCAGTGTGTTGGAACACCTTTCCCAAGCAGTATGTCTACGTATCTGTATACAGTACCTTGTTTCTTATCATTGGACTTAATTTAGTCTAGTGAATGTCAGGTCATGATACAAGCTAGAATTATTAATTTTACATTTTTTATGTTGTTCTTTTCTATTTCTAATTAAAACATCTGCTGCAGAGGTGATTAAGAAGATAGGAAACTACTGGTTTATAATAATAAAATAACATTGATAGAAAATATTAATTTAGAAGTTGCAGCCCTGGTACTACTACTATACCACAGTCAGAGATAAGGCAAACAGGATTTTGATTCTATAGAAATGCAAAGCTTTAAGCTTCCGAAAGGGATTATATGGCATAGGTGCATTAGGATGAATGAAAGCAAGGAAAAGATATGCTTAGACATATAAATTCCAGTTGCAAAATTTAAACTTTGACCCCATAATAGTTTGCTCTGCAGCTCTCTTGGGTAAATACTCTGTTTAAATGCATGAATCTTTCCTCTGTAAGTGACTTCCGCTGCAATTTGAATCATCAATCAAAAATTTTTAGTAATTGATATTAGTTAGTGTGTCTCAGTTAAAGTAATGTCTATATTGTAACGGGATGAAAATATTCAAAGCTTATAACACACCAAGTGAGTAAAGAACTAATTGGAGTCTTTGCATTTTGACATTGGTGACCCTGAATGAACAGCTTTTCTTTGTATAACGATGCTGATTATGTGCACAGCCTGGCTTTTATAGTGACTGTGCATACGCTGGCTTGTATTAAGAATTTATAAAACAACCTTATAAATTCTTTGTGATCTGAGATATATGTAAAGAAAACAAATCAATACTGCTGACTGCAGTAGCAATTTTGGTTATATCTGTAAGTTAAGACTCTAAAAGTTCAGGCAGTAACTTCCTTCTTTTTTTTTTTTTTCCTTTGTTTTCCTTTGAATTAAGTTCTGGACCAGGTGTGTCTTCCATATGTGTTTTTGTGGCCTGAAGATATTAAATTATTTGAATTTAAGAAACAGATTATGTCCAAGCAGCAGTACACTTTCCTCACCAAACTATTTAAAAGTATCTGATTATTATGTTTGTGTTTTTAACATTGGACATGTTTCAATTTTATTCTGTATAAAAAGTTAGATAAATTGATGCGTCCCTTGTTAGAAAATTTGAGTAGCTAGTAAGTTATATGATTATCTAATAAAATACATTTGGTTTTAATTCTGTCTTCACAATTATGTCTATTAAAAACTTGTAGCCTGTAGGTTCACTTTTGACTCTTAGAGCATTTAAAATTAAAATGAGGGTGTAAATTTGAAATTAGGAATGAAATGTGTTAGCTAGCATTTCTCCTTAGGTGTTTGATATCACTTCATCCTTAAACTCATTGCAATCCTAGTGATGGAGCATGTTATGCTCTGGATGACTTCCCTTGAAGGTTTCTTTTATATTTGTTGCTTTACATCTTTCTATGGAAACTTTCTAAACAGTCCGTTTCTGGTTGTCTGTACCATTCAAAACAGAGAAATGGTCTGGTCTGACTTTCTAAAGTATTTGCACAGATCCCCAGAAATCTTAAGTAGCCTCCTGGCATCTAGACAATGGGAAGATGTTCTATCTTGAAAGTTAGACTCTAGAGAAAATTAAAACAAAATTATGTCTTGTCACTGTAAAAAATTGTATTAACCTTTGATATAAATTCATTTATTGAAGAAAGTCTTATTCTGAATTTAGAAAGCACTATTTGTATCCCTTCTTGCATACCAGAAAAGAAGTAGAATGGTGAAAGCATAACACAAAAAGCAATATTCTGACTGTTAGGTCAATAGAAAAATATATTTAAAAAAATTAATCAGACATAGGAGGTGCATAAAGACTAAAATTATAAACAGAGAATTAGAAATTCCATGAATATTTATCTCTTGCCCAGGTTTGTAGTTTTCAAGTTAGTTTCAAATAACCTAAACGTGTTATATCTCTTTCACTTTTGTTATTTACTTATAATTTTGCTTACCTTACCTGCACGTTGTTACCCAGTAGGTCCACTGAGAAGTCAGCTACTCAGTAGGTCTGGGCTGCCTTGGAATTTCCAGGGTAGATGGGATTTTCACTGTAAACTTTTAAAATATTTTCTTTTCTTTGGGCAACATATTAAGAGTGTTTCCTACTGAAACATTAATAACTCAGAAAAGAAAACAAAAGTGGGACACTTCTGACCTAATACAGTTGTTTTGTCCCAGTGGCAGAAAAACTAACTACATTACTGTCTTAGTACAAATGAATACCAAAGAGAGGAGCCTTTAATTTTGGCTCTATTTAATAGACAAGCAGAGGAATAAATATTAGCCAAGTACCATACTAAATCTTCATGGGAGGAAGAAAAGCTTGTTAAGCTATAAACTATTTGGTAAAATGAACTGTAAAAATGAACTGTCAATATTTGTTTGTCAGAATCCTCAAATTTTTTTTTGTTTTTTTTTTGTAACGATATTTTGCAGCAATCATCTGCCTGGCAGAGAAGGAAATTATTCTGTAAGGAACTAGGGAAGCCTTATGTCCTATTGATTTCTATCCTATGCCTTGTATTTTCACCTGTTTTCTCTGTATTTCCTATGGTATACACATCAGGCAAGAGGGAACATGGCTAATTCAGAGTTACATACTCACTGGCCAGCAAGTATTTGTGTGCTGATTTTCAGGTTTACTATTCCCAAAGAGAGTGCTGTTTTGAGTCTCCCTTATCTTCCCAGTACAAATTGTCATAATCACTGGAGAAAATTTGCCAGTTGCTCCAAAGGAGGTCACGAGGAGCCAGCTTAGGCAGACAACACAACTGCCCACAACTCATAGACTTAGGAAGCCAGGGTCTGTGAGAAATCACAGCAGATTGATAAAAATTGTCTGTGGTAGTGGGCTCTGTTTTAATTCACTTTATTTGGTTGACTGACCTATTTGCTATAGAGTATTTGTAATTATAACGCAGTGATTATAGTCTTCATTTATCACTTAAACTAGATTTCCTCTACCTCCTTTGTTTTTATGCTGTCTGATCCTGTTCAGATACTAAGTTCTGTGGGTGTGTATAGTATATGTGAGTATGAGAAGAGATGCTTTTTTTTAGTGGAATTAAATTTTGAAGATTAAAATTCAGCAGTTTTATTTTTTTCTTATCTTTTCATAAAGACTTTCATTAATCCTACCATAATATCTCCAGAAGGTGACCGGGGGAATATGAGCTTTGATTAATGTTTGTTTAATGCAGGATTATCTATATTATTCATGTGTTTTATTCACATTAAAACTGTGCCTATCAGCTCATTTTCATGTTGAGTAATCAGATACAGTTGAATGAGGAAGGTGAGCATTAGTGGACTAAGTGACTTCTTAAGCGTAGTGAAGGGCAGAACAAATACAACGTACAGTGCACTGTGTCTTTTCCAGTATTCTTCTGAGTTACAGTGGTCACACAGTGTAATAACCATCTTTTTTTTCATTGGAAAGCTTTGATATTTCTTGCAAGTCTTCCTAATGCCTACATTTAGATTGCAGTCTTCTTGTGCCACCTCTGAACAAATTACCAGGCACCTTTGCCTTATGAATGAGGGTAGATAAAACTGAGGAAAACATTTAAGTCAATATTTCAAGAGAATATGTGGAGAACTAATTGGTATTTATCAAATATAGATCTTAAGACTGAAAGATATTTTATGCATTTCAAGTATTTTTTTTCTTCTGTATAGTACAGACATTATTGTAGTCAAAGGCCAGAGATTGTATGAGAATGCTTTTTGTAAGAAAAAATACAATAAGCTTTTGAGACAATGTGTAAAATGTTAGTGGAGAAATAAAAAATGCCACATAAAGTAGCGCTGCTCAACCTTTAAGAAGTGCACTGCAATTCTGCTTTCTGTCTTCCAGGTACACCATCCCAGCTTTGCAGAGGTCTGATGCTGGTTTTTATCAGTGCGTCGTACGGAACAGGATGGGGGCATTGCTGCAAAGAAGATCTGAAGTTCAAGTGGCATGTATGTTTGAATGGAACTTATTCTGTGATTCATTAGCTAACTAATTCTTTTTCTGGGTAAAAACACAACATACCAATAATATTTGCTAGTCTGAAAAGTTATTAGATATCATATTTAATAAGTTTTAAAATTATTGCATCACAGGAAGTTTCACACTTACCCTAGTTATCCTCTGGGAAACTGTTCAAAGTGCTGCAACGTTAAGTCTTTAGAACAACCTTTGAGCTTTTCAAAGCCATCAAAACGAGATCATTTGGAGATAGCTGTAGCATGAGAAAACTATTATACCTTTCCCTGAATGCACAGGGATCAAGAAAGGCTGTAGAGCACAAAACAAACAATCAATCAAAATAACAAGAGAAAAAGAGCCCAGAGGACAGTAGAGGATATCTGGAAGAAAACTGTGTGGTACAGATAGCTTCATGAAGAT
Source organism: Strix aluco (assembly GCF_031877795.1). NCBI lineage: Eukaryota > Metazoa > Chordata > Aves > Strigiformes > Strigidae > Strix > Strix aluco. The sequence continues at coordinate 9,442,767 of NC_133945.1, read as the reverse complement.
TTCAGATCATAATCCTTGCAATACAAAATAAGCAGTTGTTTCACAATGAAAACCTTGCTAACGCAACTTTAAAAGTCTGTTCTCCACATCTGTCTGAACCAAACCCTCCAATGGTTGTACCGCTTTAGTTTGGACTATGCAGAATTTTTGAGTTGACCTCTGATTTGATATCTAACTTCCATTTGGAAATGTTAAATTGATTTTCTCAGGAGTACTAGTTATATGACCTAAGAAATGACTGAATACTCTAATTTTTTTCAGTTAACTTATAGAAAATATAATCCAAATAACTTGTTTGGGAATAATCATAAAATTAGGCATTATTCTTCTTTCAAAGTAAAAACATATTTTTTTTTTTTTAAAAAAGCATATTTTTATACTGCCTGTAAGCAATCTGATACATGGGTCAAATCTCTCTTCCTCAGGGTCAATAACTGGAAACTCAGTAGTAGTAAATGTCACTTGATAAGTGGAATTTAATAAATTGAATTATTTATTTGAAACCCAGTTCCAATAAACTGATTCAAGTTGATCACTATGTCATGAAGGAAATTATGTGGAATTTTCTGTGTTTTAAAATAAAAACAGTTGCAAATGTGATAGTATGTAAGTTTTGGTATCATGTTCACCAGTTTACTGTATTACAGTAAATTGTGTTATGATATCTGTAATGTCAGTAGTATCAGTAATCTGATGTTTGATGTCTCAGTGGTATTTTTTCAGAGATGCAGGGAGCTAATGTAAAAATAAACTTCTGATAAAATGGGGTTTTTCTTCCCTGCCTTCTACCAACCCTTCTCCCCCTGCTGTATACACCTCCTAGTCACCTTGTGTTTGCTCTGACGTGTCAGACACTTGCAAGTACATTTCTGAATATTCTTCTTCTCTTTTAGTGAATTATATCAGATCACAGAAGATCTAATGAAAGCTGGTGTGACTAAGCATAACTATGAGTGGGGTGGGGGACCTCCAACAAGGTTAGAAGGGGAAGAGGGAGCAGGGGCAGGTGAGGGTGAGATGCTGCTTGTTCTGCAGCAGTGAGCCATTAGATTAGCCTAGAATGCCTCTGGAGTTGCATCTACAGGTGTGGTTTCAGGGGACAAAGTCTTTGGTAGCAGTACCAGAGAAAAATGAACCCATTTCCTCCTCCATCCCGCTCATCGTTCCCGCTCTCGTATTGCAGTGTAGCACACTATCCCTTTAGGCTCAGCAGGAAAACTTGTTTGTGCAGCTGTGGACTGGGAAACTTCTCCAAAATTTAAAATAAGCTCAATTATTTTGTAGGGTTTGTTAAAATAGTTCTTTTCCCCACCCCGTCTGATTCCCTACACAGCTGTGCAGGCAGTTGTACTGGCATAGTGGAGGGAGCAATTCCTGGGGAAGTACTTGTGGGAACAATAGTGAGAAGGAGGCACAGGAATACTTTACCTTGATACTGCTGCTAAAGAATTTTTTCTCCTGAAAAGAGAGCTTTATTCCCCTCTGAATGAGGAAAAGATTTGCAATGAAGTGTTTTGTTTCTCCAGGCTTTTTTGTGTGTGCACGTTTGGTAGTTCTTGAGAGAGGAAGAAGTGTAATTGTTTACTTTTCTTCGGTCTTAATTTTTTTTAGCATTTAATTTGTAGTTCTGCATTACAGAATAAGGCTAAAAATCTCTCTCTTAAGACTTCTCTGTCCAAATTAAGCAGTCCCTTTATTTATTTGTTTGTTTGTTTGTTTATTTTTCACTGATAAAGACATTGAGACAAAGCAAAGCAGATCTTACATGACTGGGGAGACCTTTGGTCTTGGATATATAGTGATATATATGGCTTCTATAGTGACACGTGCCAGTCAGACTTGCACCTTATTCCTGCAGATTAAAGTATTATACAAATTTTAAATATACTCTTTCTCCTCTACCCAGGGTAGCAAGTGATACCATGTGATTGTTTTCTGTATTTTAACATTTTCAGTCTAAATTAGTTGATTTAAGCTGTGTGGATATAATGAAGTACCTGATATTTTACCATATTTTACGTCTTGTTTTTTCTTGAAAACGTATCAGAAAGCAACATTCCAAGGCTTTACTAAAGTCATCTTATCCAGCCATCAAGAGTTACAGGGAACTGTATGTTAGAAGTTTAACTCAGAAGGGTTCACAGGAGATGAACTATTTTTGCCACTGGATAGAGGCTGCTTCCCAATACACTTAAGCTCAAGATCTCTAGTGAAAAATTGAAAGGCACAATTATAATGTGCACTGAGAAAGATCTGAGGTATTTTCCATGTCCTAGATCTCTGAAGTAGCAGGGAACTTGTTAAATAATTTAAAAAATGTCCTCAGCACATGCTAACATATTACTTAACTGAATAGGAACAGATATTTATGAGAAAACTGCTGAGTAAATCTTAATTACAGAATGGGCTTAAAAACTCTTGGATTGTGAAGACTAAAATAATCATATGACAGTGAAGTTAATTAGATCCACCTACGCAGTTTGAAACTTCTTTTCAAGTAGATGATCTGATTACGGTGGTAAAAAATATGGAGCAACAGAGGAAGTACAATGCTGATTATGTCTGAATAAATAACTTGAAAATCATGAAGATGATTAAAGCTTCTTTAAAATACCATGTGTTTTTAATTTCTGCTCTTGTTCTGTCTCTTCTCATCTCCTGCCATCCACAGACCTGATAGCAGTCTTCTATGTTTCAATGTTCTTTGCATCCTTCTCTGCAGCAGAGAAATTGTAAAGAACTCTGTGGTCCTTAAATAAAAAAAAAATTTAAAAAAAGGGAAGGGAATTCAGTGGCAGAATTCAGAATGATTCTGTGTGTGTGTGCTCTGTGTGTGTCACTTTCTTAGTTTAAAGCATATTAAAATGCATACAAGTTCTTTGGAGGGTGAATAAGTAGGAGCCTACAACCCTGTTAATTTTAATGGATAGGAATGTGATAGAAAAGACCATAGCATCACAGAATTGTTTAGGTTAAAAAGACATATCTCCAGGGATGGTGACTCCACCACTTCCCTGGGCAGCCTGTTCCAATGTTTGACAACCCTTTTGGTGAAGACATTTTTCCTAAATCCAATCTAAACCTCCCCTGGTGCAACTTGAGGCAGTTTCCTCTCATCCTAATACTTGTTACTTATGAGATGGACACCCACCTTGCTACAGCCTCCTTTCAGGTAGTTGCAGAGAGCGATAAGGTCTCCCCTGAGCCTCCTCTTCTCCAGGCTAAACACCCTCAGTTCCCTCAGCCATTCCTCCCAGGACTTGTGCTCCAGACCCTTCACCAGCTTCATTGCCCTTCTCAGGACACACTCCAGCACCTCAGTGTCTGTCTTGTAGTGAGGGGCCCAAAACTGAACACAGTATTTGAGGTGTGGCCTCACCAGTGCCCAGTACAGGGGGACAATCCCCTCCCTAGTCCTGCTGGTCATGCTATTTGTGATATGAGCCAGAATGCTATTGGTCTTCAACAAGAAGAACAAGAGGAAAACGTTCACTGAATTTTTACAAGGACTCCACAGATACGTGAACTTGCCTGTGAAATAAAGTCTTCAGAGAAAGAGGTTCTGCAATTGTTGTTTTCTTTCTTCCATTAAATTTTTTGTTAAAAGCTGCTCTTTAATACTACTGAGGCCTTTGTAAATGTCAAAGATTTAGATGCGCTATTTAAATCATAGAGTAGTGCCAGAAGAACTAGTAGCTAACAGCATGACTATAGCCTTGTTATTTTGGTATCCGTTTGGGTATAATGGCTTACTTGCATAGATCTGACTATACACTGGTTTGACTACAAGTGATACAACTGCTTATCTATTTGTGTAGCTATGGATAAAAGGATAAAAAGAAAATTGGTGACCAGAAATGTTATAAAATTATATACACCATTTGCATTCCTTTTGCACAAGAATTTCTTTTATATTGTTCAAGGTTTTATTTAAAAAAACCCCAAACCTCCATTAAAATGTCACTTTCAGTTAAAAACAGTTATTGCGAAAGAACACCGAGGCCGTGCAGTACTGCTGGCTGATGCACCTCTCGTGTGCGCTAGCAGCACGTGGATTTGCCTTATGCCTTGTGGTCATCCAAATCTGTATTAATCAAAACTGTCTCATGATCTGCAGTGTCATAATGACTAATTATAGCAATGCCAATGACTACTGTAAAAACAGTTATTTCTCTGTCCGCTGAAAAGAACTGGGGAGAGAGACAAGAACTTCCAGGACTCTTAGTATAATTTTTTCTTTGCAGACATGGGAAATTTCATGGACACAAACCAGAGAAAAACAGTGACTCAAGGACAAGCTGCAGTTCTAAACTTCCTACACATACTCAGCTACCCGAGACCACAGGTGACATGGTTTAGAGACGGGCACAAGATTATACCAAGCAGCAGAATGTAAGTCAATTTAAAGCTTGAAATACCCCCACCCTAAAATATGATTAATTACATTTGATAACACAACTTACATTTTAAGTACACTAATTAAGGTTTAAAGGTTCATACTAAGTTTGAGATAAATGACTATTTTAAGACTATATCTGAACTTCCTAAGCAGTTTGACAAAATAATTCATGTGGTTTTAATGGTCCTGGTGCAGCATAAGGGACTAGATATGCAGTATGTCTGCACTTCCTGCACGCTATTCATTTTCATGATACGTTTTGGAAAAGTAAATGCTTATCTCTCAATTACTTTTCCTTGAGTGGACTAACTTAATGAATACTGAGATTTTTCTTTCTTAATATATGTCTGATTACTTTTTTTTTAGGTAGAGTTATGCTTAATATTATTTTCCTCAAGATAAAATTCTAAATATTGCTTATTTTTTTCCTTATCTTTTCAGCCTACAATGATAGTTTTATTTCTTTTTGACTAATTAGCAGCTCACCCACTAATGGCACAGTACTTGCACTTTGATTAGTTATTATCTCAAGGTGTGCTCATTTATCCTTTCCTGAAACAGTTATGAAGCCATCCTGTGTTTTTACCTGCACAGTTTTATTTAGAGACTGAAGGAGTTAGAATTAAATAATGTAGATAAAATATTTTTTAATGGCCTAATTTATTCAGAAACTGTTGAAATGCCAAGAATGTTGGTGGTTATTTTTATCTGTGTATTATATTTTCATGTGTTCAGAGGGATAGATTTGCTAGCAACTGATGGTAATGGGATATTGCTAAGTTCCAGAAGCGTGGTGAGTCTTTAGAGTTTATATTAGACAGGGAAAACTCTTCTTGGATTTTAATTTTATTAATCCATGCTGTATATTTTACTGCTGCTTATGTGCATTTTTTAAACCTGAAAGCTAACATTACAGCCTCTTTGAAACTGTTAAAATTAGTATTGCAGGGCTGTGAAGAAACTATGTAATAATTTATGAATAATTTAATAGTAATTTGATGGGAAACAGCTGGAAGATGAAACAATGGGTTTCTGGGCAATCTCTTGAAGAGAGCTAAGTGACAAATCCTGAGTTATTAACCATTAAGAATCTACTTCCTCCACTCCTGCCACATTACAAATTTTCTTTTGTCAATGCTGAGAATACACAAATCAAAAATTTGCAGGTGGTGAAAAAGCCTTGTTATAGAGGTATCAGACACTTTCTTGGGAACTATTATGGGGGAACAGAACAGAGTGACCTAGGTAAACATGCAATGCCTGAAAATGAGATTTGTGTGAGTTCTTGTACAGTTTGGGAAAATTGCAAGTAGAGATATATGTGTTATATGTTCATTATTATAAAATCCTAATTTTCATATGCTGTGCTTTACTCCTACTCTGTTGGGATTGTTAGGGTAAAATCACTTGTAATTCATAGCACCGTGGTAATGCTTACAAAACTCAGTTCTATAGTAGGGGTGGAATATACTTAAAGGTTTCTACATATATTTTATTTCCCTGTTCAGAAATTTTGTCTGAAAGGAATTTGAGGATGTTTGTCTGGCCTGTGTAGGAATTTCTAATACTTTTGCAGTAGAAGTAAGCGTGAACCTCCTTGGAAGTTTGATATATGTTATATAGTAAGCCTGGTAAGTTCAGGAAGTGGCAGATTTATGGTACACATACCAATCATCAGTGCACTCTATGTGCAGTAGATCTGCTGCTCCCTCAAAATATTGGAAAACCCATATAGCATCCACTCACATATTGCTGTCTGTGAAATTCTGGAAGTAAATATGGCAGCCCTATAAAGACAGGAAACCTGTGACATGGAGAGGTTGCACATAAAACTGTGAGAAATGTAAAAATATCTTATGGGAACTCTGTTTCTTATCTGTGGAGCAAGTTGTGCACTTAACATGCTTTCTGTACACGAAGAGGTGTATCAATTTAACTGATCAGTTTAGCAGGTGATCCAGTTAGACTAAAGCATCAGTCTAGCTGGTTCACCTGCTAAACCGCTGAGTTAAATTGATACAACCACCTTGTATGGATGCTCTTTAAAGTGATTAAAAGTACCTTATATTGCTAAATCAATATAAAGCTTTTTTAATCCTCTTAAACAAGCTTACAATGATTTGGCGAAATCAATCAGCTAGTCTGTCAGCTATAATGGTTTCCAAGAGTGACATCGCTGCACTGTATGCAGACTGAGGAAATAAGCAGTGCTAAAAATGTGGACAGTAGTGGTGGTTATGGTACAATTCATTCAAGTAGTTGGTCAAGTTAACTCTTACTCACAAAAAAGCCTTAATGTACATGTACTTAACAGTGCTCCATTTTTATGCCGTAATAATGATCCTGGTGCTCATTTACACAGAGCTGCTGTCACCACTAGAATGAATTCATTTCACTGATGTGTAAACAGAGGGTGTGCTGAGTTGTCTTTACGTGAGAAATACGAAAGATCAAAAGTAAGGACTAGGTCTGAAAAAAAAATAGTTTTTAAGATGTTTCAAGGAACGTCTTTTAACTGGCTCTGCAGTGGGGTTTACCTAGCAGGTTTAAGGTAGTAAATGCTGATGTCTTTCTCCTTCACTTAGGACATATATGGAGAGGGATTCTGCCAGCTATTCAGCATTTCAAAAGTAGTGTACTTCTAGGGAGCCAAGATAACAGAACTGATGAATTGTCAAAAAATTCTGGTATCACTGTATGTATTATTTTACTCTTATTTGTTCTTTGTGTTTTCTAATAATTATTTATACATGTTAACACAGTTGCCAGTTCTAACAGATCACAGAATCATAGAATAGTTTGGGTTGGAAGGGATCTTTAAAGGTCATCCAGTCCAACCTCCCCTGCAATAAGCAGGGACGTCTTCAGCTAGACCAGGTTGCTCAAAGCCCCATCCAACCTGACCTTGACTCTTTCCAGGGATGGGGCATCTACTAGCTCTCTGGGCAACCTGTGCCAGTGCCTCACTACCCTCACAGTAAAGAATTTCTTCCTTACATCTAACCCAAATCTCCCCTCTCTCAGCTTAAAACTGTTACTCCTCATCCTATCCCTACACCCCGATGAAGAATCCCTCCCCACCTTTCCTGTAGCGCCCTTGAATCACTGAAAAACCACTATAAGGTCTCCCCAGAGCCTTCTCTTCTACAGGCTGAACACCCCCAACTCTCTCAGCCTGTCCTCATAAGAGAGGTGTTCCAGCCCCCTGGTCATTTTTGTGGCCTCCTCTGGACCCGCTCCAACAGGTCCATGTCTTTCTTGTACTGAGGACTCCAGAGCTGGATGCAGCACTCTATGTGAGGTCTCACCCGAGCAGATATTCCTGAATTCTGATCACCAGGTGTAACAAACGTGTAGATTCTTGTTTTTCTTACTGATTATTAGGCTGGAAAGTGTCAACTTAGGCTGGGGAAAAACAAACAAACAAAAAGATTCAGTGTATAGCTTAGGTTTCACCTTTTTTTAGTCAGAATGGTAATCCTACTCCATGAGTGTGTATGGCTGTGATATCTTCTGGGAGGAAGGTTTTTTTGACACATAAGGCAATGTTTTTCAAACTGCATGTTCTGTTTAATTTAACTGGTAGTGTAACTCATGGTAAAATTTCACCACAAATAGCTATGTATGTATTCTCGTTTTAGTGGTGTTGGTGCCATAATATTTTGTTGAAGTTCCCCGGATAAAAACAAGAATAGCATGACAAGTTCCTCCTAAATGAGTGGGCATGCAAAGTCAACAAATCCCTGTATACCATATGAATGTGAAGGAAATGGCCTGCATATACTCATGGGGTTGTTACAGTTTATGACTTAAGGCAACTAACAAATCTGCAGCAGAACTAGTGTGACATGATGGTGTGTATTTAAAAATTTAAGTCCTAAAATTTTCTCTCCCCGCCCCGGCTTAGTACAGTGTGCACATATATTCATTTTGGGTTTTGTGCATTATCTGTCACCAAAGCTCAGCCTGATAGTTTAAAGGAGCATTTCGAGATCATCAGAAGGAAGTTGTGTACATGCTAGGAAAGTATGAAATGGAGAATCCAAGGGAAGACCAAAAGATCAAAAGCAAGAGCAAATAAGCAAGGAGAGGAATTAGGCTTTGGGATGGTTTTTTATTATTATTTTACGTTAAAATTTTCCAAGAAGTTTTAGAAAAAGCTTCACGTTACACCTAGGCAGATTAACGTTTTCCAAACACACCAGTAGACTAATGCTGAATTACAACTGCACTGTTATCCAGGGTCTTGACTGATGAGATGATTTCACCTGTTTCCCCTCACGTCTTACAGAAAACAATAGCCTCTCTAAAGGTAACTGCATCAAAAGAAATTGCTACTCTGAGATGTCAGGTCTTCAGCTTGCCTTACCTGGGTTTACTTCATCAGACTTAAAAGCAGAACACATTTAACTTTCTTTACACGTGGCATGTACAGTACTTTGGAGAGGCACAAAGGACAGTAGCACGGTCAGGGTCTACAATTGCCTTTCAGTTGTGGTATTGAGGAACTAAATTCTTAGTAGTCTTAGAGGATTTTTTAATCATTTTCTAAGTGAAGGACTTTTTCACTGAAAAGATTCACGCTAGCCATCAATTCATTTATTGCTGGTTTCTTCTTTAAGAAGACATTATTACTGTCTTCATTAACTTTCTTACAGTGGAACTATTTTTTTCTCCTAGTAAGCTTCAGTTAGATGAATATTAACTCATGTCTTCTGTTATGTCTGACACAAACCAGGAAAGTTCATTTCTGGCATATAAAGGCACTTCTGGGGTGTCCCTTTCAGCTGGGTGGACATTTTGTCACTTAGTGAACTGTTAATGAACCAAAACACTTTACAAATGCACTTCATCCCACTAGAGGGGGAAGATGAATTGCATTGCCTTTAGGTATACGTGAGTTTAATATCTATTTTTTGCAGTAAGAACAATTCATTATGCATTTGAATGTGTGTGGTCATTACTAATTCTTATAGGGAATAAATGTGCTGACATATTGTGGAATGAAAATATGTTAGGCACAAGCAACTGTCAAATATGACTTGCTGTGGTTTTGAATACTCATAATACCTTGCAAATATGCAAAGCTGGTGCAGATATACTAGCTATTTGTTAAGGTAAAATTGTAAATTTATTAACAATAGTCTCAAAAAAAAGTAACTGTGGCTAAATAGGCTTTAAAAGATGAGAAAAATTAAAATATCTAGGAATAATACATCAGATTTTGGGCTGATATTAGCATTAGATTAGGTTTTGCCTTGATGACAGCAGCTCACTTAATGATGTATATATTTTTCACTTTAAAACAAACACCACTTAATTTTTATATGAACAGTTCTAGTGCCAGCAATGCAGTTCTCTACAAATACTAGCCTGTCATACAACTTAGGTTAGTTGCACATAATTACTTTTCACATACACCGGATAATACTTTAATTAAAATTGTGATGATTAGCATTAGTGAACAATAAATTCAGAGGCTGTCAACTCTGCAATGTATTAGCTGAGCAATACTTTAGAAAAAAAGTTTGCAGATCTCTTAAGTCTACTAACATTATGAAGTGGAGTGACACCTCTCAGCAGTAAGAGCTGTGACAAAAACCTACAAGCTGTTTTAATCTGTCCATACCTTTTACAGGCTCCACATTAATTTAGAAGTCAGTCCCTGACAAAGAAGAATATTTTGTAGAATTAAATTATTTCCTTAAACTGAAATTCATTAGTGCCCTGTTATTAATTTATTTAACCAAGCTTCTGCATTGAATAATTTCAATTTGAAGGAACAAGCAGCACTAGGAATCATCTTACATAAAATTTTACCGTTATCCCCAAGGCCTATATGCATATGAAAGACTGTAGGGAAATCTCCCATCATCTCTTCAAGTACTCAGTTTGAGTAGTCCTGGATGCTGTCAGTGGGCTGTTTTGAGTATTATTGTCTACTGTGTTCAGTAGAGGAAAACGTTAACACCTCAGGGTAAGCAAATCCCAGGATTATTTTCCAAAGCTGTTTGACTTGTCTAGATTCAACCTCACTGTTTTTCTCCGTGCTCATAATTTTTTTGCCACAGGTTCTAAACATATGTTTCAAAAATTAATTTATTCAGACCTCAACTTTTAGGGTGAATCTCATGTGTTGGTTAGATGAAGGGAGAGGAAGACCAGGTCATATCTGGGGACCATGTATGTGCTGAACTCAGGGTGTGTAGGAGTAACACAGCACATCGCAGGGTGGAAGAGGGACAACCGAAAAAAAATTGCTGCCAAAGAACGTGCCTTTTAGCAAGGCTCATCTGGAAGTGGATTCCTCCCAAGAGAGATGCTCTGACTGATGAGATGCAGGGCACATTTTGGGATTTGACCAATATCTTTCATTACAAATTTGGACCACAAACCACACAGGGTTTTTAATATATATATTTTTTCATAAGCCAGGGGAAGTTGCTGCCATTATGCTAGTACTGTAAAATCCATATTTTTTGCTAGAAAAAGAGTGGCTGCTTGGAACTAATATTGTGTTTTAATGGGCCTCAGCTGCTCACAGTATCTTTCAGCAGAATCTTCAACAGCTGTAAATTTCAATAAAACTTTAAAGATCACTGTCTAAGAGGAAAATCTGACTGTTGGATATTGTTGTTCTAGGATGATCACATTTAAAGAACAAAAACATTTTATGTGCCACTATGTTTATTAATCATAGATTTGGAATTTGTAAAACAAAGGGAATGGAAGTGTCACTAGAAGGAAACCTTTTTGCTCTAAGTATGATTTAGTTACTACAGCTTGCAGTAGAAATTGATTTATGAGTTTGTTGCTTTCTGGGGACAAATGTACTTTGAGAGAGAAAATATGGACTATGAAAAAAGGTGTTAATAATGTTACTCTAAGTGAACTATACACTGCATTTTAAAAATCTTATCCAACTTAGAGGTGGGTAAATATGAAGACTCATTGTCATTGTACTTCAGGGCCCACTTCTTGCATCTGCTCCATTTCTTAAACAGAACTAATTATGATATTAGGGACAAATCACGAATATAATCATTTAACAACTAATGTGGTTTTGTGGAAAAAATTTTCTGTCCATCTTTGAACTACTTTGTCTACAAACAGAAATATTTTAATATGCAGCCAAGATAAGACTATTTAAAAGTGTTGTACTCATTCTTAAGAGCAAATATGCAAAAGAAAACTACTGCTTTATGCTTAAAAAGTAGAAGGTCACAAATTCCTGGAAACAGTTTATCTCCTATGACCCCCCACATATCTCCATGGAAATAGATGCAAAATGCTTGTGGCTTATCAAATATAACGGAGGGTAATGTCTTATGTTTACCAATTAACTTTTATTAATCAGAACTGATTGAAGTAAAATGTATCTGTCAGTACTTCTGGCTGTATACTACAAAGCATTATTAATTTTCTTTCTGTGCAGAAATGCACAAATGTCATCCTTCCTCATGATTCTAGTGGATTTTTATATGACGTACAAAGGTGTTAAGACATACAGGTTTGTAATTTTATAATACAGATTTATGTAGAATAATTTTAAGATAATTTTGGCAGATTTACTTTCATATTGAAAACTGTTGTGTGATTCAGGAAGAAAAAAAACCCACAGAACTTTGAACTCTGGGGATGTATTGTGGCTTTTGTGGTTGATTTGCATCAAGTCTACTTTGTTAACAGTATTCGACTTGAATTTAAAGAATTTGGTACATGGAAGCAAATGTGAAGCAGACCTTACATTAATTAATGCTGCAGAGAAAGGAGGAAGCTGGCAGCCTGCCTGTGGCTTATCTCTGATCCTTAGTTGTGAGTGGAATCTTTAGCTGGTTTGTGTTTGGCCTTCATCTAACAGATTCCAAATGAATTTAAATAAATTGTAAATACCCTGTCTGAGGTTTCATGTGTCTATCTGATCTGTATGAGATGGGTGATTTTTGACTCTGGTGAAACTTTGTAAAGGCATCTTGCAATTAGAAGTGAGAAAAAACAGTTGAACTCAGCCAATATTCATATGAAATCTATTTGTGCTGCATGTTAGCACTACCTTTTATTTCTTAATATATGCCTGTGGCTATTTTTATATTACACAAATCTGTTGTTTTACACGTCAGGACGAATTCTAGACATAGACAGACAAGGCATCTGTTTATTGGGGTGACCACAGTCATCACTTGCTTGCTCAGCTTTATTGTCTTTGCTTGTCCCTCTAAACTTCTGTCACTAGAATGGAGAAAGAATAGAACAGATCTGCCTACTTTTCATCATAGCAGTGGCAAAAGGAAAGGATAAGAAAGTGAAATGGTGGAGGAAGTTTGTGCTTCTGCTTCCCTTCCACCTGGCTGGTACATGCTGTCAATACAGAAGTGAAGAAAACCATAGTTGGGTCCAGACGGGTGCATGTATGAAGTCTGTGGGTACTGGGAGAGATGGATTGTGTTGTTCAACCCTGATGGAGAAAAAAGAGAGAGGAACTTAGAAGATGGCATGGCCCAGGGAAATGGTTGCAAATCCTAGGAGAAAGAGAAGGTAGATGAGGAACAGTTGGGAAGACTGGTTTGGGAGTTGTGGTCTTGAGCTTTCACTCACATGGCAGAGGGAGTGCTGGTGTCCTGAGAACGTGGCCCATGTTCGTGTCACCGTCTTATTGTGAAGCCCCACAGGAACAAAAGCCAGCCTTCCCAAAAGGTCAGAGAAGCCCTCATGCCTGTTCCATGAGCTGCCTTACTCTTCTGTAATTTTGTCCCCCAAATTCTTACTGACACTCTTAATCTGAACTCCCACCCAGACCCCCCATATTGCCACCGATCCCTCCCAGACATATGTCCCCTCTGGACCTACCCTCTGGTCACCGGAAAACTGAACATTGCCAACATTTTGTCTTTCTTTGTAGTGGCTTATTTGTAGGATTGGAAACTAATACCTAATTGACTAATAAATTCATAGCTCAAAAAGTAGGAGAAGAAATATCTAGCAATTCCTAGTTTGTATGTTCCTGGCTGCTTGAATTTTCAAAATGGAGGTATACAGGAGACCTTATTTAGGAAAAGCCCTTGAAGCTAAGATCTGTACAACAACATTTTATGTATTTTTCTCCAAAATCTCAAAGGTTATTCACTTTTAAAACAGAGTTTTCTAGATTTTCCTCAACGATTTTTCAAGAAACTGCATTTGCTGTTGTCATTCAGCAACCAATATGATTTGCAAGAATTTTAACAACTCTGTTGCTGTCTGCCAGCTGCCATGTGTTCTTTTCCTACTCCCAGCATAATACCTCTTCACTGGAAGAAGAGTGCAATACTTTCATAATAATCACTAGTTCAAATCACTGATTATTTTAAAACATCAAATCTCATTTTTGGCAATCCATCATCTGTTTCCATGGGAACTGAAACCGGCCTCAGCAGCAACAAGAAGCAGAGTTTATTGGGATACTTATAAATTTCAATGGCTGTTGTTAGACAGCTGCATTTTCTGTTTACCCAACAGATATTGCAGCAACAACCTCATAATACACTTTTTAAATTCTATGTACATTTCATTTTAATTTAGTTATATTTTTATTCATATTTTTCACAACTTAGCAGAAATGTTACGATCAAGGAGAGAAGAAATGTCAATAATCTCCAACATATGCAGTCAATATTGGATGTTTCTATCAAGTGTTCTTAACATTCTTTTAATTAGGACTGTGGTAAAAAAGAATGGAGAGATGTCCTGCCTTGAGGGGGAAAAAGGTAGGTGGAGGCTCCCAGTTTTAAGGTGTGAGGTATAATATTGTTCCTTGGTAAACTTATCCCAGGGTTTCTGTTCTCCAGAGTCTTATTTCCTCCATACGTTTTGCTCCAGAACAACCATTTCCCCAAGTCTGCAGCTCATCTTCCTGCTCCAGAGCTCAAATTCTCCTCATTCTTACTATTTCAGAGCTCCATGAAAATTCTGTCTGTAATTCCTGCCTCCCAACTATTCCTGTCATCCACAACCATGTTTTCAGGCTGTTCCCAGCTCAGACATAGCTCCTCCTCATCCCTCCACATAGACACCTTGTTACCTTTCCTTTAATATCTCCCATCAAAGCTGTTGCTTTATGTCCCCCAAGCATTTTTCCTCCTCTTTGCCAAATCTTCCAGCAGTTTCTCTGCCCTCTCTGTCACCTTCTCCACAGGACCCTCTAAGTCAGGGGTCCAGTACTTGCTGCTCAATTCCTGTCCAGCCATTTCTGCTGCTCCCTGTCCCCTTTCTCTGCCGCTGGCCCCTCCTGCTGTCCTCTCACTGGTGAGTGTGGCCAGAAGTGCCCATTTTGCTCCCTGGTGCTCCCTGCATGATGAAAGCATTACCTTTGATTCTGGAAGAGAAGCAGAAATCTGAATTGAGTCTGCACTGACCATACATCAGCACAGACAGCTGTCTGATCCAAGGAAAATGATAGTCATATAAACACCATTTATAAAACCCATTTACCAAATTAGTAGTAGTAGTTGTGTGGATTTAAATATGCTATTTCACTGTAGATTTGTATGGAGTATTTGAGTATCAAAGAGAATAATTGGGCAACTAATTGAATGTGGTATTAATATGCATATCTAGCCAGCTTTTTTTCTTCCAACTGTTTTAGAATGAAAACCATTACTTTTGTAGCTTGTCATTATTTTGGTTCAGAAGTGAGGCAGCCATTTAAAATGAATCTCAAATCTTGAAAAGCTGTTCTGTTATAAGACCTTATACCAAACAAACAACCCTATCATCTTCTCTCATCTTCTAATACTATTTTTGTCATCACAGCTGGAAGTTGGCTCACAAGGAAGTATTTTGGGGCAAAATAGAGTACTAATAGACATGCTGGAATGAAATTGAAGATGATTTGTCTTGCAAAAGAAGAGGAGAGAGAAAATTGTTAGATGCTCCATCTAGTGCTGAGGTGCAAGGGAATAAAGGCTGATTTCCCCAGGCTCTCAAATTATCTCCAAAAAGTTTCCGCTAACATGAAACATCTCATAAAACTACTACAGAAGCTAGCAAAAACATTCCCTACCCTGTTTGTCAGCTGCTAATACACTGGATCTTACTTGGTCAAGTTTAGATAAATAATACTAAACTGTCCTTTAGTAAAATGACACAATTCCTTGGTTTGTTGGATGATCCCAAAATAAAAGTATTCCAGGTTTAATTCTCCTACAAGCCTGGCTAGTCTTTATATCATTGATTGTATCCCTCATCACAAACTCTTTCTGTCCCAAATCTAAACTGTGCGGAGGTTAGTGGAAGTGCCTTGAAAATTCTCCGTGCTTGCTTCTTTGTGTAGTCTGTGCTTTCATGGGAACTCATCTTAAAACATCTAATTCCCTGTTGCAATATTTACCACAAAACCCACTTTCTAAATTAAGTATCTGCCCTCACATCTTTGTGTTGGCTTGTTTATCGATAATTTATTCACATTTAGCATAATTATGAACAAATCAAGCTAAATTTTCAAAGAGATGGATTTGTCTGCATACATACGTGCAGTTTAAAACATGCTGCACAGAGGGGGTTGATAAATACCTGGTAATTAATGGCTAAGGGTGCACAGCAAGAGAGCGTGAGCTGAAAATAGTGTGTAACTGCTTTGCTGGGTCCTAGATCTGGTATTGATGGGACCCACCTATGGTTTCAACAGCATTATCTGAAGAGTAAATTAATTTATTTTTAAGAAACCTTTTAGCAGAAGTGGGGAAAATACCTTGAAGAAATCTTGTAAACAGGCCTTTATTGTATATTGATGATTTAAAAATTCCAGTACAAGAAATAAGCTAATATGTCACTGATAATTTAATTAAAACAGGGAGTTAGCAAAATCTTCATGTTTCAGTGAAATAAAGAGAAGTGGCGGTTTAATATTTTAATGCCTGATAGCTTCTAATCCATAGCTGTCAGTGTTAATTTCACAAAGTAAAAAACTTCATGGTGCTGAAGGTTCACTAATCAAGATTCATAAAGGTACAATTTCAGTTGTCATCCTCTTGTCTCTTTGGGAAGCCACTTTTTTTCAGGAAACAATTCCAGAATGCAAAAAATGCCAAGCGAGAAGTGGAAAAACTAGAGTGTAAAATATACCTTGTTTTCTTTCATGAAACCTATGGAGGTACTACTGGATGAATAAAGAATCTGAACATCATTCCTGATGTTTTAAATTATTTAAGCAAAATTATTTCATTGGTAGGAACATTTGTGATTGAGGAACACCTTTTAGAGTTCTCTTTTTCTCACTGGGAGATAGTAATGAATTATGGGGTCTCTGAGACTGCTGTCAACTACTCTGAAGCCTGCTGCACCCAACGGGATATTCACTTAATCTGTTCTCATACATTCTGTTACTGGTAGGTGTGAATTTTAATTATTTCTATAGTAAAATATGCATGTTCATCAAATGCAGTACTTTTTTGTTGTTTTGATAGGTTTATATTAGATAGCATAGACAGATTGTTTTGCACCAAAAGCAAAGATGACACATTGTATTTGCTGCTCTTTGTTTTATATATAACTTGTGTAATATAAAGAGCATATGCATGATGTAAAATGTGGTCAAACAGTATGACAACAGATCTAAGCTACCCAGCTAGATGCCAGATGATTTGCTAATAGTTTAAATTTTTTAATTCCCTAATACTTCTTTATGCCCCTGAAATAACATAATAATAAAACCGGTCTTTGTATAACATCAAAGTACTTCCAAAGGGTTGCATTTTGTACTCACATGCAGACCTCAAGAAAAAAAAAAAGTCCATTGAGTCTTTACTCACATGCAAATGTTGGATATCTTCTTTTATTAAACTGCAAAAGGGATTTACCAGAGTTATGAAAAGGACTCAGAGCTTGCGCTTTATAAATACGAATACAAAATCTAGTATTTTAATGTTTTTTAAATTTGCATTTTTCAGTATCGTGCATTGGGTGAGCTTTGAAGGTGCACCCTCTTACTTTGACATTTACTTTCTGTTTCAACACTTCCCTACTTCTTTAATATAGTCACACTTAAGAAGCTCTTTGTACTTTAATCTTTTAAGTATTACAGATTATTTTACCCTGTGCTACGCTAGCCATAAAGTGGAAGGGAAGGTATGCAGGGTGGAATATGCAGAAACTAGGGTATGTTCGGGTGGGGAAATTATCTTTAGAGCAGCAAAGTGTTGCCTCCCCAGCCCATGTTGTGACCCACAATAGCAACGAGGTGCTCCTTTGCATAGTCCTGGGTAAGTGAAGAACCCAGGTCTTCTGAGACAGTCTCAGTTCTGTGGTATCAGTGGTATTTTAAATTAAGTGAATGTAGTGAGGAGAACCAGTAGCAATATATCTGAAAAGAATAGAAATGGAAACCTTTCTAGAATAGCTCAAAATAGAACAATCCAGAAGAGAAGATTTAGTTGCCTACTAATTTATATCAGAATTGTTCTAAGCCATTTTGGTAGGTGAATGGTTTATGTTATTCTTTCCAAAACCCCACAGTGTTTTACATTAGCTGACACTTGCCTTTCCTTTCAACCTTCCTTGCTCAATTGTCATGGGTAGATAAATACTGCTTTGTGCTTTGCAATTTTGCCATATCACAATTTAATCATTCAACATCAGCCAATTCAACATCAGAATTGTCCAGAATAAACTCTGCCAAACTCTGATTGACCATTTGTAAGTAATGTTTATTTTTACCTCGGCTGAAATTCGAATCCATCTCATTGTTTTGCATCTTGTATGATAATGTAGTTTTCTTAACACCAGCTTATTAGAGTTTTTGAAAGTTCTCATATAGTACTGTGTAGTTCTCCTTCATCCACTCCTTTGTTGATACAACTTAGCGAAATTAATAAGGGTGTAGCATAAATTCCTTTCATTTTTTAATGATTGTGAAAACAATTCAGATTCTCAGGGAAATTTTTGTGGTATTCTGGGGAGACTTGGGCACTTAATGAGTCCTTGAATCATTTTGCTTACTGCACTACAAGGATGATCCCTGCACAGTGTTTTAATGGAACAGTGCTAAACCGTGTACTTCTCTTTAAGCATGTGATTAACTTACTGCATTTATTTGCATAAATATTTATAGGATCTCATCTCTGTTTGAAGATTTAGAAAGCATACTTTAGTTCGGCATTCTTTGATTGAATAAACAGCTTTTACAAGAAAACTTCATTCCTATATGCAACAGTTCTTTGAAAAAATTGCAAAGCAGTAAAGAAAAGCAACACAGTTGGATTTTAAAGGCATTTACGACACAATCACTTGGCTGTACTCTTAATGGTACATTATAAATTTAGAGGGTCTTTTACATTTTTACAAATCTCTCAACTTTCCTTCAAGGTTCCAAGATGAAAGTAATTGTGTTACAAATATCAACTGCTTAAAACTGAAATTAGATTTATACTTTCATAAAAGTCAGACCGCTGCTTCTACATTAAGAAGTTTCATTTCTGCAATGGCTTCTGTGTAGAGTGGTCAAAGATTTGAGAGACTGGAACCACGTGTCTGTGTTTTCTAGGTAACATTTCTAACTAAATGTTGTAATGAACAATTTTCCTACTCAGAATACTGAGCAAGAGGGAACTGTATCACTTGAAATCTCTAGTTTAATTCCCTTTATTTATAATGTAGCCCATTAGGTAATATTGTTAATTGTGAAGATAATATTAGGTGCCTTAAATAAGGACAAAAAATATTATAACACCACTACAGATACCTATTTGCATATACTCATACAGAATTGTCAAATATAATTGGTCAAATCTGTACAGGATACAGAAACAGAAGTCATCCAGAGAATGACAAGGAAAATTTCCTAATGTTTTTGGAATATGGAAAGACAATTGTACTATGTCTTATGCTTTGTTCACCTTGGTTGTCTTCCTGGCAATTGGAACAGAATTTGCAGCCATTTGCAATGGCATTAAAAAAGCTTTATTGAGCACAGTATTTGAATCATGACAGACATATGGGAAATGTCTGGGGTTTGTTTTTTGGCTTTGTTTGTATTTCTACCATTAGTTGTATCAGTGATATATTCAGTAGTTTTCCATAAATGTTTTTTTGTGTGTTTGCATTCAAGCTTTGGAATATTGCAGCTCCTGGAAGATGTTCAAATCAAATGCTCTAGGTGTAGGTAACCACCTCTTTTTCTTTTGAATCATTCCATGTTACTGTTAACACTTATCTTTATGAAAGCTAGAATAATGGTAAAGGTAATGAAATCTCATGCTTCAGGGTATATGCTAATACTTACAAACCTACTTCACATTTTGTGAGATTAATTAATATACGTACAGGATTTAGAACATATCTTATGCCAAGAACTGCTACAGACTGACCATCTGTGGAACTCAAGACTTACTTTCTTCTATAGACACTGTACAAATGAAGAATAACTTTAGTTTTTTTAATCATCTGTATTTGTTACTAACACTTCATTTGTCCCCGAAGAGTAACAGATGCTACATTTAGTATGTTTAAAAACAAGCTAGTCCTGGTCAGTTTGCTCGTCATGGCATATCTTGAAGTACCAGCCTGGTTATGTCCACAAAAGGTCATAGCCTTCTGATCAACTATAGAAAGTGCCTTAAATGCTTTATATTCACTCTTAATTTTCACACTAGAAACCTTCAAATAGTCTGGACCTACAGCTCTGGCCCTTCACTGTTTTTTCTTGCAAGGGTGGGCTTGTATTCATCAAGAGATCAAAAGTGGTTTAAGATGTCTGCTGCAAAATTTCCAGAGACTGGAATGTAGGATTTCTATTAGGAAGTTGAGAAGTGAAGCTGGAATATACACATGAAGTAAAAGAGTGGGTGTTCACAGGCAAAGTTTTGAGTAGTTATGGTACATTGTTGGTAGGAAGTCAAAACCAACCAGTTTTCCCTCTATGCTCATTCAATAGAAAAAGGTTGTTCTCAATACACATAGTAAATAAAGACAGAACAAGAAAAAATGCATTGAAAAGCTTGTTCAGGGATAGTAACTTTTACTGAAATTAGAGAGAAGGTGAACTGTCTTAACTGATTGTTTTAGTTTTTCCTCCTCAGAGGGTGCACATAGCTTAGTTTTGTAAATCAATCTGTGTGGATTTGCACTTGAAAACAGACGTTCATATGAAATTTGCACCCCATATTATTTTTAATTAGTAAATAGTTCAGAATTAGATTTGTAATTACAAATTGGCATCAAGTTTAAGTATGTCGAAACAAGCATTTCTCTATAAAGCTCATTTTCACTGAGACTGAAATGGTTGATACTTGCATTGCATGTTGCGCTTGTTTGTTTTATTGTTTTTCCTGGAACTGTGTTTGCTGTCATTTGCAAACAAGAGAGATCAGTCTGTTATTTACTGAGGCTGAGTAAAAACAGAGTGTATTATCCAGTTAGAAGACAGTACACAGAGTAAGCAGATCAGGAAAATGTATTTCAATTACTTCATTAAGTTGATAATCATCTCAATATATTCCCTTACAACTTCAACAATTAGTAGCCATAGTTTTCTTTCTGTGATTATCTTTAATCAGTAGTACAAAAAAATATCCCCAAGAAAAATTCCACGGTAATTGGAAGCTTCCAGAAAAATGTTCTCATGTGTGGAGTGCTGCAGCAATAAGAGCCACAGGACCAAAATTTGCCTATTGGTTCTGGATTCTGAACGGTGGAATTTATCACAGGTGATATAACAGCAGCTCACCTCTGAGGAAACACACCTTAATTTCTGTCACAAACCATATGTTTCTTCAAAATATATTTTTTTTTCAGATAACTCAACAGTAGGACATGGCCACATGCAGAGAGTATCAGTGACTTTGGTGGCCCAATTAGACTGGTGTCAGAGTTTAATATTCTGTGACTGTGCTTATCTCCCTTGGGAAGACCATGAAGAATTGCTTCCATTCTTGAAAAGCGGTTAGTGTGTTATTAACACGCTAACTTTTATGCTGGGGTTTCATTTTTAGCTTCTGACATTTTAATCTAAGCTTCAGAAGGCATTTTTCATGAAACTTCTTCAGAATTTTTCAACAATAGATTAAAAAAAATCAATAAATTTATTTACAGAATATGGGAATAAATAATGCCATAGCAAAGTCACCACAGAAGAAATATCCCCTGTGAAGTCCCCCTGAAGTGGAAGACACTGAGAAAAACCTGCAACTGGCTCTCACCTATATCGATCTCCTCTCCAGCTCCTACAGATGCACGTGGACAGAGCCATTCCCTTGTCTCACTCAGCCTGTGGTCACGAGGCTGCCAGCCGCTCTGGCAGTTTTACTGATTGACTGTACTGGGTAGACCACTTGTTCAAATAGTGTCCTCCACTATAGGAAGAAACTTGTCCTGGGCTTAAGGAATTTAAATAAATGAAATGGCCAGAAAGGGAGGGAACAGGCAGTTCCAACGTAGCAGTGCTATCATTCTAACCTGGATGTCAGTTATTGTGATAAAATGATTTGATGTTACTTTAAATCTTTTTTTTTTCCCCCCTCTTTTTGTTCCTTTCAGGAACTGTTTGCCATAGCGCTCATGAATCTTGGTTAGAGATCACTTGGTGTTCAGAGAAGCATTTCTGCCAGGAGTCTTCCAATGTGAAATCTGGGCTGCTTGGTACATATTTCACAGTTTTCATAGACCGAGTAGAGGCCAGTAATGTGATATATACGTCCACACTCGGTGTTTAAGGCAAGCAGCCTCTTACCACACAGACTGTAGAAAGTTTTGAAGGAAGGTAATATTTCCCTAAGGATCATCTCCCTTCCTCAAAAGCAGTCTGAATTTTGGCCTTGGATGCCTTTATCATGTATGAAGTAAAGAGAAAAGAAATGCTGAACAATATTATTATGTAAGTAGATTGAATATTGAATATCTTGTGAAACTTAATGAAGCAATACCCAATCTGTGAAAAGGTCCTTTATTTTCAAAAATAATTTTGTTTAATAAGATGTTTTCAAAAAAATTGTGGACAAAGATATTTTTGGCTAACGTATTTCAGTCTAATATATTTGCAGTTTTATTCTGAACACAGACAATGATTTCTGATGCCATTGCTTAAGAAGAGAATACTGTGTCACTAGATCAGTGACAGTGGAGATGAGACAAGCAAATAAATGTTCTTGGAAGGGTTACTGGCTGCTATGGTGTCCAAAATGTGGTGTGCTAAAGCCAGTTCTGTACCTCATGGGGAAGACTCCTGACTTTGTAGTTGCAATGTTAAACATCTCCTCTTGTTTTGAGGAATCTGGATGATAACTCACAAGGACCTTTGTTTCAGAAGCAAAATTCAACAATCCAAAACTTCCTGTTCTCTTTGTTCCTGTCTAGAGATGAGGAAAACCTGTTATTTCCTTATATTTGTTGTAGAAGGTCTCATAATTGAAGACACAAAAAGGTCAAAGGTGTCTACAGTTGTGCATACACATTAGGCTGATTTGAATAGAGCAGATGAATTCTTGACACCACATCGTCAGTGTGGATTGAAGCTACACGAACATCATTCATTCAACAGCTATTCAAGGTTTATTATTATTTTTAACTGACTTTTATCAATTTTAAATAAATGTTTATGTGAGATAAAGTGTTACAGTATGTTTTGTAACGTGTCATAAAATTCGCTGAACATCATCTGGATTGATTCACACTCAGTATGAAATATACTGATAGAGCGTTTCCTTGGCAATTTCTTGTTTTTCTGATCGTGGCTTTTAATTCTCTCTTTCTAATATATCAGACAGGTTTTTCTCACTGTGGTGAGCTGAAAGGCTCATGGACTACAAGAAACTTCAGTATTTTCCTGTGCTCCCTGCTGCTTTGTGTATTCTGTCACTGGCATATTCACTTAATTATATGACAGGCAATAACTGCTCTCTGAGGGAGTAAAAACAACTGTTGAATTCGTTTTTAAATTATATCATATTGCTCTCTTCGAAACCTCTTTTAAATAAATGTTGAGGATAGAACTATTGATGTGGTTTTTAAACTTTAAATTTCAGTTAGTTCAGATCATTTTAAATAGTCCTTCAGCAAGAATAAATCAGTTTTTATAACTTATAACTTTCAATTACAGTCTTTGGAGAGAATAACAGAGTGTTTCAAGGAGCTGTAAAGTACAACAACAAGGAAATGTTACTGTTTCATTTGTGCAGGCTTTAAGCTCCTGTGGAACAAAACAAGAGTTTTTTGTAGGGAAGCACATCCTAGAGGGATCCTTGAGTGTGTCAGTCTAGGTGTGGTTTTGATCTAGTGTTTGAGCTTTCACTTAGGGAACTTACTGATAAACCTTATGGGGGGATGATGCTGACCTAGTTTGCTGTATTTCAACTGTTCAATAAAAATGGACTGAGAATCACAAGCTGTTACAGTCTTCACTGATGTGCCACTGAATTGCATGAAAAGATGTTTCCTCTGTATGAACTGCAAACTTGGTGGCTCTGATGACAGAGAAATTTCAGACTTAACTAATAGCTGACTCCATTGCAAGGTATTGGACCATGCAAAAGCTTTAAAATGTGGCAGGAGCAAATTTAAACTAACTCAGGTATGGATCTATTGTTAGATGCAAGCTAGAAATACTTATTTAGAATAGGCATAAGTGTTCTATATTTAGAACTAATACTATGGAATTATGTAAGTGGATAGGTAGAACCCACACAATAGCGTGGATTAAATAGGAGGCTTGCCTGATAATTTATTCTAAGTGTGTTAAAGGACCCAGCTGATTGGTTCTCATCTGTGAATGTTAGTTTTTAACAAATCTTTCAGAGCCTGGTCAAATCCAAAGGCTTATATGACTGCCAGTATAATTCCAGTCCTTAAAAAAGCCAAAAAAAGAGACTCGAATGGCAATCTCATTAGAGGACATCAGTCCTGGGGAGAGTAGCTGAATGGCTCAGTTGGCACTGTAGCAACAAAAAATGGTAAATTCACCCTACTTTAATTCTTTAGAGTGTCATTTACTGATTTGTTTCTGCCTGAGCTTTGTTTCTGTGTATGCAGATTCAGCTAATAAGATAGACTTTGGAAATAATGTGGAAAGAGTAGAGTAGTTTTTCTCTCCTCTTTTTCTGACCCTCTTGCTTGATGTTGGCACTTACTTAAACTGATGGTATTGAGAATGGAGCGTGTGTTGCTGTCACTGCATTTTTTTTTCTCTGCTGGACCCTTGGTCCAACTCTAAGATGATGGGTGCTAGGAGAGAAAACAGTAACCATATTAATTTTTAGCTGCTTATTATGTAGGCTTTCCTCAGAGCAGTTAGACAACATGATTCTTGAAACTGTAGTACCTGGTTTCATTGTTTCTACCATTGCTTTACTGGTGAAGCAGAGATGAGGAAGAAACTGTTTGAAAGTGCTGTCTGAAATGTTTAGCATTATTACCCTTCTGAAACATCTATTTCTTGTTTGCATTCTCTGGCCTCCTCTGTAGCATTAAACACTTTAGTAACTATTGTTTTTTCTGTTATGGTAATGCCATATTCTATGATCTAAGGATTTTTTTTAATAAAGCCTTTACATCTTTTCTTTTTTCCACAGACACAAAGACAGATCAATGAAACTTATGAAAACATTGCTATATTGGCATATTCAACATTAATTCCAGGATATCTGTGTTACAGATTGACCTGATAGTCTCCATTTTAAATTAAGAAAAAAATCAGCATAAATAGCAATAAAATGTATAAAGGATAATATTTTCTCAGGTGAAATCCCATTCACATTGTCAGGCATATGAATTTAGTTAAAACAAAGGTGAGAAAATATCGTCCTTTAAACTAACTTCAATGAAATGATACAGATTAGAAAAGCAAAGCTGTAAAGAGTAGAAATATGAAGAATTTCCTAATACCAAAAATATTTTTTTTTCCTTCCTTCACTCCTTTTTGCCTTTCTTTCCCTTTTTTCCCCTTACTTGCAATGCATGGATTGCAGGGTTTCATTATTTACTGCACAAATCAGTATTTTACTTTTGTAAGTGATTTTCAGAAATTTGCTAGCTTAGATTCATGTCATGGAATTCAGATTTTGTTACCCTGCCACTCCAGGACCTGAGTTGCTATTTGAAGTCTTCAAGTGCTTTACACTTTTATTTGACCCCTGATGAAGCTGTGTTTGCACAACCATAGAAAATACAGAATTTTGACCCTTTTGTTTCACAGATCTTACTACACTTTTCTGAATGATGAGTTGGTAATTTTAGGATGTATTTCAGATAGTTCTGTAAAATAGTACCTGAAGTAGGATGATGTATATCCCATCTCTGCATATGTCTCAGGTATTTCCCACATCATTAGTGTTTTCTTCATTGCAAACCTACTAGGTGAAAAGGGATCTTTTCTCCACCTCTGAATGTCCATTGTAATTATGCTTGAAATACAGATTATGGAAGGGAAGTTTTGTACATGAGCTTGAATCATGCAACACAAAAAACTAAAGAAAAGTATATGTAAAATGATATTGGGGAGTCTAATCATTTCACTTTGTTCAAATTTTCAGATGATGGATTTCCATTGAACAGTAACTTCTAACACACTGTCTTACTGCTCAGTATAATCCAAAATAATTACACATATAATTAGCATTCAATTAACATGAGTTACATTTCTCTAACTGCTCCTAACTTTGAATCTCCATTTACAGATTGTCCTAACTTGATAATAATATCTGTCTTTTATGGTGTCTAATTGGCTTTTAGAAAAGATAAATTAGGTTTTCCATTAGAACATAAGAAATGCCCTGTTGCCTCAGAGTAATGGTCCATCAAGCCCAGTATTCTGTCTTGCCACTAGCAAAATGAGATGCTCTTTAGGGAGAGCATGCAGCTGTTTTCTCTTGTTCTCCTCCAGCATCCAGAATTTTTGGACTAGGGGTGCTGGAGGGTTCATTCGTGTTCAGTTCTTCTAGTATCTGGTTACAGACTTGCTGTCCATGAGTTTGTCTAATCCTCATTTCAACCTGCTGATATTGTCTTCTCCATAAATTTACCAGGTTTTTTGCTGTTATTAAATATTATTAAAATTCTGATACAGCTTTATGTAATTGTAAATGTGATTGTAAATGTGAAATTGTCAATGCACAGATTACATAAGGAATATTACAAAGAAACGAAAGGATTGTATGTACCTTTTACATTTACAAAGCAGGAGGGTAGAATATTCACAACATTATGATTTTTTTCTTTAAAAATTTAGACTTAGTGAAAAAATTGGAGGAAAACTTAATATAATCAGTGAACTATTTCAATATGACAACACATCTATGAAAATGTTTTTCCTATTTCATTGTAGAAATTGTCTAGGAAAGAGGCTAAACATAATACCACTGTGGTAACATTCACAAATTATACTAAATTTGATGGAATGCTGAAGGACTGAAGCAAACATCTGGAGATAATAGACAAGGTAAATACAGTGTGACATTTGGTTGCAAAATGAAGACTCTTTAAAAAAGGAAAAAAACCCCCAAACCTTGGCCAGAGATTTAATGATCAAGAGGTAGCACTTTCTCTGGTAGAGTGTTTGAGTCCAGGAGTTCTGGAAGGAAAAAAAGAAGTAAAAACTTTTTGTATGATCTTTCAGGGTATTCACCTGACTCTCTAAACTTGATTCAGAAAGAGGGCAATATATGTTTCTCTTATTTCTTTCATCTTTTCTTCTAGGCTGTTTCACAAAGGGCTAAGTTAGAAAAGGTTTCCTAGGTGTTATGCTGGCTGTATTTCCTAACAGATACAGCTGTGCATTAGTAATATGGGAATGCTTATACCTGTATCCTGAAATAAATTGTCATTTAATCACTGAAAAACAACCTTTTTTTCAGGGTTACGATTCACCCATCCCTATACAGATATTACTGATATAACTTCTTACACATTGTGGCTTTTGCTGATACAGAAATGCTTTTAAATCTCTAACTGAATTTACTGCATTGGCAAAAATTCTAAGTCTTTACTAATACAAGTGGAAGAAATTTCTTGAACTCTCTTACTCTACTCTACACCAGCTGAAGCATTTTCACAATCTGCCCTATCATCCCTGCGTTGAGCTGATTAAGGATTAATGTGTTACAATGACACTCCATTCGGGAGGATTAGCTATGCATCAATTCATAGCAATAATTCATGAATCATCAAAAAAGGCACTGAATAGCCATGTTTAGCATGGAATATTTTCCTGGGTTAAAACACAGTTCATCAGCTTCCTCCTCTGTTGAAGAGGTTCCAAACTCTAGCAGTTTCCTTGGGTTATTTGTCAGCTATAGAACTGTTGACTGTTGAAACCTTCTTCCTCAGTCATGTAAGAGTAGATGACAACAGAAAACTAAACAAAATGCCTCTTTTCTTATGAGGAATTTATTGAATAACTTCTAATACTTCCATGCCTGATGATTATCTGCTACGGTAAAAAGTAGAGACATCTAAGATATTATTAGGTAAACATTTCTGGGCAATGTTATATTTACCATTTTCTTCAGGAGGAAGCCTTTTGGACCATGTGACTCTGCTGAATTACAGTTTGTTTAAAAAAAGAGCTTGTAATTGCAATTAAGTATCTGAAATTACAGCAGTCAAAATCCAATTTCATAAAACATTAAATTGAGTCTGCTTTAGAATGTACTTACACAACACTAAGAAAGGCAGTGGAATGAACTATAAATTTTCCATTTTACATGCCAGCCAGAATGCTATAATAAAGTACATTTGCAAAATCGCACAAAAAAATTCCATAGCATGTGCTTGCATGACATCTAACTCCAGTGACTGTCATCACTTCTTGTTCCTGTGAGGAGTAGGCTTACACTAACAGTGAAGATATAAAAGGTTATTATTACCAAATCCCAGTATTAAAAAAGGCTTTAGATCCAGAAGATATTTAGCAAAAAGATTGTATACTGATCAGCATCTGGAGACAAATAGGGTCCTGCAGGAGGATGTTAGCTGCAAAATAAAAGCAAAGAGGATAATAAATGCAGATTATAAATAAACAATAAGATTAGAGAAGACATTTCAGCTGTAAGCTCTTCTTAGAGCTATGAGAAAATATATTCTGGTTTTTTCCACAGCCTGAAGATGGTCTCACAGCCCAAGTGTCATCTCTTATTTGGCTTTCTCCACTAGTACAAATTAACCCTTCATTCAGTGTATTTACGCTCTATGCTGATGCTGAAAATTATATGAAATTGTCCTATTTTTAATCTTAGCAATGTTCTCAGTAGCTTTCTGAAAAGTCTTAAGTAGTTAATGACTTTAGAGATAAATGGATTGGTTTGCACCATTCATTCACAAATGTAGTCAAGATCAGCAAGATGTACAACAGAACATAATTACAATCACTGGCAAATGTGTACATTCTGTAGCTTCTGTTAAACCCCAAATGCAAGATTTTTTGGACAAATTTGTTTAGAATGAAATATCCTGAACAACTTTTATTTCTGCCCTTCTCAAAATCTCTAATATATTGTGAGTCCTTTCAATTGATCTAGGTAAAACTAATCTTTTGTAAGAAATAAGGATTAACTGTATGATCGAACTCAAAGAAATCACAGATTAAAAAAATAGATGTAACATTTCCAGTGAATTTTGGTCATTTCAGAGGTTTTTATATTTATATACTTTTTACTTTTACTGATAAAACAAACCAATCAATATCCTAGGAGATTTTCTGAATCTGTGAGTAGAACTAAAAACTGTTTGTTAAAAGCTTTGTAACATCTTCCCTAGTGAAGGATCATTAAAGAGGTTTCCCCCTCTGACTGACATTCCTGGGAATGTGTTTTTTAACCTTTACAAGAGTGGCATGTCTGTGATAAGGAACAAGAATGGGTCGTTTACTGTGGTCACAAAGAAACACTGATGCTCCCTCTGTTGAAGGGCATTGATTTTTTCATTTTGGCTTGCATCATAAATAGACATTGAGAAAAAGTACCACTCAATGATTGTTTGCATGGCAAAAGAGAGTTGAGATGCTTCTCATTTAAAAGGGAATCTTGTCGCTGCATTGATTTTATCTGACTGCTGTTTGTTTCTGTGTACAGATCTAATGTATAATCAGAATCACTAAACAGGGAATAGAGTTAGTAAATCGCATTATATGTTGTTTTACAGTAGCAGAAAATATAAGATCTGGTTTTAGAACTGTAACATAAAATTTGGCTTTAATTTATCCAAATTGCAATTGAAAATGTTAACAGTTAAACAGTCTGGTGACCAGGAAATGAAAATTCTGAGATATATTTTTTTCCCTTAAATACTGGGTGCAGGAGATTTCTACACCTTCTCTTCATGTCAAAAATGTCTGTTAAATTAGGGAGACTTTTCATCTAAATACTTTAATCATTGTAAGTGTTTGCGTTATAGTCAGATTCAGCTCAAATTGTCACACAGAATTATGCTGCTGAGAAAAAAACAGAACTTCCAATAAAATTTTTTTAGCGATTTGCCATCTCAACCAATTTTTCATGGTTTTTTTTTAACCTCTTGGGAAGAATTTTCACTTACTAAATAACACGTTCTTCCTGTTGCACCAAACATGGTGGGTCTGCCTTCCCTGAGAGCAAAATTATTCCTACTCAGGAATCTGGAGAGTACCTAGCTGGTACAAATGCGATTAAGTGCGCTAAATTAATTGTCATTCAGTTTCTTCTAATAGTGAAAAGTCCTTGAAGGAGAGTGTCACAGGAATAAAGAACTGAAAGTAAGCAACCACTTAAGAGAGATGGGAGATGTCTTTCTCATCCAGTTAAACAGATGAAAACCCATTTGCAAGGCTTCATTGGCATTTAAGGAGAAAAGCCCAGAGTTAGAATAAAAGATGAAGTGCTAGAAAGACTTAAAGAATTGGAAAATATCAAAAAGTGCAACAAGACATACTAGGATTAATTTCTAGTGCTGATCTTTTTTTTTCTTTTTAATAGTCTCCACCTTTTTTTCCAGACTTTTTATATAAATCCTTATTACTTATTGAGTCTTACATTTTTCACTTTTCCTTTATTCAGTTTTCCTTTATCTTCCACATATTTTCTCTTCCTCTTTCCATCTATCATTTCTTCATTTTCTCTTCCTCTCCCCGTTTTTTAACCATGATCCATATATTGGCCCTTTCTTTCAAGTCTTCTTGTATATTAGATCATAGTTGCAGTAATCAGCCCAGAAGATATGGCAAAGGCCCATGATCTGCAGGGAGCTCCCTGGCATGTTTTTGTTTTGCTACAGACCTTTGTACAAATTTTTTGCTTTCCTGAGCTGCTTTTTTCCCCAGCTAAGTCAAAGGAAGAACAGAGAATCTTTGTAAGAGTCCTCATCATTGTGATACCTGAGTAGTGATGTTCCAGTTTTCCTGTCAGCCACCCTGTTTCCCCCAAAAGTGCTTTTATCCATGGAGCTGTATCCTTCAAAGTTTGCACTGAGTTGGTCCATAGCAGAAAAGCAGCTGCAGGCTTTGTGTAGTGGTTATCAACTTGGTCTCCAGAATGTAACCTTTTGGGTTTTTTTTTAAAAAAACCCAAAACACAAAAAAACAATCAAAAAACCCCAGAGTCTATCTTTCCTGAAACTTCACTAGTCATGTCATTCAATTTATGGCTGCTCTTGTTAACTCACTGACAAGACAGACACAAAAGCCTCTCAAAACTATATAGTTGAGGAATTGCTTGAGATAGCTTGTACAGCCAGAGATACAGGGCAGAGCTCAAGAAACCTTCCCTCAAGAGCTGTTTGCTTAACCTCATTTCACATTGCAGACAGATTAACACTGTGACTTAATCAAGGACTGCTGGTCTTCCAGTGGTTTCTTTGCATCTTTGGGATACCCCATTCTGTGACCTAATTTGACATCCATCTATTACCAGTTCCTAATCAGAGTCAATATTGCCCAGCATTCTGCTCTTCAGTTTGCCTGATCCCAGAACCAGCAGCACTTCCGATAGTGCTCTGACTTTCAGGAAAGATGCTCAAAAGCTTTCATTTTAGTATTTTATCAGCTAGTCCGAGTCCAAAACTGTGAACACAGTTGTCTTCTAGAGGAAGAACAAAGCCAGAACTGTAGGAGAAGGACCGTGCTTGTTAGAAATCCAAGATAGAAACTAACAGTTGTTGTAAAATTTATTAGCTATGCATTTGTTCTTTTCTCACTCCAGTAACAACTTAAAATGTGTTAGCTTAAATTATTTTTGTTATACATAATTATAAGCCTTCAGTAACTACCTTGAAGATAGATAAGTTTGTATGTTTTGCTTGATAAATCGAGCAGATTAAGAGGATATGTACAGTCACCTGTCATGGCTCAGGTGACTAGTGGAGACTCTCTAAGCTGCAGTAATTTGTCACTTTTGATCATCTGTCCATATACTGAGAGATTTGTGAACTGTCCCATTGAATCTGGATTTTTAAACATGGAAGGCTCAGGGTGACACATGAAATGACTTTTAGGAGATCTGTGTAACTGGATATGGTTTAAAATAAACAGAGTAACCCCACATCATGTTAGAAACATTAATTTTGGGGAATTACAACAATGAGCAATTACAAAAACCAGCACCATATACTGATGAAGTTATGTAGAAATAATGAATGTATCAATAAAGATTAAAAAACTATTGGTAGCTGTATCAACATTACTGGAAGACTATTCCAAGCTAACAAGTTGTTTGTGGATTTCTAATGGGAATGTTTATGAATGCTATTTGTTATGTTTGGAAAGCAGAATCCCTTCTTATTGCAGTTAAATATATTGTATTCTGAAACAGGCCAACACATAAATGATTTCACCAGGTGTTACAGGATGTGTGTAAGCCATAAGTGACATGAAGGCAACCATTTTCAGTAATTTTAGGAGGTCAGTTTGGCACAATCTACTTGGTTTAATTCTGTCAGCTCCTCAAAAGTACATACTATTTGGAGAATTTCTTCCCTCATTTTCTGCTGGTTAATGTGATGAAATGAAAAGAAGTGCCTTTGAGGCTTACA
This sequence comes from Strix aluco, assembly GCF_031877795.1. Taxonomy (NCBI): domain Eukaryota; kingdom Metazoa; phylum Chordata; class Aves; order Strigiformes; family Strigidae; genus Strix; species Strix aluco. The sequence continues at coordinate 9,410,414 of NC_133945.1, read as the reverse complement.
GTTGTCATGATGACAGGTTTGCTGTTTCCTTTGCATATTCTGACATGTTCAGTCACGATTCTGTTGTGCTCAAATGCAGTATGTTTTAATTTACTTTGTAACTGAGATTCACCTTCCTATGCATCTTCACAAAGGGCTTTATGTAGATAAATTTCACTTCTTGCAGTCAACCTGTCATCTCCTACAATAAGATGATAGAAATCACAAGAATATAAATATCACTTGAACACTGTGTCTTTAGCTGATCTAAATAAAATATCGTGGAGATAAAACACCAGTACTAAGAAGTTTTTCTAAGTATTTGTTAAGTAGGCTTAGAAGGAGGAGGAGTAGCTGGAAGGGTTGGAGGCAAGTTAAGAAGAGAGCCCGGATGTGGTTTTTAAGGAGAATGATGATGTGTGTGAATGCAGTACTGTGTTGCTAACCTCTCTCAAATAATAATTCTCAAATTATAATAAGATCTAACGAGAGAATAACTGATATGGCATAGGACTGGAGTAATCTTGAATAGATTTCATGGTGTCTTGAGGACTATTCACAAGTGAGGTACTTTTTACATGAGGAGAGAAATCTGGTTCAGAATATAGCTTGCATTGAACAGGACTCCAAAAACACAATAGTAAACTATATCAGTTATTCATTTATGCCTTTTGTCCTTACCTTATTCATGCTTAGTATCACCAGCTTACAGTGTCAAATAGTGCGACTTGACAGGAGTTAACACTTTCCATGTTGTGGCCAGGAATATATAAATTGCCACTTCTTTTGGAGAGCTTCAATACAGATATTCTTCAGAAGATACCACTGATAAACTTGGAGTAGAACTTGAGTGCTTTTGTTAATGTGAAAAAACATAGAAACTTCCTGACTTTTTGTAAACTTTTAAAATTCCTTAATTTAACCATAATCAGATGTAGTAATTAAAGCAGATTTTCTGTGTTAGTTTTCCTTTAATGGCACTCATAACTCATGGGAAAGGATGGTAATTTTTTCATCACAAACTCATTGTCATTCAGAATCAGGAAAAAAAAATAGTTTTTCACTGGATGTTTTCAGTAGAGTGGTAGTTGATGAGGCTGTGTTTATCAGTAGCTTCCTTTGCATGCTGTTACATCTTGTAAAAACATTTTGGTTTTTGCTCCAGGTACTTCAGTTCCAGTGCTGTGTTAATGTTAATGCTTCCTAGTTTGAAGCAATTGTAGAGCACTTACAAATCTTTATCTGGTGGCTGTTCATTGCAGGCCACTCCTCCAAGCTATTGAATGGTTTCAACTCTGTCTAGAAGTTGAGGGACCTTAGCAGTTTCTCATGTAGAACCCTTTATTAATCAGTTAATAGAAGAAAAATAGCGTTCATAGAGTTGCTCAAGCTTACTAAAGGGTAACAGAGAAGGTCATTAGTAATGATGTCAGAAAATGGAAAAATATGTTCTGCGCATGAAACTTTGTATCAACAAAAAGGTCAGTATATTATAGTAGTTAGTATATTATAGTAGTTACATCTAGTCACCAATAATATAATCAGCAGGAGCTAAATCAACTGAAGTAATGGTTTAATGTTCAGGCAAATAAAGTGTCATAGGAAATCTCCCCTTCACTATTCCTGATCCTCCAAAATTCAGGACTTGTATACAGAAGGGACAGTTGGCCAGAATAATTATTATCTCTTAAAATAGAAATGTTCTTATTTGTTGTTTTTATGAAATATTTATTACACTGAAGTTTACGTCTGACTTTTATTTGGAGTCATTTTTCCAGGTAAACATGACTCCTCAGAGGAAGACAGATGCATCAGTGTCCTGCCCAGATTCCCATTAAACAGAAGAGAGCAAGCACTGACTACTTCAAAAAATATAGCAGGGCTACTTAAGATTTAGGCTTATGTTCATTTTCAGTAGGTTGATGTGATTTAAGAAGTTACTAAGCCTTTTGGTATCACTGTCCCTACTCAGCTGGAGACTGCCATCCTAGAGCAGAGCTGGCTGTAAGAACACTCCCCAAGTGCCTAAGGGCAAAGTCTGCTGTCCCAGTTTGAACCACAGGGAAAGATTTGAGCTAATAAGTTTGAATTGACATTGTACAAGTAGAGAGCTGACCTGTGGTTTAATAACCACTGCCTGGGAGGCAGGGAAGGAGAAGTGGTGTGTTCAACCTAGCTCCGGAGAGGCCATCACACTTCCAAGTTCTTGCCAACCACACAAAATGAGTATAGAAGTCTGTCTACCATGTGATATTTTGCACCCTCTTATTGCTGCCTGTAGCTGTTCGGCTACATTTTAACTTCAGGTTACTTGTGTATGTTCCAGCATTCTCTTATAAACTCAATTCCCATCTTGATATCATAGCAACATCAGCAAGAAAAAATAGCAGTGAATTCTTAGTTTTGTTAGAAAGTAACTCTGAACAGATTACTTAGCTCACAAGGATGTTCAAGCCAGAGGCCTTTTTAAACAAGTGAAAAGATAGAATAAAAGCATTCTTTGAGCTAGCAAAAAAATTCAATTGATGCTTTGAGAAAGACTTCACAAATTTACCTGCCTGTTAAAAGAACGTTTACATGGAAATAGGATTTGGATTAATCCTGCTACTTGTTGTAAAGAACCAACAAGCATATCCAGCATATATTTAGGGGAAAAACTGAATTAAAGTGTAAAAATTAGAAATTATGACAGTCTAGCACTATTCTGTGCTGCTAGTGGAATCCCTTCTGTACTTTGTTAAACGTGGACTTGCTGCACTGGTGACTGAGGGAGCCTAAGTGAACCTATCTGACACCTAGAAGAATATCAGTTCTTCAGTACTTTACATCTCTTGCCATTTATTTCCAGCTTCTCTGGTTTTATGAGTGTTGACAGTAACTCAAGTTATGAGTCAGTTGCCTGAAGGTAGTGTCTGGTGCCATCTTAGACAACCTACACTGTCCCACTTGCCTCCAGCTGCAGCTCCAGGAGGACAGAGGTCTCTGTTATGTCTTGTGTCATGTGTACTCTACACGGGGAGTGTCGTATCCCAAGTCACCTCCCATGGTGCTAGATACCTGGTTTTAGGCAAATGATTCAAATCTCAAGAGGAAAGAAATCTAAAAAATCCTATTACAACTGGTGAAGATGTATTCTGTTACCAAGCTGGCTGAACAAGTGGGCAATTAAGAAACTAATTAAAGAAGAGGATGAGAACAAACAGTGAGGTTACTAACTTCTTTAATCAGGCATTTAATTTGCCTCTTCACATGTGCATGCCCTGTGTTACAACCGTTTTATATTCTTGCACATCTCACAAGGAACAGGGTGAGGTAGATCTAAGGACTTAAAGTAAATCTAAGTGGGTACAATTTACACTATGTACATATAACTTCTGATTTGTGCCTAAAGGTGCTAAACTTGCTTGTGGAAAAGAATGTCTGTCTCCTAGTATAGGGCTCATACTGAATTGAATGCTTTAAAACACTGGCCTCATGGTGTACAAAGGAATCTTGAACTGACATAAGAACATTAAAAACATGAGGAGTTGTTATCACCCCAACCATCCATTTTTAATTCAAATCAATGGAATGTGTTACGTGACTAGACTGAGCCTTCATTCAACTTCTTGCATATATTGAGAGATGTTGTGAGGTGGGACTTCATCTCAGCATTTTGTCTGTTTTAGACAAGAACCTGATATCCTAGTGAATTGGCAGAATAGGAAAACATCAACAAAGATAAAATGGAAATGTTCGACTGCTGATTTTCTTTCAGAATTGGGACCTAGAATATTGATTTCTTGATACAAAGTAGTAACAGCTAAATAAACAATAATTTTCCTCATATATGTCATTTTAGGCAATGACTATAGGTGGAAAAAGCTGGAGGACAATATGTTTTGGTGATTGGTATCACATTGGTACTGATTACTTGTGATGCCTTTAAAATATTTCAGTTTATATGCTGTTGTCTTTGGCAAGAAGAGAGCTTAGTCATAAGAGTGCCTGCATACTACTCCACAGAAGCATGCAACAGTCATCTTAGAGGCACAGTTAGGGTGAAAATGCCAATAGGTGCATTATTCATCTGCTTCTGAAATAAACTTTATTTGATCATTTCAGTGCTAATACCAGAGTTGTATCAAGAATCCTGAGAAATGTTAAATGGTTTTGCTTTATTTACTAGTACAATTGCAATGCACAGAAAGGATGTCCACACCATTCCTTTATCCTGTAGTTGTTCTTCCATGCATGTCTACGTGTGTGTATTAACTGATGTATTACAGTGAAGCTGTAGTTGCCTTATCATTTTCAGCTCTTTTTCTCTGAATGCAAAAGAAGAACAAATACAGTGTTTACATGTTGGTTAATTAGTTTAAATATATGCATTTCAAATTGACCTTGTAAGACAATGTGCGAGTAGCAATTAAAATAAAATTACTACATTGTTTTCCTTCCAGTTTCTACAGACATTTAACAGTTTTATGTTCCTACTTTTCTTTACCGTGGAAACCTCTTGGCATCAATGACACTGTGATCCTGTCATGGGATTTATTATTGTCAAAGTGAGAAAACAAACAAAACATAATGCAGAATGAAAAAAATGGTTAAGGGGAAAATTTTATAGGCCATAATTTTATCATTCTGCACCTCAGACCTTATTCAGTTGGTCTCATGTAAAGCTCTGGTACAGGTCAAAAAGGAGGACACCACTCAGTATCGGAAATGGGGAGAGCAAAGAGGTTTCAATCTAAGAGGACTAGTGATATTTTTGCAACAAAGTTGATAAATAAAATACCTCTTCCAGCACAGACAGTGATTTCATGCACTCTACAATTAATAATCACCTTGTCCGACCAGCTTTCCTGTAAAAAATTATGCAGGGCAGTTTGAGAGCTGTCAGATGTTTTGTGAGAAGGAAGTGCTGAATTGAAGTGAAAACGCTCTAGATGAACAATGAGAGCTGTGAAGAGGGTTACATAGCCATCAACCAAACAAAAACTTCTGTACTCTGTTGTTCATCTGCCTTTGTTGACACTGTTTCAGTGTGCACTCTGAAACCTTCAGAGTAACATAAAGAATGGAGCATCTTTGGGAGAACGATTGCACTGCCTTAATTGAACTCAGTCCTTTCTGCTAGGATACGTGGCCTCCATCTTCCTGTAAAATGATCTCGTCGTCTGTCGTACTGAAGCTGCACGGCGGCAGGTAATGCTGCAGAAAGTCAAGCTGCAGTGCCCCAAGTACAACAGGTTATGTATTGCCAGCATCGCCTCCAGCTCCCCGGTGTCTGCGCGCCATTGCGCTGGCCTGACATGCACAGTCCATGAATTAGTAACAAGAAACTGAAATTCAAGTCAGTGATTCTAAGAAATATCTTGATCTTTACCAGAGCTGACAGGTTCAGGTTTTTTTCTGCACAGTTCTAAGCAAGAGCGGAAATCATAAAAACTATGATGTCTTCTTATTTATTTCTTGTCTTTTAAATTTTGCAGTTAAATCATGTGTAAGAATTCTTTAAAGAAACCTATTAACATATTTATTCCAGGTTGCTGCTTAAGGTCACCGTAATGTGATGTAGATATGTAGAAGAAGCTGTGTTAAATTCCAAATACCTTTAATCTGTAATGTAATTAGTTTGATTAAGACTGGTTATCTCTGTTAATTAGCATATCTATTAGAAGCATTGACTGAAGTGCTTTTCATGATCACAACCAGTTCTTTATGAATTTAGAAATCCTTTTGTCGTGTGTTGTGGGGTTAACTGGAAAAAGGTCAGATCTCCTCAAAGATGTGAGACACTGTCACTGTGGAGTAAGCAGTTCTCCCAGAACTGGAAATGATGAAAAGATGAAGGAATAGGATTTGTTTAGATTTAAAAGATTAGGAAGGAACATGATAACATTTTCTAGCACATATTAGATTATTAAGTGGATGATGATCAGTTTTTCTGTATAGCTGGTGCAGAAAGGAGACAGAACAAGAAAATAAATCAGCATAATTTATTGTAAGGAAGATTTGGGTTAGGTAGATTTTTCTAACCAAAAGAAGATATTGATATTGATATTTCTCTGTGAGAAGAGCTTTTGACGTATCCTTTACAGGTAATTTTTAAAAGTATGATAAGACAAATTTCTCTTTGGAATAATCTAGATATTGCTGTCATGCCCTAAACTGGAGGATTTATCTAGATGATCTCTTATGGTTGCTCTAGAAATAGCTGGTCCTATGATTCATGGTTCTGTGATTAAGAGGAATGGGTTATTATTCATAGGCAATTCTTCTGTCAAAACCTTGGGATAGGAAATTTAGGAAGGCGCTTGCTTCCCAAAACTGATGAGTTTCTGAAGTTATGGCTTTAGTTATAATTAATGAATAAAAGGCTCAACAACTCAACTAAAAGTGGGAAAATAAGGAAAATAATCTATTTTATATAGAAATTTTCACATACTGTGAGCATAATTAAATAAATGTGCATTGCAAGAATTACATATTTTGTTATTTTGGTTTTAATAAAAATGAACAAGCTGGGAACACTTAGCAAAAAGCAATGCAGGAAGGTGCTTTGTAGATTACTGCTTGAGGTATTTAGCATGTATAGAAAGTTTTTATTTTTCTTCTACAGTATTATTGAAAGAGTTTATGAGGTGCTTTACAAGTTTCTCATGGTTGAAAGGCTCAAATTGACTCTGCTAACTTACCTCCCATGAGACATTCTATACTGCATAGGGTAGTAAATTTTTACAATCAATTTACTTAATTAATTTAGTAGATCAATTTATTTTTTTCTGTGATGTATTCCTTCAAGGGCTTTAAATTTCCTTTTTTTTTTTTTTTTTCTTTTCTGACTGTATTTTTTTTCCTAAAGCTTTCATGACTTTCACTTTGATATTTATTTACTGAATGTACAGACTTATCACTTTAATACATTATTCCTTTGTGGTTCTAATGGATTAAATTAAAAATACATGTTAAAAAGTGTTGCAAGTTGCATGCCGATTAGTATTGCTCGTCAGGGGCTGAGGAATTTTATGGCTCTACTTGAGTCATGGGTCCACATTCAAAAAATCTGAAAGGCTTCGGGCAGGAAGTCACCTGATGTGTACATTTTCTTAAATATTTTTTCCTCCCATTTAATTTTAATTCTGAAAATATGTACTGGTGCACTTTACAGCTGCATCATCACTGTTTTCCCTACATAGGCTTCTAGTTTTCCAACTGTAGAGCAGCCATAGAAGGAAGTCAAATGAACTCCTTTCATATGATTCATGATATACTATACACATTAACTCTGACAGAAACTTCTATATTTTGACATGTTTTTCTGAGTGCAAGAGATGCAATATTTTGTTGAAGACATAAGAATAAAATTGTTTCTTTGTAAAGAGTTATTCATTCAATATGGGTTAAGACTAGTAAAATAATCCACTAACTTCCTTGCAATTTCTTTATATTAATGCATTTAAAATCACATCTATTTTAACTAATTTGTTGTATAATTTCATTTCAGTTTCTGTCCTTTCCACCACATGCCGGGTCTCTTTCTTCCTTTCTATCCCTTCACTTCCTCCCTCCCCTGTTTCTACATGCTTCCTTCTTGTATCTGTTGTAAACTAAATTTTCTTATGACACCCAGGACTTTAAAGAAGTTTTGTTTGCTTGGTTGGAAATTAAAACATGTTTTGAATTCTTGCATACTACCTCGCCCATTTTACATCTTTTTTTTCACCAGTTGTGGTCAAGAGCATTTATCCATATTTTTAATTGCTGTGTTTAATACTGAGAAGATTTGTTTTAATTAACAGACTAGATTAACTAAGTGCATGGCTGGAGATCTTTTTGTCCCTTTAAGAGCAGGTGGATTTCATGACTTCTTCAAACCCTGCCTGCCCAAAATCATCAGGGCATCATCCAAGAAAAACTTATTAGCTGGCTAAGCCTGCCTTGTTCTAAACTTGTGTGTGATAGATGAAGGCTTCCATATAACATTAGCTTAAAACATTAAAGGCTTAAGAAGCATTTCAATCAACTTCAATATTTCAATTGATATGCCTGAGCAAGCTGCCAAAGTGTATTATTTAGGCGAAACCTTTTTATCTGGCTACATGAGAATGAGTGCCATTGACTGAGTAAGATAGATTTCTCTGTTGTGTATGTCTTCAGAAGTTTGTAGATTTATAATTTGTGTCTTGAAAGTCTGAAACATTTAAAAAACCAGTTGTTTTAGGGAGTTCAGTCATAGATTTTTGTGCAGGAAATTGCAGGTGAGGTCGGGCTTTTTTCTGTCTAAAGTGATACTGTCAGAAACCTTCCTGTCCGAGGACAAGAGCAAGATGAGCCTCCAGCATCTCTGTGGAAAACGATGCTTATAAATAAAACTTCATTGCTATGAAAAACAAAAGCAGTTTGCATAAAATAAAACCTCTTCTGTAACAATCTTTCTACACCTATCATGTTTACAGAAAAAGTTCCCAGGAAAGTTTAGGCAAGCATGTGGCTGAAAAACATTTCTTTCTGAAAGCCATCTGTTGTAAGAGACATAAAGAAAATTCAGAACAAAAATCTGATTCAACTGAATTTAACTACTTTTTTGAGGTAACTATAAGTACTTCTCTGAATTGGATGGTGCTGGCGGCTCATGCGGTATTCATAACTGAATTCTGAACTGGAGGAGGGGGGTGGATATGACATTTTTTGCTTCCTTGGGCAAACTTTGTTCTACTTTTCTGTCAGAATAATTTTAAACCCACATCAGGTAATTTAGCACAGATTAATCTTTCCCTTCTCTTTAGGAATCTAGCAGACTGTTGTAAGTAGTCAGGAAGAAAAGCTTTTAGAAATGAGACTAGAAATACTAGCTTATTATGGAGTGAATCATTTTAATCAGGTGCTGGAAGCATTCCACCAGCCCTCTCTCCACAGCCCTCTGAGATAAGCTCATGGAACTTCTTTTGCTGGGAGGACGACATATGGGAATAAAACAATTCTTTTCCACACCATTTCTCCCCTCTCTTGCTTCTCACCAAAAAAGTTTGGTTATGCAGAGATCACTAGCAGTTATATCAGCATGACCTGGTATCCAGGCAACCCAAAACCTTGTCAGCGGTAACAATACACAATGAATAACTCCAGGATGATGAAAGCAGGAGAGTCTCATTTGACAAGATAGCACCTGTTTCGCTCTGAACAGCCAGTGTTGAAATAATGATGGCATTAGTCAGGGGAATACAAGAGGTTCAAAAGGGTTTTTGTGACTTTGAAAGCGAATTGCAGCACAGGGAGCCGTCACCAGTTTCCTCTTCAGAGATGGGTTGTTATGTCTCCTATTTATTTGGTAGCCAGTTTTTATGATTTTATTGCTCCTAATCTCTTCTTGCTCTCAGCTACGGCTAGTTACAGACATGCATAGGCTTACATCACTGAAGTAAACAGAGTCTGTTCTGTATTGAACATATCTAACAATGTGAATTATAATAAGCTATGTGAAAACTGTCGTGTGTAATGAGAAAGTGATTACATTGTTGGCCATGATTTTTTAGTGACTCTCCCCGCGATGTGCCACATGACACTTCAGTGATCTCGTGTACCTGGTATATTGACTTTTCTCCTGCTTGAGTATTACCACTTATGTCGGATGTCAGTAAATCTTCTGGACTGAGGAAATGCAAAAGGAGTAAGGGGAGTATTTCACAATACAATAGTGGAACAGGTACAGAAGAGACTGAAATTATTCAAAAGACTGAGATCTGGAGAAGCAGTAAGAAACATGAAAGCAACGTACAGCAAAAGAAACAGGAAGATGGGGAAATTATAGAAGCAACTCAGGGGGAAGCAAAATATGTAAAATTTAAATATTCAGATGGTGGAATAAAGCAAGAACGGTACACTACAGTGGGAAATGATATGAAAATGAATTAATCAGGCAGCAGCAGTATTACCTTAATGGAATTTAGTTAGGGATGGCCCATGAAAGAGGTTTGATGGCTCACTGGGGTGGGAACCAGGAGCTCAGAGGGCATCTTACTTCTTGTCATTCACTGAAGCTTAATCAAGGCTGAGTGACCAACATCATGTACGTATGTTGACACTTTGGTAAACTGTAAGAAATGAGTTTATGATGTGGGGTATCTCCAGCAGATAATACTGATGAATATTTTTTTTAACTCTTACTAGCAGCTATGGACAAGTAGGAAATAAAGCAGTAGTGAAAAGCACCATATTCCACCCAGACATTATAATCTATCTAATTACTTTTTTCAATAATAAAAAAACCCAGACAGAATTACAAAATTAATAATAGTAGTGTACTGAACTGTAAAATAAACATAGGGTGGAAACATTCATTGAACAGAAACGTAAAAGAGGGATAATAAGCTACCATCTCTTTCCACTTCACCACCCTTTAATGTATCTCTTAGAAAAATTAAATAATGTGAAACTCTTTTATCTACAAAACTTGAAACTGGAAACTTAAGTAAAATGATTTATGTTTGCAATGGAAAAGATTAATGTTAAACTGGGTTTTACAATCAAAAGAACATTAAGAAGAAATAATAAAAAAACCTCCTCCAACTTCCTACTTCCCCTCTTTTGTGTGTGTCATCCCCATTTGGTTTCACCCAGTTCCACACCTTTCTGTCTCTCTGACACTGTCTGCTCTTGGCCTCCAGAATCCCTCTGGAAGCTTATGGCTGATTTCAACAAAAGTTGACAGAGGAGAGATGTCTTGAATTCTAAAAAGTTTTGATGCTAATGTGAAGCTGGATGGAAGCCAGAGACCAATAAAGCATCTAGTGTGAGAAAAGCTACAGCCCTTTTTAGATATACGAGTATCCACACGGGAGCTAAGCCTGAAGGTACAATCTGAGAAGAGACAAGGCTTTATTAGTTCCCCGCTTTTGGAGCTGATTATTCCCTTCTAACCTGCTACCTGGGTTTTGACTATTCTTCTCTACTTTAACCTTTTGTTGGGTTTTTTTCTCCTCTGTTCTCTGTACATTCTAAACAAAAGTTGTCTTTCATCAAACAGTGAGGAAAATGTAGGTTTTGTACAACCAGAAATTAGAGTGGTCAAAAATTAGATGTTGGCAGCCCAGAAGACTCGGGAAGGTGAACAGAAGCAGCTGAAATACTCTGGCATTGATACATCGGGAACTGAAAGGGGTTTGGAACAAAAGGATCTTGCAACTACACATGTGTACAAATGTCTGTGGTTCTATCAGTTTTCGAAAGTTTGAGGTAAACATAAGAATGGACAAAAATTGTACAAAACGGATCTCTTTTGCAGAAGTGTCTTAATTTTGTCATTTTTCATCCATTAGTACAGCTTCTTATGACCACATAACAGATCTTTCATCATGTTCTACCACTAGAAAAAGCAACAACCCAAAGTATCATATGTAATGCTCCAGCATTGTCGAAGGACTTACAATAACAAAACTCACCTATATTGTCTCATACTCTGCCATCCCAGGGTACAGAAAGGACAGTGCAGAATGCAGGAGGATTTCTGGGACTTTAGGATCCAACGGATGTGTTTGGTGTTTATGTGTTTGGGGATATGTCTGGACGTTATGTAGCATTTCCCTTTTTCAATTTTAGTGCTAGAGTAGAAGGTTATAGTAATTGTTCGGTTTGGAGGATTAAAGGTGAGGTGGCATAACAATGGAGTTTCCTTCAAATTAGCAAAAATGTGTTTTCTTACAAGAATTTTTTCATATTGCCCTGTCAGTGACTAAAGGAAGCTTTAAAAATGCATTTGCCACACAGATATAATGGAAATTAGTGGTGAAAAAACTCCAGATTTTAAAGGATTTGAAATTTAAGTGTAGAAAGATAATGTATCTTTTAATATACTAGAACTTTTAGGAGGAATAAATGGATGGATATGAAATTGTTGCTTTGGAACTTCGTGATATAGTAAATCTCAGTATTATACTCATTGATATTGAAGATTTCTTAAACTAAGCAAACTGTAAAGATTGACTTTTCTCCTAGAGGGAGTGGATTACGTTTGTCTGTTACTTGGAGCTGAAAATGCTGAACAATTTCAGGGATAAGCAAAGAGAGGGGATTTTGTAGATGAGTTTGCAAGCACTTCTGTCTTTAGTGGACTCAGTGGAGCCACAGGAACACAATTCTTTGCAGTGTTGTGAACTTCGAGAGTAGCTTAATATCCAGGCGGCTTTATGAATCTGCATTAAATTTTTTCTGATAAAGGAGACAATGTAGAAGTCTTGTGGTAAAGAGAGAATTAATTTAATCTATTTTAAAAATGGAAGTCTTGCTAAAGACACTGAATGTTATTAATAAAACAGTCTTTAGAATGATAATTGAATTTATGGGATATAACTAAAAGAAATTCCACGTTAAGATTCTTGACTATTTTTTCCTTGCTTGCTTATAAAAAAAGAAAAGGAAAACTGGTTTTTTTTTTAGAGGAATCCACTGATTCCACTGAGTTGAAACTGGGCCAGTCTCCTGACAGTATTGATCAAATAGCAGATGACTGAATTTCGTTCATTCAAATGGATCCAATGTATTCTGTATTTTGGTGATATTGAAGGTAGTCTGACACATTAATGGGGATCTTTGCTTTATTAAAATTATGAAATTATTTTCATTATTTTCAATTTCACAATTTTTCTGCCCATTTGTTTGCTAGACACAGGATTGAACATTTTTTAGTTTTCAGCTTTTACGCTTAGGAATGAATACTCAAACTTTATGATGTAATTTTATTTATAGTGGTATAAAACTTGAATATCTCTTTAAGATTGGGAGAAGCACATTTTTGTCATTCTTTTTATAACATTTTCTGTCATAACAGTATTTTTTCACTATTTACTTATAAAATCATAACAATCAAATGTGAAACCAAAGGAGAAAACCTTGAAGTAAATCTTTGTTACTCATTTTCTGTAGGCCAAAGAACAAACACATTAGTTGACAATTAATAGACTAAAACTATAATTCTCAAACAATCTACATACATAGTTTAATGACATTACTTCAAGAGGGCTTGCGGGTGTTTGGCACCTTTTAGACTTCCAACGACTATATAAAAGATACTAACGTTGATATATGTTCAGAGATGGACATCATTGACAAATTGCCACATTTTTCAGTGACAGAGATAACATTCTGTGTTGAAGACTGGCATCTTGCCTTGTATGAACAAGCTAACCAGAACTTTCCATGTACAGAAAATACTGTCAGTGTGTAATAAGATCAGCTTTACCTCCTTAGTATTTCATATACATTGGTAATATAAAATATGCAAACTAATTTTTCCTCCATCCCAGTTTGAATGCTTTTTGAATTCACGCTTCAGTAATCTGATCCATCTTAGACATACAGTCCAAATATCATTACCTGCAAACTGCATGTCCTCCCATTCCTTGGATGTTTTATTTTAAAGATTTGAGATTAGAGAGTTAGCAGGTGCTGCGGGGATGGAGAAAAATGTTTTTTTGAAATTCAAACAGCTTTTCCCAGCGCAGCTGATGAAAGCTTTTTCAAAATCAGTTCTTTCTGCAAACTGCCTTCCTGTTTGCCTCACCTAATTCATAGTGAGAAAGGACTAGAAATGTCTGACCCAGGAGTTTGTTAACTATGCTTTCTTCTAGTTATTTTGCACAAAAATATACTAGAAAAAGTTACCAGGTCTTTAAATCTGACCACTGAATTTTGAAAGTTATCAGTCCTTTAGGTGATGCTTCCTGTTGGCTACGTTGTAAACCACTGGAGAGAAAATATTTGTCTATCTTTGGGTCTTCCCACCCAATTAAAAGTCTGATTTTTTTAAGTTCAAAGATTTGAGCTGGAAGCAGCTTTGGGCAGTACAGAGAGCAGAGTGATGTTTCACAAAGATTTTATTTTTGTTGTTAAATGGTCACAAATCACGTGCAGACCACAAAGAAAAGCACCTTTTCCTTGGTCTGTGCTCTGAAAGACAAGATTTTGGGGGTGGGAAGAGGAACTGCCACCAGAATTGTGAACTTTAAGGAGGATCTTCTGAATATGATTCTGGGTTCTCAGGAGATAGAAGCTAGAGCTAAACTTTATGATGGAGTTTTACTTGAAAACCTAATATGTAATTTCACATATGATGTATGTTACTTTGTTGGTTTTTCAGTTGAATAATGCACAGCAACCTTACACATGCAGTCACCATATTTTTGTATTCTGTTCTTGTAAATCTTTGTGCTCGTTGATACAGTATGTTAGATTCCTTCCATGTACATCAGTGATTTTTATTGCAAGGAAAAGACCACTTTAGTTTTGTGAGTGTGCTTATTAAACTCAAGTGTTCATTCTAGTATTTTGATGCAGTTTGAAATCTGTATACTGGAGAGGAGTTGTGAATGGTGGCCACTTGTTTCTGCATTCCCCTTCTGTAGAATTGTCTTGTGCATAAGGAAAAATGGGAAAGTATTTATTTAATATGCTTTTCTCTGCTGACAAAATATACCTCAATATGTAAACAGGAACTCTTGAGGGTATACTATTATGTCTACAAATATTTATTTCAACCTTAAAAATCCTTTTCTTCTTATCCTTAGAGCTTTTTCCAAAATACATTGTAGCCTTCAGTAGTATGTTCTGATGAGCTGTCAGTTGAAAACTGGTTTATGTCTTTTACCTTTCTACCCAGTTCTATATAAATCATACTACTTTTAGTGATAGTAGAATTTATTCAGAAGCAATCACTGAAGAGTAAGACTAAGTAAATCTTTTTTTAGCTTTCCTGAAAGTGTTTGTCTGACCCTTGTAGTTTAGTTGACTATTGATTCTGTCTTTTCTTTTGTTATCTGTATATGTTATTCACACAACGCATAAATCTCTGCCTATACCTTAATATTATTCATAATTAAACTCTAGAGAGTTGATGAAACTAAGGATGTCTAAATAGACATGTTTTTCCCCAGTTAATATTTTCATCCTGATTGACAGTGATAAGATTACCACAAGGATGCTGATTACAGGCAAAAACAAACTCAAAGAAAAAGACACTTTGAAAGGTATAGACCACCATGTTGGCAGGCAAGTCAATTTAAGTTACTCTTTCTTAAGATTTGAAACTACTAAAGTAAGCATTCTCCAGAGACTGACTGGGCTTGTTTAGAAATCTTCTTGAGTGCTAAGCTGTGCCGTGAAGACACACAAAATATAAACTGACCTTAAAAATGGCTGGAATATAAACTGGATCCACTCTGTTATTTATGAGACAATGGGACTGGTTAGGGAACAAGACACTGGATGACAAATGATATTTATGACTGGAAAACATATATTTCTTTTTTTTTTTTACTTGAACTTAGGAACAGAAACTGTTTCCAGGAGCAGTAAAGTCATTATGACACACTGTTTTCCAAATGCTACGATTTTTTTTACCCACTTTTGTAAATATTACAGAAGAAAAAGAGAAATTTGGAACCATGGTAATGATTAGCAGTGTAGTGAGGTCAATTTACTTTTAAATAGCGAGTTAGATATCCAGTTACATGTACCAAACATTGGTATTTTGGGTATTTATTGGTATTTATATTTAATAAAAAATATGGTGGGACATACGATGTGTAAAATACAGTTGTATGCCCCAACATATCTATATATCAATATCACATATACATAAACATATGTTTCAGTAAAGTGTACCAACATGGTCCAGCCTTCTCATCCAGTGACTGAAAATTAAAATTCAGTCCAAAGATCTCCTTCACCTATTTTTAATTTTCTTCTCAAGGCCCAAAGTCCAGATGGAAGCAACTGAAATTTCTGAGTGCCAGGTTCAACAGGACTGTCCGGTTTTAGTTGTATATAGTTGTCTGAAGCTATTTGGGAAGGACTGAGGATACGTATTCCTATGTCTGAAATCTCTCCTACCTGCTGGTTTTGCCTATGAGGCAGGCAATGCTTTATCTTGTGTCTTCATAGCTTAACATTTCCCCCGGTTCTCAGACCCTCTGCTAGCACTATCTATTTTAAAATGGAGCCTTTAACAGGCACAGAGACGTATGTGTGTGCATCTCATATTCTTACTACAACGTGAATGATATTTGTCTGGGATTAAAGACATTAAAAGCTAATTTTGCTTTATGTCCCACACATACATTCTTTATTGTAAATTGCTTCATACCATAATCTTCAGAACTCAATTCCGCATGACACTGGCAGCAGAAAACTGATCTTACCATTGCAACATTGCCATGCATTTGGAGTAAGTGCAGCTTTTACCTTCAAATGTTCAGTCATTATTAAAGTGACCTGGGGACATGATATAAAAATGAAAATTTGATTAATTAAGATGTGAGAAGCGAAGCAATTCTTTCTGATCACATATGTCCTTTCCTGCACTTGATTCACATGTTGTCTTAAAATAGAATTGTATCTGCAACATAAAGAGTCAACGTGAAAGCCGGGCAGAATTGGAAATGTGTAGTTTGACTTCCCTCAGGACTTTGGTTTCAGAAGAAGGATGACTCTTCCATGTCAGAGTGAGACCAAGATGACAGTATATTATTGTCTGAATCCCTCTTTAGCAGATACTTGTAATTTTATTAACCATTTTTTCCCAGTTGTAAATACCATCATTGTCAAAGCAGCTGGAAGTGTGAACAGTAGCAGAGGAAACATAATATCTTCTGGAGTCTGAACAGAAAAGCTGTTACTTTGAAACTCTGGAGAATACAGGCTTGTATTGTATAACAGGATTACTCTATATTAACTGTAGTGTAGACACCACTCAGAAGCAGCACTCTACAGAACAAATAAAACATCACAAAAATAAACTGCCTTAAAATTCTTGCAAGAGAAATGTTTTAAAATAAATCATATTAGTAATATAGAGGAATAATTTATTGGTCAACTATGTCTTATTTCTTCATTGAGGCTTGCCTATCAGTGTGCTTTGACAGCAGGTTTAAATAGAACAATTACGTTGCTGGATCATATGATGTTAGTTCACGGTACTAGGCACAATATACTTATAGCAAGATACAGTCCTGCCTCACAAAACTTAGTGTCAGAAAAAAAAAATAAATCAGTGTTGATTATAGTAATGGTGTACATGTAATTTAAATTCCATACCTTTGTGTTGTTATCTTGCACATATAATTTGCTCCTAGACAAACCATTTTTCCTCACAAGTAGCTTTCAGTTTCCTGAAAATTTACAACAAAAATGTTTTCTCCTTGCATGAATGAGTAAGGATTTCACATGCAGGATTCCAGCTGCCTTGAAAATAGATTTCCTAGTGCTGATATGTCTTGTACCACTGATGCAGTTATCTGTGAAGCAGTAAATATACTGCTATGCATGCATATTCTGTTCTTTATCTGTTTTGTTATGCAATACAAACCTAGAGCATACTGAGATTCTCTTCCTGATGCTTAACTACCATGATAATGACTGTGCTGGTGAGTGTCATAGCCATTCTTCTGGCAAAATTACACAACTGATAAGAAATCTCAGTGATATAAGGCTGTTCTTCTAATAGTGACTATAATGAGGAGAGATAAAAGTACCTAAACACAGTCTTTAGAGCTTTGTTCACTAATTTAGCCAAAGTAACACAGGAAATGCCTGTAAGTAGCATATAGTAAAATGTAAGTGAAAAGTAATGTACATTTGAAAAAATAATTTGAATACATACATAGTAATGGGGCTTTAGAGCTAGATATTAATACCAGTATAAGGGAGGAGAGTAATCAGTGCTTTGAAAATATGAGTTCTGTGCTCAGGACTGTGATGTGCAGAATTTCTCGGAGTGGCAAAATGGTGGCTCAGCGGTTGTGCCAGAGTTCACTACGGAATACTTTGCAGACAGTGATACTGCACAGGTGTAAGTGAGCAGCATTTAGGTATCAGAAGGTTTATTGCTAGTGAGGATGAAAAAGAGGCAGAAAAAGAGCTCAGCTTGATTTTCAGCTTAATTTTGAATTTTGCTATTCATGATCATAAAACAAATATGTTTTCCACCCCAAACAGAGCAGTTGTCATCAGAGTGTAGCTGACAGATACATGTTTGGTTTGCAGGGTTGACAGATATGTTTGCTGTGTCTTGTAGCATCCTTTTTTAGATTAGAATAGCATTTTATATAAAAATAATGAGTTTATAATTATATAACATAAACAGAATAAGGTTGAAGGGTCCATTGGGTTTCATTACTTCAAAGTGCTGCAATGCTTGCACATTATAGACAAAATTTTACCACTAAAAACAATTCACATGAGACATTAGCAGCCAGGAATACAAAGTAGCTAAATGCTCTTACACTAAGGTATCTGTTTGTTTTGTAGGCTTAACTTCCTTGACACTGAGGAGAATTTGGCATCCCTTTTGAAGAGGTGCTTTTAGTACATGACACTTTAATAGAATACCTCAGCGTAATATTAAATTAACAAAGACAACGTTAAATTATTAATGTTCTTTCCCTCCTCCCTTTCTTTTCTGTCCTTCTGCCCAAAGTTACCTTGCATATTGACTTTTATGAAATAAACATCCAATCTGTTTTACAATGTGGTTTGACATCCATTGGTGAAACAGATTTTGAATAGAAAAAGTACAGATGTTAAGACTGCCAGGTTGTCTGTCTTAGGCTGGAGCTGTGAATTGCATTAGGATTGCAGTTGTTTAAAAAGAACCTGTAATAAATCCCCACTCTTGTGTGGGCGAGTTCTGTAGTCAAATCTGTCTTCTGTGTTATGGTATCCAGGATTACAAATGATCCTGAGGGGCAAAAAGTGGGGATAACATCAGCTGCTCTTGTAGGTATCAAAAGTGGTGTGTAACTGGTGATTTTGATAGCATCAATGCAGTATATTGACAATTTTTAATTACAGCTAACCTCTGGAAGCTGTAGTTGTTATTTATATTCTGGAAGAATATTATACAGTACTGGCAATTTTGAAAAATACTCGGTAGTATCTTTCAAATGTGTAAACTATGGTCACTTGCTAGTAGTGTTTCTCCATTATTATAAAATACTGTTATGTGCAAGAGATAAGCCATGTGTTAGAATTCACTAAGTCTTTGATGTCTGTGAACTCAGTAAGAGCTTTTAGTCTGTGCCAGAAGGTGAACAGTCTAACACTTGTGGGAGATAATGTGTAAAAATAAATAAAAGCACAAAATTTTTTCCCATATAAACTTCCTTACTGTAATGGTTTTCAAAGTGTGCTGCTTTTCAATGTTGCTCAAGCTATTTTCCCTACCATGCTATCAAATAGGGTGATGACTTTTTATCACACATCAAAATACCACATTCCAGTGACATAATTCATCAGTGAGAGCTGTTTCGGCAGGTTCACTACAAAAAGAGCTTTTTAAGTAGACAGAGCTGATGTCAAAAGCCATCTCACATTCATCTGCTATGTAGAGAAAAGAATTGCTTTCCCTTAAACATCTGCAATTTTTCTGCTCTTTTAGGTGTTTTGTTTTCATTTTAGTTTTTTAACTTAATTAATTGTGGATTTGTTTTACTACTTAGAATTGGAAATTGTGTAGTGGCCATTAGGGCTTTTGACACTCTTCCTCAAGATGTCTCAGCCTTCCACTCTTACTGGATTGCTTATTTAAACATCACCTTTTTATTTTAAAGAACGTTGATGCTCCAGATGCCGATGAGTTTCTGAAATTGAATTTTAATTAAATGGCCATATAACTTACTGAGGATTGTGATATGAAACTATAAGAGGTGATTTTAACAGAAAGCAGAAAACTCGGGTCTATAGAGTGTGGGTATGTGTTTAAGAAGAAAAATCAATGTTTTCTTGAATTAAAATTAAAAATTAGAAGGATATCATCTTTAAGTCTAAGACATGCTTGAAATATCTGAAGTTTATGCAGCTTATTTGTTCATTCATTGCAGTGCATTGCAGTGCACAGAAACGTACCTTTGATAAGCAGATACCTTGAAATGGCAAGGTTTGAATCCTTTAAATATTCCTCCCTAGGTCAGACAAGGTTTTTGCTTTTAATAGAGCAGCAGTAAGGATGCAGAACATAGCCCCTTGTTTCTCATATATGATACAATCACCTCGGATCAGATTTGTTTAATATCCTGATTGTGCAAAGTATTAAATGTTATTGACTTCCTTTAAAGTCAGGAATTGTAGCATCTGCCTCTAATTATCCAACAACATTTTCAGAATTCTTGTCAAATTTTGCCTTAAAGGAATGATAGTTTACAATCAGTTTTGAATAAAATGTTTACTCAGTCTCCTTTGCCATATCTTCTTCACCACTTATTGTCTATAACAAGTCATGTTCTCTCTTGCACCTTGTCTTAGGAGACTTAATTTACATACACAATAGCAACTGCCTGCTGTCTGTTGTGTGTGTTCTGCATACATTTGGATGTTGTATGAATGTATGTGCTAAGTAGGATAGTGACTGAAGCGTAATTCTCATTTTGAAACGTACTAGGAAGCCAAAGGATGATCTAGGAACCCTGGCAGCAATTTAGGTAAGTTCATGTGCTGTGCCTCAGGCAAACACTGATTAATGAAATGTCACAGTACCTAAGCAACTTCAGAATCTGCTGAGGAAGGCTGTTTATGGCAGATACATTGTGTATTTGGACATTAATTGTCTGCAGTAACAGTGCACAAGAAAGTTCCTTACACTTCTGTAATTCTAAGGCATAAATATATATGCAAGAAAAGCCAAAATGTGTTCATTTCTTTCCATATGGAGCACTAGGGGACATAGGTGAAGTGATGCTCCTTACCCCTAGTTTGCCAGCCCTGCCCTTTTCTATTCTAGTGCATTTATACTTCCAGCATATGGCAAGTCTGACCAATTAACTCTTGGAGTCAAGCAGCAATGTCTGCTTTTCAGACGTGTTCAGAAGACAGGCTTTTGGGGCTTCCTGACAAGATTGTTATGGCACAGTTACTTCCAAAACAACAGTAGTAGAAAGAAAGTAAATGTTAGAAGAACATGGAAATCTTCACTTATTGCAGTTCATTGCTTGTGGCCTTTGAAAGCAAAATCTAAAAGCCCTAGCAACTGAGGGAGCTGTGATACAAGATTTATTCTGACTAACTCTGCATCTATAAGAAGTTGCTCCTAAATTTGTAGCAGTCTGAGCTTTTCCAGAGGCAGGGTGAGCTGATTCAGCAATGAGCTTAATCCTGCATTTAAACTGAAGAGAGAATTTATTTCCAGTTATTGGTGAAATGATGAGAATCTGTACACTCCATACTTTTTGAAGTATCTAATTAAAAAGGGGAAAAGGCAGATAGCTTGATTTTGTTACAGTAATAACATTCTGGCTTGTCTGTAAGACCAGCTATGTGTTTGCCTTTCATCTGCATGCTCTGATCAATATCTATAAGCCAAAGCAGTTACTTGAGTCTCTGCAGAAATCCCCTCTCATGCCTGATATTTCTGCTTCCAGTCTTGAAATTGAATTCCTCTCAGCACGTTTAATAATTGTATCACAGTGGCTGCACGTGGATATGGGTGGTCTTCTGCCTCTTTCCTTAGAGATTTAGGACTTTTCTTTTGCAGGCCAATTTCCACAGGATTTCCAACTTGTAGTATTTGCATTTTAAAGTCCTGTTTAAATCCTCATTATTTAGTTCTCCATTTTTCAAATATAGCTACAACTTCTATTTTTGCTATCAGAAACCAAGTTCTATATGACATGCTGTATGTTTGCAATACTAATTTTTAAAAAGAAAGTACTGGTCAGAGATTTTAGGAATGTTTGGATATTTTTGTAGATGATAGAGAAACACAGGGATGTTTGCATGTAGCTGCAGGCCTGTTTAATGCCATGTAGAAAGTATGATTGTTCTGTAGTCCTGTGATCCACAACACTTGCAGCAATCATTTCAACCATTAAAAAATTCCTCAGAACTTCCTCTAAATAAAGGTTGAAGTAGTGAAAGCAAAGAAAAAAAGTGTAATGAAGACATTAGGACATGTCCTGGGAAAACTGATACTTAGAATACAAAATGGTCTGCTCATGTGCGTGTCACACTTTTAGATCTATTTATGCAATTGTTTGAAGCTTCTGAATTTTGCTTGTGTATTGAGTGGTCAAATGAAGCTGGGCCAATATCAGTTAGGAGAACCAAAATTTGGCTTTACTCATAGGACATACAGTTGGTATTTGCCCTATTTGACAAGAAATGTATTGCAATTTTTCATTTTTATTTCTGTTTTCATCAAGAGATTGGATTAACTCATACAATCATATATAGACTGCATGCATATACATATTGCTGTCAGCTGGTATGCATAATAGAAGGTGGCAAAAAAGTCCAAAACATTAATCATATATTTATTTGCTCACTCTGATTTTGAGAATAATTATGACTTTGTTAGATCTAAATTCAGGAACAAAACACTTATTCTTCCATATTAGAAAAAAACTCCAACTTTCTCTCTTCTATTGTTGTTCCAGAATAACTTTTAATATCACACTTAGGTGAGCTTTCCCTGTAACACTTTATAGGAAATATGTTAATTCCTTTCCCATGAGAAATTCCCAGTGATGGCCCCTTTGTACATTGGTGATATAATTGTTTCAGGAGATATACAAGAATACTTTGACCTTGTGTTTCCTAACTGAAATCAGTATCTTTAATGAGGAATAATAGTTCTTTTGAGAAAAAGTTTGCAAAGGCATAATTTTTTCTAGATGGGGCTTCACTCTCATCAAGTAGAATAATTTCAGCAGTATTACACATCATCAACTTTGGATGGAGTTGCTAATTTGCCTTGAGATTTCTAATAATTCCACCATACTGTTGTATTTATTAAAGCTAATATGTATTGCAAAATGCTACTGACAATTGCAGTATCATATCTAAATTTAAACTTCTCTAATGCATCCTGGTTTTCTTCTGCCTATTTTACACGTGTGACTTAAAGATAATATCTTGCCATTTGCCCCTGTTAACATTGCACTTTCTTAATTCCAAGTTAAACCAGCCTGTGGTTTTTGTAGTCATAATGCTTTGTTTGTATATTGGTGCTAAAAATAAATTTAAAAGGGGAACAACAGAACAGTGGCATTGACTGTATTAAGATAAGTAATTTTAAAGAATAAATGTGTAAGAAAAGTACTTATTCAAGCCCTTCCAGAAAATGAACTATTTAAATTTATTTCCCACAGTAAGAATATTTGAGTACTATCTTTTCAGCAGCTCAATTGCAAACACCAGAAAGTGAATTGGAATGCTTCCAGTTATGAAAACTAAGAACGGTCTTATCACATGAGATGCTTTCTATGGAATGCAAATGTTTACCATACATCATTTGAATTTTTCTCATCTGTGAAATATTTCATTGAAAATAAAAACACTCATTGAAATCCTTCTTCTTGAAAACATCTAGAAGGACAAAACAAGCAGTCTGGATTATGGCCATACACCATTGCTATTCAATAAAAGTCAAACTGCAAAGACTGCAGTAAACAGAAAGTTATCATACAACCAATTCTAATATCAGCAGTATCTAAACCATGGAAAGTTTTATAAGTTTTACAACTGCTCGCTACCTAGTGTATAGATTCATATTATTGCCCTTTGTTGGGTGGATTTAGAATTGCTTAATTGATTCATTGTCTCCATAAAGCAAGCAGCTAATGAAGATTTTCTTATCTCACGGAACCAGTGCTTTTGAAAAAGAAGGATCCCAATTTGGTCTGTCCTGATGCTTTGAAGTTCTGAGTGGCAATGGTATGCTGCATAGTGACAAATGAGATATTTTAGGTGACTATACATTTTTTTCATTAGACTTGGAGCATAAAAGAGGCTGGAACGAAGCAACAAGTTGGAGCTGTTAGTTTCAAAATTGGGAGAAGGAGACAAATCAAATGTATGGCTTGGTGAAAAAATAGTTTTTCTATATTTTTAATCAAATGGATTTCATATCAGAATACTGCATAATCTAAGAATTACTTCTCCCTTTCTACATCTACTTCCTGGAAAACCCTGATAACAGAGATATTTTTGGAGCACTACATTCTTGAATTAGCAGATTTTTTAGAGTTCTAAAATAACATTTATGCAATTCAGTCAGGTATAAGAAAATGTTTTACAGAAACAGTGAAGATATATAATTGAAAGTGCAATATCCTACAGTTACATATTGTAGGAAGAATAATGATGCCATTATTTTGTCAAAGGTATGATTAGAAAAATCCCTTTTCCATTCTATCTCCTTTTCATTTACAAATATATTTACAAGGATAGTATATGTGTGCTCATAAATGCACAAATATGTAGTACCATTCTTGTACTTCTTAAGGTAATGCTTAGATCTGTTAAACTTTTATGAATGGTACACACACTGCACCAAGTAATACATATTTATGAACAGCACACACATTACTAAGTAATATGCAAAATATTCCACAATTATCTGCAAGCCTTTAAATATCAAGTGGTAGAAGGCCATGTAATGGGCTAACCTCAAATACTACAAATATCACTGCTAGAAAATGTTAAAACATTCATTGTGTTGCAAAAACCTATCCACCAAACAAAATGCCACTTTTGTGACCCCAGATATCAGAGCTCACTGGGAAATGGAGAGGCTCTGCAAATAAGATTGCTCTGCAGTGTCATGCTCAACATCCTTTTCTTAACATAAAAGAATTCCCATTCCTGGCCCTAGTGCACTTGAAACTTTATAGGAGGTCATTTGAACAAGTAGGCTTCTTTATATGTGTTTAGTTGTGTAATTCTACTGAATAATTATCTCTGTGTGGAATTTGCATTAACATTTAGTATACAACTTACTCAGGTGTTGGGGGGGGCTGCGTTGCTCCTATGCTGCTGTTCTTTGCTGATGTTCTTTTCTGCATATAGCTACAGCGAAGCTTTATCAATGTTTTAATAGTTTTCATAACTCTAAAGGAGAACATCAACTGGCTTTTTTTCAGTTTGAGAGCAAGAAACTGATGGTCAAGAGACCCCAGGCAATGCTATGAAGCACTTTCTTTGTCATGTTCTCCTACTGTACTGTAACTGCAGAAAACAATAAAAAATTGTCTTCGCATCTCTCCCTCCTTCCCCACATTTTCTAGAGTAGGGAAAGAGAGAGCCTGGCTTCCAGACGTGGGGCTTGGTCTTCTGGCATCACCCTAGACACACAGAAAACTCTCACTGGTTATAATGTTCTTCATTCTGTCTGTCCTGATCTGGAGTGTTATAAAACATGAGATGAACAAATCTCTTATTTTTAGCAGCCACTCTAGCAAGCATCTAAACAATTTTCTTAGGAGCTCCCAGAGTCAGAGGTTTACCTTAGGACTTCTGTTGGATGACTGGCATCATCCAGTTGGAGAACTGTGAGCAGATGCAGCAAAGAGCAAGCAGCAAATGCTCAGAGCACCCAACTCTGGATTGCTCACAGAAACGCAAAAGCCATGGAGACATGGGGAAGCATTATCAAACATGGTTTAGCTTCAGTTCAAAAAAGTAAAGCATGCATTGAGAGGCTTAATTTAGTTCATATTAATTTTCTTTTTAACTCAATATCCTTTCAAGGCCACAAACCATATCCTGAGGATCGGAAGTGCTCTCCAGCTAGCTAGAATGATAGAGCATTCAGTGTTGCTCAGATAATAAATTGGAAATAAGTAATAATAAAAAACATGAGAACATCACGGTGCTTTTGAAAACAAGCAATATTCCATCTTTATTACATATATAACCATCCCTCTTACTTGATATCATACCTTAAATATTTCTTAATCCATTGGCCAGGTGAAGTTTATCTAAGTTACGTAGAGAACCTACTGAACAATTTTGGAATGAATGCAGAACGTGAGCTTGGGATGCAAAACACCAGGAAATGTCATGCCTATTTTTAGGAAGCGGAAAAAGAAATCTGGAAACTAAATGTCAGTCAGCTTACCTCTCATTCTTGGAAAAATACTGTAATAAGCAACCAAAGAAACTAATTCTAACTTACTAAACAAAAAAGAAAGGTCATTTAACAACCAATATATATATATATATATGTCAGAAACGGATGGTGTTGAACCCTTCTGCAGTTTGGTAGCAGGCTCTGTGGATACAAGTGGAGCAGCAGATGTCATGCATCTTAATTTTGGCAAGGCTTTTGATACTGCCTTGTAAGTTGTAAGAAAGTCTGGTCTACCAGAAGTTACTAGGAAAGGGATGGAAAACTGGAAAATTGTACTTTAAGAAGAGTTATCAGCAGTTCACTGCTACAGTGAAATAAGTCGTAAGATCTGCAAGATTCCCATCCTGATAAGATGAACCAAGTGGCAGTCTTGGAAGCTTCTGGTTTGAGTTTGCAGTGATTAAAAGGTTAGTATTTGGAAAAAGTAAAATTTTGAGTAAGAAAATTATCAATCTTACAACAGCCCAATCTGTTGACAAAAAATTTAAATAAGCTGTTTTAAAATGTCAGTATTTTCTAGTATGAAAAACAGATATATCAAGTTGTAGTGCTCTCTTCAGGTAAGGATGCAATGTGCAGAATGTAATAAATCCATTGCCAATATTTACTGTACTAAAGCCTCAATGCATACTAGAAAAGTCTAATAATTTTTCACCTATATCTTTATACCACACTGAAAACTATATGTCTGGCCCCTGTTATACTACATTGCATACTAAAATCTGTCTTCTTTATACGGTTGCTGGGTGCATGGTTTATAGAAAAGTAGTTTAGTAGAAACTACTATGTTTTATGCTATGTTGGCACTTAGTGAATCATGCTTCCTGCTATTTCTTATTGCAGAAATATATCTTTTGCTTGTTACTACTGAAGAATGTTTGCATGCATCCGAAGTTTTTCAGATATCTCAGAGACCTACTACAACCAGTGTAATTGGAGGCAGCTACTTACCGTTAATTCTTACAGATGATAATACAGAACATAGCTGCAATTGACCACTCAAAGGTTACATTTGGTTTTCTTGAGGTCAAGAAGATGGATTATTGTTTCAAAAAGTACTGAAAATTGACATGCAGTGGCTGTAAACATACACAGTTTCCAAAGCTTTGAGATTTAAATTTGCAGAAGAGTCACAGAATGTTGTCCATCTATTTCAACTGCAGATCCTTAGGACAAAAATTATGTGTAATTTCTTCTTAATACATGAAAAATACCTGTATTTTAAGGACATTAAAGGCTCTGAATAAGCATATAATCATTAAATATTCACAGTGTACAATGTTTAATGTGCACAACATTGAATATGCCAAAGAATAATGCCATAATTATAGCTCCTATAATAATTACGTTTTATTGTGGCTTCCTTACTCTTTTTATCCCACAGTTGGTATAAGCTGTTAAGCAGATGCCTTGGTTTTGCCCTTTGCAGCTTATAGGCAGATCACTGCTGTGTTGATTCTGCAGTCATTGTCAGCTATTCAGCAATCTCATTTTTCTTTTACTGTTTTGGCAGAGATGAAATGCGAAGTTTTTAACCTTCCACTTTCCTGCTACTGATTTGGCTGTTGGAAGCAAAGCTTAAAGCTTAAATAGGAGAGCAGGCGTATCCTCAACAGTAACACATTTTTCTTCTCCCTAGAGTTCTTGCAGCAACTATTTAAAGAATGAAATGCAGTCAGTGTGAGGACACAAATAAAAGGACTAGAATAGAATATATTTTGAGCAGTGCCTTTTTTAATTAACAATAGCTTGGATTCTGTAACTCAGACCTCCAAACAGAAACTTGTTTTGTAGATATAGACTATATTATAGATTTCTTATTATAGATACAGGATCTCTACAGTTATATTCTATAGATACAGATATCTTTCTATATATCTATTCTGTAGATATAGAATATATATAGAGAGATATATTCAATATATATAGACTATATATCCTGGAATCAGAAGTTTATGTGGACTTGCATCCAGGCATGGAAACCAGTCATGTAAGCATGGATTTCAGTTCTGGATCTTTCTGCTCTGAGATGATGGGAGCACTGGAATTTTTCATTAAAATATAGATTATTATCCACAGGACTCAATGCAGTGCTGTGCACTGTAGTACAGCTATGAAGAAATAAATGGGATCTGGCATGGTGTGGACATCTTTACAAAGGTTCCTCCTAAAAGACTGAAGCTTATGTAGTACTGTTTGTTCTGTTTGTCCACATCTGCCTCTGGTTTCTTTCTGCAAAATCTTTCTGAATCCTTGAGACAAAATTAGCCCCACTGAGCAGAGGGTACAAATAGAAGTTCCCACAATCTTTGTGGGAATCAGATGCAGGGTTAGAGGAAAAAGCCCCAAAGAGGTACCCCACTGCTAGAAAGCCGGCTGCCAGCTGGGCTCAGCTGAGCTGAGCTGAGTTCATCAGCTTGCAGTTATCTCCAAATGAGCTGCAGGTGCTGCCACTTGCTCAGCCACACAGTGGGAGGAGGTGGAGGCAGCAAGAGCTCAGAGGGTCTGGGCTGGCTGCTGGAAAACAGGAGGGCTGCTTGCGGAGAGGATCAAAGGCAGAGTGGAAAGTCTTCCAGGGTATTTTATGGCTGAAGGTAGCAAAGGAGGTTAGTGGGGTTGTAGGGTCAGTGTTAAAGAAGATAAGGGTTCTGTTTGAATTTTTTTTTTTTTTTTTAGTCATGGTGATATTGGGAAGATTTCGGGGCATAAGATGTAACTTGTGAGAGAAAAGGCCTTGTTAGTTCTGCTACTCAAAATAGCATGTTTGTCTTCCTAGTGTCAGGTGCTGCTTTGCAATGCAGACTGCATTTGTACTTCTGCAGTGTGGTGCAATAGAGCAGCTGTTGTTTTAATGCTGACTGGTTGGCCCCTGCACCATGTTACCCTGTCAGGTAATTTCAGCTGAACAACGAGCATGCATAATTTTGTATTTGTTTGTACTACAAGTAAATGTTTGCAGAAAATAATGGGACTGTGGAAATGTTAAGCATGTAGAATTACAATTGTGTTTCAGCAAATGTTTTATGTTCGTTTTTTCTTAAAGTACGTTCTTGGTTGAAAGCAGTCCCAAGGACCTGCTTTAAATATACATTAAGGGGATGAAATATGGTTTAAAGCAATAAAGCATTGAAATTCAGAGCTCTGGGGTTTGCTCATCCATCTTCACAGGTCATCTTAACATTATCCTTTACATATTGCTGGAGGCTCCCGTAAGTGAGTTCACTGGCAGTCTGTCTCAGGGTTGGGACATGTAACATAGACTGAGCAGTGTGGGCTGTGCGCTTACAGAGTCACCACTGTGTCAGGGGCTGGAACCGTGTGTAGCAGAAAATGATGACGAGATGGAAGAGTAGGGTTTCTGTTGACTCAACAACTCTAGTAAGCCTCTGGCTGCTTTATACGGGGAAAAGGAGAATTGTGTTTCTTAGGAAAATGCTTTATATTAGTGTTGTTCTTGCCATAGAGATTACCACCAAGTATTATTTTGATGTATCCTTGAGGCATTGGAGATTCTGCTTCTGAGTGGCAGTAGGAATGTAGAAAAATATTTCTGTTCCCAAAGTGTTCAATTTTGGTGGAGAGTTTTTCCCTTCTGTTTCCTGTGCTATTGAAGTGAGGAGTTTCTTTAAATTGACAGTCCCTTTGCTGCTTTAGGAGGGAAACCACAGAGATGGTGTTAGTGGTGTTGGTGCTTCTCCTGCTCTTGCGATGTAACTTGCATTCTCTTCTCAAATATTCCTTTTCAGTTACCACTCTGTAGTGAAGAGTAAAGAAAGAGGGAGGAAAAGGTTCATGTTTATATTCACGACCTTTTGGGTGAAGTCATCTAAACTGGGAACGCTGAAATTATCTGTAGAGCAATATTGTTATGTCTTAAAACTTGATTCTGTGATTATAACAATCCCTACCTTCATGTAGGCACTATTAGCTTATTTGAGGCACTAGGGAACAGAATTTAAAGTATCTACTTCAAAAACTCAGGTTGTTGAATGAGCTGAAGGAGGAACCTCAGTACTTCAGTTGACAGAGGGATCAATCAAGAAGCAGCTCTGACACATCTCCTGGGATGCGGATCTGTGTGTTTTAGTGTGGATGTGTGCCCTCTCTTCTGCTTGTTCTCATACACAAGTACTCAATTAGAAATGAGCCATGCCATGACTTTTTCTTTTTCCCAATGGTCTCTCTAACTTTGCAGGAAGTGTATTGAGCTGAAGTGTAGACTCATATGTATTGAGTAACTGTGAACTTGCATTCCTGTGGAATTCTTCTGCTTTAAGAGAAGTTACAATCACCAGGTATATGTTCCACTTCTGTGTTAAATATTAAGCACTTGGACAATATTCTTTTGCTGCCTCAAAACGAGGCTACTATGTGAACTTATTTCTGTCCTTTGTGTAAAGACTCTTATCAAAAAATGGGGATTTATCTTATTAAGTGTTACAAAGCTGCTAGAAGCTGTCTTTCTGTTTCTTTTTTATTAAGTTAAAAAGACTTGTTGCAGATGGTAATTTTTCTGATTGTTTTACATGATTCAGGAAGGGCTGCATTGTAACCGAATACACGTTTTAGTTTTTGGGTGAAGAATAGATGGGAAGAAAACAGGAAGTCTACCTAACCATCCCATGTGACTGTCTTGTTCCGTATCTCCTATTTGTTAGCTCTGTTAAAAGATTTCATTCCGAAGTTTGTACGTTGCTGTTGTTGGCCTTATTGCTGTGACTCTCATTCAAACCTTTCTTGTCATTCTTTTGTACCGTATTTTCATTTTAGGAGATAAGAGGTTAATTTTCATATTTCCTGTAGCAAAGTAGCCTGCAGGATTTATTTGAGAGTTGTTCCTATTTTCCATCTTCTGAGTTCAGTA
The DNA here is from genome assembly GCF_031877795.1 of Strix aluco. Classification (NCBI taxonomy): domain Eukaryota; kingdom Metazoa; phylum Chordata; class Aves; order Strigiformes; family Strigidae; genus Strix; species Strix aluco. Next base: position 9,379,692 of record NC_133945.1, on the reverse strand, counting down.
ACAACAGGATTAAGAACTTGGAAGTTAAAAACGTAGACGCCCACCTAATTAAAGGGATTGGCTGTCGGGGTTGTATTTTTCTTTCTCATCAGCATGCTGTTCATTCTGTTTTCTTTCCCTATCTCCCTGTTCCCTACACACTCGGCTTGTAATAAAAGTTGGTTCTTGAATGTAAAGAAGTGTGTTAATGCACCTGGGAAAAACATGTACAGGAAGGAATTGAATTTGTTTCTATCTAACCTAGGTAAGATATAATGGAATGTTTCATTGTTTATCTTTACAGTAATAATCAAGGCATCCTTTCAACACTCATAAGGATTATTTAAGAAGAAAATTAAGTAAATGTATTTATTTGTTTTCAACAGAAAAACAATCTCCTATTTTAAGTTTATACCCCTGCAGCCAAGTGATAAGGGCATTTTAATGTTTTCCTGCATCTATCTTTCCATTTTAATGTGTTGCAGGATTAGGGGATAGCTGATGCTGCCGTTACGTAAATGTGAGCAAGTAGAGATCCTCATTACAGGGCGAAGTGGATAAAAAGAGTCAGTAACTGAAGGTGATGGAACTGTTGTGTCTACTGTCCATTAACTCAGTAATAGCACCTCTTCTCCAGATGAGGGGAATCGCAGGGAGCAACATTTTGCTGCGTTGCAGGAGCAAATCCCTAAAACCTCTGCAGCAGAAATGTCTGCAAGTAAAGAGATAAATATGTGAAGATAGATTGCAGCAAAGACTTTGGGGGCATCAGAGGTTTTCTGTTCTGGTCTAACTATTATGTAGAATTACTTGCATTGGCAAGATATTGAGCATTCTGTTCACAACCCCGGGAACATAAGCTAGGCTGGTAATACGCATGCGTATTTTGCAAGATTTGTGAGTTCTTTGTCATGTAACTCATAGCTGAGTGTTTCTTCAGCACTGAAAATAAAAATGCTCTGCAAAGCATATTGTAGCTATAAAATCAAAGAAACCAAACTGCATGTACTGACACTTCAGGGTTTCATTTGCCTGCTCAATAGGCACAGTGTTTATGGATCATCCAACAAATGTAAGCAAGGCAGTCTCTCAGATGCATATTCTCTATTGCTCTTCATTAGAGGGAATGTGTGGTGCTTATAGCTTCAGTATCGGAGGGAAGGGGGTTGAAGTTCTTTGCCTTCTATGTTACCTCTGGGACTATTTCTAAAGTAGAAGTTGCCGTCATTCTACCGGAGGAGTGGCAAGATTTACTACACAAGCTTTGGCCTTCTGACTTCCTTAAGCTTTACTACCAGGAGTCCTGAATATATGTCACTGCTCCACTGCAAGGAAATTTGTGTCATTAGACTCAGAAGTCAAATAAGCAGTAAGTCATACAAACACACCCGTGTATTGATTTCAAGTAATTTAAAAATAAATGGAGTTGATAGGTTACCTGTCTTCCTGGTTTTGGCAACACTACCCAAGTTGAAAGCAAAAAAAAATCTATATGGTCTGTTGCTCCTTTAATCATGCATTATTTACATTTTAGTTGGCCACTGAAGTGTTCTTTATGAGTTTTGGAGTCAAGGGCTGTAACCAGGTTTCAAATATAACTTACAAATGGATCCCAAAAGGGACCTATACTTCTGAATGTCTAAAGGCTATCTTCCAGGACACTTTATTTTAAAAGATGTTAATGTTCACATGGAGGTTGCATAGATTTTAATATATGTGTTATTACTTTGCCTGGGAAAGGGATGACCAAATGGTTAGGTTTAGATATAATTGCATTTATGTTCTCAATTTCTTACATAAATCCTCTCATAACTTTGCTCTCCACCATTTAGAATTCTGTAGCTTTGCTACACAACAGCTTTGTGTATGTTTGCCTCATTTATTGGAAAGAGGTATTTCTCCTTTTCTTTCTGAAAAATTTTCAGCTTGTATTGTTTTTGACTAGTAATGTATGCCTAACTGAATAGATAAAATGCTATTGATAGAGCAATATTTTCCAGTTGTTTACTGTGCTCTGTTTTGGGTAGAAGCCATAACATAAAATGCTCCTGTGATATTCCGCAGTTTTCTTTGTATTCCAAAATTTCCACTATTTGGCTTCATATGTATGTTCAACATATGGTTGAATTATCCAGCCTAGCTTTTCTTTTATGCCACTGTGTGGCCTATTTATGATAGAAATAGGGAGTCGCTGCTTCCTTTTAAATTTCTGCTGAAGTTCTGCTTATTTGTGTGGGTTTTTTTTAACCAGTGTTTTCTTTATGTTTTATTGTCACTAGCTTGAAGTGCTTTGAAATGTTTGCGTTAATGGCACTAAAACAAAAAAGTCTGTGATGGACTGACTTGAAATTTCTCCTTCTGTATTGTTTTCAATAATAACCTGGGTTTTGTGGAGTCTGTGGTAGCCGTGTTTGTTACTGAATGCATCTGTACTTAGTATAAGGGGATTCTGCTGAAAGAAGTGGTGCGATACCATGAGTTACTAGAAGGCTGGAGTTTTGAAAGCAGTGCTCATCTACCCGGTGTGTATAGTTCAGGAGATGTTAAAGCAGTTAAAAACTGGAAATCAAGAAGTTGCTTTGCCTACAGTTGTAACAAAATGCCTGATAGTCAAACTGAAACACAAAGGGGGAAAGTAAAGTGTATTAAGATTTAGTACTTACATAATCCTCTACATCTTTCGAGTGCTAGAGGTATTAACTATTTAAGCCTCTAGATAAATTTTTCAGCATAAAAAGAAATACATACATGTATTATCCTTTTTCTCTCTTGGCAAAACATACAGACTGAAAGGCTAAATAACTCACCTAAGGCTACACATCACTGGCAAAACCTGGATATACATGGCTCCTGGGCCTGTGCTCAATTCATGCTGCATAGCAATAGTATATGTCTTAATGGTGTGTGAGCAGATGCAGCTACACAAAATCCTTATTTTGATGTAGACAGCAAACCTAAGATAATGCATAATAACCCTGTACAATGAATTTGCAGCAGTAACACAAACGTGTCTCAGCAAACTGCAGTACTGTATATAGCTAATGTTAGCTGTTTTATTGATCCAGGCCACTAAATCTTTAATTATTTTTCATAGTAAAACTTTTCTAAATAAATTGCTGTATTGCTACCCAGGACTGCTGTTCTTTGGCAGTACAGAGGTTGATGCTTGGGTCACTTGCTACATTTTACCATATCTATGCTCTTTGTTTAAAGATTTGGTACTGTTAAAGGAGACATAATGCATCTAAAAGCTAATGGACTACTAGACTGTTAGTTCTGGAGCATAACATTCCCTACTACTCCTTAAAACAAGTGTGTAATAAGTTCTGGTTGTACAAATCTTCCTATCCCTTGAAACCCTCCCATTTATTTCAACATACTTGTATTTTAGGTCACCTAAAGCAATTGAGCAGCTAGTTCGGTACTGTCCTTCTCACTTGTAGGGCTAGGGGGGTAAGTTTGGATGTGGTGTTTGTAAGATGTATATATATTTTTCTGGCACTAGAAGAAAAAGCCTTTGGCTCATGTGATAATAAACAGTCATTGCAGCTGCTGTCCTCTTGAGGTCTTCCACATGTGTGTGGCTGTTTCATCTTCACTGATATTAGATTTCATGATTATAGCCAGATGATTTCTGACAATGCTCGGTATATCAGTTTTAGATATACTCATGTGCATGTATTTAGTTGCTGAAGAAGGACTTGTTTCAACTGAGAAAACTGACCAAATGTATTAGAAAGAAATTTGCATTGACCCATCTGAGATTTGAAATTTTATTTCCAAACTGTGGATACTTTGCTTGCTGTGAGACAGATTTTTTTGAGTCCCTGAGACTAGGTATATTTATACAGCAACAGCTGTGCCAAATCTTGTTCTCAGCTACACCTATGTGAAAATGGAGATGTGTTTGAATGAGATATGTGTGGAATTGGGAATAAAATGGCAGAGATGGTGCTGAGGCAGATCCAGGAATGTGAATAAACACTATCTAAGTAGGCACAGTTGCGGCATGTCTAAATGTATCTGTTAAATATGCTGTTAAGAGGTTGAAGTTTTCTTCGTCATTGTCGTATAATCAATTATCTCTTCAGTACGTTGCCCTGTGACAGTGCTGTACCACTGCTAATTTGTTTTATAGTTAGTGCTGTTCACAGTCATGCCTTACATTTGGTTTTATTCTGTAGTATATATCTTACTGAAATAATGGGATGAAGATACAATATTCAACAGGAAGTTATTTAATACTTGACTACAAACCACTATACCACATACCACTATGCCTACATGTTTTATCAGAAGTGAAGATATAATTTAATAACAGAAGTTTTCCTTTCACAGTGAAGGAAAGGGGAAAAAAAATCAGCATTTAAAAAACCCACAGCACCTTGAATAATCAAATCGGGAGAAATAAAAAGTGGAGCAATATTCATGTCTGTCTGTATCTGAAAATTGAACTATAAAATCCCAAATGATTACAAATAGTCTTTGTGCTTGCCATCAGTGAAGTCAGCCAGCTGTGTAGATCAACAACCTATGATACTTTTTAACTGCAATGTTTTGTTTAAATAACCCATTTACATTAAAACATTTCCACTATTCTTCTTTCCAGTGGTTGCTAGCTATGTCCATAGCAACAGATAGTGATGTCGCAAGTGGAGGTCAATGTGTTGACTATATGATAAACTGGAGAGGGAGAAAATAGATACTCTGTTTACAAATATCTTGAATGCAGTAAGAGTTTTATAAGAAGAGGTGGCTGGAGAAAATTGACTTATTCCAAGTCTTTGGTTTCTGTTGTCGACTGAGATGTGTATTTTATCTTGAAAGTCTGGAATTTTCTTCTAGTTTGAGAACTGCTGTTGCTGGAGTAGCACATCCAGGCACCCATCAGTATTGTACAGTAAGGTAACACCCCAGAGCTGTGACTTACGCACACATAGGTTCTTACATCAGCTGTACTGTCTTGTGGCTTAAAATGTAATAATAAAAAAAATTACAAAAACAAAGGAATAGAGTTGTGTGATAATTAAGTTGCATTAAATAAAAATTGAAGCTGCTGAAAACCTGGGGGAGAAAAAGAACATTTTAACATAAGTGGTGTACTTATGAATATTATTTCTTAGTTTGTTACTGTAATTGCTTGCTTCTGGATTGGTAGCAATTGTCTCTCACTGCAAACATCTCTTTCATGATCAGTTATGTAGTGATTATCTTGGGGTTTGTTTTGTGGGTTTTTTAATCTCTAGACCAGTAATTGCTTGATATGAGCATGACTTTAAATATATATTTGGGATAATTCATCTGAGCATCCTTTCTGGGAGCCTCTATCTCCAAAGACTAAAAATAAGCTTTTCCGAGGGCGAACTGCTAAGACTTTTATAACAAGACTCAATATTTGATGATTCTGCTTAAATCTAGATACTTTTTTGTAACAGTCCTATACATATATGAAGATACTTGTGACAACTTTTCTTTGGGTATTCTCCTGCATGTCACGTTTTACAGATTACTCTTTGGAGTTGGATGGTGAAGGTGGTTGGATGGTTCTAGTGTGCTTATGGGGTGTTTTTGATTCTTTTTGACTTGCTCACATGTTTAAATCTGATAGCCAAAACTGAGTGGAAGACAAACTGGGTGAGAAACAGGGTTATTTCTTAAATTTTCCAATGATACTGCTGTTTGCACACCCTGTTGTGATGTTTGCCTGTTTTGTAGTCAGTTATTCCTTCTCACATACAGTGATTTGAACTTGTTCGTTGAACTGCAAACCTCAGTCTTGTGGAGATGCTTGAACAGGTCTTCTGCGTTTGGAATTCTAATTCTGTCTTCCAGAGTCTTTGAGACTTTATCTACAGATTTAGTAAGTGAAATCTATATTCAGTCAACAAACACCAATGAAAATATTAAATAATATGAGGCCAAAGACAGACCCTGTGGCTTTCTACCTGATATAACTTTCCAGTCAGGTAGCAGATCACTGATGATTTGTCAAGTACAGTTTTCCATCCGCTTCTGTTCCAGACTTACACTCGCTTTGCACAGAACAGGTTTTGTGTAATATGTTCATGAACAACTGTGGGGAATAACATCTATAGCTTTACTAATCTAAGACCTTGCAAGCTCCAAAACTAGTGCTAGAGAATAGGGAAGCCAAGCTTAAAACATGGAAATTCTGCCGCTTCTATAATTTCCTCCTGGAAATGTGTCTGCTAAACCTGTCAGTAGCTAATCTTCCTTCATATCACGATAATATTCAACCTCTGCCTGGCAATTAGGACTGTCTTGGTTATTCTTGTAACCTTGGAATGCATTCATAACTAGAAATCACAGCCACTTCCCAGAAGCACATGTTGTGCCACGGCATAGCTAAAGAAGCGATAGTATAAACTCGCATCGATTGTAAAATCAATGCATTAATTTGTGTAGTTATACTTAATATTCAGTGACTGTGTAAGTATAAAATTTTTATTAATAGATGGTTGATTTGCAGTAACAATATATCTGCAACCTGAAGAATATTTTGTGAAACTGGCCTCCAGTCACAGCTGTTAGTGCTTCGTTGCTATGGACATGTTGCTGTGTAGCACATACGTTAATATTTTGCTCTGTGACTGAGTCCTGAAAAACATGGACTGTTTGTGGAAGACATGTATCTAAATAATTTTGATTAATAATTCGCCATCAGAATTGGAAGACATGTGGGTGGTGAAATGCTCACTCTCTTAAGCCATGCATGTGCTACTCCGAGTTAGGATTTCACTTGAACAGCTGTGTTTTTAACTGCAGTGTATCTGTATGTTTTTCCAAAAGGGGAAATCCATGGGGGAAGTGTTTTGGTAATTAGGTTGTTATTACTCCATAATCGCTCCCTTTTCTACTAACATCAGTGTTACTGTGTGGTGTCTGGCTCATGGAGAAAGATCAGTGCTTGCTGTGTAATGTGAACAGAAGTTTTTAAAAGGGGAATGGGGGTTTTCTAGTAAAAAGTATCTTGTAAAGAGGGATTGATATTCATATTAGCTGGAGATAATATTGGAAAAGAGGCTTTATGAAGGCCTTTGTACTAAAATATTGCACGCTGGTTCATAAGCAGATGGCAGCCTTCTAAGAGAAAGCCTAATCAGGTTACTCTGTGATTTTCATTTTATGATGTTTTTATAACCCAGTATTATCTATTTATTGTGTAATCTGGTAGACTAATAACCTAAACAATATCTAACTTTTGGGAATTATCCACTTGTGGATTTTGGTATGCTCACATAAACATTATTAATGGAAATCCACCTATTTAAGATACTGCAGAGTTCATTTGCAGCATTTTAATAAATGATGCAATTTTCGGTGCAAGAAAAAAATTATTTAACTCCAAAACCTTTGTCTTAAGTGCCTTAATAATGGTATCCCCTTGGAAAATGATCTTTACTTCTGAAGGCCTGATTCATGTTCCACTCATGTTAACAGAATAATTTCCACAAGCTTTAGATCAAATTTAGAGATTATTTGCACCAGATTTTTTTTACAGTATTTGGACAATTTGGAAGACCGCAATTAAAAATCCCAGAGTATGTCTAAGTGCTAAATTCTGGCTGCAGTAAATGGAAGTGATGAAAACCTCATTCGGTGCCTGTTTATATGTTCAGATACTTAGAAGAACTGGGTATATAAAATGGTTTATCTCCATCATTGCTGCCTTTTCCCATCCTTTCAGACCATAGTCTTTGGTTAGGCAGTGTGTCATAAACATACTTTGTAGTTTCAAAGGCCCAACTCCCCTTTGCTTTCAGATCACTCTGTTCTAGTTTCTGGCTACTTTTGTGGTAAAGGTATCACTGAAATGCTTGTAGGACATCGTAATACTGAACCCACCGTTATAACTGCTTACTACTCGCAGACGTGTACGTTGCTGTTTGTATATTGGCTGCTGTTCCCTACAGGCTTCCACTGAGCTCCGGAGAAATTTTAAAAATTCTTCTATTAAAATGAATGGTTTAAAATGCTCCTTTCCCTATGCTTAAGGAATCCTGAAGGATCGGTCTGCTTAGTTTACTTGCTGGTTGCTCCTGTCTTGAAAATGTTAGATTAAGTTTGATATTGCTTTAAAAAAGCAGTATTTATATTTTTCATGAATTCTGTGCTGCGTATGAATTACTGACAGGTCCACTCCATCTGCTGCAGTCGTCTTGCTCAAATATGCTGGTAAACTGAGCAGCGAGGAATCAGATTTCCCTTGGAACGTTGGAGTGGTGCTGTCATAATTTAAAAGTTAGACAATGGAAACATCAATAAACCCAGGAAAATGTTTTAAGTCACTTTTGGGGTGCTCTCTGCAGCTGTTGTCCAAAAAGTGGCTGCAGGCCTGGTAAGGGCTGGGGCGTGAATCTTCAGATGGTTTAGAAACACTGGAGTTAATGAGTCCTTAAAATGTGACTAATTGATTTTCTTGATGCACAGAGCTCATGCTTGATCTAAATAAAAGTCCCAGAGTCTGCAGCCTGTGAAGGCTCGTGTCTTGCTCTATACCTGTCTTCAGTTAATGAAATTGAAACATTCTATTTATCACAAAACTATTAAGATATCAATAACTCATTTGGGGTTTTTTAATTTAACATTAATTTGACTATGTAATTGATGACCCCAAAGAGTTGTCTTCGGTAGTTTCTTCATCTTCTAATTCTTTTTTTTATATAAATGAATATCAAACTTCTTGCATTATTTTGAACATGTAATTTATAATGCTTAGCCCTTCAGCACTGATCTCCTTTGGTTCAAATATGCTTATGTTCATTTAATTTTTAAAACTTACTTTTGACTCACAAATGTTACATTTTTCTCATGCTCTAATAAATATTTGTGTATTGTAATTTAAAAAACCTTCATTTTGAACAATTTTCTTAATAAATTTTAATTCCCTTTGCTCTTGATCAGTATATAATAACTATAATGGTTTAAATGTGAAAATTTCCTGCCCATTTAATACAGATAGTAACAGCGTGCATCTTGCCAGTATTCAAGGATCACCTTTAAAACTTCGGGTGCAGTGGCAGCTGGCTTCAAAGCAGTCTGAAGTACATTTCAGTATTTTCAAAGAATTTTTCTAATGCTGCTTTCTTCAGAACTAAAGTAGAAATGAATGTAAATGTCATTGTCTTTTAATATTCAATTATTAGCGCTTCTTTGGAATTTTATCTTTATTTGCTTTATCAAATGTGATATTAATTGCGTTTTATATCTGCACTCTGTAAATCTATCACAGTTTCTTTGATGAATTTTCTAAGTCAATTAAGCTAGTACAGGTTCATTGAATAAAGCAAAAAATCATACTGCGATTTTTTTTAGTAATTTTCATTATAAAAACCCTGTCAATAAAGATAATGTAAACAGGATCTTTAACTTATGTGTGATGACTGATATCAGAACTGAAAATATAGCCTTATATATTTTTCAAGAGCTTTTTATATATTGGTATCTACTGATAGATAGCTTTATAGAAATTCAGTGTTCTTTGTATCCACATTAGGAAATTGAAGTGATATGAATAAAATACACACAGCCTATGAACACTGCTATGTTCTCACTGTAATTTTCTACGCTCCCTCCTATGTATAAAAGCTAGTATGCTACAGTAGGAATGTGTGATTTCCCCTATTGCTTTAAATGCTTTTTCAAAAGCAAAATAGTTGTGAATTATTAACGTTAACCACACCATGCCAAAACAGGAGGAAGAAATGCAGGAGTGTTCATTATTGATTGATTAGTGTGTGAATACTTTGACTTGGCACTGACTCTTTTTGAGGCCTATTGATGTATGAACTTCTTTCATCCAGTATAATAATTTTATATGTTGTTTCAACCTTATGCTCAAGGATATGACTAATAGCACAGCTGAACTCAATGGGGCTTCTCATCAAGTAATATAAGTGAAGGTAGGAGTTTCTTGCTCCAAGTCTTGCATTCAGATTTCCAAGTTTGTGCCTGTCCCAGTCTGCATTGGTGTCAGCTCTTTGCTCCACAGGCTTTCTCTGGAACTTTACATGTTTTTTTATTCTTCTCTGGTTTTGAGCTTCCTGTGTCCTGTTTGGTTAAGCCCTTAAATTTTTACATGTTGTCTCTAGATGAAACCTTTATCTTGTACAGTCAAGAAAAGACCATCAAATACATGTAAAATGTGAAGTAACCAACCCTATTGCAGTGCAAATGGGTAACGCTGCCTAGAAGGGAGTTTATAGAGACATTTGTTATCTAGCAGCCCTAAGCAAGAATAGACTTGTGTTATACAGTGACATTTATTGACTCCTTCAGGCCTACACCTGTGCTAACTATAGGGTTGTGCTTTCCTACCTGCTTTAGATCATATGACAACTCTTCCCTCCCTATCTACACGTAAAACATCTGGGTATATCAATTAGGCTCTAACTTGCTGATGTTCTTGTCTGTGATGTTGCAATAATTAGTGATGCCATAAATACAGAAAGTTTACCTTCTGAGGTTCTGCTGCCTTTGATTTTTACTTTTTTTTTTTTCCCCCACTAAACTGTGTTGTTATTCCCTGACTGTCAGTCTTTAATAAGCTAGCTTTCACTTGTTGAGAAGGATTTCAATAAAACTGACTTTGCTGCATACTGATGTTTGCCAGGACTGTCATCAACCCATAATGATGCAGTTTGCGGGCTATCGGTCTTTGTTGTCATTTGCCATTTCTTGTGTAACTTCTTATTGCCATTTAAACTGTTTTAGTTTCATATGTTGTAGCTTTCTGCATGTCAGCATAAACATCTTACGTGATCTAAACAGAGAAAAGGCCTAGAGTCATCAAATATCTTGAGTATTACTTGTGAATGTGTTTGAAATCAGGCTGGTTTTGATTCCCCAACATCTTGGTTTAGATGACCAATGAATATCGTATCGGTCTGTCAAGTCTGAAGTGTTTTATGGTTTTTGCCTAGTGGATATCATTCTTCTGGTTTCAACACAATTCTTTCTTTCCTAAATAGAGCCATCACACTGGAGAATCAGCTGGTGATCCTTGCAACATCAGTGACCGATGCAGGAGGGTACTATGTTCAGGCAGTCAATGAAAAGAATGGGGAGAACAAGACAAGTCCATTTATTCATCTCAGCGTAGCAAGTAAGTATCCAAATTCCAGAAAGCCTGCTGTCGTACTGAGGTTTCAGACAGTATTCACAAGAGTCTGCCCTAATAAAAAGAGTTTTGCTAATGAAGGGTTGGACCTTTAAAGGAGGTCAACTTTCCCTGCTTGTTTTGGAGCATATTGAACTCCTTGTGCAATAAGAGGGACCTAAGAGAGTATATGCCCTCGACAAATCACCCTCAAAGCCTTTTGTCTGATGGTTTATTTTGTGCAAGGCAGGTACATGATGATATCCCTCGCTGTTTGTTGTGAAGTTGTGATCATAATTTCTTTTTAATGCAGGAGTTTAATGTATTGTTTTTCACTGTGCGTAAGTAAACAAGTCACTCTTCTGAGTGCGGTTTTATTAATGAGTCTATTCCCAGTCTGTGGCATTATTTTTACCTGGAGTTATCACAGAGTCCCAGGGAACATGCATTTCATTGTTATTACTTATTATTTTACATTGCGCAAATTGTATTAACACCTACCATTACAGACGTATTCCAGGAGTAGATTTTACAGCAAAGGGGAGGGAAAAACAGCAGAGCAATGGGGTCAGAAAGATGACTGTACACTAAATACATTAACACGTGCGTTCAGCAAAAATAAGCACGTGTAACTCTTGTAAAACACTTGGTAAATGTGTTTGTATGGGAAGTTAATATTCTATACATGTAGAATAGTTTGACTTCTTTTCTGGGGGCATTTGCTAAAAATGTTTTCAATGCAGCAGCGAGATAGGGGGTATGTTAGTCTGTTGTGTGAATGTGGAGGTTTCTATTTTGGATTGTAGAGACAAGGAAGATATGATGGGGTAAATTGTTGATGATGCTAGAAGCTTTACTGATGGGCTACTCTGACATTTTGGGGTTCTAGAAGATGCAAGACTCAGCTCTGGAGCAGTCAGCATGATGAGATGTCCAAGATCGCTTGATCTTGGATACCATTAGATCTGAGACAATCCCTAAGGCTCATTTTCTTATAATAGCAAAAGATGGGAGTCTGGGTTTTTGGGCAGAAAATCTGGTAAATTGCTTTTGGAAGTATGCTTTTTTGTCAGAAGTTAATAAAAAACATTATGTTCCTGTGAAACACTTAATTTCTAAGAAAATATGATTTTTTTCTGCTAAAATTCCTAATCAGATTTCAAGGAAAGCTGTTCTCATATAAGTGATGGAAGCCCTGTTATTGGGATCAGGGATCACTGAGGGTAGAAGCTGTGTGGTAACAGACAGCAGAAGAGACAAACCTGTGTTTTCTTCCCAGATATGTTTATAAATTAAATGAACTTCTCAGGGGTTTTATATGTATCTTTCTGAAGTGGAAATAATATTCCAAATCCAGTTTGAATTCTGGCTGTACTGTGGCATGTAAATTGTAAACATTATTATTTCTGACAGTATAAAGAGGTTTGCTAACACTTTAGTAATTTCATTCTTAAAGCAAATTTGTATTGTTTGTATTATGTGACCAATAATGTACTTCCCCCTTTAATTTCACATCTTAATTAATGCTAGAAATAGTCTGTGATCATGCATGCATAAGAAGTGCTATGCAAAGCAGAAGGTAATACGGGCATATGGAAAAGAAAACACTTCAAAACGCATAATGGCTTGATACCATGAATACAAAGTCTATGCGGAATCTGAAAAATAAGGAAGATTAAATGGATAAAAGTAAATGAAGAATGAGGCAAGGTGGAAAGCCAAAAATGGGTTTGCTTGTTAAAATTAATGTTGGCCAATGAGGTTTTTAAATTATCATCTTGATATCCAGGATTATTAATGCTACGCATGCATTGAAGAAACACACTGGCCACAAGGTATTACAGTGTCTGTAAAGTAAATGAGATTAATGTGGTCATTCTGAACTTTGATCTGAGGAAGAAACACATATGATACATTAGATAGAAATGAATAAACCTTTTTGGTCCAGTAACAGAAAATAATTAGGCAAAAAATACAGTCCTGAAGCAATATGCAGAAAATGGTTGCAGAAAAATCGTGTCTTTTGGAAGAGTAATAAAGAATTCCAGCAAGAGGTTGGAAACAGGTTGTTAAAGGTACATCCGGGTATGGAAGATATCACATTGAATTGCCACTGTCTGAATCTTATCAGATGTTGAGTGATGACACTTGTCATTTTCCATTAGGACATATATAAAATTGAAAAACAGTTTAATCAAAATCAAATAAACCACAAGTAAAGTGGAATATCCAATCTGTCTGTGAGTAGATTATATATTAATTATTGAGTACAACCTTGCTACATGACTCAGCATGCATACTGCCACTTCTATTGAGGTCAAAAGGGGGAAAAAAACCTGTATATAATTCTCAGGGCAGTCATCCACTGAGAGCAGTGTTAGATGTGTGGGATATGCATATCTTGTTATTCCTTGAAGGATATCGGTGTCAGACTTGCTCCAGCCTGTAGGAAAAGCACATTTGCAGAATCAGTCTCACAGCTGAGAAAGCTGTAAGAGGTCCTGTTCTGATCTGAAATATAAGACTGACAGAAGGAGAAAGGTATAGCCCTGAGGTAAGTGCAAGATGAGTTATAGGGCCTTATATTGAAGGTCAAAGCCTTGAATTGTGGCTGGAAGTAAATGGAATTTGAGCGACATCCGGAAAACATACTAAACTGTCCTTCAATTAATAGCTATATTTTATACATGTTGAATAAGATTGGAGCGTGTTGAACATGTTTCAAAAATCCAGTCTAAAAGCTCTAATTGTGATGAGTTTTCTAGTAGGGCTCCTACCTTTTATTTCTTCTCAGTCTAGCCATAGCTCCTTCAGTCCCAAGCAGCATGAAGTCTTCCATCCACCCATTGCCATGATGACAAATGCATGGAAGCTGGAAAACAGCTTCAGAAGAAAACCTTCTAGTTTGTCAGCCTTGCTTCTGCTGTGTTTGGGTTTGCTTTGCTCTACATTCTGAGGTTGGTCAGACATTGAAAATGTAGGCATGAGAATGCCTGGCTTTCAAGTGTGTAGTAAGTACACGTTACTGTGTGACAGTTCATTCCATAAATGCACTTTGCAGTAAAGATGTATTAGCCAATAGATATGGTCACTCCATGAGAAGATCCAAATACTGAGCAGTATTTTTCCCTTAACAGCTGAGTCCCTAGCTTGGTTAAACACTGGTGTTCTGCATGCCTGCCCTCTAAAACCACGTGTCTGGATTTGAAAGTCTAGGTCACCAAAACACTTAAGTTCACAGCATGAGGTCCAGTCCAGCTATGCTTAAAAACAATGGTCTTTTCTTTCAAGTGGACAGGTTCCCACTGATTGCAAGAGGATTACATCATTCCTGAGATGACAGGCTCCGGTGAAATAAAAATGATGTCCAAAAGGCAGCATATTGGGGGAATAATGTCACATCTGAAATTAGTATGAGATGTCCTAAATTTAAAATGTCTTCAAATCAGTTGAACTGTATACTAAGCTAATGAAAATCTTGGCTGCTGCTTTTTTTTTTTTTAACCATATGTCCCAGCTTTCATGTAAATAACACAAAATTTTGGCTAGGAAAATTGGAAAGTCTGAAAGTCAAGAGTCTGGCAACAGAAGTAGTAACAAAACTCAGTTTGCTTTTTGACTCAAATACATCACTTATTCCCTGTTGAAATTTCACTAGTACTGTTTTCAAGGATTTCAGTATTAACTCCATTGCTGGAACTTCCTAACTTGACCAGAGGGTGTGAGAATTAATCTGTCACTGAGCTGTTGCAAGCTTCTTAGATGTAAATACTAGTTTTCAATTAAAAACAATTGGGAAATCTTTAATGTTCTTTCCTGTTTCTATCTATACATGCCTGTTTCATACCTGTTCTCCCACAGACAGACACATCACAGCACAGATGGTCAGTTCTCCTCCTAAAGACTCTGGTTTGTCAGGGGGATGAAGTGACATGCTTGTGATCTTACCAGTGTTGGCAGGACGCTTAAAGATCGAGGGGATCATAAAAGTAAGGCCATACTATGTGTTCCACCTAAATTTCTCTGAAACTGCAACAAACCTCTTATGGTTGTAGTATGGAACTTAAAAAAAAAAAAAAAAGACTCATACATGGTACTTTGCTGTAGTTTGCAGCATTTATGCATGAAGGTGTTTTGGGGGGAAAGGGGGAGCAGGGGTGTTAAGAGCTTTTTAAGGAAACTGTAAGGATTTGTAGTATATAAGTCAGGAGTTTAAGAAGTAGGGGGTTTCTTTGAGGGGGAAAAAAAGATTATAGGGAGCTTTTTATTACTGTAAAGAGCTGGCTGAGATATTTACCACAATGTATGCAATGGGTGTCCTTGTTACTTTATTACGTGATGATGTGGCAAGACTCTGGTGCCACTTTAGAAGTTTAAAAAGCCCTACTGAGATTTTTCTATTGTTAACTTAAATGCAATGCTGTAGCTGTGAGCTGTGTTGGTCCAGTCTTAGAAACTTTTAACAGTATGCACTGCTATTTCAGAATTTAGTTGAAATATTTTATGAAAAATTTGAGAAAGTGTCCCCCAATAAATGATTTAAATGGCAAGTTTGCAAAAGGTGGGTATGTGTAAGCTGTTCTGACAGCTTAGATACTCCTGCTTCAATTGGTTTTGCAGCACTAATCATCTGGAACTGCAATTCAGGGCCTTGCTTCTGGACCTTCTTGTTAAGCAGTGAAATATTGAGATGCATGTCGCTTCAGTAGATTTATTAGTAAATTAGATAGTCTCAAGACCTATTCATAACACCAGGAGATACAGAGTGTTCTGCAGACTGACGTCTTTTTCTGATGCAGGCTTTGTATAAACAGAAAACAAGATTGATGAAAATTTTAAAAACCTTGCCAGCCAGCATTTCTGAAGAGTCAAAGATAATAAAGCCAATTATCATTTAACAAAGATAAATTTTTCCCTTGAGCACTGGCAATGCTTAAAAAAAAATAATAAAAAGAAAAAAAAAAAGTTGGGGACTGAAAATTAAACTCCTGGCTTGGTTGCATTGCAATTAATTTAAAATACGAGGGTGTCATGTTGTTCTGCCCAGCTTCCACTTGCAACAAGAAGAATTTTATTCCATTACGGCAGACGTTAACATGAGGCTAAATAGACCCTGTTTGTCTCTGGTCGGTGCCTATTTTGTTCTTCAATTTAATGTATCGCAACATAAATTTTACAGAAGTGAAGAGTCTCATTTCAGATCCGCAGGGTACTGATTTTTGCACTGAAAGTTTTTGTCTTCTGTTATAAAGAAAGGTTCTCACGATAGCACAAGATGTTCAGGTCACTTTCAGTGTCTGTAAAAATATTTTTTACATTGTTAGGAAACAAAATGGGGGGGAAAATGCCATATTACCTGTCCATGTATTTGGTAGAATATTACTTTTGACATCCTTCTGCCAGGTTTGTTAAGAAGATAAGTTTTCAGAAGATTCTGAGCAGACATTTTCCTCTCTGGAAGAGAGCATTTCACTAACATAATTTTTCATATTAACCATCAAGGTTTGTTCAAGTCAGCAGATGTTGAAGATCCTTCATGGATATGTTTGAAGCATACTGCTGCATGAATTTTTCATAGCTAGTTCCAGCTTTCAGGTGTAGACAGGAAAAAAGAAAAAGAATGGGCTGGCACCGCCAGGGAATAGATATTTCTATTCTGAGGTCAAATTCACGCAAGCTCTGTAGACTTGTCAAACTGTTTTTAGTTCATGCCAAGGGAATATACTTTGCTTAACCTCTTTAGGTCTGTGCTGTTGAGGTGAAATTAGTGCTTCAATTATGCTTTTTTTTTTTCTTTTGGTGGTGGAAGGAGAAGGAATGTGGGATGAAATGAAATTGCGTTTCTGTGCCGTGATTGTACACGATTACCTGAGGTTCTAACCAAATACTGGGCAAGTCCAATGTAGCACAGCTCAGCCTTCTGTGCACTGGCTTTAAGTCGCTCTTTGAAATAATGACATTTCTTTCCTTTCCCATTTTCTACAGAAGTTTTACTTTCTCTTTGTGTAGCTGAACTTCCAGGAAGGAGACCCCAGTGTTTGTCACGTGCGGTTTCATGTGGAAATGTGTGCCTTTTGCTTTGGTCACTTAACATTCTTTTGTTATCCAAAATGTTAATTTGAAGGAGACTGTAGAAGTGTTCAGATTTAAAAGTGAACCTTAAGGATTTACCTCTGTGTAAATTACCTCTGTGTAAATGCCATCTTGAACACTCTGGTGAAATACTGTGCCTCTTAATGCTTTTTCTTCAGTTGTAGCTCCAATCTGCTCAGATAGTAAAGGACATAAATTTTTAAATGGGGATCTCTGTTTCTTATTATTTTGAGAATAGATTGAGTACAACTTAACTGTGCTTTTGAGATCTACGTGTATATATATTTAAATCAAATGCATTTTAGTAACAATTATAGCTATAACAAAAAGGACTAAATTGAGTTGGCGTTCAAGATTTGGTTTTGATATATTGGAATAAATGTTAGTTTAAGCTTTATTCAGAGCTAGGAGTTTCAGTGGAGACTGATATTCTCAGTGGTTTATTCTATTATCTACTTACTGCAAAAGGGATACTGTATTGATGTGTAGTATAATTTTATATGCATTACAAAAAAATAACAGATGATGATCAGGATTTATCAGCATTCTTGGACTCCAAATTTCTTTTTTTTCTTTAAAGATTCAGTTAGATCTTTTCCATAGTTCTCTACCTTTTTTTCTCCTTAAAGGAAAACTTTCCTCACTTTTAAATGTAGTGATATAGAGGGAAAGCTGTAGTTAAAATGATAGATTGCTAAACTGCAGGAATAATAAAGATGAGCCAAGAAACCTCTGTGGCATCTTGAGCTTTTCTTTGGCTTTACCCAAATATTCTGTCAAAGGCTTTTTCTGATAAATAGCAGAAATATTGCTTGGTCTTCAATTTCTTCTTTCTCTGGACTGTTTTTGACAATGGTTATTGCCACACATGGTGCAGTTTTGCATCTGCTGCAACCTCTGTCCCAGGCAACTACTCTGCTAGTAGTTTTTGCAATGGTAAGATAATAAAATTTATGTAAGATTTTTTTCAATCTTACCATTGAAGAGAAGCTAAAATCAGCACAAAACATATTTAAATATCTGTCACTTAGTTTTCATCATGTTGCATCAACAAATGTAATAAAGCTTTAAATACATAGTTTATGGAAAGAATAGTTCCTTATTGTTCTCCCAAATGCAACGATACATTCCTACTGTTGTGGGGACTCATGGCTAGTTGGTGAAGTTAGGGTAATGCACCCGAGCTGAGTGTGTGTTCCTCCAGCGTATGTACAGGCGTAATGCACACTGCTCTGAAAAATGGAAATTGCTAAAGTTTCTATAATCTAACTTATTTTTACATAGCTTCTTGTTATGCTTGCCTGTTTATAAGGTTTGGGGTTTTGTGTCTGTAAGAGATCTGCAGTACACACATATGCTCTCTCAAAATCCTGGGTTGTCTCCTAAACCCTTTATTTATATCTGACACATGCAATTAATCTCTCCCTATCTCTAATCACTTTTGCTATTACATTTATTGGAGTGATTTGTATCCTATCTCTGTCACTGCTCTGTAATTGATATGTGGAGATAAGAGATTCTTAGAGGACACAAACAAGGAAAAGAGAAAATTGAATTTACCTTGCAATCATTTTATAAAATGTGACATACATCAATTATACATGCCATCCAGGAAAATGCCATCTTGAACAAACTGTGATGATTTGTTGGAAGACCAGCATAAGAGAAATGCCAGAAAACTTTTCTTGACAGAAAAGTATTGATAGTTCAACAGCTAGACTTTTCAATCTCACTGATTCACCTACAATTTTTTAAAAATAATACTCAGAATTTGCAAAGGTGGTACCATTTTGACCAGGGTGGGGGTGTTTTTTTGTACTAATACTCTAGTGTGGAATAAGATGAAAGGAAGCTGCTGAAATAAGCATTGTTTTGATCAGGCATAAAACGATTATGTTGGTTACTCAAGATTAAATCATCTTTCATGGGCAAAAATGGTAAAATTGATAGTGTAGACCAATTCCAACTTAACTACATTCTACCATGAAAATATTTCTTTTGAGTTTCTCTTTTTTATTTAATTGCAGTGAAAAGTGAACCAATTTTCTCATTCTTGTTTGTACTCACGATTAGTTCTAAGTGTTGGTATGAGTAGTAGTTCCTGTCCATACTTGCAAGTTTAAGTACTTTGGGATTTTTGAAAAGCTGATTAATATGTACAAAAATTAATATCTAGTATATAATATGATAGCAGTAATAGGAATCATAAAACTCAGAAGATATAAGTCAAGCAACATTCAGTGTTGGCCACTTCCTGGGACTGTAAGACTGGCAAACAATCTCTTCTCTAGAACTGTTTATTTCTTTGTTGTTATGTACACCCAAGAGATATTGCACTTTCTAAAAACTTCCCGAGGAGACAGAAGTGTAGTGATTTGTAGGCATTTGTAAAGGGCTTTGCATTTCAGTTTATGTAAGTATCATAATTCTGAAGCTTTAACAGGAATAGCTACTGGAGACTTGCATATCAATTTACCCCTTTTGAACACTACCTTTTGATCTCCGAGTCCCATTCTGCCATGCCATACTCCTGGAGTATTTTAAGTAGCTGGCTTGAAATCTTTTGTTTCGTTTCCCCTCTTTACACAGTTGGATGTATCTAAAGTACAATTTTCACTTATTTAAAGTTGCTAAACCATACTGAAGGTGCTTTTTATCAAGAAAGTAAGAATCTGTAACTTACTGAAGTGAGGTTTAAACATGCTATTTCAAGAAAAAAAAAATCACATTTAGAGAAAAACATCAATGTAATATATGGCTGTGACAGCTTTGTACTGTTCTGTAATGAGACAGGTTGTCCTGGCTGGTCTGTGAACAAGATGGTAAAAAGATACAAAGCTCTTGCTTAGGAAAATGGTGAGGACCATCTTGCTTCTTATGAACTGGATAAACTTGCAGCATGTAGGGGGTTTTTTATTCATATGAGGAAGACTTGCTCTTAAATTTAGAAAATCAGTAATTTAGGAACAATTTGATGGTGTTCTTTAAACTGTCATTGTATTAGGCAAGCTTGAAATGTCTTAGAAACAATATACATAAGGAATATTAAATATACTCAAAACAGATGTTTAATAGAATAGTTTCTGCACTTGCTCAGTTACTGAAAAAGTCTAAATATATCCTAAAGATTATTACCCATGCTAAAGGTCTGCATGGCACAACTGCCCCCCCAGCATATTTACAAAAACTAATTTTCATTTCAAGCTTTCACAAACATATGGTTGCTTGAGGGTTATAATTTTTAAAGCTCTTCATATTAAAGATGTTTTTAATTTCTTCTCAATATACATCACAGAACAGGAAAATTGAATAAGGATAGAAACCTCTCACATGTCTGCGTAATCGTTCTGCCAGAGAGACGTGATTTGTCTAAGTAATTCCGAAAGCACAGACAATAGGCTGCGTACGAACAAAAATGAAAACCCAGTGATTATAACTGCAACCTAAGCATTGGAGAGTCAGGACATGCAAGACTCAAGGTCATCTGTAAAACTTTAAATATTCTTCTTTGTGTAGACAGATTGTAATAACGTATTTAATTTGATTGTTACTGTTGTTTAGTAGACAAGATGAAAGTTACTTATGCACCGTCCAACTAGGTTTGGTTTTTTTATCAGCTAACCAGTTTTTGCTCCAAATCTACAAAGGTTCTCAATACTAAATGTTTTTTAAGATTTGCTATGAATTTTAAAGTAATATCAAATAACTGGACCTTCCTATCCCATTTGTAATAGGAAGAGAAATTCAAACTTGACTGTAACCTGGATCGCTTCACCTGATGTATGCAAAAGCTGCATTGATTTCTTGTCCACTTGGTTGTATTGTGGGAGCTGTAAATTGCTGATCCAGGACGTTCATTATCCTTCATTTTTGTGCTACTTAGTTTCACATATTGTCATTTGCATCTGCGGGGTGTTAGACAACAGGGTAATCCAAGTTCTGGGGTTTTCTTTCCCTACAGACTGTGCTGTAAGGTGATAGAAACGCTGATTTCTTTTCATGTGCAGGCTATTGTCTCCACTTTTAAGCCCCTGAAAAATAATCCATAATCCAAAACTCTGCCTCTTTATGGTGGATAAATCATATTAGCTATGGAATGTGGGAACAAAGTTACAGCTCCTATATCTGGGAGAAGTTCTTTTTTAAATAGTGTATCTTTAAAGGACTGTAAGCTTTCTGTGACAAAAATGAAGGAATTCAGCAACCAGGAAGGTGCACACATTGGCCTAGTCTCTAAGGCCCTGTTTGTGCAAAATTGTTATTAAATTTTGTCCAGCTATATTTGTTGTTAAATATGTTTACAAGCTGAGAACAAGTACCTTACTGCTGTTGCTTGTAGGGAAAATACTGCAGTGGACAGTGTGGTGCATGAAGGAAAGATAAGAAAAGTTGTGCCTGGTTGTATATTTTTTTTTTTTTTATTCCCCACTTGTTCCTTACACACTAAGGGGAGGGATAAGAAGAAAAACTTGCTTATTTACTCCATGTTGGCTGTATTTCAATCCACTCTGCAAAGCCATGTGCTCATAAACCTGACTTGGTAAAGACAGTGAAGGCTTAAAAAGCCAGCAGTGTTCTATCTCTGCAAATGCTGGGTAGGAAACTGCACACCCAGTGCTGCCTTTGGCTATCCTGGTGGATTTATCAGATCACGGTGAGTGATACTGTCATAGCTATTAAAGAAAGTAATTGGTAGTGAGTGATTAAAATTGCAGATGGCCTTTTCAAGGTGATTATGAATATTAAATCAAGTCTGTAAAAGCTAGCTAAAAAGGCCTATGAAACTGAAAAGTGAATATGCTGAGGATAAATGCATAAAAAGTGGATCTTGCAGGCATGCTATGCTCATCCAACCCCCCCGCCCCCCAATCAATCAACCAACCAAAAAACCCCAAGAAGTAAAACAGTTCAAGTGACCTATTGTATTGAAGGAGGTGGAACTAAATATCTGCCTTTTTAGGCTGTAAATCCTTCTGCACAGAGAACTTACTGCATCTCACTCCTCTCATATAGAATGTTATCCCAGGTCCACCACTGTTATCATTGAGCAGTGATAGATCTGCCAAGTCCCCTGTGCCATGTGATGCTGTGTCATTAACAGTGATCTCTTCCTGTTCTTTTCCAATTGTAAGTGATGATGACGAATGTTTCTTTCCACATCACCCTGGAACAAGGCCAAGAATTACTGTGGAGCAACTTAAATAGCACTTAGGGATATGGTGTAGTTGAGAACGGTCAGTGTGAGGTTAATGGTTGGACTAGATGATCTTCAAGGTCTCTTCCAACCTAGATGATTCTGTGGCTCTGTAAATTCATCTGGTGAACTTTATCTCACAAAGCAAAGGTATATGGGAATCTTTTTAGCTGAAAAATCTAAGGTTCATTTTGTTCCATAATTTAAAATGGAAACTTGAGGTGCAAACAAAGGTAGAGAAAACTGAAAAAGAGATGTCTTCATTTTGAGCCCTGCTTACTTAAATGTATATTTTAATACAAGTGCAGGGAGCGTTCACATAGGTCTAAGTAGCTTGTGAACTTAGAGCCTGAGGGTTTGGGTTTTTGTGCTTATTGTGATTATAGACTCATCACTTTCAGACCAATTTCATGCTTTCAAATTAGAAGAATTTTGTATGGTTGCTTATACTTCAACGTATTATTATCGTATTGATCTTGAACTTCATGCTGACCTATCTAATCTGCTCTTAAACTGTAAAACACTGTTGGATCTATTGTGAAGATTTATATAAATGTGTTTTGCAATTATTGTTTATTACCTTTAGTGTGACAGGTATCATTTGAGGAAATCTTTTCCCCTTCAGACAAGATTTCTGCTTACCTGAATTTTGTGGTCACTGTAATGTTAGCGGTTTTGTTGCATATTGATTCTTCATCTAAATTAATATTATTTCACTTACAGATATTTCCTTGGTAAATTTGATAGAAAATTCTGCTTATTCCACTACAGTAACATTTATTTCTAACCATATTGGCTTAGGAACTGGTCTATGACCTCCTTGACAAAAACATTTGTACAATGCAAGTGTTTTAAAAAAACTATTCTAAAAAAATACTCAAACATTTATTATTGATTCATTGCTAGTCAATGCAGCAGGTGTGTTTTTAAGGGACAGGTGGTCTAAACGGATGCTCAGCACTTCCCTTTAACTGTGGAAAGACAAATTCCACCTTGTAATGCAAATAGACAGTACCCAAGAAGTTAGGAGGAATTTTAAAAGAAAGGAGGATTTATTCTATTGAAAGAATCAATGAATTAGAATATGACAATATTATGTTTTTCCACCCTCAAGACACCATGTAAATTGTAACTCTTCAAGAAGTGTGTTGTACGGAATATAAGCACAGTAAATGTGGCAGGCTGTTTAAAATTGAAAGCATCTTATTAGAATTTGGATTATCAGTTGCCACTTTGCTTTTTGGAAAGGATATAGATTACTTTTTTTTTTTAGATGATCGGTTTGACGTGTTGCAACTTCGAGGGCCTGAGATCCTTTGAAAACTAGTACTATTGCACAACGACTTGCATTAGATGTGATGAGGAGAGGAAGACTGCCATTGATTAAATTGTGGCTGACAGATCTGGTATGTTCATTGATGAAGAGGGCAATTTGCACTTCATAGGCTAATGAGAAGAAACATTATGGAATCTGGCAGACCTTTTTTGGACTTGATAGTGACTGCTGAATTCCTGTCTTGAGTATAATGCAGAATTTATTTGGAAAAAATGGGTCTGGGACAGCCATGCATTTTTGTTGTAGCTTGTAATCGAGTCGATATCTTGCCATTACCAGTGCTGCAGGAATAGTCAGCTGGGCTACTTGATGAGGGCTTTTTTTCATGGTTTAAAGATTGAAAAAGCAGTGTAATTTTAAAAATAAAGATAAATCTTTTTTTACAAGATTGTTACAAATGCTTTCAAAGACTGTTTGTAATGGAAGAAGTGACAGACCTAATTAGTGTGGCAGTATGAGGTGTTCTAGCATATGTGCTCACAAAGGAGAGGGATGAAATAACACTGTTTATCTGGAGTTTACGGCTAGCAGATGCAGGTAGATAATATTTTTCTTGGTTCATTCTTTCACTGCACATACCAGAGGAGGTGTGTTTTATTTTGTCAAAACATTTCTGAGTTGTGAAACTTAAACCATACGAGTTATGAATTTACTGCAAGTGACCACCAAGCTGTTTTCCTGCAAGCCTTTGCAGGCACTGTTTCTTTAAGGCAACTTATTTTCAGAACTGTGTTTTTGCTACTTTTAAAGAAGTAAAGCTATTTTCTGGAAAAGGAGACTGTATGTTTAAAGTAGGGGTTTATGAAGTCGGCTGACATGACTTTATTGCAATCCTCAAAAGATTGGGTGTTAATGAGTAAATTACCCTGGTTCAGTTTTGTGTGACTTGGGTACTTCATTTCAGTTTCACTTCATAATATCACAAGCAACCTTGATGACTTCTTAGTATCTTAATACAGTATTTACACATGCTTTGTGACACAGTATAGCAGTGGGACAGGAAGTACAAAACTCATTTGTGTGTTAATGCTGAAGATTCTGTGTCATAAATACTTCACTGGGTGGTATTTTTTAAAATATTCATCAGAAGTCAATGTGATTTACCTGAGTAATATTTGTGATGTAAAAGTTTCAGTCACATCTTTTAATAAGAATTGTCAAAAGTAAATTTAACCTTCACAGTGCAGCATAAGCTGTATGATTTATAGGAAGTTTTGTGAATGAGTGCAAACAGCAAACCTGTCTGTGCTGATGGCCCTTCTGAGCCCAGAAGAAATGGTCTCTGGAAAAACACTGGCCTACAATTGAGTGGCTCTGCAGTTTACCTCATTTTAGCATCCTATTATGTTTTTCAGACATAGCTATTAAAAAAAAAAAAAGGCAGAGGAGAATACTGGTACTATAGACAGCGTGCGTGTTGTAAAGAATAGGATGTTTTGTGAAATCTGTCAGCTTTTGAAATATGACAGAAGCCCCTCTTTTTCTTTTTTTAAGGGTGTAGTGATGTGTTGTAAGTGGTCTCCACATCCTTAACTGTAGTAGACTTGTGGTTAGAATGAGGTAGAGGTGAGCTGAATTGAACAATCGATTTGAAAGAGAGTTTTGCATCAAAGTTGCCTTATACTTACTCTGTCCTCTGCAAATTCAGCAATATGAAAGGCGGGGTCTTGCCTTTGGAGCCAGAGTTGTTCCTATTGATGAGACCTTAAGAACAATAGAAGATATCTCTCCTTTTCATCCTTGATCACCACGGGACCTTTAAAATCTGTGTTTCAGAAAGGAATCCTGGGTAGCAGTCTCTGGAAACGTGCAAAGCTCACCAAAGCTGCGTGATAGGTAATATAAAATCTCAATGAAAAGTGCGGATCCTGATTGAGGGAAGGAGTGCACTGAATCACAGAAACACATTTTTGAATGCATTTTTTTTTCCATCAGGTTGTAGATGACAGTTTTATGAGCTTTGCAGAAGATGGGGACAGGGGTTTTTTTTGTGGTGTTTTGGTTTTTGTTTGGTGGTTGTTTGTTTTTTTTTTTCCCCAGAATGTATTGCATGCAATCCATTCAGAAATTACAAAATAAGCTTAGGAAAGAGTAAGAATCCTCTGTAAGTCACAGCAGGTTACTATTGTAAGTAATTCTCATTTTGCTATTTTGCTCTGATTTTACCATACAGTGAATTTTGAAAACAACATAACCAAGTTGTTTATGCAGTTAAGGATTTATAGGAATGGGTTTCTCATTCACGAGGGGAGTGTGTGTGTGTGAATTCTTTTTTACAATATGCCACCATGATCCTGAAGTAATTCAGAGATTGATTTGTAAAACATTCTGAATCAATTAAGGCTTTAATCAGCAAGCGGCAAACTTTAGATGGCTCGTGGACTAATTTTACCATCTCCCATCAACATGAACCTAAGCTGGAAAAAGAAAACAATTAAGGGGATGTAATTATCTGTCCTGATTACTGAATTAGAAGAGTTTGTGTTTATTCCATTGCTATGTAAAAGGAGAAATCTGCTTTGGAAAACAATTTGAGGCAACTACAAATTTGCCAAGGGTTTGCAGAGTGCAATGTAGATGTTTAGTAGGACAGTTTTGGAAGAGGTTTGTAGTCAAGAACTGTCATACAAGTACTGTACATTGAGCTTTGGAGGCTGTTGCCTGACAGCTCTGTGGTGTACTATTCAGAATCTAATACTGAGAGTGTTTTTCCTCTCTGTGCTTAAAATGAGTTTTGGACTTTTAAGGCAGAGTCTCATCTACAGTTACTTGTCCAAGCATATATCAGGTGCTTATATCTAGTGATCACAAAAAATTCTTGCAATTTCTAGAAGCCAGAAATTAATGTTTAAGTTCCCATATAATGACAACCTTTTTAGAAAGTGGGGGGGAAGCATCTCTGCATGATCAAACTAATGGTCTCATTACACTGTGGTGGTGTCTTCCTGCTACTAAGCGGAATGACTTTAAGTTACTGGTATTTTGCTTGACTTCAAGTGAGAAGAGCCTATAGAAATACACCAAAATTATTACATAATACTTTGTCAAACCAGACTTTTAGGTTTGGTAGGATTTTTATTTTCAGCTTAGCAGAGAGATAAACACAGATTTGTGACAGACCTTTACTTACCCTTTATATCATCCCAGATCTGATCAGAATTCACAAATTGCATAAAACCTCTCATAAACCCCCAGCTTACAACATTAGTGTTTGAATATTTAGCGGAATGTTAATCCTGAGATATTTAACTGCCACGCTGAAGGATTGTTGCTGCATTCTGTGCAAAGTTCAGAATAAATGGCTAGAACTCTGATGAGTTATAGGTCAATTACAGTAATTGGAAGGAAAAGTAAACAAGAAACCTTAGTAGTATCCAGCAGGAGTGATACCTCTATTTTTTATTAATGAGCAGTAAACAAGCCTGTCACCAATCACTGATTTTGAAAAATGTGCCAAATAACTTACTCCTATAAATGGTATCATTTCTACATAGTGTATGTGTCTCTTGGTAGTACTGGGCTTATTAAATACTGTTGAACAAAATTTTCAGTCAAATGAGATTAAAACTGTCTCCTTAAGAAAACGGAATTTCATATAAGCAGCAAGAGATAAGGCTGCCTCATCCACATTTACTTTACAGAAGGCTGATTTTATAGTGTTGGTGATACTCAATTAATGGCTTAGTATATTTTGAAACTTATGTTATTATGAAATAAACTAAAAGTACAGTCACTGTACAAATATAAATTACATCGTATCTGGTAGAACGCACTAGTATAAAGGCCCAACCAGTCTCTCATTTACACAGTATCACGTAAATTAGAGTTTAATAGTATTGTAATTTATGCAGATTTAATAAATATATTTGACTTTCGGAGCAATAAAATGGGTTATGGCATTATCATAAAGGTAATTATTACTGGTGTTGTCTGCTGCATTTCATTTTTAAATTAAGAAAATCCATAATGATAGGTATGTTTGAGAGAAATAAATGATGCTCCCTAAGGACCCTTAGTGTTAATACTCACTTAATTCACTACTGTATGCTATCTGGAGTTGCTGGGTTATGTTGCTTCTGGCAGGATCCTCCATGAACACCACCCTCCTCTTCAGAGACAAGAAATAACTGTACTAATGTTAGTTGCCTTTGTTACCTAGGCTGGCTAGATGGCTTGCAAGGACAAGTCTTTGGAGACATTCAGGTTGTCAAAACCAGCCCAGGGCTGGAAGGAGAAAAATGACTGACTTCTGGAGAGTGTTATATTCTGAAGAGTCAGATATTTCTGTAGGTAGAAGAAATGACAAGTTGCTTTACTCTAGCTATATAAGCTTACAGAGTGCAGCAGGACAGATAATCATTGGTAGCTGGTTTCCTTGCACTGTTTCACAAAATCTAACAGAGCACTTCTTTAAAACTGGGAATTCATTGCATTTATTGAATGCTGTGTAGAGGACTGAAAATGTGAAGATGAGGCCATGGATATATCTCTAGGCTTACATAAACATGTCCCACAAATCATAGAATCACAGAATGGGTTGGGTTGGAAGGGACCTTAAAGATCATCTAGTTCCACCCCTCCTTGCCATGGGCAGGGACACCTTCCACTACCCCAGGCTGCTCAAAGCCCCACCCAACCTGGTCTTGAACCTTCCAGGGAGGGGGCAGCCACAGCTTCTCTGGGCAACCTGTGCTAGGGCCTCACCACCCTCACAGTAGATAATTTCTTCCTAATATCTAACCTAAATCTACCCTCTGTCAGTTTAAAGCCATTAGCCCTCATCCTATCCCTATACTCCCTGATAGAGAGTCCCTCCCCACCTTTCCTGTAGCCCCTTTAAGTCCTGGGAGGCTGCTCTAAGGTCTCCCCAGAGCCTTCTCTTCTCCAGATGAACCCCCCCCCACACTCTCTCAGCCTGTCCTCACAGGGGAGCTGCTCCAGCCCCCCGAGCATCTTCGTGATCATGTTGTGATGAGGAGACTGGAGAGAACAACAAATCACAGAGTAAAATAGGAGGAATTCCAAAACAAAAGGTATACTCTTATCTGCAAAATTGTAGAAGAATGTTTACATTTTCATTTTAAATTAATCTGAGGCTTTAAGTCCTCTTGACAAGTTGTGTATACTCCTACTGTGTACCCTGATATCTAACTAGGCAGAGATTTCTTGATGTATTTGAAGGACTGAGCAAGCTTCAGACTGTAACCTAATTTAGCATCTACAATACAGATGTGCGTTGTTCCTGGACCAGTTGAGCAGCATGGGTATCGCCACAAGTTTGTCAACAGTATCACAAACAATTATGAAGGTATCATGGACTTACTGTGAGAAGAGAGTCAGCGGTTCTGTGACTGTAGTAACATTCTTAGGTTAGTGTTATCTAAGGTCCCTGTTAGGTGTTGCACCATTCAGATAAATATGTTGTAGTGGAATTGTTCTGTGAAGAAGGTAGTTCATGTCATTCAAACAGTCTTCCATGCAGGTTTTTAATGTAGGAAATACACTGGCTGAGGAATCTTATTCTTTTAAAAAAAATCAGTTTTCTCGTGTTGTTGACCTAGAATTCTTACTGATCACAACTATATTGAAAACATTCCAAAAATTTTTCTTTGTCCTTATAACTATTGTTTCTTATAGGATTTTGAACTTAATAATGGAAAGACCTATTTGAGCAGATTGGCCATGGTAGTGTTTCACACAGACAGAAGTGTGGAAGGAGCAGGCATGTAAGTGAGATCAAGAAAGAACTAGTGGGAGGCAGGGGTCTTCTCTTCTACTAGAGCTAGCTTCCTCTCCTGTGTTGAACACACAGCGTTTTGGACAAATGTCATATCAAGAGATGAAAGAGCAAGTTTCTTAGAGAAACAAGCTTAGAAAGGGTGCTTCTCTAATGACTTGGGGGAAAAAGGACAGTCTTCAGTCAGTCTGCTTCTCTAGTAAACAAAGAACAAATAAATGTTAAATCTGATTTCCCTTGGAGACAATGAGTAGATTATTGGCAGTGGGGAGTATATGTGGAGTTCTGCCTTACTTGGTGAAATAGTATTAACAGTACAGGTTTTTTCTTACCACAACCATCACAAGGTTTCTTTATTTACTAGCTGGGTCATGATGTATGTTAACAGACACCCTGTCTATAGGAAATCCAAATGATCTCCTTTCTCTTTCCTCTCTTCTCCTACCAGATGCAAAAGGTCAGGAGAAAAGCAGCAATGGGAATTCTTGCTGCCAGCACAAGATGCTCTTGACTATGTCTGCATCAGTACCACAGACTTTAATTTCCTTTAAACTGAACTAAGGTTAGACTCACTTAAAGGTCATTCTCTGTGCAATAGGATTTGTTTTGTTTTGCCGTTTGTTTTATTTATTGAAGACAGCATCTTTCCTCAGAAGCAAAGTTGTTTTGCCTGCTATTACCTCCCCTCTCCTTAAGTTGCATTTGAAAGGTGTTTCATTACTTGCTAAGCTCCAAAGTGATTTTTCTGATAGTGATAATATCAACTGGCAAAATCTTTGAGCTGGAAGCGTTTTTATCTTAGAACTGCAATAGTGCTTGTTGCATAAAGAGATGGTGACATTTGGAATTGACCCTGCCCTTATTAACTCCAGTTTTGACAGAACCTTGAAATTATCCTGTTATCTTTCTGTCAGCCACCCCCCCCACCCCACCCCCACCCCCCCCAAGGTTCTGGAGATAAACTCCACCATACATTGGATGTGACCGATGCTCTCATCTTACACTTATCTTTGGAAAGTCAAATGTTTTGTTTTATCAACTACTGTCAGAAAAAGAATTTTGAAATCTTTCTCTTCCAGCTGGTTGAGGTGTTTGGCTTCAGAAATATACAGGTGAAGAACGACTCTATTGTAAAACTGACTAGAATTTCCTGTCTCGTAGCTGTGACAACTTCCTCCGTACAAAAATAGGTGCTTCTAAAAAGCTATCTGCCCTTCTTGGCATCTGTTTTCAAATTTGATCAGACAGTGAGAAGACATGGTTTGTCTTATGCTGCCTTTGGTACCTGAATGCTCAGTAACTGTTAGAAAAAACTCTTCATTTGTGCACAGGAATATGTAGATACCACTTCCAGAGCTAGATATTACTATGAAGGTTTGAGGTCAGAAACTGGAATTGTCTTTAGAAATAGCTATAGGAAAATTTCTCTGGTGTATCTCCTTCCTGTTTCCTGACCCCCAAAACATGTGAATTTTTTTGTTGTTTGTTTGTATGATACCAGTCATTTTTCAAGGTAAAATGTATAGGTCCTTGATTATGAAGAAAAAATAGAAATAAAAGGAATTCAAATGTGGACTTTTTTTATGCACCTGGGAGGAAGCTGGGACCAGCAGAATATGACAGCCTTAGGATTAAGGTTAAGTTAGTTTATTGCATGATGGAGTTCTCCTCTGGGCAGGCGTGGGAGGATTTTGTTAGATATTGGTCTTATTATGCAATTTGCTAAATGTGTTCAATAGCTCCAGATGGCTGGATTTAAAAGTGTGTAAAGATAATTTATTAATTTTATTTTTAAAGTCCCCTGTTAATAGCCAGGTATATCCAAAGCATTATGTAGAGGAGAATTGATGGGCTGCTATGAAGTAAAGGGAAATAAATTTATTTTAAGGGTTCTCCTTGCTCGATAAAACACCACAGAAGCTGTGAGTCCACCAGAATTGTCAAATATTTTGTATGGTTTTGTAAAAAGGAGCTTATTTGGGGCTGAATGATATTGTTGGTGT
The DNA here is from genome assembly GCF_031877795.1 of Strix aluco. Taxonomy (NCBI): domain Eukaryota; kingdom Metazoa; phylum Chordata; class Aves; order Strigiformes; family Strigidae; genus Strix; species Strix aluco. The sequence continues at coordinate 9,348,231 of NC_133945.1, read as the reverse complement.
TCTGCTTTCTGATATCAAAGTAAAGTACCCTGAAAACTATATCTGGCAGGGAAAATGTGGCCTTGTATTAAAAGGATGTCTGGTGGTGTGAAAGAGCCTTGTAATGAGGATAAGTTTGGCTTAGAGATCATATTGTTAAATGTTAGAACACATCAATGTTTGACATTTTTTTATGTTGTAATAAATATTGGCTGCTGGTGAGAAGCCTGAATGCTCTCCTCACGCCACCCATTTTGAAAATATTTAAATAGAATATAACAATGTCTCTGGTCTGAAGGGAACAAAGGCAGACTTCTCTCTCCCACTTCATTCCAAGGATGGCACTTCCTCCCTTCATCCCGAGGGCCAATATTCCTTAATTAAAAAAAACAGAGCCCTATTCAACTCTTTCTTCTCAAACCAAATGCCCATAAATGAGAGATTTGTCTGCATAAGATGTAAGCACAAAAGGCTGAATAGAGCTTATAATAATCACAGCAGAAGTTTTAGAAGGAGCGGTCTTTTGTTCCTGTGTCAGAGTAGAGAACTATGACTTCTCTGATTTCCAACCAGTTAGTTCTGTCTCTTAACACGGCTTTTCCTGTTGCTGTGCAATTATTCCACTTGTTTTTCTTTGCCTTTGCTAGAGTAAGGCTCTGAAAGCAGAGACAAAGGTGGAGAGAAGCATGAAGACCGTGTTGAGAACATGCTTTGTTCCAGGGTCTCAGGAAGCTATCTGGGTATATCTCTAAATTGGAAAAGGACCTTGCGTCCTCGGTTTGACCGCTCTGTGCCATTCTGCCTCTGTTCACACAAATGATTGGGCTTAGTCGTCTTGTTCGGTCGATAGGTTTTTCACGGTCTCTTTTGTTTGTGGTTAATGTAGCGTGTTTCCTCCTCTTCCTCCCCCTCCCCATGTTTAAAACAAACATTGCCATGCTTGAAGTGCTTCCCTTGCCTTTAGAAAGTTAGAGCCTGGGATGGAGAGGAGTGGTGATCTGATTAAAGTGATTAAAACTATATACAGAATGCATAATTAACCTTTGCCCTGGCTGTCATGGGGAGCTGATGCATGGAGCTGATACTGTATCTCTCCATGGCAGCAGGCGTATGCTATATGACTATTCTTTTTTTTATTCCTAGAGAACTTTAATCGCTTGAGATAAAGAGCCAGGAGAGAGAGAGATCAGGGCTGTATTAATCCTCTCAATGGCTTTATAATTTCCCCACTATTCTGCTGCTGGTAATCAAGAAAAATAATGCTGGCTTAATCCTGGATGCCAAGGTCAATCATCCCTGAGCCTTTTCATAGTAAGGATGTCATTATGAAAAGATTTTTAATGAACATATTTCTCCTTGCATACTTTGGGGCTGGCAGTATGTATGTGTTTTCTTATTCCTGGTGGAAGAATATTTCTTGGTTGGAGTAATAATTGGCCAATTTTGATAATTTTCTAACAGCTGGTTAGGGCAGCGTGATGGCCACAGCAGACAAAGGCTATTTTGGAAAATGGTGGAGGGAGACTGCCACCAATCAGCCAGGGCTTGTACAATAGCAACAGAGAAGCTGTTTCTGGGGAACAGGAGGGCAGAGGGATTGTAACAAGTAATGGTGAAAACATAAGCCTGTTCTCATTAGGTCTTGACATGCCAGACAGACAAACAAACTGGAGAGAGGCTACTGGATCCTGGGATATGTTTTCTGGTGTGACATCAGTCTGCAACAATTTTAGTTCTCGGGGGAAAAAAAAGGCAACTTCAGAAGTACTTTTTTTATGTTTCTGAAATAAAGTGAAAAATCTTTTTAGTCATTTCCTGAAAGCTGACCTTCTGAGCACCTTAAAAAGCTGGGGCTGTAAATAATGTTCCTTACCATCACATTTAACTTAATTCTGCAATGTTTTCAGGATTAGAAATGGTGAAAGATATGTCTGTCACTGAGACTGAAGTCTAAAAGTGCTAAAAAGGCAGAGGTGACACTTATACAAAAGTTGATGTTAATAGTGGGCTCGTCTCATGAGAAAAGGTATCAGCTGTATTTGTGTTTGGAGAAAAAAGTGTTAGGGAATCTTCAGTTTTGGCCCTATACCCAACATTTCAGTTAATCCTATGAGATTATTCTATGTTCTTGCTTCTCACATTCATGGCTGATAACATCTAAAAGTTACGAAATGTGCAGAGGATATTAACACTTTTGCCTTCTGCAAAACAAACCCTTCTAGAAGCATCTGTTAGGAATTGCTAACTTTTGACTTTGTTTGTTGTTAAGTTGCATTCCACAGCATCCAAACCCTGAAGCCTCCTGTTTAAAGTCAATGGGAGTTTAAAAAAAAAAAACCAAACAGAAGGAACACACCACTGGATACTACATTTCATACAGATCCTCAGCATGCCAGTCTTCCCTTATTGCTAACTTTTTACAGAAAAATATTAAATGCAACTTAAATACAAACACACACTAAAGTAGAACAGGATAACGTCCATGTTAAGATTTCCACTGAATCCAGTAAAAGCCAAGAATTCAAAGGGGAAGGCTTTTTGTTGCATGGTTTTGTGATGTTTAGTGCTATTGCTTGAGAGTTGTATCTGTCGTGGCATTGTCCTGCCTGTTGTAGTACCTGGGCAGATCAGTTAGCTTAGCAGTTGCTGAAATACTTAATCAGGTCTGGAAAGTTTTCAAGGTATAGGTGACAAAACTTTTTTTTCTGGGAATCTTAGATATATAATAATGCATAATTTGACTTTTGGGAGGATGAAGAAGAATCATTATTCAAGCTACTGTTTGGATTTAACCATTTGGGTTAGATAACGTGCTGTCAGGGAACTTAAATTGTACATTGTTTTATCTCTGTGGTGGAAGTTTTGGGTTTGTTTCATAGCAGTCATTTTATCCAGGGGCAAGATGAATTATATGTTCTACAAAATAATTTTTTTTTGTTGGGGAGAAGATGGTGTTTTATAGCATCACAGCCCAAAAAAAACTCCTAATGGTTTTTTGAGTGATATTTTGATGTGACCAAAACAAATGGTAGTTGTTCTGCACGATACATTTTGAATGCAATGTTTTCTGAGTAGATAGTATTTTAAATGAACCCAATTATAAAAGTAGCTGAAATATTTATAGTGCCTGACTATGGCTGGAACATAGCCCTTTTTGTTTTTAAATAATGCACTTCTCATTGTCTGTATCCTTCTATATGCAAAACTAGATACTGGAAATCATTATTCTTTTTTCCACATATGCATGTATTTTTAAATTTATTTTGGAAAATGAAATGGATGTTAGCAATACTTAAGATCTTGTATAGAGCATATAGTCTAAGCCCCAAACAGCATGCTAGCTTTATTTGATTTGCTGGTTTTGTTGTAGAGGCACCTTAAACTAGAAAAAATGTACAAGTTCTGAACTCCAAAATGATTTCCACTAAAATGCAGAAGTTACACTGAACAGAAATGACAGCTGCTTAGCCTGATGTCACAATTTTGATAAATGACAAAGAGGGGCTTAATTGTTATTGTTTGATGGGGGGAGGGGGAAGTTTCTTTTATCCAAATTTCTCTGCTTAGTTATTCTCACTTCCTTCCCCATTGAGAAGCAAAGAAGAAAACGAGGTTACTCATTCAGATACCTACCTCCTGGAGGAGTTTTGCTTTAGGTCATAAACGTGGGTCACTTGTTAATTCCCCAAAAGTTCCTCGGAAGAGCCAGGTGCCAACACCATCATTGCTAATCTCATTGATTTGTTTTGTTATTAAGCAAAACCAAAACGTTTTACTGTGTTCCCACAGAGTTCTCATTGCTTCTGAGAAGCACGAAGAACAAGCTGTCTGAACACGGCACTGGGGCAGGTGGGGATTCTTCACTAATTAACAGACTCAGGCAACCAGTGAGGTTTCCTCTTCTGGAACCTGGGTTATAATGAAGAAATAATGTTCCTGGAAGGGAACACTGTAGTGAGGTAATGGTCTCTGGCTAGATAACTTTGAGGAAAAGAGATATTTCTGAAATATGAAAAATTTTGGTTCTGACCATGTTAAACTTGAGCATTAAACTGCGTGAGTGATACAGCACTCTGCATTTGGTCTGATAATTTCTGATGCAAACTGATTAGTCACTAAGTTTGTCATTGCTATCTTGCCGGAAATAGGATTGCTAAAAAGAGCCATGTTTATGCTTTACTTCACTCAGGTGGAGGATGTGTAAAGAGCAAAAATAAAGTTTTCTCTGCAGTGTTTTATAAGAGGATGTATTATTATAACCAGTCAGGTTTCTAAGTGTTTGCAGCTGCTCTCTTTAGTTTCCAGTAGTGAATACAGGTCACACATCAACAACCTGGTGATCTGAGAGGAATCAATAATCACAGGATGGATGAGGCTGGAAGGCTCCTCTGGAGTCCACCTTCTGCTAAAGCAGGTCACCTACAGCAGGTCACTCAGGACTGTGTCCAGTTGGGTTCTGAGCATCTCCAGGGATGGAGAGTCCTGAGCCTCTCTGGGCAACCTTTTCCAGTGTTTGATCACCCTTTCAGTAAAAAAGAAATAAATTAAAATTTCTTACGTTTAAACAGAATTTCTTGTATTTCAGTTTGTGCCCTTTGTCTCTTTCTCTATCACTGGATACTGCTGAGAAGATAATATCAGTTTACGGTTGTTTTCTCTGCAGTTTGTTATGAAGACAGTGGGTGAAGCTCCTGTTCAGAGCAGACCAAAGCCAGTGCTGTGCTTGTTCTCTTACTGTCATAACATGCTGAAGTCTGCTCTCCTGTAGCCCGGATGTTATTGGCAGCATTCAACACCAAAAGCAAAAAAAAGAAACATAATGAGCTGTGCCCTGCAGAGTAGTTATGTTGGATAATTGCACTAATAGACACTGGATTTTACAAAGGCTTTTGCAGATGAAAATATAGGGCACATTAGTGAATAAATCAATGGCAATACATTAATAGACTATGGCTCTGTTCACCACTCAGTGAAACTACTTGATAATGACATTTTGTTCAGTATATCATTTCAAAACAATAGCAGTTTCATCACAATTGCAATGACTTTGATAAAATGTTGCATAAATGGAGGGTTTGAAGTTTGACTATTGCTGGAATTTTGGGACTTCGGCACTTGTGGAGAAGATTCCATTGATATCCCAACAGCAGCATAAAATTTGGATGTTTGCCATGTGAGATCAACAGTACAACGTAGATGTTCTAAAGCCTTAGAAGCTGCAATGGTAATAATGTAAGGGTTTTAGTATCTTTTTTTACATTTATAACTTTGTGTACCTGCTATGAAGTAATTTAAGTTCAATTTACCTGTCAGTGTGTGAGTAAGTAAAACTGGGCTACATGTGAAAGATGAAGCAATTAAAGTGCTAATATTTTCTTTGAATTTAAATAGCTCTTATCATCCAAGGATCCCAAAGCAATTTACTATTATTAATAATAAGGCCTGATTCATATCTAATGCTTTTCATCAGTATTCCTCAAAAGTCTTTACCAAGGCACATGTCATTAATTCCAATATCAAAATGAGGAAACTGATGCACAGAAAGATAAAAGTGATTAGCCTAAGATCACTTAGTTAAAATCAGGGGCAGAAACAAGGTTAGAAATCACATTTTCTAATGCCTGGTCCCACGCTCTTCTCACTTAACAAAATTGACTCCTATAGACACCACAAGGATAATTATTTATAGAATTTTTAAGAGCTGTGTCAAATAATTTCTATTAAAATACCTCAGTATCTGTCATCTTTAGGGGACAATGGTATAATAAAGTAAGGCAGAAGCACTTAATAGATCAAAACTGATCTGCATTGTTGCATTGAATGATGATTATCAGCAGTGATTGTGACATGATCTTGAAGACCAGATGTATTGATCCGGGAAGATCCGTGAAATTTGCACATAAAATATATTACCTTGAAATTTTTGTGTTCCTATCTTGAAAAACAGCTGGTGTTCTGGAAGGAATAGTCCCTTTCTCCCTGGTCCAGTAATCCCTGGGTACACTAGGCATTCTTATAGAAATGGTTAATCAGAGGATCAAGTTCTTTGAACATAAATACCTAAATAAAGTGAAAAATCAATGGCGTTCACAGATTTTATTGGAGACAAAATATTTTATTATGGACATTCAAGTGAACTGTGAATACCATACGCAGTGTGCTGTCCACAAGACCTCTGAGCAACTTATCTTGATGCTAGAGAGAAGACAAGACACATCTAGCTTTATTTCCCCTAACCAGAAAGCAACAGTGTGTATACAGATCATAGTCCCTTAGTTTTCAAGCTGGAGACGGCTATTTTTGATGACATAAAATCATATTCTTTCCTTAGTATTTTTCTGGTAATGAGAATGTGTAGGAGAATATCTATATTTTCAGGAAGTATTTGAATCAGCTAATTTTTTTGCAATATATTTTGTAATTTTTTTCTCTTGCTGGACTGCATTGACTGGTACCAACCAATTATGGAGAAATAGATATTTCTAAGTTCATCACAGTGCTATTTACTTGCAAGAGGCAGCTAACACAATGAAGCTTTTTGGCAGAATCTAAACACTACGTTGGAAATTATAGGGCAGAGAACATAAACCAGAAGAATAAAATGCTGGAAATTACCTAGTGAGTAAAGAAAAGCATCAGTGACCAGAGTTTTTATGGGTGCAATTCCCATCAATGTTAATGGGGATTGTTGATATAAAACCTATCTCTGTCCTCCACCCTCCCATTTTCTCTACGCACATCACCCTAAGCTGAAATTGCAAAATATGAATAAATTATTGGGGAAGAACAATTTCTATATGCTATCGAAGTGTTTGCATTTTGATCTGCAAACAATTTTTTTTATTGATTTTTAAGAAATGTTGAGAAGGTGATGATTATTGTTCAAGCTCCAAGTTATGCAGATAAATGGCCTAATATGTCATGGTATCACATGATAACAGTGTTAATATTAAACCTTTTGAGCAAGAGGTCACTCTATCTTTTCTGTGTTGACCCCAGTTGATCTGATCTGACTCTGGAAGCTGAGATTGCCCTGTGGAGGTTTCAGCCCAAATCTCAGCCAAGGCTCATATTCCAGCACAATTCCTTTTCTCCTCTGGTTCTTCTCTAGGATCCACTGATCCACACAAAACGCCAATTCTCTGCTGTGGCTCTTTGCTAGGGGAAGGGGAAAGACATGCTGCTTGCATTTCTTCCTTGTTCCACAGTCGGTACCAGTGGGGCCAAGTGGTTTGGTACAGCACGTATCATGAGGGCTGCGGGTGCCTTGGTCGTGTTGGTTCTCCATCATTGTTGAGAGTCCCTCATGTCTAAGATGATGATTATCTCATGGTACTAATTACCATTAGTTCAAACTTTGGAGCCTCTCGTAGATAAAACAGCAAGAAGAGTTACCTTAGTGAGATGATGCTCAAGATAAAAATGTGCAAATAGCCCCCTGTGGTGAGTGTGCTTTAAGAGATGATGCTTCTGAGCATGTTGTTCACATACAGGCTATAGACCAGGCAAATATGAGAATGAAAAGAATAAAAGGTGAGTAAACATCACTGAAAACTAGGCTGAAAACTGTCTGAAGGGTTTGGTTGATGTAAGGAGGACAGCAAGGAACTGTTTCTCTTCTTTCTTGTACCAGTTTAACTTGGTTATTCTTGTTTGAATGACTTTTTTATTTGATACAGAATGTTTTTGAACTAACCATTGTTTGAGGTCTGGTAGCTGCAAGGAAAGGTAACCTCTGATGCTGTGTGTATTTATTCTCTAGTAGCGTGGATGAGAATCAACATCGGGATGTCATTCTGTTAGGTGACTATGGATAAGTGTAGGTCACCATTTCTCTTTTTTTTGTTGTTTGAGTCACTGCCATTCAGCAGATATGCTGAAACATCCTAGGCTACCTGAAATTTCTATGAAAATTCCACCCCATTCCTTGTAAAGCTAACTATGTTGAGGTAATTGTATACAAATTAAATAAAACATTAGAGAAAAGGAGTAGCTGGAGGATAGCTTTTGTTTTTGTGCTTCTGAGGTATTTTTATTTCACAGATATGCTTAAGAAATGAGACCCGTAGTCTCCGTGCTATTTGTTTACCTAGAGTGAAGTCATCTTTGTTAGAAACTCTGACAAGTGGTGCTCCTTCCCAGGCATTCCCCTGGTCCCTTGCCTACCCATCACCGATGCAGAGTTTGCTCCTAATTGACACAGTAACTTGTATCCTGGACAGATTTAATTTGGTAGGTTTTTGGTTAGCATTTTGAAACTACAGAAGCTTGTTGAGTATATATTACACTTCTCCCTGCAGAGCATAACAAATGCGTGGCTATTAAGCCGGGGTGGTTTCTAAACAGAAAGATATAGTATGTGTGTTTGGGCACTGGGGAGAAACATAATGCTTGGGGATTCTCAAATCAGAGAAGCAGCGAATGCTTGCAGGTTGCTGTGACAGGCTCTGCAGATGACAAGAACACCAGTTCCAATGAAACCTTGCCACCATCATTTGTGGAAATCCTGATTACAAATTTCTACACGAAGCCCTTGCTGTGAACATTCATAGATTAAACTAGACAGCTCCTTTTCGAGTTTTACTTCATCTTTGCTGTGTTTGCTCCTGGGGCCATCTACAGCACATTTTCTGAGATTTAGAGAAAGAGTGAAAAATTACAGTGCATGTAGTGCCATAGGAACATTCTTCAAGATACTGATTTTTATGAAAAAGGAGAGAGGATGGATTGAATGCCAGTCTAGTTATAATTGTAACCACAATATTTTTCAAACTAAAAGCTATTGATTGTGTCCTTGAACCAGCAGTGATTGTTTTTATGAAGCTTTATGTTAACCATTAAAACTATTTTAATATTTCTTGGTCTAATTAGATTCTTCTATAGATGGCAATTAAGAAAAAGGGTTGCAGTCAGTTATATTGATGTTAGATCAAAGTCTTGCAGCAGTGCTAAAGTTAAATGCTGTCAGTAGTGCTAATCTAGAAATTATGTGGGTTATTTGTTGTGTGGTTTGTGTATCACTTATAATCTAGAATTGCCCTAATTATGCTACAAGATTATGTGTAGGAAACATTTTACCTTCTGTACAGTGCAGGTAGTTTTGGAGTTATATTTTTAGTGATCTGTTTCATAACAAATTGCACAATAGTTTAAGGGGTGAAACGAAAAAATATTCTGCATATTACTGAACTTTCATGTGGACTTTTAATTAGCTGCATAATATGTACTGATTAACATTAATGCTAGAGCAAGTAATCTTGTGGAAAATACTACTTAAGTTATATCATGAGGTGCCATTTTCTATTCAGTTTTGGACTGTACTTCCTGGATCCCAAAATATCACCCAGGGTATGGATGCAGTACTCATTCTGAAAAAAATCTGAATCTCTTAGTACACCCATGATATAGCTCTGATGGATTTCTTTACAGGTCAGATAGATGGACGCTGGTAAGACTTATTATGCCTTTGCCGTTAATATTAAAAGGTTTTATTCAAATCAAGAGTTTCTGAAAGGTGTTCTTTTACGCTATGATCCAAACCTTTTGAAATAACTTCACAATATTTTAAAGAGTTGAACCAGGCCTTTTTTAATATTTGTGACTGATACTATAAAACATGTACCGAACTAGCCTGCGAACACAAGAACTTTAAATACATTTTTGTTAAAGTCAGAATAAAATAAGATGATGTTTAGGATGTTTGTAGAAGTGTTAATCTAGGAAATAAATGTTAGGCATTTATGGCTGTTAGCCAAACCCCTAAACCTAACAGGTTGAAACAGTGACCTGAGTTGGTCATGAGAGTGAGAAGCAGATTCTCTTTCCTCCCAGGGTACATCAGTTCAAAATTGTGGCTTCAGCTTGTTACTGAGAATAGAAATGCGTAAGACCCTCTTCTGAGCACCTCAGGGAGAAAATCTCATGTACACGTCAGTATACTGGCAACTCTGAGAGCATCAGGTGACAAACATCGGGCTGTAACAACAGTGAGAGTTGTATTGTTTTATACTTCTATGAAAGAAAGTGATTTAATTGCAATAACAGTATGCACAACCTGTATCTTCAATGATGATAGCTAAACATTAAAGAGCCATTTTTGAGCAAGGACACGTTTTTCTCTGTTGACAGTGACCTTTTTAAATTAACTTTCACCTAAAGAGTGTAGAGGCTTATAAAAGCATTGCATGTTGTACTTGTTACTCAAAACACATCTCTATTCAGCATAATGAGAGCTTGGCTATCTCACCGTGTATATTTGTCCATTGTATTGAGCTGTGCACCTTTTCACACTTGATAATCAAAATGCTGATTCTTCTCATATTCTGAGATGTAATTTTACTTTTTCTTATTCCCTCATATTTACTTGTTAATAACAGGTAGAAGTTAAGCCTGTTCTTTTAGTTACAGATACCTTCTAGTTGTACATCCCAAACTGTGTATTGGACCTACAATGGAGGTAACATTTCTTTGAAAGCCAAGTAAAAGAGCAGACTGGTAAAAATGAATATTTTAGACAGCTGTCCAAAATGTTGTTGGTTTTTCCTGAAAGTAGCAGCGGAAGAACTGTTTCTTTTTGTGTTGTAGGAAACGCCACACGCGCTATGTGCCTGACACTTTGGCATTGTGCTGCATCAGCAGGTTTCTGTGGAGCGTGCAGTACTTTGTGTCTGTGTTCAGCAAACAATGTGCAGAATTGCAGGATTAGTTTTTCTTGCAGTTTTAAAGACAAAACAAAAATAGGCTATCATACTGTGTTGTTACTTCACTTCCCAACAATAGCGTTTCATAGCCACCTTTTATGAAAAAATTGTTTTTCAAGCAGAGTTACAGACACCCAGATTGTTCTCTGCCTACAAAGGCATTGTCTGTTTTCTGGTGAACTGACTTTTCTAGTAACATGTCTGCATGTTACAAAGCCAGTCAGCAACATTAAAATACAAGGCCACGGGAATGAAAACTTTTGGTGCCTTAATTTTTTCATAGCATTAATTTCTGTGTTGTGTAATGAAAGTATTTCAGTAAGTTACTCTGTGTCATCCCAGTCATGTTTCACCTTTCATGCTTTGTTTGTTAGTGATTTTCGCATCCGTTTCAAATTTGAGGTCCTGTGTTTCCAGCCCTTTTCAACGATTTGCTTTCAGTTCTTTTCTTCTCTAAGTCTTTTATGCTCTTTTTGATTTTCTTAATACTCAGATACTGAATTAATTTGTAAACTTCTTGGTATTTTAAATACAGTTTTTCCAAGATATTTAATTTTAGTTTTATATAAATGTTGATAGTACAGAGGTTCATTTTGCCTGATCTTTTGCTTTTTGCTTTTGTCCTTAACACCAGTTCAAATAACAAAAAGAGTGTCAATTTCTTTTGATGCTTTAGTACCTATCTTCCTTGAAATCTTGACCACTTCTGCTTCTTTGACACCGTACTTGATTTCTTATCTGTCTAATCACTCTTTCAGAGAACTCCCACCTTATACCTATTTCAGCCTTCTTGGGGTATCTTTTTTGTCCTTCCTCTTAATTTCTTTGATATTTATTAACTATTTTTCAACCACTTGTTGATTTATCTTGCCATAACAGTTTTTACAGATCCTGCCACACCTCCTCTTCTCATTCTTTTCTGATTCCCCAGAGAATGTAAACACACTGCTTGTCCCAAAGGATGTCATTGCCTAGAAATTACTCTGTCATCTTTCTAGATCCCTCATATTTGTTGTATCTATTATTTACAAATTCCTCTTACTTTTAATAGTTCTGTGATAATACAGCCTTTCCAATAAATCTAAAACTCTTGTCGAAGCTCTTAACAACTCATATTTCTTTTTCTTCTTTTTGTCTAAAGACTTCAGAAAGCTACTCTTGGATATTGTTTTGACATTTACCTTCATATTTTGTGTCTCACAGTTTGTCTCCCTCTTTCCCCACTTTTGAGGTGTTTTATGACCTTTCCCATCCTGGAGGCAGCAAGGAGAGATCAGTTCCTGGCTCCAGCCAGCCATTTGCCAGCCCATTACCTTCTTGTTCTGCTCTCAGAGAGTCTCACCTGTGCTAATTCCTATGCTGCTCCTGATTTATACTCAAGAAAAAAACCTAATCCCGTGAATCTGCCTCATTAGTACTACAAAACACCTTCTGGAAGTGTTTCTGTGCTGGGATGTCCTCAAGAAACTTTGAGCAGGATCCAGCAAGTTACTATTCTGTCCTGTAGAGCTGAATAATTTCCTTCTGCTTTCTTGTTTGGCTATATCATCTTTGGGAGGGGGACTTCTGTCTTACTGCACTGCAAGAGCTTTGAGACAGGGGTTACTCTGTGAAGTCCTGGTCTGTGTCCTTGGCAAGACTACATTCCAGCTTGAGTCTATTCTGTGCTTTGAGCTGGAATTTTTATGATTTGGGGAGCACAACCAAGAAAACATCTCACCTAGATACAGCTTGCTTTTTCTCAAATCCATAAACTATTTACTTACTTATTCTCTGCAAATCCCACAAATAGAATTTACTTGTTATTTTAGGCTTGTGATTTACGTGAAACTTCATTTATCTTTGCATTCTAACATTCCTAAATCATTTATTTCCCTTTTTAATCTAGTGTCCAGGAAATGTTAGGTGTGCTACTTAATGCTTTGAATTTTGTTCATATATATATGCATCTGTTTCTTGGTATCATGTACCTTCTAGTGCAGACCTGATTTTTTCAAAGATTTCTCACATTTACTTTCTAAAATATTTTCTGGTGTTTTAGCTGATGGAACATTATGTACAAAATATGACTTGAATAGATTGTATACAGAACTAAAGAGAAAATATGAGGCTATGACAGACTGCAAACAGAACTTTGCCAATTTAACTGAATTTTTACAGTTCTGTAACTCAAGAAATGCTTTAGATCTCAAAACTGAAAGGTTTTGAATAGCTCCATAACAGCATCTAATTGCTCTAGCTATTTATAAAAAAGAGAAATTGTAAAACATAGAAGTTCAAAAGCTAGCTATTGCACATGCCCAACAATCTTTTTCAACAATAATTTCATAATGATTTTTAGCTTGAGGACTTTGTGCTGTGCATTTGTAGCAGCCAAATTGACACGATGGAGTGTAATAGCTCCAAAGCAGCTATTACAGTCTGTTGGGTAATTAAAAGCTAAATGGAACGTTGAGAAATGATCCGTACAATCAGATTGGCTAATTTCTTCACTTTTGTAGATTTAAGTCACTCAAGATGATGTTATCATTTTTTTAAAGTGGGTTTATATTGTTTAAGCCACCATGAAACCCAATTCAGCCTCGATATGATGGTAAGGAAGCCGTCAAGCTTTCTTGGTTTTGTGAATTTTATATATATTATTTTCAACTCATGAAATACTTTCACACTTTTGTTGTCCACTGAGCACATAATGGAGAGGATATTTTATTTGGAAATTTCTGAGAAATATGACCCAGCTTATTTGCCATTACTAGCACTACAGGGGCACAGCAATGATAACAGACATTCCCTTGAGGCGAGGTACCTGTAGACGCAGCACAGGAGCATTCCCCACGCTGTTCCAGAGTGTGCCTTGGGCTGGGCTCAGAATTGGAGAGGTAGCTGTGACACTCTCACTGCCACTTGCTTTTGTTGTGCTCGGTCTAGCTGGAGATGGCTGTAGCACTAAATGGTGAGGATATAGTGGAGTTGTTTCCATAGATATTGAAGCATTTCTTTTGATGACAGATTTCTTAATCTGAAGCTATATGAAAGTATGCAGCAATCTGATCTGACCTTCTGTATATAACAGGTCATTATATTTCACTGAGAGATCCTATGTTGAGCACAACACCGAAGTACTTCAGTCTTTGAGCGATTAATTGGGAATATGTCTCAGGAACAGAACAAGAGACACCAGAGTACATTTGAGGACCCTCCAATTGCAGGAAAGTAATTAGACAAAATTTGTGCTACAGATTCTATTTCTGCAGAGAGTTTGGCTGATTTCACTTTTTATTGAAGTAGATTTAGATATAAGTTTCAACTTTATCAGTTTTCAAGGTATTGAAACAGTGAGACTATAGTTTTCATTTACAAAAATCAATTTTAAAAGAAGATTGAGGTCTGTTAGAAGTTAACTCTCCAGCTGCTCTTTTTGATCAAGAAAGCACAAATGTATGATAATGACACTTGTTTTGCAGACACTTCCCCTTTAGAAGGACTGTCTCAGGGGATGAATGAAAGGTAATCATGGCACCAGTAATGAGAATTGATCTTAATGCTATCACAGTTACAGTTACTACCTTACAAATATTAAACCTTGCTGTCAAATTAGTGAACATCTCCAAAAGAAAGAGGGGGAGGGGCTTTGTGTGGTGCTACTGAGCAGGTTAAAATGCATTTCTGCAGCTGTTCAGCCAGCTGATATTTTCTTAGCCATAAAACTACGGTGTAATATGAACTCTGAAATATAGTTTTATAAATGTATATGGTGTTTAGATATACAGTTAGCATAATTGTAACTTATTCTCAAACTCTTTTGACCATAGGAGAAGAGGTAAGTGCTGCAGGCAGGTCTAGACTGATCTCCCTTTGAACTCTATTTTGACTTAATTTTTATTTCTTGTAAGCCATGAACCTTCAGTTGGAAGTTGGATTTATACCTTAAGATAAGACCTGTGGTCTCATGTCCTGGCTTTAACAATTCCGATGACCCTTTCTATGTCAGGTAGTCTTGTGGGTCTTCACCAGCTTTTCCCCTTGGGAACTCTTCTCTGGTGAAGCAGGCACTTGTGACTTCTAACCTGAATACTCCAACCAAGCAGTAGTGTTCATCAGCTTCCTCTCAAACCATGTTCTGAACAAACCTAATTTCTGTCAGGCATTACTCATTCAGCAAAGCATTCCTTCACTTCTGGGCAATAGTGTTTCTTTAAGTGATTGAGTCCTCATGACTGAATTTATGTACTGATGTAGATATACACCAAATAGTAAGATAAAATAAATTACATTGTCTCCTGCATTTAAATGGATCAGTACTGAAATATTCTGGCTGAGGATCTGACCCATTATGCCTTTACTTAGTAGTGCAGTTCTAAACTTGTATAGAGACAAAGAGCAAATCTTGGCTTCTGTACAAGGCTGTATGTCTGGGGACGAGAATGAATATAATTTTGTGAGTGCAGGTTTGAAAATCTATCTTCTAATTGGGAATTGAAAATGTAATTCCAAGATTTCCTTTTCTATCCTAGACACTAAAATAATGACTACATTAAACATTTTGTTAGTGCATGGGTGACCAGATGTGTTAGGCGAGTTGGTGGTCAGGTCTGTCCTGGTTGTCTTTGGAGGTTTTCAATCCCAAATATTCAAAGCAGTGTCCTAAGGAGGTGGGTTTCCCTGAGATGAGGATGGATTGGTTTTGAGACATGAAAGTCCAGTGAATCTGCAACGTGAGAATGCCTTTGCTCTGTAACTTATTTTGCAAAGGAAGCAGTACCAGCAAATACTCTACATGTATTGTGAAATCTTCATTCTATTCCAAGCTAAATCTTAACTTCTGTAGAAATAAGGTGCTCTCTTTTTTTTTTTTTTTTGAGGTCTTACTTAGAGTTGTTTGCTTTTAAATATTTTTGAAATAACATTAGATTATATACTTAACTTAGATTTCCTTCCAATGATTACCTGCTCCAACAGCTTTACTTCTAACTAAGCAATTCTGGCCAGTTGTTGTCAGCTCATTTTGTGGACCTGTCTGTCTTAACTCTACCTGGTGGAGGGCCACATAATTTTTATTGATTCTAGGGTCCCCTGAGACATGCTCACCCTTGTAATTCAGCAGCAAGTGTTCTGCAGCTCCATCAGAGTTTCCACAGAACAAGCTGTTCCTGTTTTATTAGCCTTTATTAAGCTACGTATTTGTGCTGAACCATAGGTTGGACACTTCAGATAGGCTTCATGGTGATGCTGCAGGAACTGTGCTTGACAGGTATTTTTCAACCTGTCTAGAGTTAGCTTGGTTTTAGTATCATTTCAGACAGCTATTGTAGCAAAAATTATGCTGCAGTACAGGCTACTGGTTAGACAATCCATATTTCAGGATGTAACAATGTTAGGTGTGCATTCAAACTTGTTAAAACTCTCTTTGACTGTAACTACATTTAAAAATGGTTTCAGCCACAGTTACAAGCCCCAGAGGGAATGGGGCTTTGCTGTCTCCTCCAGGACAGCACACACTACCTGCTTCTTGAGTTCTTGCTAGCCTACAGAATAAATGGTGAATTAATCTTCTGTGACTGAGAGAAACTTATGGTACATGAAATTTAGAATGCTGTCCAGACCCTTTCAAAGAGGCTTCCATCTCTTTCAGACCTCAGGCTTTAGAAAATTGAACCAAAAGAATATATGTTGTACCTCTGACAGAACTCCTGTGGTTAACTATTTCTCATCCTTCAATTTCTCTGAGTCAATAACTTGGTGTTGATGCAGTCCAGTATTTTGTTCAGAAACCTGCTCTGAGGAATGCTGCAGCTGAGCTGCTGAGACAGTCACCTTCATCAGCCTGGCTGTGACCTTGCATGCACACTTGTCTGAAACTTCTGTTTCAGCAAGGGCTAAATCCCTCCATCTGCATTATTTTCCCTTCCCTAACTGGAGTCCTTGACAAAGCTTTTTATTTAGACAGGGAAGGACAAGTCACCAGTAAGTAACCTGCTTGTCTAATTCTTCAGTCTTACTAATTGCTAAAGTTGTAACTTTAAATCTGATGGGTGGTGTCAGAAGGCCAAGTACATTGTGTTGGGTGGGTCAGGACCTGCAAATTCCAGCATCTTAATGTGACCTTTGGCAATTGACTCTGTGCAGTTTTATTCCCCGTCTTTTCTCCTTAATTGCAGTTGCAGCTGTGTGTCTAGCTGCTATTACAAGAACTGAATTAGAAAAATGGAAGAAGTTATTCCATGGTGCTTTGGCTCCAGAAGTAGCTATTTAACCCTGTGATTTTGTTAGAGCCATGCATGAAATCCATGCCTCTGATGTCTCTTCTGTCATATGTACTTATAATGCTGAGAAAGAACACTCTCAAAATGATGATAAAGGGAAAGCTTCAGAATTCTGATAATTTTGACACATCATTACTATGATTGACATGATAAATAAGTCAGGTCATAAGGAATAATGCAGTTCTAAATCCCCAACCACATAAGCTTGCTGAGAGGGAAAAAAGGGTCTATTAAATTTTCTGTATAGAGATTGCAGTCAGTGGTGCATAAACAATACATTCTATAGCAACCTGTTCATTGCTCAAGTTGTTATTGGCAGGCACTGTGGCATTTCTACAGTCATTAAAAGAAGCTATCACTATTAATCTCCAGTCTCAAGGCAGACAGGTTTAACCTGAAGCTGATCATCAAATAATGGTAACATATATTTGTGCTTTGTTGAACGCGCCCTTTCATCTTTGGATGCCTTTCCTGTGATGTTATGGGAAGGGTTGAGGATTCTGGTGTTCATTATAAAAGTTACTAAGTTAATAACATGTCTTTTAAAAAGACTTTTCCCCCCAAACCAGGCGTATTCATGAAGGGGGGTTGTTTTATGAAACTTGGCAGCTCATTCTATGCATCCCCAGCATTCAGGGTATTGCTTACTCTCTGGTTTCCTTAGTCCTTGGTCAAATAAGAGCCCCCACCCTAAAGCTGTCCAAATGTATACAGATGTATACATGTTTATGTTCAGTGAGACAGCTCAGTGTGAACTCTGTCAGTGAGCAGAGGAATAATTTGGTGGCCAGAAGAGCGTCTGGAGAGTGCTGGACACTATCTAGACCAAATTCATGTTAATATTCATCCATTAGAAGGAGTTTTTTGATGGATTGCTGAATCAAGTCTTTAAAGTTATGTCAAAGTGAGGTACTAACTAGTAATGTATTTAATGTGTCCCTTTTCTTCCTGCTGGCCTAGGGAATTTAATCCCACCCTGCAGATACATCTGTAGGTACACCACCCCTGGGAAAGGGCAGCCGTATGGATGAATTCATCAAGTTGCTTCCTTAGAAAGTGGTCCTTGAAAGAATGGAAAGAATCAAAACATTTTGATTCCCTGCCTCTTTTGCTTACCCTTCCTCAAGGAAAATTGTATTTTCCTCTGGGAAATACAGGAATCAGTCACCACAGACAAATGGGAAATTGTGATTCATAAAGGTTACAGAGAAAAACTTCAATTTATTTTTCATTCTTTTTAAGGAGAAAGTCATATCCCTTCTCAAATACCCCTTAACATTCTTTCAGAAATGGGATGACATCTGTTGTTTAAGCTCTCTAAGTACTCTTGTCCCATTTTCAACTTTCAGTTGTGGTAATCAAGTGATTAGGGAGAAACAAACTCATCCTAAGTTATGTCTTCAGAAACCATTTTTATGTGCAAATAAAAAAAACTGAATTCCTGCCCAGGAGACTTCCCTAATATAAATTATCTTCAAAGCATCTAGTGTCACTAGTCGGTGTAGTTCCGCAGAGCTATGCTGGTAGCCCTGTCCACCTAGCCTGTTACATCCAGTGTGCTCATCCAGCTGCTGGCAGCGATACACTCAAAAGATAAGCAAAGCAACAACAGTTTACTCAGCATCTCGTGTAACCCTTTTGGTTTGTAGTCTATCATTGATCACAATGACAGACATAGATTGGAAAATAAATTTAAAACTAAAAATTTTGAGTCCGTTTTCTTTTTTAGTTTTCAGAAGAATGCTCTTTGAGGCAAGAGATATCACCTGCCATTGGCTATCAGGGGTCATGTAGCTGGTCTTTATTTTTATGTGGGTTTTTTGATGCTGCTGTATTTCCTTTCATTTTTGCTTATTTCCTCTTCACCTGTAGTTAGTTTTTTTGAGCTTCTAATCCAAGTGGTTACAGATAAGACTACATCTGAGCAATAAGCTAATGAGGTCTCAATTTTGAGAAATAATTAACCTGCCTTGCTACCATGTGCAAGTCTCAAATCCCCAGCCTGCTGTTTGAGTGCTGGCTGTCAGGGAGCAGCCAGGGCAAGCTGGTCTGCAAGAGGAAAGTCAGGAGCCGAGGATGGCAGCAAGGTCCTCCCTGACAAGGGACACAGTCCGACACAGTCTGAAGAAGGGGTATGCCCAACAGCCCAGTCATCCCCAGACAAATCCTTAGTGACAGAGCAGGTCCAGGAGATCAAGTCAGCAAGGGACTTGACTGGATGCAAGCATACCTACAACAGAGTTTGGGCAAGGATGAAGATCCTGAGTTTAAATGCAGCTCCTCTGTCAATGGGTGGAGGACCTGGATGAGATTTCTCACAGCTCTTTCTCATGCAGCTCTCACAAGTTAGTTGTTTTCCCAGCTGCCTGATCCAAGGTTAAACGGCTATACCATATCAGAGCTGACCTTGACTGCAGGCAGTGACACCCAGAAGGGAAGACAAGGCTGTGGAGCCTGCTGGTGCACCCCAGGCCTCAGTGCTGGCCTTTTGGCAGCACTGGTCCGTGTTCCAGCTGGGGGTGATACTGCTCTGTGGAAGTAAATAGCAGCCAGGAGTTGATTTTTGAGCGTATGACACTGACCACGTCTTTGTTCATAGGAAAATTGGGAAGGCAAAGAGATACTGCTTGTTTGCATCTTGGAAGGACTCAGTTCAGAGGCATGAGCAGAGCAGTCCCTCCTGCTCCAAGCTCCTTTTCTTGCTAACAGCAGAATTACACACCGACTGAGTCCATGTTCTGCAATGTTTCAGACTGTTTTTCATTTTGGCTTTTTTTATATGTTGAATATATAAATTTGATTTATTTGAAAAGGTAAAAAAGAAAGATACAGCAGAAAATGAGTGTAGAGACTGAGGAGCAGGAAAGCAGATTTTTAACACTGCAATGTAACCTGCTGTTTGAATGGCCTTAACATACGTTATGATCTAGGGTTTAGACATTCATTTGTAATGCTTGTAATAGCTAAATTGGTGTGATGACATGTGCCAGAGTCTGCAGGCAGCTTGAAACAATAACTCTGAGAAATGCAAATTGCCTGTTTTATTCTCATACTGGTATTGCCTATGATAAAACCTGGGAGAATACACTGTTTTTTCCCCTATCCTGTCTGCTGTTGACCAGAGATGCTGTGAATAACTGTCCAGCATTGTCTGAAAATTTGCAGTAGAATTTAATTTAGATTGCCATATCACATTAACAGATCTTTCAACTGAGAACTGACCTGCAAAGGGAGTGTGAGAAGGGGAGACAGCTTCAGAGCTTTCAATATCCCCATGGATATTGTACAGCATCTTTTTCCGGTTGGAGATTGGAAAGAAAAAAGTTTTCCATCCTGTATTTGAGTATAGCCTAAAATGTTAAAAGGTCATAATAAACAGGTCGGACTTGTACCTGCTGTAGCCTCATTTCAGTAGTGTTTGTCCTTGCCTCGTTTTCACCACACGTAAAATGGAGATAATGGTTCCTACATCTTCTGTAGAGGTCTCTGGTGTGCTGGTAGAAGCAGTTATTATTTTTCAAGAGCACTTTACACTTTTTACGCTTTCCAGTGGTAATAAATTGTACTTTTTAATGGTAGGAGTAAAGGTTTTGTGCAGAATTAAATCAGCTTTTTTAAATGATCCACTTTCGCTCTTTGCTGCGTTTTACATTTTATGCATTTGTATGCATAGAGAGGAATCGGAAACAACAGAAGAACTGTTGACATTTAAAAATGTTTGTTTTAAAGCAGTTTTGGTGACTCTAGTTCTCCTGTATGAGATAAACAGATTTGTTTGCAAGATGCTATTTTTTCTTGTTGTCTTTTACGTTGGCTATTGCTATTAATTTTTATGAGTGATACATGTGATTCACTATAAAATATACAGTTCTATGTCTACCCTGCCTGTGTTAAGGGAGGGTTCAACCATTTACCACCTTCAAAGATAGCTTTGAGTAGTTTAAAATGATTTGCAGAAGATTCTTAATGCCTATCAGAAATCTGGTCGTTTTTATCCTGCCCATGATTACAAACCTAAAATTTGTCACCAGCCAAAAAATGGGAAATGCAGAGAAACACTTAAAAGCCTGCATTTCCAGAGCTTTGGGTACACATTGCAGTTGAAGCTCGTAAATTTTCCCAACAACAAAAAAAACCCACCCAAAAAACCTCACAAACCCCACAACCCCCACCTCCCCCAAATCAACAGCAAACCCCCCCAATTTGTGCATCATTGCTTGCTGGATTCAGGCTAAGTGGTAGGCAATGAAAGCATCAACCCAAGGCAATTTCCATGTTGTGTGAAATAAATTGCTTTATTAGATGTATAAAATCCTCAGTAGATATGTCAAAAGTCCCTGCCTTATGCATATACCACATGAGAGCATGGGGCAGCTGTTCATAGAGCCCCAGAACACCGCAGGTTACGTAGCATTGACATGGTGCTGGTACCAGTAACTGCTCTGCCCACTTCACACTGGGAAGTGCAGTCTTGCCTGAATTTCCTTCCAAGTATTGAGTTCTGGGGTGCAGTAAGTGCTTGAGTGTGAAGAGCTTTATTTGGAAGTTATGGTGGGCTCTGTTACAAAGCTGCATTAAAGCATTTTGCTGAAATACCAAGTAATCCTTTTCTTTTTCAAAAGCGCTAAGTGAAAATGCATTGATTTTTATTTTCTTTCAGCAACCTCAATAGCTCAAGATTATTACTATTTTTAAGAGTGATAGAGAAATGTCAAAAATGCTTCAGTTGTACTTTCATTTTTATATATCACCAGGCTTTGTTTTTTTTCAGTTTTTTGTTTTTTTTGTTTGGAGTTACGGGCTTTGGAGGCAGTAGGAGGGAGAGATTATGGTTTATTTCAAAAAGCTGCTTGTATTTTTGAGTTTTCTCAGAGATTTTGTGGTTCAGTAGGTAATGCATTTTATTGTCTTAAATTTGGTCTGTGCTGTAAAATTCTTTCACTCCTGAATAGCCAAATGGTCTGGCACACCTTAATCTCTTCCTTATAATTAGTCTCGAAAGAAAGGAGGGGACAGGAGACATATCAATTAAGTGACACACCATAGGGTGTTTTCAGTAGCCTGTAGAGAGGCCAGCATTGGCTTTTCATATTACATGTGATTTATTCATTTAGTATTTCCTTTCACTGAAGATAGATATGGATGCAATGAGTTTGCAGAACTAATACCACAATCAAAAAGCTGGACAGAAGTCACAAAGCAGAACAAGGCAAAACTAGCTTGGTGTTGGAGGTTAATGGGCATCCCCTAGAGAATGCAGGTTCCAGGTGTTAGCTACAGCCAGCTCTTCCCATCCTGGCTTCCAGGTTTGGTTTAGCTGCTTAGTATAATTTTTAACCATATATAAATGCATTTTATGTGTGTATAGTGAAGTGATTCATCCTTCTTCATTCTGTGTAACTAGTTTTAGGAGATTGTATGTGTATGAGAGAAAGTAAGCGACAGTGTTTTTGTGTGAAGTGGTCGCTGCAACATTTTCTTACTGTTTAGGTTGCTCTGACATTTGATAGTTCTGCACTAACACAGCCCATTACCATCTGGATAGCAGAATCATATTGTTGAGTGTTATTTTCGGGGCAAATCTGAATAAAATGGGTTGATTAAATCTAAACAATGTTGTTGAGTTCTGCCTAATCACACATTGCCAATTAATTTCAAACTGATAACCCAAGGACATTTTGGAAAGTGACAGCATGTTTCTAAACCTAGGGGTGAATTTATTTCTTTTTAAAACAAAATGAAATAAATGTCACTTGTATCTCAACATTATGCATTCATGTCTTAGACAGTGGCACATATCCTAATGTACCGTTTTCTCTTTTTATCTTTCATTTATTCCCCCTAATTTTCCTTATTAGCTGTAATTCTGTTGTGACATCCTAGTGTCATATTATGATGATAGAAATTTCAAATAAGAAGCATCACGAAATGCAAAGTTTTGGATGAGCTGGCAGACAAGAGCACCCTGTGGAACTAAGCTTCTGTTTTTCACTATCAAAGCAATGAGTCCTTGTCATATGCAGGAGAGGCTGTTTACCATCCATACAGCTGAAAACAGTGACCCAGCCCTTTTCTGAGAGGGGAAGAAGTCAATGCAAGATCGAAAAGACATCATACTCTTAAACTTCTCTCTTATCTGGGAGCAGCAGATAGGAAATCATAAGTACATTAATGCAAACAGCATTTGTACTGGCCAAGTAAGGTACGACTAACAATTTATTTTTAACAATGCTGACACTACCCATACTGCAGAAATAATAACAAAGAGCCTTGAGTAATAACTTCCCCTTAGATTTCTTTTTACAGTACTTGCAGCATTCTCTGAGCATGCATTTATGTACTGTGTATAAATAGGCAGATACAAAAACCTATTCCATCTTCCAGAGAAGAGAGATGCTGGTTTATTCTCACTTCAGAAAATTAAATGCTTATCCATCTGTGGAATTATTTTTGAATGAATAAGTTTGTAGACTTTCTTTAGCTGGGTTATTGTTTGCTCTTTTGGAACATTCTTTGCTTTCACAGTTGTTTTGTTCTTGCTACAGAGGAAATACAGCAATGTGTATTTTTCTCCCTGCTGAGGTCTGATGTAACCTTATATTATAAAATAACCAAAGATTGATAATCACAAAGGCTGCAAAGGGAAAGCTGCACTTTATTTAGAAGAATATCTGTGCTTTAAAGAGGGAGAAAAATTCTGTGTTTTGATAGAAAAATAATTCTTTGGATTCTGAGCTCTGCTGTGTGAGTGGTTTTGCTCCGCTTTTTTATTTTACAGGACTCTAAATATATAAATGAAATTTTATTTGCTTCTGAATCTCTGTGACCTGACCAACTCTACTTTTATTAAGAATTGTATCCCTTTATAGAAGAAAGTGGAAAAAGTAGCATGATATGGTCAGGGGGATGGAGAACTTTAAAACATATGGAGTGGACCTGAGGCCCCTGATAACCTATTTCTCAAAATATTATTTTGACAAGACATTCCATATGTTTGGTTGAATTAGATGTTAGAAGAAGGCTGTGGGGTATCTTGTTTTTCAGATGTGCTCTCTTTATGTAAAGACTTGGAAATAGCAGACCTTTGGGAGCAAGGTAGCAATCTGGATCCCCAAACATGTTTCTCATAAATATATATAAATAGAATGCAGCAAGAGCTGACCTTGAGCTTAAAATGCTGCTCAGTGAGTGCATCTTGGTTTGAACAGTAGTTCAGCAACAAAGAACAAAGCTGCCTATTTAGCTCAACATTATAAATATCTGTAGAAGTGCTTTCCTTCGAGGTTTCATAAACTGCTCCATGCCTGTAGCATCCAGGATCTGAGGACAGGTTTTTAAATTGGGTTGGTTTGGGGTTTTTTTGTTTTAAAGTTCAAATGATGTTTATATGTAGCGAATTTTAATCCCTGTTCTTAGAGTGGATTTTCTGGAGAAAGCTTGGATCAACACCTTGGTTATCCAATAACTGCAAAAATGTACTTTCATGGCTTTATTTGAGTGTCTCTTATGTAGACTTTTTAGCTAATGATGGCCGATTTGGTGGCCTGTACATTTAGTGGCACCAAAAGTCTGACACAAAAGTCCTTCCTTTCATTGTGAAGGACAGATCAACTGTGGAACACTTTCAGATTTGTCTTTTGCTTCTTCTCAGTGAGGGCAGGTTTAAATTATTTTTTCTAATCTTTCAGGAAGATCAGTTTTTAAACAAGCAGCCAGGTACAGTAGATATTCAGAGCTAAGGAAATCTCTAAAATCCAATAATATTTATTATTTTCATGTATTTGCTAAGTATCTAATAACATTCTCCTGAATCTAAGTCAACACTAGAAAACTCCAACTTTTTTAAAACTTGGAGCCTAACTGAAATTTAGTATTAAGTTTAGCTTTTATCTCAACTGTCAGATGATCAGTATATATGTGCAAGTGTCTACTTCCAGTGTACTGCACCACAAAATCAGGTTCATTTAAAAGAATGCTACAAAGAAATATATCTTAGAAACTCACATATGATCAATTGTATGTATTTGTTTTATGCTCTACAGAGCATATTTAATCTTAAATCTTCCCTGTGAAAATAGTGCTTCAATTATTGTTGTTATAAAATAAATTCTTGAAGGCATTTCTTAAATAATTTCCCCCAAAGTCACTGCAGATGCTTTTCTTTATTTAAGTTCAGTGAAGGATAGATGAGAAAGTCTTTTCTCTTTTCTTCTTTCATCTTTTTTTTTAACCACCCTTTCATTTCTAAGTAGAAGAGCGTTTAAAGTTGTTACAAGTAGGAGAAGCAGCAACTAAATTGTCAATTGTGTCATTTTATTTGTGCCAAAGGAAGGAGTTAAGAGATGCATTTATTAAAAAAAAAAAAAAAAAAAGCCACATATGAAGATACATTTGAAAATGGAAGGCAGCATTTTATTGTCTCCCATTTCTCCTTCTTTCCTGCTGCTTGATGATAAACCAGAATCTGCTGGTGAGAATTGCAGCATCTGAAATAGCAGTGGTTTTCTGATTCCCCAGCTTAGCTTTCCTTCTTCATTTCTTCTCTCAACTCATGTCTTACCACTGAATTTTGCATTACTGGACATTATGATTAACTGATAGTTCTAGTTTATTTAACATCCAAATACTGATATGTGGTTTATTAGCTTAATTTACCTTTATTAAGAAAGCAAGTGGTAAATATCCAGCTCTTTGAAGTGTCAAGGCTGTAAGATGTTAAAAGTTCAGTTTTGTCCTCAAGAAAAGTGACTGTCACTGTCTACTGCAGAAATCCACACAACCACTGCCAGATCCCTCAAACCTGTTTCTTCCTCCTGAATGCATTCCTGTTTATATATAAAAGGATGCTTCTCTTAACGACACACTAAAATGAATCGTAAAAATATACAGCCTCTTAAAAATCATTTCCACTGATGAGTTATTTTAAAATCTTTTTAAACATAAGCGTGTTTTGGATTATACTGCTCAAAACCCAGAGGTTCTGGATGCTGGCTGCAGAGGCCGCTCGCCCAGCCGGCTGGCTGCAGCGGGCTGCTGTGCTTGTTGCCTCTCGCATCACTTTGAGGATGACTCGGAGGCTAATAGATTCCACTGCTAGACCATGGATATTTTTTTCCCCCCCTTTTAACTGCTGTTGAATAAGATTACACACTCTATCCACTTATATAGCTGATATTAAAGCTATCCGGTGAATTGAAAAGTCACCTGAGTGTTCTTTAGCTAGAATAGCTTGAGGCTATATATTTTTTCATGTTAAAAGCTCTAATGATGTGCTGGATGATAAGTTTCTAGGCAGAAAGAAACTGTTCACCATGCATGGGGGAAGGTCAGGTCACTTCCAAATTGCTCTTTTTGCACGAGGAGTTGTGAGAAGGGAATTTCAGAGTGTTGGAGCAGAAATATGGTCTGCTTTTGAATTTAGTTGCTGAATCATCACAGGGAGCTGTGTAACTAAGCAGAAGCTTAATTTCCTTAAAACTACATGGGACAACACTAGAAATTTATTTCCAAAGTAGTCCTAAAGCATAAAGTGAGTTTGACAACCTCAGGTAGTAGAAAAGAGGAGGAACAAGTCTGTTCTGTGGAGGACTGACCCCCAAATAACTGGGTCACCTGCACTTAAAGGCCTGGAGAAAAAGGGCAAAATCAGGAAAAAAAAAAAAGTGGCAGATCTCCCATCCCTGTCCCAGTGTGTGGAGCAGAACTGGTGACAGAGAAGCTGGAGAGGCTGTCTCACCATGAACTGTCCCACCGGTGGTTCCTCTGCTTGGGCACTGGAGTGTTGCACCACCAGCGTGTGTGCAGCTGCGCTTTACAGAAACACATTTTCTGTTTGGAAATCAACCGTGTTTAGGCCTCTGTGTCTCATTGTGCCCAGGAATAGACCCTAAAACTCTGTACAACGTTTTAGAAGCTTCTCAACTTGTATTTTAGGCTCTGTTTTATCTAATAAAATATATAAAGCTGCTCTTTGCTGTAGTATCTACACACAAAAGTCATCTTGTGGATAGAGTCGAGTTCTCCATTAATCTTTCCCTAGGGCTAAAACTAACAGCTCTTGCAGTCTGTGTGAAAGTCCTTACAAAGGGGAAAAAAAGCTGTTACAAACGTGGTTGTTATTTGTTTAAACATTTGGAAACATTTATAGTGTGATGTTAGCTTTTTTTTTTTTCACCCTTGCTCCTATTCTTTTATTTGTATATATTTCAGCGAATCCTTTCAAACTTGTCAGACAAGAAAAGTTGGGCTTGTTTAGCTAAGTAAAATTAAGACTGTGAAAGAGTATGATTGTTTTCTATAAATACTTTAGGACATAAACATCAGAGAGAGAGAGAAAACAGCTATTTAAGCTAAAGGACAGATTTGGCAGAAAAACAAATGGGGTACATTGGCCATGAATACATTTAAGCTGGAAATTAGGAGTGTTTTTAACAGGTTGAACAACAAAGCTCTAGGAAACCTTCCAACCAGAAAAGTGACATTAAAAAACTCAACGTTTTTACCACAGGCCCCAGTATGTTCAGAAATGGGATTGCATGATGGGATGTCAGAGAGATGGGGATCTAGGCTGGCTTTCTAGTCCTCTGCTCCAGACAGTCAGCAGGAAGCTCCATACGCATAATGTACCTTCTTGACAACGTTTTGCATAATTAATATATCTTTTCCGTTTTCTCCTTTAAGGCTCTGTTTCTGTAATATTATGTATCTACTTAAATTAGGAATATGAGGTTTTTCACTCTCTTCAAACCAACCAGCAAGTACTTGAAGTTAAGTCCATTTTGAACTGCTTGCAGAATTGCAAGCTTGGCTGAGTAAATCACACATTTTGTAGGTTAATTTCTTCAGGTAACTTTATTTTTCTAAGTTAAATGCATCAGAAGTACTGTTGTAACATATACTGCCTATTACACAGGCCCAGAAGGGGTGGATAGAAGAGGAAGGAGTGCAGGTTTTCAGGCACTGCTTTATGACGTGAGCAATTCAGCCACAATTCATTTATGTGAGGCTTCCTCAGTAGTTGTTGATAAAATCTGTTGTAATTTCTTTTCTTTACCATATCCCCCCTCATACACTCGGTATTTAATTTGTGATCTAGTTGCTGTAATTTGTCCTGGTTTTTATTATTTTATTCGACCCTTTTTTTTTTTCCCCATTTTATTTTACTTGTAGTGGAAATGAATCATGTGGTTGATCTGATGTGGACAAAGCTTAGTCGCACTGACAAGAGTATATTGAGTCAATAAATATAACTGACCTAGATCATTCACTTGTTTTACTTGTGTTTTGTAAACTTTTTTCACATCTGGTGTTTTATTCATATGTTGTGATGTCTGATATCTGGATCAAGATGAGGACTGTATATATAAGAATTCACTTGCTGTGATTTGATTCAAACAACCAGGTCATTTTCCCTATAAATTTGATCCATAAAGCTAAGTTTTTATGTTGTTGCTTATTTATTTTTTTGAGTCTAGAATCTACTTTCTCAAAGGTTCAAAATCAGAAGTTATGTTAATACGTACGTGTTTGAGGAGTCTTAAGATGCCCTTGGGTACTGAAAATTCACAATTCTTCATATACCATCCCTGTGACATTAGATTGTTAATTATTTTATAAATATGTTCTTTTGACTCAAAAAAACTCCATCTGGAGTTTTAATGTTATTCATCAAACTAAACAAATGTGACCAAGAATCCTCACAGGAAAGTCTCTGTTATTTTTCTTTACATCTAGAAATCTGAGCAGACCTGTACAGTGCACAGTAGTGCACAGCAGCATCACATATTTCCCTTCTCTTGCTAGAATAAGAGTGGAAGAAATGAAATGGTAACTTTTATTATCTTATTGCTCTTTTGTTGTATAATCTGTTAATAATCACTCTAATAAGCAGAGAACAAATAGACAAAAAACGTGTTTTAGGATAGAGTTTTATGATTGAAAACTACACTTTTTTTCATTATTTGCATAATGCTTCTCTCTTGTGCCTGCAGGTAGCTGTCAGCATTTGCTAGTCTGTTGATCAGGCTCCAATTCCTGTTGTGCGTCTTCTACTGCAAAGGGGAAGGGAAATTAATCTATTATTGATCAGGATCCAATTCCTGTTGTGTATCTTGTACTGGAAAGGGGCATTAATCCATTATGGGTTGATAATCCAAACCATCTGCAGCCTGTACCTGGAAAAAGTGAAACATATTCTATTAGGTAGTTTGTATTTGTAAGATCTTTTTTTTTTTTTTTCTTCCTTCAAGCAATCTTGAGATGCTGGGCGATTGTCATTTCTCCTCTTTTCACATATTCTATGTTACACAGGCAGAGATTGCACATTCTTGATGCCATAATGTTGAACTATTTATGTGTAATATTTTTGCTATTTGAATTGGACTCTTATCTTCTATTCTGCTTTTTTTTCTAATATAGGTATCCATAATTTGGTAACATGAAGCTTTGCATGTATCCTGCATAGTAATTGCGAAGGCATTTCTGCATACTGTGCAAGTCTGAAAGTCTGTAGGAAGTTTATGGTGAAGGTTTTCTAATCTTTTTCTCTCAGGATAGCTTATAAATGGTTTCAAAGTTCTGTTAAAGTATTCAATTTCTCTATTACCTTGAGGGTGGTGTACTGGTGATCTTTTCTCTTTTCTGTGAAGCACTTTTCTCCCATACACAAATTTCATAATATGAAGAAGTAAATTCATTTTTTGATACTGATTCCTGTAGGATTTCTTCTTCACTGAAAACAGGACACTGAGAAGTAATTGCAGTAGGAACCAACACTGTAAGGGTAGGAATGACTAGCAGTCAGTGTTGCATTCCAGGCTCTTACCCCATACTAAGTAAATGAGGATGATCTGGCTGATTATTTAGGCAATCCTCCCTCCTCCTGCTTATGGTCACCTTGTCTGTATTGTCTTCAGAGGGTTGGGACCTATAAGCAAGCCTCAAAAATAAGGCTTGTCATTTTTCTCAAGTCTGAACTCAAACTTCTTGCTTCTTTTCAAGAGATAAACACTATCTCTCAACTTTTATTAAGGCTGGTTTGCACCATTTCTCTCTGAGATTAATTTGAGCATCTATTGAAGTAATACTCTTAGTATTTTGCACCACAAACACAGAAATAGATAAACTTTGCATGCCATAATGTAAAATCTGGGAAAGAACCTAATGTTTATACATTGCTGAAGGGGAAAGCATCTTTTGTATCTTCAGTTGTATGGCCTGAGTGAGATTTTATCTCTGTTGGGAAAGTTAAGCACCCACGTGGCTTTGATAAAGTCTGTGATCTTTATAAACGTAACTTATAATATTTAATATTCCCTGTACCTTACATGACGTTACACGTAGAGAGATAAAAACACTTTTTTTCAGTGATGATGGGGTGGTCTACATAATGATTGTATTTAAATAACAGATTAAAATTCTACAGCTCATCAGTATTAAAAAATCAGTGTTCTAGACCACTTGGGACAGGTTTCGTTCTTGGTCAGATGGGAGGAGAGAAGGGGGAAGAGCAGTATGATCCAAGACCAGCACTGCGAAGTCACACACAGCCTCTGGTGGTAAAAACAAATAGACCGTGCAAGAGGTATTCACTCTCTTTTTCTCTCTTTACTTAGTATATCTCTACTTTGTGCAGAATTGCCAGACTCTTGAATGCCACAGTCTGGAGAGGAGTTTATGTTTAGAGACACAGTAAAACCCCAGATCTTCTCCTTTCCATTTTCTCTTTTTTTTTTGTTTCTATTTTTCAGGTTTTTTAGCTCTTCTTCATCCACCACTTCTTTAGAAAAGTCTAATATGGAAATATAATACTTGTGCCAATTTACCTTAATATTTTGGGTGGTAAATGGAAGCAGTTCACCAACTGCTTCATGAGCAGCTGGGGATGGGAACCGCTGAAAGATCTGCAAGATAAGCTCCCTCCACCTGTGCATCAGAATCTTTGGTGTTATGATAGTCCAAGACGCAAAGGTTGGTTGGGACTGGTCCTAAAGGCCCTTCAGTTACTGAGCCCTAATAGATAATGGTAGTAATTAAGACAGTGTCTTAATGAGAGGGTTTAGAAGCAAAGGGAAGATTGGAAATACTGTGAGTGCTGTGATCAAACTAGATACAATGTGAAACAAAGCAGAGCACACTCTTTTTTGGAGAAAACTCTGTTTGGATTAGGACTCTTGCCGGTGGCAGTCTTTCTGTCCAGTTGCCTATTAAGGACTAGAATCAGAATAAGAGCACATCCCTTAAGTGTTCTTCAGTGCCGTTCAGCCTTGTCTCTGCAGCTTTCTACAAGTTCCCCACTGACTTATTATGTCCAATAGTGAGGCATCCCTTGGCTACAATTCTGGGGTCAGTGTTCTCCCCTAATGTTGCTTCACTTAGCTGAGAGGAGGGGTTCAGAAAGCAGATAGAAAGGAAAGACGATCTTTTCCTTCAGAATATGGGTGAGAACAGTGGTCCCCTGTTCACTAATTCATCTTACTGTAACTCTGTTCTCATATTCATTTGTATTGCTCTCCCATTTCAGTGTCTTTAATAAATATTTCCTACTAATAGGAGAAACTGAAGCTCAATCCTTGAAATAAAGGATAGATGGGAAATCAGCAGTTCTTAAATAATGTGAAATATCTATAGGGGACCATGGGGTGGCAGGGAGGGGAAATGGCCAGTGATGAATGCAGAGGGAGGGGAGGCACAGGAGGAAGAGGGGTATGAAAAGCCAGACAGAAATAGTAGGCACCTAGAAAACTGGGACAAGAAAAAGTCTGATGAAGTAAAAAAAGGAGCAGTGAAGGAAGAGAGGAAAAAAATCAATTCTTTTCTACAAAGGATTTTCAAAGAAAATGCCTGTTTACTAACAATGACATTCTGCATTGTATTTTAGTGTAGCACCAGTCAAGTAAAATCATGTCTGTGTAGTGCATTAGGAGGTAGGAGAGGGATGGAGTGGCTTTATTGACAGGTAGGATAAGAAACTTGGAAAGTCTGGGTAGTTTTTCATTATCTGATTGTTTGAAATAGCTCTCTACCTTCCACAGCCTGACTGAATTCTGATTTGCCGCATCACATCATCAAAGCCAAATCACAGTGTTACTTCTTATCTAGATTAGGAACCTGGCTACTCTGATATTCCAACCTGTGGATTTCTTACAAAAGAATGAAGTTCTGAAAGGATGGGGGGGACACACAGATCCCACGTTAGAGCCCTATTGAGATTTTTACTTTAAAGTAGAACTAAATTCCTCCTTTGATATTTTGATTAGCCACAAAACAAAGCTGCAAACTACCCCCTGCAAAAGGAACCATGGGAGTGTCCCTGATGGGTTTTATTTGGCAGGATTGTGGCCAGAATGAATTATGGCAAGTGGTTTCTTTGTGCTGCAAAAGGAACTTAAACTGTCTTTGAATATGAAATAGGAATATGCACGTTGTCTGTGTCCTATTTAGATAATACTTTGAAATGTTTTTGGTTTCTATATATGCTTGTTACTTCTGTAGGTGGCCTTTGTAGGTATATTACTTAGAATCCAAGTTCTAACTGTTTTGATGAACCCTCTGTATGACATCAGTATTAGTTCACTTGCTCAAAATCTTTATCAACAGGGATGGTAAAAAATGAAAATAAGCACATACTTTGTTTAGATTCTTGTTATGGTCAGTAATAAAGTCAAAGAAATTTTATGTTTTCCTGGGGGGAAACTTTTCCCTGCTTATCTGCTCACTGCACAAAGAGCCACTCACATATGGTGAACTCCTAGAGTTTACAACAAAGCTGGCTTCTCTTCTTGGGTTGGTTTTAGTGGGGCTGAGCCATTCTTCAGGGGAGCTGATAAGTCAAACAAATGGTTTTACTCTTTTCCAGATGGAGATAAGAAATTAATACTGCCAAATTGGTAACTTATTTGTTGATCTTTTAGCATTTACTGTTGTAAACCTTCATCTTGCACAGAAGTAGTGGTGTACACTAATGCTGAAATTATTTCTTCTCATCAGTAGGAAGCTGCTAATCTGATCGTTGCTTGTTTTCTATTTTTTCAATTACTATCTGGAAAATTCCTGCCATGAATACCCATAAGACCACCATGAAAATCTTCTTAGAAAATAGATTTGCTACTTGATAGCATTATATTTCCAGGAATGTTGTTGAACAGAAGTAAAATCTAGTAAAAGCTTGTTTTTTGAGATCCCATGTGAGTTGCATATTGATGCCGTGTCAGGTCAACAGAGCATATTTATGGGAAGAAATAAATATGTGCTTACCGCTTCCTTAAGTGCTATTCTTAGATGCTTGAATTTATTCAGATGCGTGGGTGGTATTCTTAAAATTTTTAAATTATACTACGTGCTTTCATCTCCCATAATACACTATTTGCTATCAATTACAAAAACGTCAAAAGGTAAAAATTTTGTCAGTAATTCAGAACTCTGCTAACCTTGTGAACATTCTGAGCCCCGTTGCCAAAACCTTTGTCTGTCCAACCAGTGAAATCAAATGTCAAATGGCTTTTGGCATGCCAGATACAAACGAGATAAGCAAAGAATCTTCTATCCATTTTCTATTCTTCAGGGACTTATCTCAAACGTCAGGGTTCATACCTCGCATTTGTCAGTTTCCCATTCTGCTTAATGGGCATGGGTTAGCCTCCTTTGCAGAAAACATTTGATAAACTGGCTTGCTTTTCCATCAATTTAGTTTTATTTTCATTACTTTTCCCTATAATTCGTTTATTGGATTCTGTATCTTTAGAAAATTTTATTACTCTGTTATTCAAGCTAAAAAATAGCTAATTTTTCTTTCCCAAATGAGTTGCTTGAAGCAAAGTACCTATGAATACATGGGTATTTTAATTCACTTACTAAATGTATACAGAGAAAATTTACAAGCAGCCTTTTTACCATTTTTTAAGTGTCTGCTGACTGTTGCATAAGCTAAATTATTTACAGTATGATGCCTCACAAAAGAGTTGCAGATTTGGGTTATTTACTTTCCTGATAAGAAAAAGGGATTGAAGTTGCTGTGATATGCTGCTTTGTTAATTTTATATTTGTTCCCTAGTGTGTAAAATCTTTTTAAAGAACTAACATGAGTATTGGCAGACTCTTTTGAAATGGTATGGAAGTGGTAAGATTAAACAAAACATGAAAAGGTCTTAAAAGTATAAGTCAGCAGTGTTTGATAAAAATAAAAGTGCTCTACAATAGAAAACTTTTAGGATGCTTAATTTATTTGCTCTATGTTTGAGAATGGCCTCTGCACTCCATCTGGGAGTAGTTCTTGTGAGTTATGTGTTTTGAATGATACCAAGCTGAGTATATTGAAACAGTGTGTTTGTACAGTATAATGAAAGCCATTGAAAATGGTCATGCTGAAGATCTCGCCTTAATGAGGAGATTAAAATCCACGGTGAGGTTGAAGAGTGAAATTTGCAGCGGTGTGCCTTGACAAGATCCTTTGCCTGGAACGTGTCGGTCCTCGCCGTTTGCAGATGTACAGAGTCTTCACAAGGTTTCTTTCTGCCCATGCAGGTGCCACAGACCCGTCTGACACCGTGGCTCCCGTCATTGTAATCCCTCCACAGAATACTAGTGTTGTAGCAGGGAGCGGTGAAATCACGCTGGAGTGTGTGGCCAATGCCAGGTAACAGCCGCAGCGGGGTTATAAGGAATTCATTTTAATGCACCGTCCTTTTCTAAGAAGGACATAGGAAGTTATTTTCATTTTTTTATTAATTTAATGATTGAAGCAGAATGCTTGCTCTTCAGAGTAACCTTATGAATAATCTTGTTTGTCCAACATTACTGAATTAAACATATTGATTTTTCTGGCCAAATAAGGATATAGGCAGTTACATTCCCACCTGTTGCTCACACAGGAAGGAAAAGAAGTATAGTGTCGTTCAATCAGCAGACATTATCTTAAGGAAAAAGTTATGTTAAGGGTTAACAATATTTCAGCTGTATTGCCTGTTCACATGAAAGGTGATATTGTTAAACAGTCTGTGCTTCCTAGTAAATAAATTAGCGAGGATCTCCTATGAAGTAATTTATTACAGATGCTCTCATTTTACAGTGATTATTGCTCAACTGTTCATAATGCACCATAATATAGAGTTCACGGCATTTCTCCTATATTTCCATCTAGTTGGCCTTGAATAGCATTGAATTCTGGTGGAAGTGAATAGTTGAGGTCCTGAGATGATAAGACCAACTGATTCACTTTCCCCTCTGAGGGCAGAGATGTTCTTGATATGATTAATACTGTTTTGGTAATTGAGATGTAATGAAAGCACTTCCCATGCAGCTGATTCCCATAGCAGTATTTAGTTCTTTTGCTTAGAGAATTCAAATTATTAGCACTTAAGTTCTATTGCTGTATCAATTAGCTGTACCTATATAATGCCACTTGAGTAGTCTTGATGTGTAGAAGTTATATATGCATTTACTGCTTAATAGTGAATGGGGCCTAGAGGAAAGGTGGGGATGGACTCTTTTATCATGGAGTATAGGAATAGGATGAGGGGTAATGGCTTTAAACTGAAATAGGGGAGATTTAGGTTAGATGTAAGGAAGGAATTCTTCCCTGTGAGGGTGGTGAGACACTGGCACAGGTTGCCCAGAGAAGCTGTAGCTGCCCCCTCCCTGGAAGGGTTCAAGGCCAGGTTGGACGGGGCTTTGAGCAACCTGGGCTAGTGGAAGGTGTCCCTGCCCATGGTAGGTGGGTTGGAACCAGATGATCTTTAAGGTCCCTTCCAACCCAAACTATTCTATGATTCTATGAATGTCATAATAGCTATATAACTGCAGACAAGATTATTCTGTAATATATATATATTGTTGTATTCCTGTTTGCTTATTTTTTTAAACCTCGGCAGACCTCTTGAGAGCCTAAGCATTACCTGGAAGAGAAACGGAGTAAAAGTAACCACTGGCGTTAGCAGTTTTGGGAGACGACTCACTATCACCAACCCAACCTCTGCTGATGTGGGAATGTACTTCTGTGAAGCAAAATTGAGAGACAACACAGAGGAACCAGCAAGAGCGAAAGCCTTCATTTCTATAATGGGTAATTCTCAAGGCAATGTGTTTTTTAGTAAAGCAGGCTCTGGGCTGAGGTATAATAGGAAATAAAATTGATATCTTAATATTTCATTGACCTTACATTTGAACCTTTCTTCGGAGAACAGAACAAAGGAGGTGAAGGAGGGTTATCTTCCAAATTAATTCAGCTGTTCTTCCCCATGAATATAAATTCATCAAATAGATTTTCTTTAAACAGTGATGTGATTCTGAATACCCTGTGAAACTATACATTTAATCAGAAGTTGGGGAAATATGGTGGTAAATTCCTTATTGGGCAGCTTCCACATCTTGGCTTTTAGATGCATTAAATTCTGATTAACTCCCAGATTGCTGACATCTAGTTTTAATATGTCAAGTGCCTGTATTTCCGAAAGAAGCCTTTTAGGAGCACTTCTGTGCGTTGTCTGCTGCAAGTGCCAGTCAGGGGGCCAAGGACGTTCCTGAGCACACAGGCAGGCAGATATCATTACTGAGGTAACAAAAAGGAGAAGGAAATACCTTTAAAATAGGTGCTACGTGCTAGACCTTCGACTCCAAGGGAAACTTTGGATTTAATATTTTTAGAGGGACATTGGTGCCCTTTCACTGCCTGTTTCCACTGTCACCTCTGTGTTGGAGTTTTGCTGTAGCAAGAAGGTTATAATTTAGAAATGGTAGTTACCATGCATGTCATATCCTGATATAATAATGCAAATTAGCACACTGCACACAATGTAGAGTTTTTTAGGACTTTTAGAATAAAAGAGATGTTTAAAACATTTACATGTTTTAAGCCAGAGCTGATTGTGTAAAGTCCAGCTTTCGTGTAAGAGTCCCAGTAACAACTGTGCAAGTGTCCTGGAGAGGTTATTGCTCTGGCAATGCGACAAGTCTCAGCGTTGATCAGAATTCATGCAGGTGCATTTCTGTAATGCATTGCAGAGGGAATTCAGCACACAATTCTCTACACTCTTTTGGCTTTCTGAAAATACAATTTTAAGGACTGCTGGATGGTCTGTATTCTACCAAAGCAATTTATAGTAGTTCATGCTAAATGAGAAAGCAGCTCTTCTCTCTGCAAAGCTCTGTTCCAGGTTCATTTGTAGCACTGTGTCTCTATTATATTTATTATCTGCTGAATGAAGTTTGGTTCCAGTCTTTCTCTTTGTATTCTGTTTCGTAGAATTATTAGCTCGCGCCTTCCCTTTAAGGAGCAGAGACGGATTTCACTTATTTATGGTTTTTGTTTAAATTCTTCCTTATTCATAAGATTTTATTGTAACTAGTTTAACTTCGCTGCTATGCTGTCAGATCCAGTCTAACGCAATACTTAAAGCAGTCTCTTGGTTAATGTAAAAGATTCTTAAATACAGTTACAATAAAACTGAGAAACAATCATTGGGGAATCATATTAAACTAGCAGTGCTGCCTTTCTTTAGTAGCTTATCTGCTCTCTTATTTTTAAATGTTTTATTTATTTCTTATCCAGTTTTAGGAGGCTGTCAGGGAATGAAGTTATGAAAAGGCCTGTAGATAAGAACAAGCAGATGAAAGAAAGCAGAAACAAATTGGTTACCAATTACTTTTATTTCCTTGTGATGGAACAAGACACTTCAGTTGCAGGTGTTTACTCAATGTGTCAGCAAAGCCTGATAGATTTCTTTATTTATGAGTTTCTTGAGCTGCAGGATGGATCTCTAATTCTAAACAGGAAGCCAAATCAAAGGATTAGTAGTTAATACATAACTATATTAAACCTTAGAACTCTTGGATGGATCTGGTCATTATTTAATTAGCCAAGGGATGGGTTCTAGAGGAAAGTGCAGACAAGATTCAAACCTAAGGATTTTTGTGGTGTATCCCTCATAGTACTTACAAAGAATCAAGTATGCTTATCCATTTGCATACGTAAAATATTTGTAGTCTGTACACACTGATAGTGACCTGATAATGAGCTGTACTTCTTGGGAGGATAACACAGTGTGGACTTAATAAGGGGTCTTAACTAACAGGAAAAGGAAATTGTGTTAATAGAAGACATTTGTATTCAAAGTGATTTGGAATAAATCAAATATAGACCCTCAATAGTATGATGATGAGAGCCTTTGTGGATTAATAGAAAAAAGTATTTTGCTATTAACAGGTAGAATAAAGGTAACGATAAAAAGATGCATCAAAGATATTACAAATACTGAGTTAATCAAAGCTTTTTTACAAATATATCAGTCCTTGCCTTTCCCAACTAAGGGAAGTTACACAGCTTGAGTGTGGGCTCAGATGCTGACGAGCTTTATTAGAAGGCAGTGGAACTTAGTACAAAATCATGTACTCAGTTCAAATTATTATTTGTGACCTACAATATTATCTCTGAATTTTTTTCAGAATATTTGTGAGAGTGCATCTCAGTTTGTAAATTAAAATCACAATAATATTTGAAAAATCTGAATCTCTAATGTAATAAAGTAGTATACATAAGCAAGAAGAAAATCCTTTAGTCTTGTGCTACACTGCAATTTTCTTCTGAATGTCACAAAGAGCTTTCTGACATCTTCATATTGTTCCAGCAAAGATAAACTGAAGTGGTTCCAAACCCTGGTTTTATTAGCTGCAGTTGTTATAAATTTTTTAAAGGTAGCATGTTCCTCAGTTGGCACAGTAACAGTTTGGAAAGATTTGTTGCAGATTAGATAAGAGCACATTTGTTTTATCACTAACAGTTTGAAGATTAAGTAATTTAAGGAGTCTTCTCATGAGCAAACCAATTTGAAAACTGAGCTAATCTTAAATTCTTTTGCTCCAGTTCCACAAGTTCCGTTAGCAACAGATTGCAGTAGTCATTTTTAAAGTGATTTTTCTATGGGAAATTATGAATTTTAGCTTAAGAAAATGAGGAACGAAACCCTTCCATTACATGAAATCCATACTATTCTTTAAATCAGATGCAGTCAGAAAGTAAAATCTGGACAAACTGAGAAGAAAAACAATTAGAAAGAATGGCCTGGTGTGATGAGATGTTGAAGCCCTGTTGGTCTGGCCAAAGGAATAGGATGGAACAAAGCAGAATCACAGCAGAGAGCTTCCCTTCTTCTTGGAGCAGTTTTGTGCCCAGAACAACTACATTAATAGACGTATTATTCTCATCTTGGTGTTTCCTAGAGAGAATTTTTACATCCCAGCTGGACAGGTTTCTTTCTGAAAATAGGACAATAAGGGAGTGTGGTAGGTCTGTCTCTCTCTTAAGGCTACTCTCTTAAATGTTCTCGTCAGGTGTGGATAGAGCTTCATGGGATTCAGGAACACATGAGAAAAATTCTGATGTTAATATGGAGGGCCCACCTGGCTAGGCTCTGAGGTGAGCTATAGGGATATTCCTCCTTCACCCTACTTCTCCAGGAGCAAGTGTGGAGGTGCAGAAGGGCCTTCTTTGTGCATTGACATTGTTCATGAATTTGCATTGACTGTATATACAGCTGCCTGAACAGAAGTTATTTTCCTCTGCAGTTAGACACCTCAATACCTTGTGCTCAGATCTCTGGAAACAAGAGCTCTGGTGGCTCTAGCTTAGACATTTTAAAATGCTACAAATGATGTCTTGAAAGCAGAGGAAGTAATTTTTCATGATGATTGTGTTCATGCATTGAGCTTAAGAAAAGACCATGATGACTGCATTCATGTACTGTGTGTAAGAAAAGAATAAAAACTTTAGGAAAACTATAATATAAAATGTCTTTGGACTTGCCTAAACTTCAGTTTGGGCTCAAAGCAGAGACATTTTGATTTGGCAAGGCTCAGAGGTTCTTGAGATGGACACAGCCTT
The DNA here is from genome assembly GCF_031877795.1 of Strix aluco. NCBI lineage: Eukaryota > Metazoa > Chordata > Aves > Strigiformes > Strigidae > Strix > Strix aluco. Next base: position 9,308,419 of record NC_133945.1, on the reverse strand, counting down.
GGCCCAAATGCCCACAGGACCTCTACCACAGTGAAGTAATGGGACTTCTGGGAAGTCCAGTTCTGTCTCTGACATTCAGGAGAAGTTCCCCCTTCTTTCAGTTCTGCAAACAGGAGATGTGTTCTCTGTGCTGCTGGAAGGTTTTAGAACACACAGACTGCAGCTCGTAGTAAGGGGTAGTAGCAAGAAACTAAGAGTACCTTTTAATCTCTTTCTGTTATAACCTGATATTCATGCAAAGAAAGATCCTGCTTCAAGGAACCTGTTACAGCTGCATGTACAATGTGGCTTCTCTTCCAGCATGGACAGTCTGATCTACTGTCTGGAGTTACAGACTTTGTACCTACGAAGCACTCTCAAGTTTCCAGTTCCCCATTCTTTCCAAGGATATTCACTGAATATATTAGTTTATGGTAATGCTGTGGAAAGGCTTCCATGTTTAAGGCTCAATTTTCCTCTCAAATATGCAGGCCTGAATTTCTGAGTGATGCAGGAATTTCAGCTTTGGAGGAGCCCCGGGGGCTTTCTCTGTTCTTTCTGACTTTCATGCATGTATCTAGGATTAGGTCACACATCTCCGATGCAGCTTGAAGGGTATATAATGGATGCTGACTGCTATCTTTTGAATGTTAAAATCAGTGACCATGTAACTCTGTGTGGGGGAAGTTAGAACAGTATCAAATTTTGCCGGCTCCCAAGGGCTTTGCAGAGAGGCTATCTTTGCAGTGATGTATGTAGTGCAAAAAACCCTGAAAGTCTCAACAACTATTAAAAGCATGCATTTATATTCAAATATTCATTTTCCCCTTTGCTTGTTCTTGACCTTTTAGTTAAGATCAAACACCAATACAATATCCTAACAATACAGTATCTGTTTCTCTCAGTCTAATATGAGATGTGACCCCTCTCATTGCCTAGCTCGCTGCACTGCCAGCGGGGTGAACTCAGTGTAATGGGGCCTTTTCTATTCTAGCTATTGTGATTCTATAATTTCAAAAAATTAAATGTTTGACCTGATACCAACAGACTACTGTCATTCCTAGGAACTGCTGTGTCTGGGGGCTTGTGTCTGGCATGTTATATAGTTTGGAAGGCATCGTAATTTCACCACACATATTAAATTTCAATACATGATTATTGCCTACAACAATAAATGTTCAAATTCATACTGTGTGATTCAAACCAAGCCTTATAAATATTCAGTAGAGTCATATATACAGACATCCAGAACGCCCCTTCAGAATACCATCTGACCCCTATAAATATTGCTGCATTTTTATGGCCTCTTTCTGATAGTATTCACCAGGTGGAGTATAGCACCCAAATTGAGATACCCTGAATTTTTCAGTTGGAATTTATGCTGGGCCTACAGGCCTTCAGGCACACACCTGATGTGCAGGTGATACATTTGACTCTTCTGAAAAGCTTAGAGCCAAGATTTCAGTTGTCTAGCCTCTGTAACTAGAGCTGTCTCTTCTGCAGCCTGAATTCTGTTGAAGCCATAGACCCTCACTGCAAAGGACCTTTTGAGCACCCATGTTGCTAGTGTAAAACACATGCATGTGGAAAAGCAGCGCAGTTTCATTTCAAAGCCCTAGGAGTATACCTACACCAATACTTTTCTCATACTTTAAATCGCCAAGACTAATTTTCCATGTATATTAGACTTAGGATGCCACAGCACTATTGTCCATGTGGTATTCTAGATCCTCCAGAATTCCCTTATGAATTAGTCTTCCCATCCAGGCTTATCTCTAACTCCAGACAGCAGAAGCACGTAGTTAACAATCAGTAAATTTGTAGACTTGCTTCTGGAAGGTTTTCTATATCTGTGCTTATCATGCAAGAATAAGATCTGACCCCTCTATGCACAGTTGTTGCCTCAGCCTCTCAACCCCTCTATGTCAATTATAGCAATTGGCAGCGCTTCCAGCTGCTGGAATGCTGTAAGAATTGAGTTCAGTAGGCTTTAGTGAAAGGGAAAAGGTGGTCTGGGCATGATGAAGACTGGAAATCATGCCTGTTGGCACACCTACACCCTGAAAGTCCTCTGGGAGTTGCCTGTGTCCTTTAGATTGCATCTTTCTGCTGCTCCTGCTCTTTCTCTGTCTTGTCTGCTTTCGTTTCTTCCTGCTTCTTTCAGAAGAAGCTGATGTGAATCTTCCTTTTATAACATCACAGTCCAATTTGCTAAGTGACAGTTGTCACTGACTTCAAGTTCCTTGTCAGGTAATTCATTGCTAGATACCTGCTCACCTAAGCATCTCTTAATGTAATAAGTTTCTCTGAGGATGGCATAACAGCCTGTATGGGATTTAAAGGAAGGAACACAGATTGTAGGATAGGATTTTGGGAGAGGCACTGGGAGAGCAGACTGTATAAATATGCCAAGTATAACTGCAGAAACTGTATGCAGTGGTAGTACATAAGCAGTGGTCATGGCACCACTAGCATCTTTGAGGTCACATTAAGTGCTTTGCAGCTGGACTGCAGGCCCATGCTGAAGATAAATCTGCAAATTTATCACTGGTGTGTGAATATGTTGCTGATGTAGGAGAAAGTTTGAGAGCTGGCAGCTGAAGGTTGCCAAGTTTAGAAATTGCCCCATTAAGGTCAGAGTGCCTTATAAAAGGGGCGGTGGAAGATGTGCAGTCAGGAATTCCCTAAGAGGAGGCAAATGCACTTGAATGTCACTGACTGAAGAGACATCCATAGACGCAGCCCAAAGTTAGAAATGAATGTCTGGATGTGGGGGTATGTGTCTGGATACTGTCTTGATCCTGCGCTACTTTGGCCACCTTTCCCCTTTTCCTCCCTTAACAATCAAATTAAATTGTCATCGAACAAAAGATTCAAACTTTATTTTGAGAGATGGACAGAAGGACACTTACCTCTGTGTCCACAGACAGATGCATAGGTAAGTAAGGACACTACACTGAAAGTTCAGAAATTAAAAACATAAGATTCTGGAAAGTGGGGTGCAAGGAAAACATCACACAAGGCTTGGAAGATGGCATGAGAATAAAGCATGTACTCAGAGTTAAAACATGTACTTAGATGAATTGCGGGGCACTCAGCAACTTAGTTGATCAAACATGTCAAACACAGTGTGCTATCAGTGAATTTCAATTAAATGTTCAGCTTTTCAATTTGTTGTTTAGATTAACGCATGAGATCATATGCAATAAATCACAACTTATTATGCATATTTATTAATAGCTTTATATTTAGGCAGCAAGGATCAATAATGTTAACACATGTATATTATTAGAATATAATAAATCAGGTAGCTTGTTTTATTGGTTTTGCTGGGTAAATGAGTATTCCAGGCTATTTTGCAACTTCACCACCTCCTCTGCACAGGACTTCGAAGACTAATATTGATTGACTTTATTTGGAATGAATACAGAATTGTAATATCCATTGGTGCTCAAATGAGACCCCAGTTCTGTACACTTAAGCAAGTATTTTATTGTAGTTAGTGGGAAGGAGTGCTGGGAAAGGGGGTTTTGCACTGTAATCAGATGCTTGCTGATGGCATGTCATGTCATCCCTGCGAAATAGCAGCAACACTTGCTGCATTACAGGTGGTAGAAGGAGAAATGAGATTTTGCAGGATAAAAATATGTGACTTTAGTTTTATTTATGAAAATATTAATGGCCTATCAATAATACAAACTACACATCTGGTTTTCAGACATAGTTGGTGAAGAGATTTAAGAGAAGGTCAGGTCAGATGACCTTGGATCTTGTTGTAGCTTACTACATTTTTTCAAACTTGATTTCCTTAAAATGAAAATACGAGTAAATTTTTCTCACAAGCTACTTATATTGTCTTTTCTGTATTTTCTAAAACTTTCCAGAGAGTTTGTCTATGCTACAACAGAACTCTAGTTATAATCAAATAAAATGCTTCTAAAAACAGTACTCAGATGATAATTGCGTTGAACAGACTATGACAGTTTTTAGTTACCGTGATAATTACTGCAACCTTAATGCCTGTGGGACTTTGACATGATGCTCTTCAATTTTGTGCTGCATAGAAGAAAGAGTTACATGACAGCATACTCTACAATTTCTGGAATCTTTTCTTTGTTTAATTAAATGTCTAATATCTTTTAGTCCTAATGATAAAGTGTGGATTTTTATGATTATTACTATAACTTCAATTAAAGCATTAAATCTGTTTGCTTTCAAGAAATATAACAGTTGAGAAGAATTTTTTTTAATTATGCCGCACTTGTCCTCTGATGTTGGCTCTCTGACGTGCTACAGCACTTTATTTGATATGCTTCATGCCTTCGCGAGGTGGAATTTAGTTTAGATACTGAAGCAAACTGTCCTATAAAATGCTATGTTGTAAATATAAACCTTTATAAACCTCTCGGGACGGCCTTTCTGAACAAAGAATTAGAATGTTCCATGATTCAGGCCTATAAACTGAAAAGTAGCCCCTGCTCTGAGTATTAATTTGCAGTGCAAACCCCTCAATCTTACCTTACATTGACTTGACTCTTTGGAATTCATAGTCAGCATAGCAAAAAATCGTTGGCTTTTTTTATGATGCTTTTACTATCAAAAAAAGCACCCCCAAGTAGAGAAAAACTTAGACAACTAGTCTATTTGTAACACACTATATTAAATACAACACGTGCAGAGAGATTATATGATGAATATCTTTAAATCAACACCTATTTTTCATTTTGCTGTGGCTTTGTTTACTTTTCTTTGCTTTCCCTGTTCTAAAGAACCACCATATTTTACGGCTGAACCAGAGAGTGTGATTTTGGCTGAGGTGGAGAAAGACGTGGACATCCTGTGCCAGGCAATGGGTGAGTGTGCAAACATATTCAGACTTGGATGAATGATATGTGTATATCCAGTACTGAAGAAAGCATCTTATATAAATTTTTAATGTTTTAAGGTCTCTGCAGTCTAGTGGAAGGCGTCACTGCCCATGGCAGGGGAGTTGGAACTAGATGACCTTTAAGGTCCTTTCCAACCCAAACCATTTTGTGATTCTATGAAGCAGGCATGTAAGGGTGCTCCAGTTGATTTGGAGTTTCAGAAGCCTTTGATGAGATGTCTTACAGAAATGAAGCTATCAGGTTATAAGAGACAAGGTCTTGTTGTTAATTAATGGCTTTCTAAACAAAACACAGCAGGACCTGCTGTCAGTGAAGTTCCCCAGGAATCTCTGCTGGAACCTGTGCTGTACAACATATTCATAAATGCCCTGGTGGAAAAGAGGGTGAATAGCAAGACGGTAATATTTGTTGATCATATGAGATTATTCAATAAAATCAACATTAAAACTGATGACAGAAGAGTTGCAGAAGGTTCTGATGGTTTGAACTGGACAATAAACTGTCAGATGACATCATTGACAGAGATGAAATTTCCTATTGCTATGCAGAAAATATATGTCTTCTGAAAACATCAGTTCAGTGCCAAGCCATGGTTCAAAATGTTAGGTACTGGGAAGAAAGGAATGGAACAAAAATAAGAGAATGGCACTGTATGAATCCATGGGACACCCCTGTCTCAAATACTCCTCACAATTCTAATCACTCTATTGGAGAGAGGGATGTAGGAAAACCAGAAAAGATACACAAAAGTAGGAATGGTGTAATTAGAGGTCTACCATGGGTTTTGAATAACAAAAAATTAAATTGACTGGAACACTTTGTGAAAGAGATAACTGAAGGATAGGTGCCGTGTGGGAAGGCGAGTAGGAGAGGATGATTCTGTATTGCTTAGTGCAAGAAGTAGAGGATGCACCCAGCTAAATTTTTAGGCAGGACATTTACGATGAAGGAAAGATAGTACTTTTTCAGAAATCAGACTGTGGAGGTCACTGGTCCAGGCAGTAGCGAAGATCAGGCATAAAAATTATTTAGAAAAACAAACAAAATTTATGGAAGAAAAATCCAGTAAGGACTATTAAACACAGCTGTGTGTATGCAATGTCTGGCTCAGGAAATAGCTAAAGCACAGATTACTGGAGCTAAGAAGGTGGAAATAGCATTTTGTCCTTGGGCTGCTCTTGTGTTTTGTGCCTGCACATCCAAGACAAGACAATTTCAAAGGAAGGAAATGTGACTAGATAGACATTTATTCTGGCCTTGTGCCACCAACTTTATGTTTCAGCATGTGTTATGACAAACGTATTGACTTTTTTTTTTTATTGGAGACAATTTTTCAAGTAGCAGAATTACAACAAAGTGTTGTATCATTAGAGAAATTGAGTTAAAAAAACATTCTGAGATTTTTTTTGAGAAATGTTTCAATCCTACACAACTATTTGATGAATCTTTGGACTATCTCATGGTTACTGAAGAAAACCCAATCTGCTATCTCAATTTTTTTTTCATATATTACAGAAAAGTCCACCCCAAAACCTGAGAGAAGAGGTTGGCTTCTAACTCATCCTTCTACCCTAACTCTTCCTTCGAGCAGTTTAGCTCCCATGGGGATCAATAGGGCACTCATAACCATTCTCAGGAGATGAGGTTTTATCGGAGATATGGGAACCCTTACTAGACAAAATTATTTATTTTTGCTGAACTCTTCTAGTGCACAGCTGATTTGCTGATGAATGTGGTGCAGGAACACGGAAACCTGTCTTCATATGGATTATTTTGCTGAGTATCTGTAACAGATTTATGACGGGCAGATACTAATGTTAAACATCCAGGAGTTTTGATCCGTTATTACACAAATCTGGCAATTGCCAGCATTTAAAAAGAGGGTAAATGAAGGTTGCTGTCTCCCTGATCAGAGCTAGAATAAAGCACTAGGGGAACTGCAGAGCTGCCCCGTACCTTTGCTACAAATAGGAAGACAGATTGCATTTCCCTCAGCCCCATCAAGTTCTGTGCACAAAGCCCATTTGCCAAGTCTTGGTGCACTTTGAATGTGTGAGAGACAGATTAATTTCACAGTATAAATAGAGATTAACTGTAAATAAAATTGCAACTTGCACAGACTAGCTGTATACTTCCCTGTAATGGAGTTTCAGTGCATCAGTCTGCGCAGTAACCATGCTCTGCTGTATATCTTTGAGCAGTTGCTGGTGCTGCCTGCATTTTGAATGCCTTTCCTTTAAATGCCTTTTCTTATTTCCTTATAGAAAGCTTAGAGCTGCAGGCAGTGGTGGTGGTGCCTAGGGAGCGCAGTTAATTGGACTTTAGTTCTACCTGTTTAGACAAGTAGATGGAAGGATGCTTTGGGGATTCCCCAGTAGCCCACTGGGATCTCGAGAAGGCTATAAAAAATAAGTAACAAAAATGACATAGTGAATATTTCAAGTCTTTTATTCAGGTTCTTAGGTAAGTTAAATTTGGCAAAGAGTCAAGCATCTGTTTCACAGATGGGGAAACTGAGCCTCAGATTGCATAAATTATTTGCCCAAGAATACAATGAAAGTAGCAAAGCCAGAACCAGAGTCTTATTTCCTGCCTTCCCTTCTCCTCCGTAACTCTAGAGGAATTTGTCTGTGAAAAATGCATACAATACTGAGATATAAGAGTATTTTATTTATTATGACTGGTCTTTAGGCCACTCTGTAATCTCTCAAACAGTAAAGTAGGACAGATACTACTTGGAAAAGTATAGTCCGAAAGGTCTTTAAAGTGTTTTCTTCTGTTCATAATTTTTTCACCAGAAGTGTTTAGAGAGGAAAAGAAGCAAAATTCCCTTGGGGGTGTGGGGAGAGAGGAAAGGCTGTGGGGTAGGAGAGGGGGAGAAGAAAGGAAGCTGGGTCCATCTTTATAGCCAAAGAAGTAGCAAAATGGTAAAAGAAAATGTGTACAACTTGGAACACAAATCTTTCTGGGAAGATCACTAAAGCCCAAATGAATGCTGCTGACAGGCATCAGAGTGCTTAGATAAGATCCTATTATTCAGACTCATAACTTTGAGTAGAGGAAGATATCTGTAACTGAAATGTAGAAAAATAGAGATGGTAATATTCAGTTTGTCAGCTGAGTTGGTGATAGGAAGGTGTATCTCACAGTGATTATAGGATTAGAAGGTTTGCTAATACTGTTAGTAGAATGGGATTTATGGAATGACACCAATGCTAAAGGTTTGAGTGTACTAAATGCAGGATTTCATTATTTCCTAGGTGCCTATCAAGTCTAATGTGTGGGAAAATGGAGTTGCTATTATTTAAACTTGAAATCATTTCCAGGCTTCTCAGCATCAGGAGAACTATTCCATTTTGCATCATCTGTTTCTTCATTACTCAGTGATAATTTGTATTTGCCCGGGAGGATTTTCGAGAGATGAATAACACTCTCACCGAGAATTCTGAACATTGAAATTTACGCTAATTCTGTATATGGGCTGTTGTATGAAATTTAAATTATGCCTATTGCAAGCTATGACAGTACGTCTATTCTCTATCAGACAATGCGCTCTACATAGTGGATTTCTTCCTGAGATGATTACCTTCTAGATTATGAGTACGTTTTATTTTATCAGCAGAACAAAGGCATCAGAGGTGATTGTAGTAAATGACACATGTTTATAAAAGTAACAGCAGCAACTGAATGTTGTTTTTCAATCGTTCCATATATTGTTTGTACATTCTTTCCAGTAGTTAATATAGCTTTTGTCTGTAGAAAGAGAATAAGTACACTGAGAAAAGATATGAATGGAAGTATAATACAGCAGTATTTAACTTCAGGATTTTTAAAATGATAATGATGATAACATAGATCTTCCCGTAGCGCTTTTGCTCTGAGAACCTTAAGTCATTGCCGACATTGCAGTGAAATTCATTGTCTGCAGATGCTCGATTCATCAGTGACATCCCATCCTTAATGCTTCTGTGATACCCTGCTCTTCTCTGTTTGGGTAAATTTCACTCACCCATGAATTTAAGTCCGTAGTTCCTTACCTTATTATAAGGGAATGTGAAGCTCTGAGGTTTTAAGTGATAGGTGTTCAAAAATAGCTACTGGTTATGAAAATGCCACATTTGGGGCTGAGGTACCTTAAATCAGCTCAATACCCTTGTGATCCTGTGATTATCCAATCACATAATAAAATATCTGCTTCACTTCAGATCCCTGCATAGGGCCCTCAGCATTTGAGCAGTTAAGGATTTCTGGGAGGTAAAGATAAAACATTGTCTGATCCAAGGAGTGAGACAGGAACATCTGTGTATGACTGTTCTAGGCCTCTGACATATCTCGAAGAAAAGAGAATCCTATGCTATTTGTATATACTAAATTTACAGCCACTTCATCCCAGCTGACTGGGATATGACTGCAGCAAAAATATGTGTGAAATAACTGTGTCAGGGTTTGTAGAACATGCACATGAAAGAAAACAGGAATAAATGGGACTGTAAGTTATATCTAGGGTAGGATTTTTGCTTCTCCTAATGTCTGCATTTTTCAAACAAGAGGTGAAGCTTGAGAATGAATAAAATTAATAATAATTTAAACTATCCCATTGTTGGCAACGTGTTGTTTGCACATCAGCTCAAACTAAGCTGCCAAATTAGGACTCGAATACAGTCATGTGAGCACTTCATTTTCTATGTGTAATTTGCCATCTCTTTTTTATTTTGACATTTTAGCTACAGTAACACAGAAGAATCTTATTTGGGATGGAACAGTCTTATAGACTTACTGCATTGCCATACTGCTGCTGTTTAAGTAGCATGATTTTGGCTTTCAACATGAAATTGCTATAAATCTTATTTTGTAGTAGCATGAAATATGATTGGGTGAAGAAAGTAATTTGATAACATGTTTTCTCAACATTCCTTCTTTCACTGTTTGCTGGTTTTATTCCCACATGTTCTGTAGTGTATTATTACCATTGGTAATGTAAGATACAGCCTCCATTTATCAAAAGCAGCTTGTAAAGGTATAAATAATTGGTGTAGAAGGATGGGAAACCAGGGATATGACCATAATAGTGTTAGGTATTTGACTACCTAAAACATGTTTTGCAAAAGCTAATAGTGAAATTACTCTTTTATTTTTTTTTTAATAGGTGTTCCCATTCCCACCCTGGCCTGGTATAAGGACTCTATTCCCCTCAGCAAGCTGGAAAATCCCCGTTACAAAGTACTACTGAGTGGTGGGCTGCGGATCCACGCGCTGCGTCCTCAGGACGCTGGAATCTTCCAGTGCTTTGCTAGTAATAAAGCTGGGGAGATACAGACGTACACCTACCTGGATGTAACTAGTGAGTCAGGAGTTGTGATAAGAGATCCATGGGTTGTCTTGTCATTTCCGTAGGTGGCCCTATGTCCGTCGGATTTCTCCACTGCTCTGTGCTCGTTTAGTCTGACTCACAGAAACTTGATTTTTGTCAAGTGTAGCTGCCCAAGCTGTAAGGTACCCCAAAATGCCCTCTGTGGCCTGAACACTATCTGCTGAAGCCTGTAGAAAAACTTTCCATGACATTAGGGGCTTGAGGTGGACTCTCCTATTCCGTGCTAGGAAAGGAGAACTTAGTGAAAAGGAAAAAAACAAAAGAAAGGTTAATTGTGAAATACTTTTACGTTTCCTTTATGCTTAAATAATTTAGTTCTAGTCTAATGTAATTCTGTTCTGAATTTGAGCTACTTCTTCATGATTGTACATGGTATCATTTTATCTGCCTTTTGTCTACAACTACATTTAGTAGGGGAAAGAAAGAAAGTTCAAGTTAAATGTCTCTTTTTTGGCCAAAAAGTCTGATTAAAGTGGTTTTGTTAATGAAGTACACTCTTCTCTATGGAAGAATTACAAATCCTAGTAGTCTCTTTTAACACTGATTATTAACAGGCATTTCTGTAATACTGTAACTCCTCTTCAGGAAGCTGATTTTTAGCCCAAGAGCAGTTTACACATACTGATCCTACTGGCCTCAGAAAATAGATCAGCCCCAGTTCAATATATATCTAGAAAACTGCAGAAAGAAATGTAATAAAATGCAACTGGGGGAAAATAAGAGAGAAAGAAACTTGGAAAATGTCTTGGATGAGACTCAGGTTCTAAATTCTTTTGGCTGACATTTAAGTTTCAAAGTTAATGCCTTTCTCAAGTTGCTTTTCATCTTAAAGAACTCTGTTATGAAGATGAAACAAAATAGTTTTGTTTATCTAGATTTCTCAACTTCCCCCCAAACACTCATTTTGAGCTTTATCTTCCTTTTTCTGTAAGGCATCTTACTTGTACATGTACAAGCATTGATAGATTTTTATTTTCCATGTAGGTAATAAACTGAATTAGACAATTCCTAGGAGATGAATAATGAAAGGTTACAGTCACTGCTGAAAGGTTTTCATGTATTATTGTCATGTCCTTCTCCATGATCAGCTCTATAAAATTGGATGTAAAGTAGTCCATGATAATATGTAAAGGATCTTTCTGATAGCTGATGCATTGAGTTTTTAAAATTTTTGATTCTAGACATTAAACCAGCTTTTATACAGCCTCCGGAGGACACCACTGTTACAGAGGGGACGACCGCAGTGCTAATCTGTGAAGTTTCAGGGGCTCCAAAACCTGCCATCTCATGGAAGAAAGGTAGCCAGTTATTAAGTTGTTGTGGAAAAGCTGTAATCCATGTTTTCTTGTCCATTCCTATTATTGAGATTGTGTAGATCCATTTAGTGCATATTTCTTCATTTCTCTGGTTCTGCGAGCAGAGGGTTTGTTGTGGGGCTGCTGTGAGCCAGTGGCCTGGGTGGGTTGTAATTCTTCTTTTGGAAGAACTAGAATTGCAGTGCTTAATCCGTGCAGCCTACGTGACACTAATCATGCTGTTTTCCCCTTCTGTGTTTCAGGAAACCAGATCTTAGCCAGTGGCTCAGTTCAGATTCCTCGTTTCATTCTTCTTGAATCTGGAGGGCTCCAGATAACACCCGTTTTCCTTCAGGATGCTGGCAATTATACTTGCTGTGCAGTCAACTCTGAAGGAGCTCTGAATGCTTTTGTGATGCTGACAGTGTGGAGTAAGGATAATTCTTTGTTTAAATTCTAACTTTAATCAAGTATTAATCAGTTTTTGTTGTATGCTCAGGAAATTTTCATAAGTAATTATGCTTTTCTAGTTAATAGAGATACTTGTATGATTTAATAGGAATAATGTATCTATTTTAGGAAACCTATCACAAATACCCCTTTTGTTTGTAAAATTATGCATATAAACTTTTATATTTTGTGAAAGGAAGTGCATTTAAATCACAATTACAATTTTACTCAGGTTTTGCCTTGGTGAATCTTGCATTGCAAATCAGACCTTTTAAGTTGTAGATTTGGCTATTTGTAGTTGGTTTCTGCCTCCAGGAGTCTGCAGGCAGTATAGACCGGCCCATGCTGTTACTAAGGCGGTGGCTACAGATACAATGGGTATGATTTCCCTCATACCTTTGTATTTCTTTGTGGCCCTGGGCACTGTTGGAAGCCAAACCAAAGTACAGCAAACTTCAGCTAGTCTCTTAGGCTACAGATTGGCATGGCACAGGGCAACCCATGAAATGATTTTGTTCTTCACCATTTGTCTTTGATCTCTGTTTTTTCATTTCTTCTGTTGTGGAAGAGAGTCTGATCCAACATGTTCACCTGCGTTACTCCTAAGTGAGTTAAATTTAAGTGTAACGTGGTTTTTGCTACTGAAGGTGGGAGATAATGATCCTTGAGCTGGGACTAAAAATGATTGAAAACAATGAAGATGATGATAAATACAGAAGTGTTGTGGCCCTCTCTCCTTTCCTCTACTTGAAGTACTGATTATGCTGATGTGTGGTACATATTTGGCATTTGTTAATCCCCAAACTGTGCAAACTAAATCAGAAATATTTTTCCTTGTGAATTTGGGAATATCTGAAAGCAATACTGGCAGTAGATGTAATGTACTTGTGTCACATGGCCATCATATTTATATCTTATTGACAATATAGAGTTGGTATATATATCAGGATGTTGTAAACTGAATGATATCCAGGTGTATGGGTCAAGTACAGGAGATCCTTCCTATTAATTCTTAAACGCATACATATAAGAGAGTTCCTGTTCATTGTACTGTATGGGAGGGGGAAAAGTGAATGTAACCTAATGTTTGTGTAGCAACAGCACCATTATAAAGCTAGAAGGCATACATAGGTACGTCGGGAGTAACGCTGAAAATTCCATGCTATTAGAGTTAGTGTTTGATTTTGCTGATGATTCCTTCTTGTGCATGTATGAGATACCTCAGTAGACGCTGATTATCTCTGTAGGGATTTGGGACTGATTAACATTATCCACATATCTTCTATACTCATCCTAGTTGTCTACCTGCTTCAGCTGATGCTATCTGCTCCTGCTACTGTGTGTTAAGCATAATAGAGATCTTTCACCCCGGATCTGGTTGCTGTAGTTACAGCAATTATTGTGTTCTGGGTCTCCAGGAGGTGCTTGAATAAAGATGTTCTGAAACATTTGAGTAAACAGCATATCTTTCTTATATGAAAAATTCAGTCTACCAGAAGCTCCTCCTCCTTTAACCTCTTTCCTGGATTTGTCAAGATTGCAGGGTGCCATTTAAGTTTTCCTCTTTCTGGATAATTTTCAAGTGTATTCTTTGCACAGATTTTCTTTGTTTTTGTTTACCCTGCTGCAAACAGTGTGACTTGTTTCCTGACTCAGTGTATGTTTGGATTCATTCATAGCACATTACAAACTTGCTGCCTTCTGACTTTAGGGAGTTGCCGTAGATGCTTACCACAAGACAAGCGAGAGTCAGTACAGCATTAGGACTCTTCCTACTCAGATCACTTCTGACTCAGACTCATGCCCTCTCCTGCTTTTGCTTCTCTGCACCCCACAGTGTACCACCTTTTCTTGACACAATGGCATTAGAGGGAGGGGAGCCTTCACACCAAAGACTTGAAGAGGAATGGCCTGCTTGCTTTGAATGACATATGTTCAGTTGCCTGCTCTCTGAGTGAATACCCAAGTCAAAATGCTGTAATTTCACCTGAACTATGGCTTGTGTTCCTTTCAGATCGCACTTTCATTGTTCACCCTCCTGAGGACAGCACTGTGATCAAAGGAACCACAGCCACTCTGCGATGTGAAGCAACTCATGATCCTAGAATTTCAATCAGGTTAGTGGTGTCAGTTCTTGTTTGTGTGGTTTATCTGAGCTTAATTTTATAAGCTATATGAATAGCATTAGGTGAAAAGTTTCAGGACCCCAGATTTTAACACCAGGCCCCTGATTACTGCATTATAAGATTGTACGCTGTATCATTAATCATATAAATCCCATCTTCCATTTCAGCCTTATGTATTATTTACAATGAGCTATGTTCCACTTCATGACTTCAGTATAGCCTTCCATGATTTTACTGTCAAGGTTAATACACTATCAATAAAACCAACTTGTCAGAAGCTGATACTTAATGAGAGTAAAAGCCAAAGAGAAGGAATAGGGTTTCAGGAGTGTTTACACTGGTGTGCATGAAAGCCACACAAGAGATGCCTGTGTTCTTGCAAACAACTCAATAACTACGGGCTATATTCTGCTTTAACTGTGTAAAGGAAAAAACAGCATTTGTCTGAGCTATTAAAATTTGCACTAGGGCATTTAGAGGAAGCTAGTAATTTCAAAATAAATTTGCCATGAAAATTCATATAGTCTGAAAGCAACACAAATGAAAGAAAATGCAAGGAACAGCTTGGAGGGTGCTAGAAGGGTGAACTGCAGAAAGAACTTCAGAAAGAGAAATACAAGTGTAAAAATTTCATGTACAGATACTTAATTGTAAGACCATGGGCTATACACATCTCTGTGATGTGTTGGTATATGAGTGTTTTGATGGATAAGCTCTAGTAAACCTTGCCACAGCAGTTTCAAGATGTTACTGATTATGGCATTCTAATGTTGTTACAGCCTTAGCAGAGATGGACCAACACCTCAGCTGTTAATTGCAGAGTATGATGTTCTAGTTTAAAATGCTGGTGAAGGTGGACTTAAGAATCTGGATATTTATGAGTACTTCACTTTTTCCATGTAAAATATATAGTATTGTTTATAAAATAAATAGTAACTTGGATGCAGTTACATTTCTCATTCTGATTGCTAATCTAGAACTTAAATTTGTAAAAGGCACTGCTCCTGAAAGTAGCTGTAGGGGCCTGTCCTTTTTAACGTGTGATTGCAGAAGCTGATACCCTACAGAACAGTTCAAATAAATATATTTTGACGTTCTTATGAGTAATTAATAACTGAAACATTGTAATACTCAGGTATCTTTGGAAGAAGGACAGTGTTGTAATAAATCCATCCAGCAGTTCCAGGATCACAGTAGAGAAAGATGGAACCCTCCTCATCAGCCAGACATGGTCAGGTGACATTGGAGACTATACCTGTGAGGTCATTTCTTTTGGAGGAAACGACTCCAGAATGGCTCGACTAGAAGTGATGTGAGTATTCCATCTTAAATATACACTATGCTTGTTTCAGATACCCTTGGGCATTTTCCTAGCATTTCATTCTACGTGATCTGGGGAGTCTGTGAGTTTGATTTTTGGTTTATTTATGGGAAATTACACCTAGTTCATTCCTAATTAAACTGCCTTGAAATGTCCTTCCTTTTGCATGCTGCTATGCTGCTTGGGCTTCCACGTAACTGAAGCCTTGGAAGTTACTTCCTAGTAACTGCATCTCTCTGAACCACTACGTGTTTGTTGAGAACTGTCAGTGTTAGGTGTATGGTTGGACGAGGTGATCTTCAAGGTCTTTTCCAACCTAGATGATTCTGTGATTCTGTGTACATATCCATCTGGCTGGGTGATTGAGCTCCGAGGATAACCATTAAGAGGTGGTAGTCCACTTGAAGCCAGTAACAAGTGGACTGCCACGGGGGACTGTAATGGGGCATGCCCTGTTCAACATCTTTATCAGTGATCTGGAGAGGTGTTGGAGTGCATGCTCATGAAGTTTGTTAGTGGCACAAAATGGATGGGAGACAGTTGATACACTCGAGTGCAGGGCCACCATTCTGAGGGACTTAGGCTGAGAAAAGGGCCAACAGAAACCTTATGAAATTCAGCACGGACAAATGCAACGTCTGCATCTGGGGAGGAATAACCTTCTGCACTAATACAGTCTGGGCACTGACTGACTGGTAGCAGTTCTGCTGGAAAGAACCTGGGGATCTCAGTAGACTGCAGTTGAACATTAGCCAGCTGTGTGTCCTGGCATCAAAAAACGCTAACAGCATCCTGGGCTGTGTTAGCACAAGCATAGTAGATTGATGGACATGATTACCCCCCTTTTATTTGACATGTATTAGTCTACATTTGGAATACTGTCTCCTGTTTTCAAGACCAGACTGAATAAACTGGTCTGATCTCATGGCTGACCCTGCTTTGAGCAGGAGGTTGGACCAGAGACCTCCTGAGGTCTCTTCCAACCTGAATCCTTCTGTCATCCCATGCTGTAGGGCTTTCCCATAAAGCCCAGGTGCTGCACTCTGATGCCAAGGTTGTAAGAAAATGTTTTCCTCCTTTTAGTACTTTTTCTCTGTTAAACATATGTCAGAATAGCTGGTCCCTGGACAGGCATTGCTTAGTCTTGCATTCTTTTTATGCATAGTTTTCAAGGGGAAAAATATCTTTACGAATCCCTTTCTTTATTCCTAAGTATCTTTAAAAATAAAAACAATAAAATGTTTAAAATGCAGTTCAATTCTGAAAAAGGATTATAAAAATGTCATTATGGGGTTCCATATTTTCTATTTCTGTCATTCCACTGGGGTGAAGTGCACTTCCATTTTATTTTTATCACTAAAAGCAACAACTGTGGTTTTGGTACATGTGTGGAGCAGATCAAATAAATAAGAAGGTAATGTTTTATGTAGACTTTTTTTTTTTTTCATTTATTTGAGTAGTGCCGCATGCTTTAATTTAACTAAAATTGCATCTGTTTCTGCTGGTCATGCCTGATCTCTCTGAGAAGATGGCAACTTTTGCTGTTGGCAGTGTAATGAGTTCACCTCTGAGATTTGCTATGCAGAGAGCTGTTTGATACAGCATTATTCTGCCAGTGCCAAGGCTAGATCAGATGCCCGTTTTCAGAGAGCGGTCATATATTCTTTCTCTAATTAAGCACTCCTCAGCTCTCCTCCCGGAGTGCATTTTACTGCTGGTTTGAATCCAAGAGCAGAAGACAATTCAAAAATATATTGCTACTATATAACCGTACTTGCTTTTCTCTGAGGCGGTTTTGAATGGAGGGCACAAAATTATGGAGTAAAGACTGAAAAGAATCTTAAAACCCGGACTTTGAAGCAAAGATGTAAATACATGCTAAACACTTCAGCAGTCTGACCATTTCTTAATGTTAATAGCAAAAGATGCCCTATGCAACCCAGTACAGCACAGTGGATGTATTTACTTGAAGTTCCCCATTGACCAGTGAGGAACAGTTTTATACTCTGTAAAATTCAGGCTAGAAGTTAGCTGGGAGAGGCACATCTTGTGTACATTGCTGAAGCTGTCTTTCTTGCACCCCAGCTTGTTCCAGTTGTGTTGGCTGGCTCTCCCTGCGCTGGGACTGGCTCTTAATCCTGTATCTCTGATTCCTCCGATGTTCTGTTGCTGATCAACTATTGCCTGTTTTTCCTGGAGGAATTAAAGACATATATCAGACCCACTCTTTTAGAGGACTTCAGTAACTAATAAGTCACTCAATCATACCTTGAATTGTGACATTTTATTTCAAAGTAGTGCTGCAGGTAGTGCAATAATGCCAAAAACCATTGCATTCCTTTGCAGCTTTCATCATTATCATTTGGCTCAGCAGCACAAATCTGTGAGAAATAGAGATACATGATACAACAGAAGTGAAATGAAGAAGAAAATATGTGAAAAGGAAATGTCTGAAGTAAAGCTTAAATTAAATTCTAGCTCACATACAAATGACAGATCTATAACATTCCCTGTTCTCCCAGATAATTCTCTTGTGCAGAACATTAACAAACAGGGCATGTACATTCCCATCGATGAGCACTTACACATCAGCGCCTTGAGTAGCATTAATGTCAGACAAATGTTCAGAGGAGGCCTATCAACCAATTGCAGACTGGAGCAGTCTACCAACAGATAATATCATAGCTTACCTAGCTTCATCTGACAACTCCAATTGTCTCGCCACCTTTTTTTCCCCCAGGGACCAGCATGCCCCTCCTCTACCTCTAGGCATGTCAAGAGAAATTTCCAAAGGCACAAATAAGTTTGTTACTGATTTCTATTCAAACTGATTCAATTCAAAACCATTGACCTTCAGGGTGACCTTCAGTTATTTAATCTCTGAGTGGTCCGGTTTTCTAATCTGTGAAAAGTAGGAAAGAAAACTTTTTCTTCCTTTGTTTTCCCTTGTTGGAAGACGGGCTTGGGGAAAAAAGTACTGTTTCTTGCTAGAAGAATATCCACTGATAGCACAGCATGGTATACATTGGTGGTGCAAGCAGGGTGGATAATTTTTCTCAGCGTGTCTATGAAGAAATAAAATATTTGAAAAGGAAAGCCAGAAAACTAATGAAGAACTTGCTAAAGTGCAGCCAAAGGTTACCTTGCTCATCAATTTTGTACTGATGGTACTTGGGCACAGAAACTAATTGCTAGTCAAGATACTCTATTCATTCATTTGTCTTCCCTCTAAATGTGTTTATTCTTCATGTACATCACTTGATTTGATTTGCATGAGGTAAAACATTTGCGAGTGATGTTTCTCTTTTGCAAGAGATAGATTTTAATTTTGTACTTTTTTTTTTTTCTCTCCTAGCAGAGCTTCTCAACTGCAAATACAGAAACATTTGCAGGTCTTTTGATGATGAGCTTGTGCTTCTTGTGCATTCCTCCAAGTCATAGGATTTGATCCTGAAAATAATTGTATGTTATGAAACATCCCAGCTTCATTTAGCTTACTTTTATAGTCCTGTAAATACCATACTGAAATACATATACAGGAAAAAACGCTTGTTCCTAAAGCTGCATAAGCTGAGTTATCACAATGTATCACTCACCTGACGGGGAAACTGTGCTGATTTCAGCTCAAAGTATCCTGAGGATTCTCAGTATATATAAAATATGCAGACTTACCACTATCTATTCCTGATGATACCTGCTGCTTAATATCAGCCTGTCTGCAGTCCATACTAAAGAGTCTCTTTGTTGTATGAATGTGACAGAAAAGTATGGTAATGCTGCATTGTTGGAAAATCAAAGTCCTGTACAAGCCTCTGTTATGTCACAACATATAGTAAAATTTTTCCGGCTCTTTCTCTATGCAAAAATTTGGGGAGGACAATGTAATACAAAAATAGACAATTTATTCCTGGCAGCAAGTTCATCTTCTTTCAGTTCTCTTTCATCAAAGAAAGAACTATTATTGTTCTGTCTTCTTCAAAAGCAGGAGAGGGGAGCTAACCACTTATAATAAAACCCAGTAGGCTGTCAAGAATGCACAGGATTGCCTTTGTCAATCATTTATACGTGAATTTTGATAACCTTTTTAATAGAGCATTTGTAATTGCTACTTCCTCCAATTTCTTCCCAATATATCCCATAAAAAACCAGCTTGATTACTAAAAATTAAAATCAGTAAGACCAATGCAGAGTAACAAATCAAAATGATGTCTCATTACAAACTTATTTTCATATGGATCCCATATCCCTTGATTCCAATAGCCCTTCTCTTTTCCTTTCTGCAGGGAGTGTAAACAGGAAGGATGTCCAACTTGAAAATACATTACTCCTTCCTCACTAGAAAGAAAGTTTCTATTTATTTTTCCAAGCTCTCTATTAAGATGTCATCCAAGAAGGTTCAGTGCTGAGTCTAAAGCCACTTGATGCTCAAAAGAGAAATACCACCCAGAAATACTCTTGGAAATACATTTTTGTCTGTTCATCATTGAAGGTATATCAGAAATGTAGGTGTTTTTAGCAAAAAAAAGTACAAAATTCAAAAGCCTTTCCCAAGTTGTCTGTAGATTTGAGCTTGTGGTGACCACCAAAATGAAATGGGAAATAAATCTGTGCACTCTGGGACTTGGCAAGTCTTTAATTTCAAAAATCCACCTCGTTATAGGCCTGCGAGAGACAAAAAGCCTCAAAACTCCTGGATGCCTTACAAGAAATCCTTCCTGTGTTTAGAAATTGGAGAGGATTCTTTTGCAAGAGAAACTGGAAAGTCCTGAGCAACAGATGACATGTTTCTTAATTTAAAACATGATAAACTTTTATGAGCAAAGCCATCAGGGCTGAGCACTTTGTTAGGTTTCCTTCCTCAACTTCGTACCACGTTATCGGGTCTAGCAGATGAACCACCTGCTCTTGAGTAAAACTTGCATGGTGGACCTGATTTAGGAAATAATTTATGAAATAGGAGCGGGGCTTTTTATAAACTGACAAGAAAACTTATTTAATCTCCCTTGACTTTTTAGTAATCCCCTCTTCAGTCACAGTCTCTCTAATTACCTGCTGTTGGACCATTTTTCTCAGAAATCTCTCCAAACCATGTCTGGTTTATTTCCCTCAGCAAATAGTCTGCTTTTAGCTAATTTTATAAAATACTCTATGTGTTTGCTGAGTGAATTTTTCAGCTGCCCTCTGGCAGTGATGAGCTGACTCAAAACATTAGGGTTTCTGTTTTGAACATGTATCATCTGCAACTGGCTAATATTTCTCTCCTAGATTGTCACAATGACTTCATGTTCTTTTCCTGCAAATCTGCTGTTTTAATTGCTTTGTCAGAGTCCCCTCAGGTCACCTTGGTGGCTATGCCATTAACCCTGGGCTTATCTATCAATTACAGATTTTAAAGTGGCCATATACATATTTTTCTATCATACAAAGTAAGTTATGGAAAACTTGCCTCCATGCAACTCTTCAGCATTAGAGGAGTGAGGTCTTAACATACCCTATATTGAAAAACCTTCACATATTTCCTGCTTTGGCCTTCAGTGAACAAAAGAAAGATAATAGTGTTGGAATTAAACTTCTAGTGTCCGATCAAGGGCTGTTCTGTGCCCTGTGTCCTAAACCTCATCTAGTTTCTTGGTCTATCAGAAGTTGAGCATTTCTAGTCTGAGGTCCTTCTCATCCTGAAGAAGGGTTGAAATTGCCATTCCCTGCAATGATTTCTTGGATGTTAGCAGCAAGGAAAAGTAATTCTCTTAAAGGGGAAAAAAGAAGCAATTATCTCTTTTGGGAATGTGAATATTCATGATGGTGGTACAGGTCTCATTTATCATCCCTTTCACACAGTATGTGGTAGCAAATGAGAAGGAGACAAAGTGTAAGTGCTTGCTAGAGTATGAATTACTATTTATTAATCTCTGCTTTTGTATACCACAAAGAGAGAAGTACACTTCTGTGCTGAAATGTCTTTGTAGTTTTAAATATTTATTTCCGTCCAGGTGTGTTTCTTAGGCACTTGTTATGTCTGCCTTGAGGGATTTAAATCTGCAAGCACCATCTGTTGCTGTTCAGTGTGGACACATATGGCTAAAGAATATGATATTAGTGGAGATAGGTGTACTGTATCGCGGCTGCAGCTCATGCTACTCAATCTCTGTCTGAACAGAAAGTGCCCATTTCCTTCGTGCTGACTGATTACTATTTTGTGTCAATCTAAGAGAATAATCAACTAAACCCAAATCATAAGCAATAAAATCAGTTTGTGCTTTAAGAAACATGAAAAAGGAAGTGTTCCCTCTCCTCCAAAAGTCTTCTGAAGCTTGTACACTAAGAAAAAGAGACTGAGCTGTAAAGTCTTTCTTAGTCATGTAGCCTCTGTCCTCAAATGAACTGTTAATTCAGCCCTTCTGAATGTATGGGGAAAGAAGATTAGCAAATGCACACCCTGAAAATATCATTAATATATACCAGGAGTGTTTATTTAGCTCCCAGAAAACTAGTTACACAAAGATAAGTTTGCTGTGAGCTCCCCCTCAGCCATCCCTGCTACATTGCTCCCTGTGTGACTCTCATCTTCTGGAAGAAGCTGAAGCCACAGCCCATCTCTGAGCTCTTCCCCACAAGGCCTGGTGATAAATGAAGTGGGGACTGGGACTTCTGTGAGCCATGTCACAAGATGTTTCACTCTCTTTCCTTTGGTAATTTCCTGTGCCAGCTTAATCACAAAACCACTTTTCCAACCAGCTTGCTTAGGACGTAATGATAAATTGTAGTGGACGTTTAATGTTTATCTTAATTTAATGTTTCATTCAAAATTAAGTAACACACTCCTGTAGTCCCTGGGTAAATGGCCATATCTTAAACACCCACTCCACACTTCTCAAATGACAGGCTTATTCTGCCATTTGTCTTGCAGGCCAGCTGCTCTCCTACTGTGTTTCCAGGTCCCCCTCTTCCCTAAAGTTGTTTATCCAAAATTTTGCAGTGCTGTGTTCAAGATCTGCTTCCCCTGGGCCCATACATACTCTTTCCTGTGCCTGATGTTTCTTCTAGCCCAAAAGTGACCATGTCTTAGCTGTCTGTGCATCAGAAATCTGGAGCCTGGCTGGTGCATGCCCAGCTCTAAGTGAGAATATAGTCAGCCTAAACTCCTCTTAATCAAGTCATCTTGAGCAAGTGATTTAATGAAGTTAAGATCTGAATCACACCCTGAGGTGTCATTCCATGTTTACTACAAAAAGAGCCTGGGGTCACCATGCTGCTAATTTGGTTAGGCGTTTAAAGTCAAATGAGACGAGACAAGACTTTGAGTCTCAGGTTTAGCCTTAGGAAACATCAACCCTTCTAGCCTAGAGAGAGTTGGGCAGATGAGTGTCTTCCACTTGTGTTGTCTCATTATCTGTGTGTTTTTCTTACCACTCTTTAGCACTTTCAGCAACCTTTTTGGGGGGAGCTAACTCAACAGGGTGTAGCCATCGTAAGCATGTAAACAAAAGCCTTCACAGTTTTAACAGAAAAATAATAAAACTATTGTCTCGCTCTCCATATGTTCCTCAATCTTTCAGCAGAAACCCAAATCTGGGACATATTTATTGTTCTGGCTTAAAGCCAGAGTGTCTATTTACTTTTCTGAGTGGCTAAGGAGTTGCGGTTTTTAAATAACTGTAAGCCTTCAGTAGCATGATCCATTACAACCAGAAATTACTGTTTTTAAATTAAGCATGTGAAGTACCCTTGTGGCTTTCTGCTCTGGCCGGAGCAGATTAGCAGTGGTGCTGGCTGAGGAAGGGTTACTCTCAGCTTTCCTGGGGAGGAGCAGGAGGTTGAATGGGTAGAAAACTGGTCCTCCTTGTTTTTCCTTCGCTCTGAGATCCTTGTCCTCCTTAGGAACCAGGATGATAAAGAGCAGATATCAGGCTCAAGTATAATGGCTGAAGGGCTCTTATCACTTAATACAGAGCAGCATTTAAGAGATGCAGCAGAATTTAGTTTTCTTATTGCACCATGCAGCCTCTGACTTGCAGCCAATGAGTACAAATTAAATGTTTTTCCACAAATTGCCTTTGTGTAGAGAAATTACACGTTTTAATTGAGCTGCTGTTTTATTTTTGTTTTTTAATGTGTCATTTTGTATTTCCATGGGGTTTCTGCAGGCATTTTCACTACATTTTCTGCTTGGGTGCTTCCAAAAAAATCCTTATTATAGGAAGGAAAGATTCTACCCATGACAGGATAAGCCTGAATCCGCGAGTAAATCAAGCTGTTCTGTAGCCTAAGAATACATATGGTAATTTTGATTAGTAGCTCTATATGGATAGTGTCAATGTCTTCTGCTTCCTTGAGTATGAAAAATTCCATGTTAAATCATATCTCCCATGTGTTTTACTGTTTATATGTATTACTGCTGTCACATTGCTAGGACATCATCATAAGAAGGGGAAAAAAGTGAGAGGGGAAATTTATTGACCAACTTGTCTCAATCAAAAACAGTATGAAAATTGGCTTTTTTCCACATTTAGCAACATTTCCATTAGCTGTTCTAAGCATCAGCCTTGGGACTTTCAGCATAAATTATTTTTTTTCCAAATAGGATAAAATTGTGAAGAATTCAGACATGTCTTTCATTTATTTAATTGTACAATAGCTGCTGGTACTTTTATATCTATCATCATATGAGTCTGATCTCGTGTGCCTTTAACTGTCTGTAAGACTCTAGTTGAATGAAATGTAGATTGATTTTTCTGTGCTGTTTTTTCTCCCTTTCTCTTAACAGTGAGCTCCCTCATTCCCCTCAGAATCTTCTGGCCACTCTAAATTCCTCATACAGCCGCAGTGTGATGCTCTCCTGGGTGCGCCCCTTTGATGGAAACAGCCCTGTTCTATACTACATGGTGGAGCTCTCTGAGAACAGTGAGTAAAGTCAAATCTGTTTCAACCTCATGTTCTTCTTAATTATTCAGCCTTCTTTCAGACTCATCTTTTACTGGAGCTACTAACAAAATGTTACTATTTGTTAAATGAGAGACTGTGTGCACGAAGGGGAAGCCCTGGGTTTTGCACACAACTATTCTCACGTTGGAAGAGTTAAACAATGAAAAGAGGCCTGAGAAGGTGGAATTGTTATACAGGAAAGCTTTAGTTCCACCTCCAGCATTGTCAGAGAGACTTGAGGCACAACAACTCATTCCTCAGTGCTTCTATTCAACATCCATAAAATAGCAGTAGTCATATTTTATTTCTTCCCATTGTTGTCTTTTGTTCTGGTTTTACAGATATCTTGATGCATTCAGAGCCCCAATTTCACCTGAAAAATGCAGGCAGGATGATAATATAAGGAACTGATGGTCTGTCAGAGGAACAAACTTGGGTGTCAATAGGAGTTACTATATGGAGTATCTAATAGGAGTTATCTGTATATGGGTTCATATATTTTCTCTGCTTTCCCTAGGTTATCATTTTACGCCCTTCTTTTAAGTAGGTGGTTGAGGATGCTTAACTGTAAGATGCCCAAATATCTTCATGGGTTACAAACCTGCTCATTGTGAATTGCCACTTCTCACAGTTTTTTCACGCTGTATGTCTGGTCCTTTGTGGCTCTCAGTCTGCAAGGTTATTCAGGGACATTGCTAATGCCTCTTTAGGAGTTGATGGAAAGATGAGGTTATATGGAAATCGGTCACCTTGGCAATACTTTCTAATCGCTATCACCCTAGGAGCTGGAAATCCAAGCCTAACAATTGATTCTTGATGAAAAAATTAAGAGCATCGCTTTTTCTGACAAGTGGAAATTAGCCACTGCATAACTGAATGTGAAACAGTCCTGATTTCTGATTATCTAGCGAGTAGCGTTTTGTTTCGCCACACAGAGAGCTTGAGATGAAACTTGAGCTTCAGATCACATATAACCCTTTTGCTTTGCAGGCTGGAGTGCATAACATTTCAGATGTGGAGGTCCCAGAACTGGTGATCTTGGCATCTGTTAAGCAAAGTGCAGTTTTCTAATCCTAGCAGAAATCCCAAGTCGAGCCCAGGACTGTTGTCCTTAAAACAGTTCTTTTTGAGCAAAGACTCTTGATCTTTTTGTAACAAATGACTGAGAAAACTCAGCGTTCTTCACTCACCTCCCCTCTCTATGTTTTTATCACCACCTTCTTTTTTATTTTTACTCTTCTCTCCTTCCCCTCCTGTTGACTACAGGCCAGTAACTGCCTTTTTGCTTTTCCTTACCCGTTCTTTCACCTGAGAACGTTATCCTTGTGTTTCATGTTTCCCCGTGGCTTTGACAATGACAAGCTAATGAAGTCCCAGTCTGGGAACATGATGCAAAGGTACTAGAGCTGTATTTACATAGAGACAGCGCAGAGCTGGCAGAACGTATGCACTTGGGTCCTGTGCTGGGCTGCATTGATTGGGAAGAGTCACTAAAAGAAAAGGCAGTGCACTCGGTGCCAGGAGAATTCTGAAAGGTCTTAAAGTGCCTTTCTAGCAAGGATGCTTTGCAGTTGTTCTAGCATAGGAATAGGGTAAATGTGCCATCGTTTTGAAAATGCTATA
This sequence comes from Strix aluco, assembly GCF_031877795.1. Lineage (NCBI taxonomy): Eukaryota > Metazoa > Chordata > Aves > Strigiformes > Strigidae > Strix > Strix aluco. The sequence continues at coordinate 9,282,443 of NC_133945.1, read as the reverse complement.
ATTCATTCACTGAAATTTGTAGAAGACTCAGCAAAAATCAACAGCAGCTCTCCAGAAATCATGCAGACAGTCCCTCAGAACTCCACAGGATCCTGTGAACCCTTGCTCACTCTGTGATAGATCCAATAATTTTGGCTGATGGCATTGCAATCTACCACTGAGCCTTATTATCACAAATCATAGGTATATGTACTTCAGCAAGCTAGCAGGTGCAAAAACCAAACACAGACCAAGTTTGTTGTGAATTGAGCATCTTAACTCCCAGAAATATTCTACATCTTGCTGTCCTTTCAGTTTTCATCTTAATCTTTAATTTGCTTTTATGTACAATGTCTCAATGGCTACTCACAGAAGTAGGACAGGGAGGAATCTAAACCCTTGAATATTCCACTGCTGCTGTGTTCTCTCCTTTCATATATTATTGCTCAGCTTTAGAGATGCCAATTGAACAGTAGAACGATGTCAACAGTGACTGTGGTTGGAAAGCTGACTTTAATGTCTGTATATTGTCACTGTCTTGTTTTGGTTTTTATTTTCTTGAAGTGTTTGTTTTTCAGAGTTATTTTGATCTCAGTAGTGTTAATATTTAGTTTCTCCAGACCTCCTACTCCTTTGGAAAACACCATCTTTCCTTTGTTCCCACCCATCCCAAGTGATGTTTGTGAACGAACTGACATTTGATCTCGTGTAGGTATAGTTTTGTCTGCTACAACTGTGCAGAATCTCTCTTTGCTTTTCAAAGAAAATTTTCTTTCAGGTTTTCTGTTGGTCCTGTTTGTGCTGCAGAAAGAGCAGCTGTCAAGGAGTCAGTGTCTGCCCTCCGTGAGCTCATCTGCTTGCATCTGCAGCTCTCTCACTGTCAGCAGCAGTGCAATATACTTAATATCCTAATCCCTGTTTGCTTTCATACATATAAAGGTTAGGGAGGGACATCAGAATTGTGATTTCTTTTCCAGTTAGCAAAGCTGCAGCAGAGACTTTGTTCTTAGTTCTGTGGAGTTTTAATACATGGGTTGCGCTTTGCAGTCACAGGTGCCAAAACGTAGCCTAGTTTAGTTCATTTTTTTAGCTGTTTTGCTTTGAATAATTTTCTAATAGCTTTAGGATCCATTGTACGTTTTGAAGCAGGTACCATAAATGAATACATAATAACAGTATCTGTTTCAGAGAAATAGCTGAAGAGGGTTCAAAATAATGAGCGTAAATTTCAGGGGACTAATTACTAGCTGCATTAGGGAGAGGCGTGTCACTCCACCTGGCATGGATTAGAACTTCTTTTCATTAATATCAATTCTGTAAAGAGATATAAAAACTTTATTTTAATTAGAGGAAAAAACAGTGGCAGATCGTGCACATAAATTGCTGGAAATATGAACGACTAGTCACCTAATTTTTAAAATGAATGTATTTGGCACAATGCAATAATTCTCAAATTACAAGTATTCACAGTAGACCATGTCTGTGGGTGACTTGAGGCATATGGCCTTAAACATTTGGGGGCAAATTTATAATCTAATTTGAAAAACACAGTTCCAGGGAAACACAGTCATTAAGTATTCCTGCCCACACAGCCAGAAAAGTGAACCTTAATTTGAAATAGGATTTTTGAATAAATAGTACCATGCATTGCTGTCACTTGCTCTAGTACAATTTTTGGATGTTTCATGACCTGTTTAGCCCCGTTGCAATATACCTAGGAATTCCAATGAAGTATCTTCATGGATTTAGAAGGAAAGGGGTTATGCTTATTTTATTCCAAAGAGGCTTAGATTTCAGGGGTTAATCAAAAAATATTCTGAATGGTCTTTTAACTGAAGAAATTAATTAATACTTAAAGAATTCTGCTGAGTACAATTAAGATAAAAGCCCATTTTTGTTTTATTGTATTCTGGGATATCTATGTTGTGTGATGTAATGGTATAACTCAGATTAATCACATAGTGCCAATAAGGAGATAATAAAAGCTCCTATGAAAAGCATCTATACATGCTTAAGTTAAAGCCTCTGAATTGTCATCCTGAATTTGGTAGTAATATTCAAATGATAAAAATTGAACACATTGATAAATCTTTGCAATAATCAAAGTAAAACTGTGTTGTTTGTTATGACTGTGACTCAGATCTATATACAATAGTGTTAAAAGACACTTTTTCTCAGGCCATTGGTAGACCTTGTTGAAATCCTACCAAACAAAAGATGAACCATTCAATTGTTATTTGAACTTTTTTTTCAATATCATATTATCACAAAGATTTGAAAGATGAATTCAGTAAACTCCAGCAGTACAGCAAATTCCAATACTACCATCTATGTGAAACCCCCCGGAGAAGGAAGGACATGAAACGTACTCCAAACCTGCAAAAATCAGTTTTCTGCAACAGATCTAATCTGTAATATCAAATTAGAAATTATTTTTGAGGAATTTGCAATTAATGCATGAATTGTAAGGTAGATAGGGAAATATAGAAGAAATGCCTCTTGGTGAGTAACCATTTTTATTAAATGCATCACAGGTGCATCCAAAAATTCTTGGCAGAACAAAAGTAATTTCTAAAAAACCCAAATCACATTGTAAACTAGAGAGTAGCCTGTAAGATTCTTTGTTTCCAATAAATTTACTTGGAGAGGTAATCAGAGTTAATTCAAAATACCTAATATCCTTAAGACGGTAGACAGCTAAACATGGAAGTTTTTCAGACAGTGGCAATTACAGTGGAAGAGCAAGCAAGCAAAGCCCAGAGTACATTCTGGGCAGCTTAAGTTAAATGAAGGATTAGCACAGTCTGTTCAATCTAACAGAGGCTTATTTAATAGTATGACCTGGCAAGTCTTTTGTCACCATGGAGCTTCTCCAGACTTCTTGGGACAGGAGAGTGACAGTCATCCCTGGAGAAGAGAGTCAGTGCTGAAAATTTTATGGCATGTTTTCGATGTCAGAATTGCTCTTCTATACAGTAAAACAAGCTTCTGTACAATTCTGGGGTTTATTGCGTGTTTAAGGAGGGAGAACAGCCTTTCGAAATGTTTAGTTTATTGATTGTCAAAAAAAAGACTTGACATTTAAATTTTAAAGATACTCTGCACACTCACTGTATCCACTGCTCCATGAGCGAACAAATCCTCCCCAAACCACTTTCCTTTAGGAATCAGAGTGCCCAGGAGATGAATAGGCTTTGTTTATATTAGTTTTCAGTTTAATCTCTCTTCCTGCCAGATCTTTTATCTTCCACCAGGAGAGGAAAAAGAATTAATAAAGTATTCTACAGATGCAGCATATAAACAGAGCAAAGCCCCAAGGTGCTGAAGAGATTAATAGGCCCTGTTGTTGAATCAAACTGCTCACTACATTGAGCTGCTTGGGTTAAGCACTCTCAGGTGGTGTTTACACTAGCAGTAAACAAACAAAATGCTCTAGGAAATGGACCACTACCCAAGTAGCTCATACAAGGGTATTTCACTCTTGTTGGTGTCTGCTCTTCCATTTTCCTCAGGAAGATGCTTCAGGCAATGTATTGTCAGCCATACCTTCACTTCAGCTTACCTTGATTTGTTGTTGTGCTCTCTGGCTGTAACAAGGTGAAGAGTTGTTTGTGAAGTCTCAAGAGAAGGTTGATAAAATTCAGAAGGAACTAAGGTGCAAAAAACTCCTAACCAATGCTTTTCTAGATAGGTGTGCTTCCTCTAAGGTTTTTCTAAAAGAAGTTCAACATTCAGCTAAGATGAATTGCCATCAAGATCTTGCAGCTGAAGTGACTGCCGGTAAATCATCAACAACTGGCGAGGACAGAACTTGACTGCTGTGGAAATGTCCCTCTCCAGCATTCCCAGTATTCTGTTGTCAGTTTTCCTGTTAAAAAGACTTTGTTCTCGGAAAGCTGTTACTGGAATAAATATATTTTGAGTAATTCAAAGATGCAGTGTTCATAGCCCAACTGGCATCACACCCTAGAGGACTTAAACTTGCTAAGGAATCTGCCAAAAAAGCACTAAATTAGTGGTTTACATCTTGGTGTGAAGTTTAGCAGCCTTCCACATTTGGGACATCTCATCTTCATTTTCAGGCAGACGTCTAGGTGACCTGCCAGGAGCCACAGTGCACTTCTGATGAGCAACATACACAGATATGTTGCCAAAATCTACAGCTAGCTCCTCAGTAATTTCCAGAAGTGTTAGTAATTTTGAGCAGGGAGCATGAAAACAGCTGGTATTATTTAAAAACTGAACAAATCTTTAAATTGGCTGATTCCATTGCTGTACTGTTGCAACACAGACCAAATGTCACCTCGCCCTGACTATTTCAGTCATGACTTCAGGGAGAATATGTGACACCAGGCTATGAAGAAAAGAAGTCAGGTTATTTAATTTTCAACCCGTTTCATTTCTGACCTCTTTGAAAACTTGAAAATGTAATTTGGGCATCAGAGGAGCTCGGTATGTCAAGTATGTGAACTGACAATGAGGGTTTTATAGTGCTGCCAGGACTGTTTATACCAGGGAATCTTCCTAGGAAATGATTAGACCGAATGCCATATACTATCTCTAGAAAAAAAATTGCAGACATGTAGAATCCGCAGCAGAAGCTTTCTCAGGTCTTACAGCAAAGGGCTGATTTGGCAGAGACAGTCACGCTTCTACACCTGCTTGCAAGCTGGGTAGGAAGATATTCCAAACTGACTGTGAATTTCATTACAGTCCTTCCACCAGAGCCACTCATGGGTGTGGTGTTGTAATGGCCTGCCAAACAGATGGGTTGTGAAATACACAGCCCATCTGTCTTTATCATGCTTGTTTCCTCTTTTATTAAAATGTTAATGAATATAGTTTTTATTTATTATGCCATGACATGTGCAGCATCACTTTCCAGTAGACAAATGTGCAATCTGCATAACCGTGTGGGCTGACAGGAAGGTTTCTTTGGCTGAAAAGAAACTTCTTCCCAAAGTTCCTCTGAGGAAAACAAGCACAAAGAGCTCTGAGCAGTCAGAGGCGTTTTCTCACTTCTGCAGGGCTTTTAACAAGCACTTCCATCTTTTTTCACATGTAAATTATTCCAACAGATTCTCCCTGGAAGGTTCACCTATCAAATCTTGACCCAAAGATGACCGGTGTCACTGTGAGCGGTCTAACTCCAGCCCGAACCTACCAGTTTAGGGTGTGTGCGGTTAACCAGGTGGGAAAGGGCCAGTACAGCTCTGAGACCAGCAGGTACAGTAAAAAAAAATATCTGTGTACTAAAGGTACAATAACCTAGAAGTACTGGGAGGAAAAAACTGCTGATTGTTTGTGAATGAATAAAATAAAGTTATCTTTTGCACAATAATTGGGGAACAGAGCAGTTAGCATTACCCAGGCCTCTGGAGAGTGCTCTGCAGCTGTCAGTAATTGGTGATAATGGCAATTAGGAGATGCGGGATATCAGTACACAATGGGAGAGGTGCCCTCGTATTTTCAGAGTATCAGTTGAGCAGAATCTTGGAAATATTTTTTTGCTCTTGTTCTAAGCCACAACAGTCAGCCCGGGAAGGAGTACAGCATTCACCCAATCATTGCAATGTCACTTCTGGAGTTCACCCAGATGCGACATAGAAGGATGGCTTCATCAAATTTATTTTCAAATGCATCCCCCTTCTTCTATGAACCAAAGCTAGCTGTGAGCTTGAATTGCAGAACAGCTGAACTCTAAACAGCTTTTTCAAAATGTAGGAGTTTGATATGAAAAATATTGAAAGAGCTGAAAGAAACAATTTGGAAGGAGTCACAGACACTGGACCTGAGCTCTAACTCATTCAGGCTTGTAATCTTTTTAAAGAGTTGTAGCAGCCTGGGTGATTCAGAGAGAATAAGGTTACCTCAGCTGTCTGTCTTGTTGCTTGGTTAACTGATTTCCTATTATGTTGATTTGTTGTAACTATTTCATGCATGTCTTCAGCAGTTGGATCAGCGTTATATTTCTTTCTAGTCATCAGACTTTGATAAAAGAAACTGGTTCACATGGAGTGGATACATGAAATAGAAATGTCATCTATCATTTATTTTAACACCCACATCCATCATATTCTTTTGTACTTAGGTTGATGCTACCTGAGGAGCCCCCCAGCGCTCCACCTAAAAATATAGTGGCCAGTGGGCGCACCAATCAGTCTATCATGGTCCAGTGGCAACCTCCTCCCGAGAGCGAACATAATGGAGTTCTTCATGGGTACATCCTAAGGTAAGTGATTTCCTAACCTGGAAAGTCTTGGAGACAGCTCCATGTGTGCATGAGGGAATTCAGAATGGTGTGACTTAAGAGTGTATTAAAAACTATTTCTAATTCCATTAAATATATTAGTTATTATTCACAAATGCTGTGGCTGCCCTGGTTTATTACAGATGAGAAAACACCTCTGTTCAAGTGGCCACAGGGGTGCAGGCGCTTAAATTCTAGCCTGTCTATACTAGAGAGTGAGTGAGATGAGGTCTCTGTTAGCTACTCGGAATGGACTGCTGAAGTAGACTAGCTCCCTGTAGAGACTTTCAACATCCTGATAGCTTTTTTCCATTTTCAAAGTGAAGTAAAGCACCAAGTGCTAAAGGTGTTCACATGGGAAGTTGCTACAGTTCAGCCTATGCATTGCAAGTGTATATTTGCTTATTACAATCTCAGCCTCCTACTAGAAAGGTTAATTAAATTTATCAAAGACACAAGAGGGCTCCTGCACTATGGAAGAGCAAGAATAGAATCAGTAAACTTCAGTTTTGTGCCAAACAAAATGGAGACAGGGAATGACCAGTCAGACGCTTCATGGCAGATCTTGATTTGGTTTTGAGTCTCAGTCAGTTCAGTAAGATTCTTTCAGCCCCATCTGTATTTATTAACGAGAATCAGATTCAGGCAGGTAACTGGGAATCCTGAATACATCCAGTCTTTCTCCTTACAGAGGATTTATTGTGTTGGAAAGGGTGTTGTCACATTGAGAAACTTTGCAGAGCATTTCCTTTTTGTAATTTTTTGAGACTCAGTTATTCACTCCCACCCAATTCAGCTACAGCTTCCTTGCTGATTTGGCATCCTACATATTCCTGCACTGCTAGCAGACAGCTAGGGCTGTAACTTTAGTAAGGGAGGCACTATCTAAATCAGAGTTCTTGTAGGAAACTCCCAAGCATTGCACACCACTGACATATTTCCAAGTGATGGTTACAATCTATTGTAGGCAGGCTGCTGACATTTTTAATACAGTGTCCTCCGGACCTGCTAAAAGATAACTAAATTCTGCAGTTTAAATGCCAACATCCTGTTCATGCTGCGCTCCTACTTTTGCTGGCATGGATGGAAATGCTTTTGTGATGTTAAGAGTGTTGGTGAGCTCCCAAAATAGTGCTGGAAAGTTCCTTTTCTCTACAGGCAGAGCTGAAGTCTGTTAATCTCCCTGTCACCTGCACAGAGCCTATTACGGTGGTGAGCCTCTCGTGCAAGTGCCTGCAGTTTTAAGAGCTGGACTCAGTTTGAAAGCTGTGCCAGTCATCAGTGACAGGTGGGAAAAGGTGTTTTAACTTCTGTCTATAGCTAGAATCTTGTCATGAGATTTGGGCACCTAATTTGCACAAGACACAAGTGTTGCTTGTACAGTTCTTCAAACTGATCTACTTGATGATAGATTTAATCCCTTAGCCATTCCCAATGAGTCTTACCCATTCTCAGCATTAAGCCTCTTGAGAAAGCAATCCCATATTCTCTTACTTAGGGCAATCCATTCTGTTTTCTCCATATAGTGTTTTCGATAACGTTTAACTTTAGTAATTTCTACAACATCTATCAGCATAATTGATCCCTGTCCTCACTGTAACATTTCTTTCCATTGTAATAGAGGGTGATCGTACTCATTATGCTCAATCTGTGAACATTTGTGAGATCTGCATGCTTTGTCTTGACTACAGAGCAGAGAAACCATTTCTTAGACAGGAATTTAAGATTATCATATAAAAGCACAACTGACCCAGGTAATAAAACAGGCTGTTCTTCCAAGACAAACTGTATGGTCACAGCAATGTGCACTGAAGAAAAGTTTTCCTGCACTGATTTCTGTAGAATTAGGGTATAACAAAATGAAAACCACTATGCATCTCAGAGAGGCAGTGCTCAAGACATGCTAGATACTAAACTGATGGAACACCTGATCTTTAAAAGTGAAGGTGCACTGCACAAGTCATATGGACTATGCATCAAAACCCATAGTGAGAAAAATCATGAAGACATGACATTTCTGAACTGGCTTCCTTCCTCTGCCCTTTTTCTCACTGGCAGTATTGCATTTAGAGGACTGCCATGCTAACAGCACAATAGATTAAATCACAGGAGCACTCTACATCTTGTCTGCTAGGTGTGAGACAAAACATTGCTGCACAAAGAATTGACTTTGCCAGGAAGCATACACCCTTCACAGGAGACTAAAGAAAGAACAAGGTAGATATTGCATAAAGTAGAGACAGATCAAGACATTCAGTAAACTCAGCTGAGGGCTGATATGTCTTTATTTCTGTTTGTGTTTCATAAATGGAATCACACCAGTGTAGCATTACAAATATTAAATATGCCAAAATATGGTCAGTCACGCAGCTCCTCTGCAGAAAACAGAGGGGTTATCAGTGATTAAGAACCGATCTCTTTCTAAGAAGATTTTAGAACAAAATCTATGGCTGAAATACACGAAGTTGTCTAGTCATAGAAATTGCACCAATTTAACTTAGATGAATTTAAAATCGGACTGTAAGATGTCAATGAAATTGTTCTGTGTCAGTAAGCTTTTGGTGATTACTGTGAAGCAAAAGATGAATAAGAGCATATAAACGCTGTGTGTTGAATAAAAATATAAATGTTTCCGTGTTTGTCTTTTTCATGGAATAGTAATACCTTCTGCCCCTTACTTGGCCTCTGTTTTTCTGATTTTTTTGTGAATTAGCATATTGTAAGCATCCATTGTATCATTTTCCTAAAGGAAGGAAAACAAACAGTATTATTCACATTCACAGATTTGCAAGGTTTGTTTGTTTTCTATAATTTGGTTCTTCTCCATAGTTTCTTGGCCTGAAGAGACACATCAAAGTGGCTCTGTTTTTTGCAGTACAGTTTTTACATGGGAAAATATATTCAGTGTTTCAGCTTCCCATGTCTCAGCAGAAAGTTTGTCAGGATGTTTACTGCTCATCCATATTTGGTACAGCCCTTCTTCTGGAATCCCAATGCTTAACCAACCCTTCAGCCTCAACTGTATTCCATCCTTATTTTAATTATTCTGTGAAGTAAATGGTGGTGGAAGCCAGACATGTCAATGCCTGAAACTAGAAAATCAGAGCCCTCTCAGATCTTCCTTTTCAGATTTCAGAGGAGAAGGAAAAAAACATTTCTCAAGCTGATTTACAGCAGCACCCTGATAAAAATCACATCTGGACTGTTTTTTCTACTAAATCACAGCTTTTACTAGACAAGCCACATTTAAAAAGCTGTAATTTTTCTGCAACCGTAAAACAGGATAAAATACCCGTTTTGTTTAGCTCTGAGCATGTAATCTCAGTGAGATCAGATTATAAATACTATAGCAGTCAAGCACGATATGGTCTTATCAGGAGTTAGTCTGTTCTTTCTGATTATTTTGCATTATACTTTGTATAATTCTGCTGTAAAAGTTTGCATATTGCCTCATCGCAAAGGAAGCTATTTTGCTAGTCAGGATATTTGCTATAATTGATACCATCTAATTAACTAGCAAATTTTTCTTCCCATATGGTAGGTATCGCCTGGCTGGCCTCCCTGGAGAATACCAGTATAAGAACATCACCAGTGCAGAAATTAACTACTGCTTGGTGAAAGACCTGATCATTTGGACCCAGTATGAAATCCAGGTGGCATCTTACAATGGAGCTGGGCTAGGAGCCTTCAGCAGACCTGTGACAGAGTACACTTTACAAGGAGGTGAGCAAATGGAACCAATATATCCTTTATAGTCACAGTTTATAGCACAGTTTCTGAAGGAGAGAAGGCACTGTGTGATAGTCCCACCTACCACCTTGTAAAATGAATGGTCATTTCAGTCAAATTTGATAGACAGCTTGGGGTAGGAAACACAGACTTCAGATGCCTAAGCAGAGACAAGATGAGACTCTGTTACTATCTCTGTTGTAGAAAAAGCTGTGAGTGAATTCAAAAATTATCTATTTTTGTTGACCCTCCTGATGGCATGTTACCATACTTGCAGGTCAGAGTCGGCCACAGCATAAGTAATAAATAGAAATGCTGAAGAGAGCTGGGGTCCTGTGGACTGGATTTATAGGATGTGTGACAGGCAGGGGCTGAGGTTACCCTGCCAAGAGAGTAGGAGAGAATATGGCATGGAATTGAGTTTATTGTGGTCAGGAGATGCAATATGCTGCATATGCAATATAGGAGACAAAAGCTGAGTAAACCAGCTGCATTAGTTCTGATAATCACAGAATACCTTGTTTTAGAAATATGGAGTAAATTGTAAGGAAACTGTAAGGAGAGAAATACAGCCTGTGGAGAGTGTTTTGAGCATTTCAGGAATGGTGCAGACATTTGCAAAGAGGAAGATAAAATGATCTTTAAAGCCCTGATTTTTATTCTACAGCTCCTCCACACCTTTCTGGTAAGTGCTTTAAGAAGAGTATAAATTACATCAACAAAAGGATATGTAATTACTTTTTACAACCAATGTAAGGCATGTTTACACCTCTAGATTGGTATAAAAATCCATAGGATAATTAGGTACCAGGCCCTTAAAGCTTTCATATATTCCCATAATTGCAGGGTTGTGCTGGATTCTGAGCACTGGACAGTAAATGGTCTCTACTTTATTGGTCATTAAACAATTAAACTATCTTTAAAACTTGCAGATTTACAGTACACCGGTTAATTTACAATCGGTGAAGAATATGTAGTTGTTTGTTAATTGTTACTAGGAGTACATTATAACATGATTAGATATGGTTTGAGGTGTAAGGAGATCTTTAAGAAAAGATTATTCATATGCAACACTAATTAACCACAATAATTAAAGGTGGAAACTATCTATATTTTATCTTAGGGCATGTAGAGTCTCACAGTTTAGAGGAGTCTAGGCACACTCAACCTCTTTGTAGAAGTATTTATAGCAGACCTTGAAATGTTTTTCTTAAAGTCTTCTCCTTGCAGCCAGGATTAATGTTTTGCATCCCACTAAAGACCAGATCTCTGCTGAGAATTGGTTTGCACACAGAATTTGAATCTCTTTGGTGAATACGGGTGTAATTAATTACTTTGTTTATTTGCACATTTTAAGCTATCATAGCACCTTAACCTTCCATCTATTAAGACTGAGGTTTGGGCTTCACACTCTTTTTCTTAAATCCTGCAATTGACTCTAATTTCCCTTGATATTATGTGCTGTTATTATCATCCTTTATTGATTGTCTGTCTGTTGTCATTTATAAGGATATAAATCCTCTGTTATAAATTAAGTGTAGTCAGTCCTGCATTCATATTAATCAGCAAGAGTGTTCAGACTGCAGGACAACCTGCAATGGCCTGTTTGTCTTTATGTAGTTCCTAAATGCTCAATGGTGGGTAGACACAGAAGAAAAACTGGTTATTTCTTATTTATTTTATATCAGTATTTAATAATAGCAGTAAATAACTCTTCATGGATGCTGCCATCTCCTAATGAATGCCTTGCTGAGTTTCTGTGCAAATCACCGAAGTCATACAGTCTATTCTGAAAAGAGTTTGAAGCTCTTTTACATTTAGAGTTGAAAAGGGAGGCTGGTTGGTATCAGTATCTTTTGAAACCCGATTAATATCAAGTCTCCATGGGTAATGCACCACTGTCCAAAACTCTACTCCTTTGTCTTTCTTGTAGTTGGGAAATGACAGGAAAAGCCACTGGCTGTTTCTTGCTCTGGAATGTCCTTCCTAAACCAAACCAGCAGGAGTAAGAAAAAACCATGTGTAAAACTGCCTTGTAAATCATATTCTGATTTTAATATGAGCAGAGATAAATGTCAAAGACACACACTCCCATCCATCCCCCTCTCCTACTACCACCACCGCCGCCTCTATTCTGACATGCATTAAATGATGTGAGCTATGCTGGCAAGAACCTGTCTGTCTGAAGATGAAAAATACCTGAAACACCTCATATTAATCAAGTGTGCTATGCAGTCAAAGCCTGGCAGGAAATGAACACGGGGAGCAGATCAACCCCTTGGCAGGAGCAGATCAGCACATTGGCATCTTTGTCATAGTGAATATTGACTGGCCCTAGAAACTGTGAATTTATACCAGAACCTAGTCTATTAATCCCTTATTAGTCCTCTTGGCATTGCTTTAGCCACTGATAACTAATCAGCTACTCAAAGTTCTTTGAAAATCACCAACTTCTAGAATGTAGCCAAACTTGCAAGACGCTGAAAAATCTAAACTTGTGGAGAAACTGGCACATAATGTCAGTTAGATAAAATGTCAGAAAGACTTACTGGCAAAACACTGAACATTCTAGCACTAGGGTCAGACAGTTTAACTGTCTCTAAATCTTGAAAGTCTTTTCAGAGTGATATTCAGCCTAATCCTTTGATGCTCTGTATATATAGGTCTTCCTTCATCAGAGTTTCTCCAGCTGTTCCTTACTTTGATGTTACTTTTCACAAGGATTTGTACCAGCCTTCTGCATAGGGCAATTTTTACTTATTTAAACAGTGTCCTACAGGACTTTTCATTGCCATATGAAAAACTGAAGCTTCCCAATACCTTTTCATATAAGAATAGCTTTGTGAGATATATAATCATCTTTCTGGATGGTGATGATGTTGTCTCTGCCCTCTACTATTTGACATGTTTACCTTTTCCTGCAGGTTGATCTGAGAAAGCAGAATCTTCCATCCTTTGGGTCTGCCCCTTTTGTCTCACTAGCATCAATACTTCTGAACTACTCTCTCTTTGAAAAACTCCCACTGCTCCTTAGATTTAGGCAAGGCAAGGTTTATAAGTAGAGACATAGCTTTCATTAGGCTCTTTGCATTGACATCAACCCTCTTTTATTTCTACATTAAGTGCTATGTCTTTCTTTTGATGCATATCCCAAAAGCCAGTCTTATGTCCTGAAGTTCATAGGTCTCAAAATATTGTTTTATTTCTCCCTTCTGTGCTTGAAAAGCTAGGAAAGACTGAGCAAAAGGCTCTTCCTGAATACAAGAGTGGAAGAATCACCAGACTAGTGAGTCTTGATGGTGTGGAGGGAAGGACAAAAGCAAGATGAGTGTGTTCAGCCAAGTCCAAAGTAGTTTCTTCCTCAGGCAGTAGGAGGTGAATCAGAGAAATCTGTAAGACTGAGACAGAAGAGCTAGAGAAAACCTGGTCAACTGAAAGCTTCCTACTTTATGTAGGAAATAATCTTGAAAAAGGAATCTCTGAATAAGGAGTGTCCTCTGCAACCATTCAATTTTATCTCAGTGGAAAGAGTTTTCCCTTAGGCTTTCTTGGCAAAAGCATCTTAAAAATCCTTGTTAACTTCCTCTGGGGAAGGTACCAACAGCCTTGGAGCATCCATGGCCATTCCTGTGCAGGATCAGGTTGGAGTTGTAGTGGCTGGAGTTTATATCTCTCAGTTTTATCACTGTTAGCTGTCATTTGCCATCTACTGGGTTTTTTTGTTGTTTTTTGAAAAAATTATTTCACAAACACTGTGAAATTAGCAGTTGTCTCGGTGAGGACTCTGGTCCCCAGCTCTTAATAAAGAAGTAAAATCTTGTCCTTGTGAGAGGCATGCAAGAAAGGAAGAAGACATTTCGCAGCTGCAAGGAGCAAAACTCATCAGTTAGTGCCAAATCTCACACTACTGAATTTCAAATATCGACGTGTAGAATTGCAGAGACCATTTTTCTAAGGACGTGCTGCAGTTCAGAGCACAGCAAAGGATGTCAGCCGGGAGCGTGGGGGAACAGGCTTCACAGGGGGAATCACGTGCTACTGCGGCAGACTCTCCCCACCGCTCCCGCCAGGGATGTGCAGTTTAGCACCTCAAGCCAGCACGTTAAAGGAACAACCAAACCTTCACATAGAGAAAAACCTGCGGTTCCCCGAGCCTGCCTTATTGAGACATGGAAGCTGCCGCCTCAAAGGTCAGGAGCTTCGGAGGAGTAGCAGACTTTTCTACAAGGCTCTGTTGAAGATCTATATTTAAGACCAGTAGTCTGGCTGTCAGAATCTCTGTGGGGTATACATGCTATTTGCACATAGCTAGAGACAGACTAATTACATGTACACATGCTTAACCTTAATGCCTTCTCTTCTCTCAATTATCTCGTCAACGAAACCCTTTTAATGGCTTTTATCTAGAGTGCTTCCATGACCTTTTCTACTTAAAATGCTGTGCATTAACTTGCAGTCCCGGGGGCTGAGCTTTTAACAGATTTCCAACCACGTGAACTTTATTGGGAAGAAAGTAACAGTTGGTTTTGTCTGACCAATTTGATCTGCAACTCCAAGATGACTCCCAGATGGGTGTCTGCTGTGGGATGACTTAGGAATACTTGCAAACATGATGAACAACAGACTTAAAAACTGAGCATGTAAATACTTGGGAATTACTCTTGAAACACCTGTTTGACCTTGCTTCTGTACCACATGACAACAAGAAACTTGTAGGAAGAGAATGGATATCTACCACTAAATTAGAAAATCTTTTATGTGGACAGTTGCAGCTTCAATAAGTTACTAACCATGATCTTGGAAAAGTATTTAAGTTTTGAAGTGACCAGAAGGTCAATTCTGATTTAGTTTCTGTCAACCTTCTTTTCTTTTTTAAATGCAAAACTCTTCAGATACCCAAGGAAGTCTTTAATATCAAGACATAAAAGGAGAACTTTATACTGTCACTTTGAAGTAAATTTGAGATTATAATGCCAATATTTTACCGATTAAAAATATTAAAATGTATTATATTATGTCTTCTGCAGCATAATTAAGCTTATGCATATCAGATGGACCACGTTCTTTCAATTTTTTAAATGCATTCATTGAGATGCAGATGCTGATTATTTCAATAAAGATGTCTAAAGAGGAATTGTGATATAAATCATGATTTCCAACATTCTGAAGGTTTTATGTTTTCTGTTCATTTTTTTTTTTTTTTTTTTGTAGCAGGTACTTTTTGTGCTAGGATGGTTTATTCTTGTTTCAGGAAATTATGTCCTAATGAAATAAAAATATTTCCCTTTTTAAAAGAAATAATTAATGCCTTTGGTTATCCACATTTCTAAAACTAGTAAACATATCCTAAAGTGCTTGCTTGGGCTTTTTTTGAGAACTGTAAGGACTGAAATGAAAACTTGAAGTTTGCTGATGCAGGATTTTTCCTCTCTTAAAAAAATTTACAATATTTTGAATTGTGTCTGAAAGACTCATCAGACCCTTAGAATAAAATCCTTCCATACTGAAATCACTGGAAATTTGCTATTCATTGTAAAACATCCATGGGATCCTCCACTAAAGAACATAATGCCCACAGAAATGAAGCAACCATGTGCATGCTAATTTGTATTTCAGGAAAATGATAAAGGCAGTGGGAACATCCTGGTGGGAGTGGTTGTACTGTTAACTCTCAGGTCACCTATATGTATTCCTTATGCTCTGGGAAAAACTCTTCCTACCACTGACAAAGTTGTGCATTTCTTCTTCAAGTGTGGCTGTCAGTGGGCAGTACACAGGTTGTGTATAGAATTTCTGTACAAAAATTGTGTAGCAAAATCAACCTAGCATGTATAAATAGAGTAGTAATGTAGCAGTTCCACAGAAGGAAGAGGAATGAGTGGAGAGGATGGTGCTCAGCTGATTTAGCCTTCCTGACAGAAGGAGATTAATCTATCAATGATATCCAGGTGGTTTTCTGATAACAGACTAACTTAAAGGCTTCTAATACAATTTTCTTCTGCAATAATAAATCTCTGGCAGTTACAGTATCTGAATATGCAAATATGGAGGAAAGTAAGAATTTTAATTTTAAAAAATCTTATATGCGTTAACTATTAATTATACAAAGTATTGCACACAAAAGCAAATTGAAATACATCTTGTGGCTCTCATAATAAACAGATCCATCAAAGAACATGAATAAGAAAAAATACATTTAGTAGGGGACTGTAGCCAAAGAAGCTCGTTATGACTGCAGAGTGACTTTAATATATATGACTGTATATCAGGATGATTTGGTGAATCTCTTAACTACAAAACTTTATGATGTCTACAGGTCATTAAGATAATATTATAACCTTCCGAAAGCATACAGGGAATTATGATACATGGCAGGAAGTAAGACCCAGATTCTAATGAAAATTTAAAGTAGTATCAGATAAATTCTGGTTTTAGAACTCAATAATAATGCAGAGTTCATAAATTGTGACATCGAGTTTTAAATTAGGGCAAGAAAATTCTGAGTAATATGCAGCCTCTGAGGTTAAAATAATGTGTAGAGCTAAGTTTTCAAGCCATGGTGTAGTCATCAGGCAGTTTGTGACACAGGGCATGAAAGTGGATGTTCTTCTCAATTCAAACCTGATATCTTTGAGCATTTATCCATTTTTCTGTGTTGATATTTCTAGGTTGTGGATGTCTTTGAGAATTGTACACTGTCCTTGCTCTGGTTGCAGTCTTACTATAGCTTGTACACCAGTTAAGCCTAGTGCTCCTTTATGTCTCTTTCAAACAAACATAGCTTTTGGTGGAAAAAGGGGCGTTTTTACATTTTTTAACTTAATGTCTTGATTTCGTCTCCATACAAAGACTCATCTTCCAAAAGTACTTTGAAGCTTTAAAAGTTTATGACCTGTTTTTGAAAAGTATGGAGCAAACTGTCATTTCTCAGTGGGAGTTGTGGATACTTTTTGGAAGCATAGGTCATTGGGCTTTGGTAGAAATTTTCCCTTGGAAGCAGAAGGAACAAAGCTTTTCAGGCTTCAAAACCACTTGTGGATAGTTCCTCTTTCACAGAATACAAATGCACATGGCTGTCACTAGCAATATTTTTGAAGCTTTATTAAATGTATTTTATAGGATTCAAAGGGTATTAGTCCATTTTTTATAGTCAAATAGCAGTTTTCTTCTTAAACTTACTATAAGCTTGGTAATTTCAGAAAAATAGACCTGTCTATTAGTATTCATTCCTCTGAGAACTATGGAAATTACATCCTAAAGCAATAAGTTGAAGAAATTGCCTGGAATGTATTTAAAGAGGCATTATATTAAATGACAAAATATTTAGGTGTTATTTTTTGTTGTTGGAAGGCAGTATGCCTTTATGTTCTATGCTTTCTTTCATATTGAGAAAACATCTGTCTAATTAAATACTTGGCATAAAATGTTTATGCAACTTTTAGTAGATTAGAGGATGTATTGGCTCAGAATATATATAATCAGTTCAATATACATGAATGAATATCATATCAAGATAAAACAAGAACATCTCCAATTCCCAAGAAAATTCTTTATTGTATGTGATATGACTGATCCTAATTCTTTAAGCAGCAGTAAATAATAAACAGATGCTGTTGCCAGATTATAATTCACAATTAGAACTTTAATTGGGCGGACTCCATGTTTGCTTGTCTGATCTGGGGAATTGTGTGGTATTAAAAGACTCAAGAAATTTTCTGAAACTGTTTATTCTCTGTACAGTCATGGATAATTGAAAGAGATGTGTTCACCTATCAATTACCTAGCTTCTGTCTCAAGTCTTTGAGAAACTCATCTGTGGAATAATAAACTGCAGAAATCATTTTGTCCCCTCCCCTTGAAAGAATTTCCAATACAGAATGAGAAATTAACCCAATTACCCTTCTTTCCTAATCCTGCTGGTTACTGCTTCACAAGAAGTGCATCCTTCTCTCAAGGTTGTTACTACTTTGTGACTCATAAGTGTCAGTCAATGGGTTCTGTGTTAATTTTTCTCCTCCGCTCTGTTTTGTTTTGTTTCCCTCTCTGCTGATTGGGAGCAGTGCCTACAGCTCCACCGCAGAATGTGCAAGTCGAAGCCGTGAACTCCACAACCATTCAGTTCCTCTGGAACCCTCCACCCCAACAGTTCATCAATGGTATTAACCAAGGATACAAGGTAAATAGAATCAATATTTCTGTAACTTCAAATAACATTTGCCTTAACAGTCCTGGTATATAACAATTAGAAGTTGAATCTAATAATTTCTGAATCTCCAAACTAACTGTATATTTTCAGGGATATCTTACATGAGTGAAATAAAGAGAGAAGTGAGCAGTTGTTGCTCCTAACACTTGCAATTTATATAAGTTCTAAAAAGGGAATATGTCATAGGCTAGAAGTCCTAATACCTTTGTCATTTACCTGGAGAGTTTCCAAAGCCAAAACGCAGTTCAATATCAAACAGTTTGGAAATTCAGCACAGGAGATATGTTGTTGTGCCACTGAAAATCAACCTCGAGATTTCTATTTACTCTGATTCAAAATTCCCATTCGTTTCATTAGGAACCAAGACATCACACTAAATATTTGTCTTAACTTTCCCACTGTGATGATTTGGGAGAGTTAAGAATATAAAATTTATTAATCATGCTTGATGACACGGAGTTAGCATGATAAGTCCCTGTTGATGGGGCAACTGGCAGTATCTATTACAGTACGCAGAGTAGAGAGTGCTTAACAGAGCACTTGTTGGTACTTTGACCAGTGGAGTGTATGCTAAGAATGTAACTGGAGTGGTTTATTTCTGTCTCTCAGGAAGGACTGCTTAATAGAAACTTCTTCAGTCGTTCAGCAGTAAGGGCATAATAAACAAAGGGTTTGAAAACATTAATGGAAAGAACAAAGAAAAATCTTGTAGGAGTAACAGAGCAGGAAAAGGGAAGACAGGTATGTTTTGTGAGCAGGGAGGAAGAATGTTGATTTAGGTGCTGGGTGAAGGAATGTTGAGTGGGCTGAGGAGGATGTGTAGTTCAGAAGACAAGCTGTGAACTGAGGGACTGTAGGTGGATTTGAGAAGTTTCAGAAGACTTGATCATTCTCTAAGAATGTCTCAAAGTGATGGAGAAACTGAGACAGAGGTATGCATGGGAATTTTAGTATTTTTGCCCAGACCTACGTATTTCTCATAAAGAACAGTGGTGGTTTCAGAACCTTGCTGCTGAAGTATTATATACATGTAGATATGTATGCCTGTTTCTCCCAGAGACAGAATCAGCTCTCAAGACTAGATGACTTGATAGGGCTGCAGGAGTATATCCTGAAACCTCAATACAGAAGTAGTACTTGGCTTCTGTTCAGACTCTGGAGAATAAAAGCACTTTTTGGCCTCAGTGGACTGCAGTGCACTATAATTTTCTGGTGCAAATCCAAGTATGGTGAGCTCAGTCAGATTTGCAAAAGTCATATTTCAGATTTTTATTCTTCATTTTATTCAGAGTTTCAGTCTAAAGATCCTTAGTCTCATTGCATATCTATCTCTAATTTATGTTTCAGTTTCTTTAGCAACAGTATAAAATAACTAAAATCATAATTTGTATCTGTCAGTGGTCAGTGAAAACTTTTGAAATGATCAAAATTTCTCTTTCTTTGGTTTTCTTTGATTGCAGTAGATTGCAACAACTTTACCATTTGTTTCTCATAGGGATTGTGAATTGCAGTATGAAGACTCTGAGAACATTTCTGTCAGTTACTTCTATAGCATAGTTTTTTTGTATGATTTATAAATTACTAGTAGTCAAAGCTAGGCCTTTGCTTTTCTTACGGGCGAAATCCATTTCTTCCTTTAACTGACAGAATTGTTCACCTGTATTTTCTGCGCATGTTTCCTGAAGAACGTGCAATGGAATGCACCCAAAAAAGAAAAGTTCATTCCTCCAAAGTTATAAATGCCAATTGTAATCTACAAAGGTGATTTAGACAAGAAAATAAAACTTACTATCACATCAATCATTTTTCATTTTTATCTTTTCTTTGAAATTTACTTGCATTTCAAGAAGTTGTAAAGTGCAGCTTTTCGAATATGAAATATTCCTAACAAAATTACTCCTTATGGTCCTTTAACTGTCCTGTCTGATTATCAGAAACTATAGACATTGCCTAAATGTGTCAAATATGGCTCATTAATTTCAGGCATCTATTCATGTTTATGAGCCTGAAATCAATACAAGTAGCACAATTTACACAGATACTGAGTAAGGCCTAGAATTTTAACGTGCTCATATAAGCCATATGATGAGGATTTTTGGACAAAATAAAAATTTCATAAGCAGGTTAAAGCTTTAGACCCCTAAGCTATTAAGGTGATTTCAAAAATTGTTTTAAAATTTCAAAGTCATTTGCCAAAAATGAATTTTTTAAGTCCTCATTTAGGTACCTACACATAGGGTACTCCACTCTCAAAAATATTGATCATCCAGAAGATCTACTTACTGAGATAAATGAAACCTGGAAGAACTGAGCACATCTGACAAGCACACTGTTTTAAATGCATGAAAATGTCTTCAGGAGTCTAACTTTTGGGACCCAGGTGTTTAAAATTGTAGTAATCATCTTTATAACAGTTTTCTATTCTTTCTGTAGTTCCAGAACCACTTGAATCATTCACAATGTGGATATCCCCAAACCACCGAACAATGTAATACTCAGCCTGTTAGGCCAGGCTGGTCAATGGGATGCTGGGAGGCTGAGGGCAGGGAAGGAGGACGTGTGTGTGTCCCCCTTTCTCTCCCCCTTATGCCACTAACCTCCCCAGCCAGTGGGATCTTTAAAGGAACCCCAAAATAAGATAAAGCATTTATCTCAGTGTAGCACTGAAAGTACTTTTCTGCCTTCGGTTTCCTTTCAGCAACAGAGATTGTCCAGGGTGGTCAGAGCAGCCCAGAGAGAGTCAAAAGACTCGTGTCATACTAATAATAATTTGCAACAATTTTGTCGTTGTTTAGTAGCAGACATTGAGAATTGCAATACCTCCACGGTATCGGTATATCCCCCATCACTAGTGAGCATGATACACATCCCTCCAGTTATCATAGGAGCAGTGTTATATCCATCTGTTCAGCGTCAGAGCTGACAGTAGTTTAACAGCATTGCTTGGTTTTTTACAATCAGATTAAGATGGTTTGGCAGCCAAGCATACTTTGATTCCAAATAGACACAACTTCTAATGCGAGCTCATCCATGTTTTAATTTTCTAGCTTCTAGCATGGCCAGTGGATGCTCCAGAGACTGTGACTGTCGTCACCATTGCTCCAGATTTTCATGGTGTTCATAGTGGTTGCATCACCAACCTGAAGAAATACACTACTTACTATACATCGGTTCTGTGTTTCACCACACCTGGCGATGGACCACGAAGCACACCCCAGCTCCTGCGCACCCTTGAAGACAGTGAGTAGTCAGCACTGACAGAGAATCTCGGTGCCCAGATTTTGTTTGTTTGGATATAAAAGCCAGAATTTTCAAATCTAGGTGCTTAAAATTTGACCTCAAGTTCACGATCAGTTTGCAGTCTCTTGTTAAGTTACTTTGCATCAGATGATCACCTCAGCCAGTTGTCCATGTGTGTTCTTTTAGCCTGTGGCAAAGGAATGATACTTGATAATTTTCTCATTACGGACTAAACCCGAACAATTTTTTTTACACTGGTCAGAAGCTGAAAGCTTCATAGTCTGGTTCAGCTAACACACAATATGTTGTTTATGTCTGTGAACCCTTATGCTCTTAAATCCATGTTCATGCATCCAAATAAATGTGAATTGATCTGCTTAGGAACTGAGCACTGGAACTTCCCATGGAGGTCAATGATTAATTTGCAATTGTTTCCTTCTGCTATTCAATATATTGAAAATGTCTGTATCAATATTATATTGCAAGTGTTTGTATAAAAGAAACAGGATTATAGCAATGCAGTAACTTTTATTCCACAAAACTGGAGTCAAGATGAAGTAAAATGAGCTGGATAGTTTAGCATATAAATTATTTCCTGCATCAGAAAATGTTTGGGCCTCTGTGGCCCCTTGGAAGTGTTTACTCAAGACATATTTGGGACTAACAAGTCTAGCGTGTGTCTGATGCAGGTAACTAAACTGCAGTGGCCCTTGCAGCTGTGTGTCCACAGTGATCTTGGCTCTGGACAGTGCTTCAGTATCTTCCTGTCATGGAGCATCATAAACACTGTTGCACATTTACAGATCTGAATCAGAGTAAAAAAATGTCTAATACATCCATTAGGGTATTGCTTTTAGAAATATTACTTTGCCTTAATAGGGATCTTTTAGGTTAGTCAATGTTCCCATAAAGAAAATCAGATTGTCATTAACATTCACAGAAGTGAGCCTCAAAGTGCTAATCCAATTTTTCATGAGATACTCCTGAAAGAACATGAAGAAAATTAAATACATTCCCATGGATTTTCCTTTTGTAGTTAGTCTCCTCCATATGCTAGACCTGTGTGCCAAGAGCAGATTGTAAACTTAAACCTTTGCTTGTTAGAATATCCCAGAGATAGCAATTTAACTACCAGAAATCTTTGTGAACCATTGATATGAATTTATACTTGTTTATCTGGGATTAAAGCAAAAGGCATGGAGGAAGGAGAAACATGCATTAGGTTTCTGTGTGTAGTATTAACTTTTTTGCCTGTTTTCCTAAAGAAATGAAGCTTTTGACAATGATGGTTTAAATGTATTCAACTGTCTGTCTTAGGTCCGTCTTTCTCCCTCCAATGACATTTGAACCCTGTGGCTAATTTCAGTGAGTACAGAAGAGTAAGAAACTAAAGATATGAGACTCCTAAGATTTCACACAAATTAATCAGCTTGGAAAAGGCAAGAGACTATTAATATTTCTGCTGAAGAAAAGGCTGCAGAAATGAGCCTTAAAGACTGCATGAAGCGGGAGAAGGGGCATAGTCAAGACACTGAGAGTATCTCAGGGAAATGTTGGGGTCACCTGCCATTTTAAACACAAGAAAATTCCATCATGAAACATAAAATGAGGGAAATCCAGGCTTGTATTCTGTAAAACATTTAAAACATTTCTTGGTGTATGAAGCCGTATGCTGCAAGGAGCCTCAGCAGTAGAGTTGAGCAGGAGATTTTTTTATTTATTTATTTTTAATCCTTCAGAATTGCTTTCCTTGGTTTTCATGGTGAGTGAGAAGTTAAGTGCGGGATGGTATAATGCATCATTGAATCTAAGTGGCTTCAGGATTTATGTGGTGGGAAAAAGATTCAAAAGGACTGTCATTCATGTTCTCAGGTGATAATTTTCTGTCTGTATAGCAAAGTTAGGCAATCCTTTAGGAAAAAAATAGTGCAAACAGGTCTGTTTGCTGAAGAACTGTAGGTCAAATAAAATCTGACATCTAGTCAGAAGCATTGTGTCCTGGCTTGGAGTAACCTGCACCTGTTTTTCATTATGACATTAAAATTGGACTGCAACTGCAGAAGCTAATTGGAGTAAAGCTTTGCGACGATGCAGTTTGCATGTCTGCAGATACATGGTCCCAAATAGTGTATAATTGCTGTGCTCTTGTTGGGTATTCCTGAGATCGCTACCAGATCAGCAGTTCTTTCTGTAATGCTTTGACTACTAGATAGCGCAGAATGGATTTGGAAATTTTCCTCACTAGGATTGCAGAATTGCAAATGTGGTTGTAGCCGACCTACTGGCAGGCTTTGTTGTTTTTTTTTTTTTCTATCATAGCTAGAGGGGGATGAGAAACTGGACTAAAGTGAAGAGGAAACAAAATATGAAATTGCAGACGAGAAATTGCCAACTGATGTCAGTGGAGCTGGAGGATACTCGGGCAGGGATCCAATGACAGAAGCACAGTGAATATAAAGTGAACAAAAACTCCTTTTTCCAGTACATCGATTGAAGACAGAACAGCAGTTGGATCAAAAATCAGTCAGGATGTCTTCCTTGAAGATCAAAATTGAGGGAGGATGGCATATTCTTGACAGTCATTCCATTTTATGCTCTTTCATTGCACACTAGGGAGCTGAAATTTTTAAGAGCTCTTGAGCTACATCATAAAAATCCTTTAGAAGTTTCACACACTTGTATTCATTTTACAGAAGACAGTTGCCATTATGTTGGACATTTTTAGAGTTGTTTTGAGAGAATCTATCCAAGCAGTGACTTGGTGACTCTGTCCTTGCTTTGACCTTGCATAGGCAAAAGACTCTTTCCAGGTGAGGGGGGTGCTGGTGATGTTGCTACAGGCCTAAGGCCAGATAAACTACACACAGCAGCACAGGTAAACGCCACATGCCGTCGTTGAGGGAAAACAGCAAACACAATTGCTTCCAGGACTGCCAGCTTGATTGTTCTAATTAGATTAGATCAAGAAGAGAGGCAGAGTACAAGTTGTGTGCAAGTCTCCTGCTGCCACTCTCTTTAGTTGTCTGCACAGTTAGGATGATGACTGGATAAAATAATTTATGTGATGATAGCCAGAGTGCTTCATAACACCTTGCCTTCTCCCCGCTCCCCTGCAGCTCTCACTGATGTTTCCAGCTGGCTTCCCTTGGCCCCGGCTCAGTGTTTTATTTCTTCAGCCCTAACCTTGCCACATGAATCAGATCAAAAGTAAGTGGGGTTCTCCTGTTAACAGATTTCCTTTTCTGATTGCCAGAGCCAGGAGCTGTGGGACACCTGAGTTTCACTGAGATTCTGGACACGTCTCTCAAGGTCAGCTGGCAAGAACCTGTAGAGAAAAATGGCATCATTACAGGCAAGTATCAGCTGCTATCTCTGGTTTGGGGGTTTTTTAGGTGTGTGTGGGGTAGAATGTATCATTGCAGCGAAGAAATGTTTGCGTAATACAGCATTTAGGAAGAACTGGCCACTGTGAGTGCTGGTTTCCTGGTCCCTCTTTTGAGTAATTGAAATGTTATAGAAAGTACGGGTCCAATTACTGGCAGCTCATGATTGTGGTCACTGAAAAGACAGTCTGTATTAGAAATCAGCTCCCCATGGAGTTTCTGGTCTTGTTAAATCTTCTGTGACCTCCACTTGTGTTACTAAATTTCTGAAACTTTGTGAGACAGTGTTTGGCCTTTGCCCTAAAGGTGGGGGGTTCCTACATGGAGTTTACAGCTGCAAAATCTGGATTGGCACTGCTAAGATTTGCAATCAAGACCAAGCCTGAAATCAGCGGTATCCTTCATCTGTGATCAAGTGGTCTGGCTGTAGAGTGCGTGACAAAATTTGCATGTCATTACTTAATTTTGTATAAACCATCACAAGGGTTCAGAACTCTCCTGTTTCTCTTTGGTGAGCTTGCCATTTGACATGCTGTTTATCTATTTACTGTATGCCAGTGTAGATACAACATCAGCAATTTCATTATTTTTCATAAAACAAGCTATAAATAGTTGAGAAGGACTCTAGTTCTTATCAACAGAGGCAATATTGTTTTCAGATGGGAAACTATTACAGCTGCACAGGATGAACATTCCATTTAACAAAGGCTTTCAAGGTTTTGAAGTGCAAAAAAGCTCCCAAATTTTAAATTACTGGAGCTAAAAATCATAGTTGGGAAGGGAGAAGATCATTTCACATGGATCAAAATATTTTGTTTTGGAAGCATTGACACTGAAATGTTTAATTTATTTTTTTTAAATTGTATTGTAATTTGTAAAAACAAAAAACTTTTTAGGAGTTTTAAAAAAAATCAGACTTCCTGGCCCCTGAATATTGAAATGTTATATCAGTCTGATATCTTGAAGCATTTTAACTTTGATAGACCTAATTATTTTGCTAGGACTTGCACTTGTCAGTGTTTTCTCTGTGTATCTGTAACATGCAGCATTTGTATATGTGTCTTCTGTGCTGTTTATATAGTGGAGTCCATACACAGATCATCTTATGCCTTTATACGATGGTATCCTTCCTGAAATATGCATCGATTTAAGTGGTCTGAGAAAATACACTAATGACTTCTGAAAGCAGAGCAGTATTGATTCAGTGAAGATGGCCAAAGCGTTCAAACCCGAGTGCTTAAATTTAGGTACCTAAATCCAAGTCTAGCTATCTAAGTAAGATGATGTAATACTCATCTTCGTTAAGCACAAGTTAGCTGCGCTATGCTTAGTGTTGCAGAGTCACTTAGCTAGAAACAAGCTGCTGCCTCCCAGAATGGGTTGAAACCTGGTGGAGCACGATGATGGACCCTGTTATATTCAGGGCAATTTGTTTCAGAAAGGATTAAGTCAAGGAGCTCTATTGTTCATGAAGAAACACCAGTGTAAAAATGCCCAGCAAAGCTTATAAGGAAAAAAGAAATGTCCTTAATGATGCAAACTGCATTTGGGTTAGAAGAAAAGAATAGGAAAATTGTTCATGCCCTGAGTACCTCAAAGGTTTATAGAGTGCTGCTTGGCGATCTGAGTGCTTAGAAAGGCAATTATTCATCATTTCTGCTCATTGATATCTTTACTGGACCTTCTTGTTCCACGCACCAGAGCTGGGAGGAGGAAAGCACAGAGGGTGGTGCCCGGCAGCCAGCCTGCTCTGGGAAATTGCCCATTACTCTTGCTGTAAATTTCAGTATCTTCCTTGTTTTCTCAGTAAACATTGATTTATGAGGACCTGGATGTAGACGGACAGTTTGTGATTGGGTGTACTGCTCTCTTGTAGAGAATTTACTCCAGATCAACAGAAAATTATTTCTGAAACTCCTCTGGTCATTAGTTTCCGTTAGGCAGCATTTTGTGGAGGGTGTAGTGCCAAAGCATACAGGAAGGCTCTGTGGCACCTCTCCTATTCTCACTTACGCTGAAGCCAGAGGAAACACTCAGCCCAGGCCGGCTGGACTCCCCCGTGCACATTTCTGGCAGTGATCACGTCTGTAAAACAGAGAGCGCATTTTTACCAACCACATGTCCTAAAGTTCTGCCCATCTGTCAGTCATTGTGGCTTAAGTGCTACTTGGGGGTACGGTGGATGTTGTTCCTTTCCTTCAGCATTTTTTCATCTGTTTTTGTTATGCATGATTACATTTGGCTTTGTGTCTGCTCGGTGTCTATGTATGTATTTTCTGTTTGCATTTTTTTGTATGACTAGAATTTAACTATACATTTGGGACTGAAATATTGAACAGTAAATGCTGCCTCTTTGCCTTTTCTTCAATTTGCATGTGAACACAGGATATTTTTCCAGGTGAACATTTTTTCAGAAAATAAATACATAGAGACTATGTGCCTAATGGGCAAGAAAGCTGGGTCTCATCCCTGTGGTCACAAGGGAGAAAACATAAAATGTTCAAACAATAACCTCCCACATTTGATGTATAGCCAAAGCTTATCTAGATGGGAGAGAGGATATCTCAATCACTTCAGATTGCCTAGTGCATGGTGGATGAAACTTTCTATTGTTCGTAAGCAACAAATGGATAGAGGGAGCAATAAAAATCCCCTGTTTATCTCCTTCTGGTTATTTATTGCTTTGAGCAACCTGTTTTGTTTTGTTCTGTGGTGATACTCCTTGATTCCCTCCGCCAGCCCATGAGTAGGGTTCAAAGCAGGCATAGCCAGGTCGTCTGCAGCTCCCGGGCAGACAGATGAGTCCTTGCCCAGCCTCTGCTCCATCCATGGCTGCACATGAATATTCTGCTGGCTGGGGACACGGCTGCTGGTTTTGTGTCCTCTGCTGGGAAGTGGGGAGAGGCACGACTGCACCTTCCTCCAAGTCGTCAGTCTTCCACATTGCCCTGTCTGGAACAAACAGCACCCACGGCTTTTGAAAGAAAGGGATGTTTGTGATGGTCGTTCTGTTTGTAACTCCCTCATAACTCTTCACTGAATATCAAATAGAGTGGACAGACATCTCCCACGTTTCTGTTTGCCATCTCTTAATGAAGGCAATAGAGTCCTTAAATTTTGTCAAAATCTTCATATAGATTATAGACTTGCCTGTGCTACATAAACTTTGATCACTGGTGAATGATTCTTAAGCCTTTTCAGAGCATCAAAACATCCCAGTGTCTCTGAGATATTGGTAAATGACTGAATTAATTCCCATTCAGACACTTACTTAAAACTGGTTCCAGATGAGCATTCAGGAGTTTTTCCCCTTCCCCTAGGTAGTGCATGGTCAGACAAGCGGTTGCAGTGTAGCTGGAATTATTGAAGTATCACCTCTCTTTATCACTGCCCCCTCACCTGAAGCATAATTAGTGGCTATGTGAGCTCTCCAAGCCCATTTTCACGCAAAATAGGTTAACGTGAATCTCTGTCAGTGATGGCAGCTAGCACTAGAGTAAGGATAACATCTCACACCTCTCATACTCTTACAGAAATGTTTGTCTCACCATGCTGTTAGTTTATGAGATGGTATTTCTTTGTTGATTAATACCATAATGTATTTTGCTATCTCAATTTGTATATGTTTATCAGCTTATCATAGGTTTTTTATTAAAAAAAAAGGAAAAAAACTTCAAGCCCCACAACTGGTCTGAATTCCTCATCTTAGATGGTGGGAACAGGAACCCAGTAGGGAGTTTCTCTAGCCAGCTTGCCTTGTGCATGGTTCACTCAGTGGGATTCCTTTCTGTTAGTCCTTTTCACTCACTTCCATTTCACAGGCATTCAAGAGCTATGTGTATTTTTTTTTTTTTCCCCCCTGAGTCAAATCACAAAGAAAGCTGCAATCAGGCAAACTTTTCAGACACACTCTCTGGAGGCTGGCACAGTGAGGTTCAAATGGGTTCAAACGAGAATAAAGTAGGACTGGGCAGGAGGAGGACAAGCAAATTTGGAGGTAAAATTGAGCAAATCAGACAGTAGAAAGTTTCAAAAGTTCTTGGAAGGCAAATGGTTATAAAAGCGATAAAAAGGAAAGCCTGGTTATGATAGAAGAATAATACAGAGGTCAGGGTGAGTGCAGTTTTGGACAATACATTGGCTACACTATGATTTTGAAAGAAAGGATAATGATTCACCCTGCTAAAGGATTTGTGCAAGGAACAAGCAGTGGGGAGTAGAGGTTTTTCAGTTCCTAGAAGATTCCCACAATGTTCCTACCTGATTGTTATTGTCAGATTTGTAAGTATTTCTAGATAGACGGCAGTGAAGGTTACTTCAGCCTGGAAAGAGAGTAGCCATACTAAGTAGATATAGATTTTTAATTAGATATTCCAGCTGGTGAGAAGATGTTATAGTTTCCAGTGTTTCTCCCTATTTGCTTCATAGAGTTCACAGAATGAAAGGTCCACCCTTCTGTGAGATTATCCCCAGGTTTTCTGGCCATTTCATAGCAAGCACTGTACCGTTGTGGAAAAAAAGACAGTAGGTTGATGGGCAGATGATACCCAGTGGGGTGCCTATATCAATTGTTTATTGGAAATAAGAATATTAGAAAAATACTTGGGTATTTTCAACTTGCTTTTTTTCTGCTTAGAGAAGATGACCACAATGGAGTAGAGTAAGAAACAAGCCATACCACCATAGACCACAAGAAAATCTTGTAGAGGCAGGAATTTACCAGTCTCTGGGTTTTTGTATAACTGCTTTAGGAGAAAAACTAGACCCCACCACTGCTGTGGCCCCCTGACTTCTGTGTAATTGTTTTTTCAGGGTACCAGATCTCCTGGGAGGTGTACGGCAAGAACGAATCTCGTCTTGCCCGCACACTACCCAACACGACGCTGGAGTACAAGATCACAGGGCTGTCATCTCTCACCACTTACACAATTGAGGTGGCAGCTGTGACCGCAAAAGGGAGCGGATGGGTCACATCCTCCACCATCTCTTCTGGTGTCCCCCCAGGTTGGTGAAACTGCGTGAAACAAATTAAAATGGGCTGATTCTTCATATTTTTATGTTCCAAAGATCACAAATTACTTCAGAAATAATAAAAATGGTTTTATTTATAAAGCATTGGAGTTCTTTACCACGTAACTTAAATTTAATTTTTAAAACAGATTAAAACATTAAAATGAACAGACTTGCAATTTGAAATTACCAGAAGTTGAGGCTGTTTAATACAAATATAAAAAATGATGTAGGGATGGCAGAAGGAATGGACGAAGTAATAAAGTGGATGCAATACAGACTCTCTTGACATTTATGAAGTAACATAAGAATGAAGCCTGAATCAATTCAAAAAGTGTTGCTTTGGGAGAAAAATAGAGTTTGGATGATGTTACAAGGGAAGGGTTTTTCCATTTATAAGTAGTATAGCTTATGTCACCTATGAGAGGACACATATAATGAAACTAAAATTTTATTTAAAAGATGTGGGAGTGGTTGCCTGAGAAAGATTTGGGAGGAGGAAGTCCTGTACTGCATTGTCTAAGTTACCATTTGGACACCTGTAAATGTAGTCTTTTTGCATTTTGGTTCTAAAAATTCTATACTTTCCTTTATACAGTATAGAAAGCAAACTAAAAAAGCAATTCATACCTCAAACAAGCAGTTTCAGTTAATTTATAGGTTATAGAAGTAGAATTTTTCAAAGTTGAGCAGTTAGTATACATCACTGATGGTAATCCAATTTTTCCCTTTTCTGGTATTTTTGCAATTTTCTATATGTCTTGAAGTATGTTTGCCTTTCTTTTCCCTAATCATAGCTAATTGTGACAAGTTGTAGACTGGATCAATGCCATGCTCCCTGTTGTTAGCCAGATAACAGCATTATCCTACTTGGTCAGGGTTAGTTTATCCGTTATAGTTCCCACAAATGTGAAGTAAGAATCAAAAATATTATGTATTTGTGCATACTTGAAATATATGTCAAAAAGCTGCCCATTTTTTGCCTGCAGCATTTGTACGTAATACAACATTATGAATGATTACTGATTATTATAGTAATTTCCATTACTTACAAATGCAGGTATTATTGGGAATTTATTCTAAACAATCTATATTTAATCTCTTTCCTGGGCTTGCTTTTGTTGATAATTCAGATAATATTAAAAATGTAAATGCCACTGTAAGCTTGACTGATGTGAGGCAAAGATCTGATTGGAGCTGCAGATTTTTCCTCATAGAAGGTCACCCTCTTTATTTGCAACAGGAATTAAAACAAAAATTCGTCTACTTTATTCAGGCATCAGAAATGCCCTCTAAAATTCATCTATTATAGGTCAATATAAGAATCACAAAATCTTCCCTATACACTACCAAAAACTTGATTCTTTTTCTGTGGTTAATGTATTAAAGTTGTATGTACTCTAAGAAGTAAGCTAAAATTATTGTCATTTAATTCTGGAGAAACAGAAGTACAGTGGAATTAGGTGACTTGATGAGTGATTGGCAGATCTGGAGCTGGGAAGTACCTTCCCCCCTGGGCCACCACACTTTGTCGGTTGTGCAACTTCTCTAAAATAGTAGCTGTAATTCTGTAGATAGGCTCTTTCTTTTCTCGTTTGATCTGTAAAAATGTGGTGCATGCTCAGAACAGCAGAAATAGTAATGCTGTATGTAATACTCTGCCAAAAAGAAAAAAAAACCCCACAGCTATTTGCTCTATTATAATTGTTACCAAGGTATTTTATGTGCTGAAACACTGAATGTCAACCTGTGTTACTGGGCCCTTCACAAAGCATTTCCACCTCTCGTTTCTGTTTCTTCAGAACTTCCAGGTGCTCCATCCAATCTGGTGATTTCCAACATCAGCCCTCGCTCTGCCACGCTTCAGTTCCGGCCGGGGTATGATGGCAAAACCTCCATCTCTAAATGGATAGTCGAAGGCCAGGTATGTCCCTGAAAAAAAGCTCTTAATGAAGTTTCTGAGGGGTTAAAAAGGGTCTAGATAGTGAATTGCTGTTTGGATTACAGTTTTTGTTTAACTTCGGATCAAAGCTCTTCAGTAAATTGCCTGGTGGTAGCTGTTCAGGGGGTCCTGGAAAGTTTGGAATGCAAGGGAGCTCGAGAGGCTTAGCTGAGACATGTCTGTGAGAAAAGGGTCATATGAATGCTGTAAATTCTCTTCAAAGGAACAAAGGAAAAATATGCTATATAGTATATATATATGTGAGAATGCTTATCCTTTAAAAAATTCACATGGATTTTTGTAAAGCAGTTTAACTTATGTTCAGAAGAACACCAGATCCATCATAAGCAACACATACAGCAGAGCTTAAGTCCATCCATTTATCTAAAAAAGGATTTGAAACCTGTGTTTAGGTTCTGTTAGGTGTATTTTCAAACCAGATGCAAACCTGGAATTATCTAATAGAGTCAGGAATGTAGGAAGAATTGCACTGAACAGCAAAGATACCATTATTCATGAGACTGAGTGTATTTTTCTGTCTTGTAATGGAATACACTGAGGTTTTCTATCCAGGCCTCTAGATATGAATAGGATGAATTCTCTTCTTCATCAGCTTTAAACAATATCCTTCTTTCTGCTGTCATTATGCCTTGGAGGAGTTATATATTCCTCATTTGTTCTCCTGACAGATGAGCTTTGCTTCTTCCTTTCCACCCACAGATCTTTATAAATAATACAATCTGTTTTTAAGACCAAATGTTGGACTTCTTAAATCACCATCACCACTTAGACATGTTGATACAATCACTTCACTTGGTAATGAGACTGTTGTGAACAAGTTGGTACATTTTGTACCGTTTACGTACACATTATTGCATACTACGGAATTAAACACTGAAATCCTATAATATGGTGGCTTGGCACATTCTGAGAAGCATTTTTGTGCTGGAGCACCACATTGATATTGCTAGGAATTAATCCTGTGAGTTGCAGAATGCCACTGAAGTGAAATAAACTTGAATGCTTTAAAACTGCAATAATAATTATCATGAAGTTCATCTGCATCCTTGAAGAGCCGCCGGTAGTTGAAGGGTGTACAGGAAGGAAAGGGAGGCTCTTTCATGTTCACAAACCCTCACCAACACCTCATGCATTGCTAGAGAAGTCAAGGGGTTAGTGGTTCTGATAGATCCTGGATCAAGGAATATTTGCTCCGTTTGGGGAAGGAGCACAGCCAAAGTCTTTGCAGAGTCTGGGCAGTTCTTTTCACCATAGCTATCCTGCAAGTTTCTTCTGTGCCATACCTCACCGTTTAGCTTTGGCACAACAAGAAATGTTGTTCCAAGTGGATTTAATTTAAAAAAAAAATTTCTTGCTCACATGATGAATAAAAATCTTTTCAGGTATGCAGAGAAATTGGTGACTCCTTAAGGCTACAGCAAATCCTATTTTCAGGATGGCAGCTGCATATAATCCTTTGTTCACAGGCCATTCTGCCAGCACTCCACTCAAACTCTCTTTCTCTCCTGAAGTGCAATTTCACAGCACCTTTAGCCAATCTAAACCAGAGCTCTTGTTGTCCTGCTCCTGTTCCCTCTCCTCATCCCCATCCCTCTTACCAAGACTTTCTTACTCCTGCCTTCTGCATGCACTGAGTCTGGCATGATCGTACCTGGAGTTGCTACGAGATTTGATCCAGTCAAAAGTCTCAGACAGCTCGGCTCTCTGCACAGGCTGTGTGTCAGAAGAGCACCACTGCAAGGGGAGGGGATGAGAACATGGTAGTGGGGGCAGAGATGAGGGCAGGAATGCCTCCATCCTGACTTGGATCTAATCTGCCTCGGACCTGTCCTCTGGACTTTGCTCGTTTTCCTGCGTACCTTGCAAAGGCACACAAGCTTTCACAAAACAGCTGCCAGTGACACCCCAGTGTTCACTTGGGCCTTTCACGTAGTCTGTTCTAAGCAGTGATATGTCTGCGCTGGGATGCAGACTACTGTTGCAACATCTGTATTTTAGCATAGACAACCATAATTGTTCCTTAGGACTATGTTAGATTGAAGGGCAGTGGTTCTACCCAACCTACCACAGTATTTTCTAAACAGAAATATAGGGAGGATTTTTTCCTTCTGGATCTTTCATTCACTGGCCTGTGTACAGCTTTAAATAACACTGTTAAGTTTTTTCATGCCTTAGCATTAAATTAAAAGCCACTTAAGGTATGGTTTTGCATACTATAATTTTAAAACAGGTGGTATTGCTGAGTGATAGGATCACATTTAACTATAAAACACTAATCTGTATGTTCTAGTGTACTTTGTAATTAATCAGTTCAATTAGAGAATCAAGATTCTGTGTAAGCAGGTACAGAGACTACATCTCCATCCATTTGCAAATTTTTTGACCGTTAACATTTCTGAAAGCTTGCAACAAGGTGCAGAGTAGCTGAAAATAGCTAATAGCTTGGGAAAAAGTATATTGCAGTTTACTAAGACCTTGTACAGCATGATCTCTCCTGGAAGGAGGAGAATGAGGTCAATCTCCCACAAAGGTGTGTTCCCTCTGCACTGTACTTCTGCTGTCGGTGGGTTCATGACAAAGCATGACCAACAAATACTTGGTACTGTCATGCGCTTCATCTGTGTCCCCCTCTGTTTGTACAGCTGGATGACAGCTTTGCACTGGACATCCCCTATATTTTGTGTCTTCTCTTCCATCTCTACTGGGAATATACCCTTTACTCTGTCTGAGTCCTTACAGACAAAATTTAGCTATTTTATATTCACACACACAATCAACCTGCCACCAACGCGTTTTTCTTCTTTGTTTCCTTATGTGGCATAAAGCTTCCTTGATAAGGGCAGGTCTAGGAAATACTCCGACTATTCCATTTTGGCTAAGTGCCATTTTTGAAGTCTGATACTTCATGAACAATTTGGATGAAAGACACAGCTGGGAATTTCAGTTGACGTGAAATTTTGTACATCTGGCCTTGGCTTCTGCTTTTTGTGCTAGGGTGTAAATTCACAGGAGCCACTGTGGAACTAATTCTTAATTACGTCAATGAACATGAGAGGAGAATCAGGTCTTTAAGATTTTAGTGTTGGTAGATACTGAAATATCAAGCGTCAAAACTCCCATTTCTGTGTTTCTAGTGAAGCTACATTCTGTACTTCTGAAGGGATTTCTTAAAAATCACTAGGTTATTTCTTTTTCATCTTTCTATCTAGACTCAGAGGACTGGAGGAAACTGGATTTCCAAACGAGAACTATAAAAAAAGTACCAATACTATTTTAAAAATATTTCTAACATTGTTTTTCCATTACATACAGTATAATCTAAAGAGAATAGGGTCTAATGTAATACAGAGGGTCTGCTGACACTTGTTCAGAGGGACCAGCAGTAACTGTCTTGTGGCATTGACACTCACAGGTAACATGTTCATCCCCAAAGAATTTTGGTAAATCCTTCCAATCGTCCTGTACTCTCAGATGCAGTTAGAGTGTATATTGTACATATTTTTTTCTGGCAATTTGCAACCAAGAATGACTATGAATCCCTGCTGTTGTTCACATGGTTTTGTGTTTGCACTCTCTGTCTGCTGGAATCCAGTTTCAGCTTATTTTTCTTGTGCTGGATTTTTCCTGGGGTTTTGTCAGGAGAAGAACGTGAATGACATCATCATGACTGTGCCTTGGTGGATGCTCAGTCCACAGCACCAGGCCTTCCAGTGGCTAATTAGAAAAGCTGGGCTAACTTCTGCCGAGTTTGGTGTGTTTTAATGGTGATTAATGTTATTGTGCAGACAACAGAACACTGTGGAATGGCTGAAGACCACTTACAAAGACCTATTGCAAGTTATGAAGCCATGAGTATATGGGCTAATATAGAGAGTTTTTCTTAAAACCTTTCGCTGTTTTTAGAGAGATTTTGTATGAATATCATGGTGAGCAGTAGAAGAGTTTCAAAGTAGTAAAACCTTTAAAGTATTATCACTTGTAAAGCTGTGATTTGGGAAAGACGTTGTAACTTTGACCATGAATTTACCTGGTTTTGTGGGTTAAGTCAGTGACCCAGATAGGATTCATCCATTGTACGAGGTGATTCTCTGGGTGTCATTTTTACTTCGGAGCTGGTAAATAAAGTGTCTGAAACTCTGACAATTTTATGCCTTTGCCAATCTTTAAATCAAAAATGGCTGAATCGATTTAAGGATTTTGTAAGAAAAAAGATTGCACCCAGGCTGACATCCTGTGAACCAAATTTCTCCCAAAGCGATTTCAAATGTAAGAGTTATGGACCTCTATAATGAAAACTCTGACATATCTTGAACTATAGTAGAACACAGGGTACCTCTATAATGTACAGAAACATTGTGTTTTCCTTTCCTGCAGTTAGTACTTCATAACTGTTCAGAATTTTAGAAGCATTACTGTCTTCTACGAAATATCACAGCAAATTATATTTTTCATTCCAAATTTTAAATATTTTTTGTTTCTTTTAAGTAAAAATTCTGCAAACTTTCTCACATAGTGCATTCCATCAGAAAATATTGTCACTTTATAAAATATGTAACGTTTTCCTTTTTAGAAATGGAGACACTAATGCATAGAGAAATAAAGGGTTCTGACATCACTTCCAATATTATTTTATACTGTCCCATTTCTGTAATAATAAATGAATATGCCTTTTTATTGAATGTAATGTCTTGGGAAGAGCTGAGAGCTGGGAATGAATATGTGCTAACTTGTGATGGCTGATCGTTATCGAGAATTATATGAAGTGTTGCGGTGGACATAGGTGTTTTTATTGTGGCAGTCCTGAGGCCTCCTGGGGATTGTGACCCTATTGTACAGAGAACTGTTTAGATGTAAAGTGCATTTCTTAAGGAGCTTTTATGCCAACGGTAACAGAAAAACAGTTGGTGTTCTCATCTGCCTCCTAAAACAATGCACACATGATTATGTGCACACATGAATATGAATATGTGTGCATCTGTCAACAGACATAATCCTTTTCTGAAGTTTACATACACTGTTATCCAAAAAACAGCTACAAGGAAGAAGCCTCTTAAGTTAACTTTATTTTATGCAGAGCAGCTCATAGTGGACTCTCTTGCCCCTCAAAGGACTCTTTCATCCTTACCACTGCCCGTAGTTCTTTTTGCCCCATGGGGATTCCTTTGTACTCTGATTCTTGAAACTGATACGTTTCCTCTGATCTGACATTGGAGTGTTTCAGCAAAAATAATTCCCTTTTCTTTCAAGAGCCTGAAACTTGGAATCTACTGTAGATCTTGCAGAAGTTAAAAATATAGAGGTCCATCAATGACAGTTCTCTTCCGAGACTCATTTCTGAGATTATTGCCAAACAAATGAAAATTGTTTTGAGTAACATTGACCTAGAATTGCTTGGCCGCACAAGTCAGAGGTCATGCAGAAGTCCCCAGGCTGTTCACCAAGCTGTCATACAGCCATTCACCCTTCAATCCTCTTGCTTTGGAAAAACTCCCCACACAAGCAGCACTCTCTTAAAATATACTACTGATTTCAGTAGTCTAACCCTTTGAGTTAATTTCCCAAATGCTGGCACCAGATCCTGGGAACATTACAAGGTATTATTCTAACTAAAGCAAGTTCCCAATCTACTTTACTTAAAATCTATTGCTGAATCACAGAACTATGCCTGTAATTGATTTTTTTGCTGCCTCTCTGTCACTACCTTTCAGCAGAAAATGAGTCTAAAAGCAGTTAATTGGGACTGTCTGAGCTGCCACTTTGCCTCGGGTCCCTCACCTCCCAGTACAGGTAGTGGCCACCTGTTTACCAGCTGGATCCTGAGCTTGGGAGCAGCCATCATGATGGGCTTGGTTGGCATCTGCAGTTTCCTTGTAGGCTGAACCCATCACTCTTACCAACAAGAGCATTCACAACCAGAAAGCTGTCTCCTGGGATAATTTTCAAGGGGCTTTCCATAGTCCAGGGCACGTAGAAGCTTTTGCTGCTTCTCAATACGTAAAAGATCCTTAATATTTCCACCTTTACAGACAGTTGATAAATGTCTAGCTGCAATACAGGTGGGGGGTTTTGGACACCTCTCACGCTTGAGTCAATGTCGGTTGTTCACAGGTGGGTCTCTGAGTCTGAGCCATGTGGTCCTTAATGTGTATTAATGACCTGCCTGCTGCTGTCTAACAATTGAAAACTGGGTCTTGTTTGGTGTTTTTTTTTTTTTTTTCGGTATGCAAGAAATATTTGTAAAAGCTCTCACTGTTCTTAGAATACAAAAAGATGACCAACTTGCTACTGGAGATTATTTGCAGCCTCCAAAGCACTGTGGATTGTTGCTATACAATTACTGCAGCACTGAGGTGATGCTGTTAAGAGCAAGGAGTTTTGCAAAAATGAGCATTTACTATAGACTTTCTACAGTATTAATCAAAAATTCTTTTAATAAAAAGTCTTCTCTTTCCTTGACTGAAATCAATCCCTTCTTCCTTTCTTTGTTCATGTAGGGATTTTTTAAAAAATTCTCTTTATCATCTCTTTGTTCTCTAGGTTCAGTTTAGGGCTGTTGTGTTTTACCATGCAGACCTGTCTCAACTTGCTTCCTTTAAGCTTCTGCATCCATGGACTTTACTAAAATTTATGGAGCTCAGTTGGGGCTGGGAATTTTAAAGGGCCCGTAATCTACACTGACATCTATTTTATATAGTTTGGTGTGTGGCAGTGTCCTTGATAATCAACAAGACTGAAAGGCCCATCAAGACCTGTGCAACCACATCCCTCCATGAAAGCAGTCCTCTGCTAGGAAGATCACGGAGGCTTCTTTTCACAGTGCAATGCAGAACTTATTTCTGTGGCCTAATTTTCCTTGTGTCATTTCTTCATGCACAAACATAAATATGCAGCACATCAAGTCCTAGGTGAACGAAGACCTAAAACATCTATAAATAAATCAGGCTGCCTCTCCTGAAGGGGGGGAAAAAAAAAAAAAAAGAGTGAATTAAACCCAATTTTCTATTTGAAGTACTCAGGGTATGCTAGATACTTTGGACTACGTTGCCTATCGAGTGCTTTGACAGTGTCTATGGCTGTAACTAGTGTACAGAACTTGTAAGGGATCTGTTTAAAAAAGATTAAAGGAAATAGCTCTTTACACAGTGGGTTGTGAGCTTCTGGAATTTGTTGCCACAGCAGTCTGTGGGAGTAGATAGTGTCAGTAGGTTAAAAAAGGATTAGGCATCTTCACGGATATTAAGTCTGTAAATAGACACTAGAGGGAATAGCTGCCTATGTCCTTCAGCCTGTCATTGTGGA
Organism: Strix aluco; assembly: GCF_031877795.1. NCBI lineage: Eukaryota > Metazoa > Chordata > Aves > Strigiformes > Strigidae > Strix > Strix aluco. Next base: position 9,243,384 of record NC_133945.1, on the reverse strand, counting down.
TACCAGGGTAGGGTGAGAGAATTGGACTACAGGTACTGCCCTTTGTGGTAGGGTTGAAACACCGGAATAAATCTGCGCAGTGCTAGGGAATTATATCGGGGAGTCTTGTCTAAGATCCCCTGTGTTTCAGGATGTGTGACTCTCCAAAGGGTAGCCCAGCCATCTACCACCTCTCTTCTGTCTCTCCACGCTCCTACTGTGGCTCTTAGGCACACAACCCTGCCATCAGTATGCTGCCATCTTCCAGGGTCCCAGGTCAGACTCTGGCCTTTCTATCATGCCTTGTTGACTTCCTTTTAAGTCCTGATTCATCTTCATTTTATTTCCAGAAAGCTGTATAGAGTGATGCTCTCAATTCTTATCACCATTTTGTCCCTTCTAACACTGCCATAGCTGAGGGACTGTGTTGGGCAACATGTTGTGATTAATTAATACAAAGAATTGCACATGGAGAAATCTGGTCTAAGTGCAGACCAGCAGATGAGGTTAAAACACTTTTGTTCTTTGACTTTGTTCTTGTTTCTCTGTCTTCATTTCTGTGGCATTTTGCCTCCATTGAGACTTATTTAGTATGCATCAGTTCCTGCAAGTTATTATCAAGGCTGTTTTTCATTTTGTTATATTACTACTTGATACTTTTGTATTGTGGCAGCGTGATTGAACAGGGTATTAGCACTCTCATGGTGTTTTTCTGGAATAGATCTTATCAGAGGATCCCAATGAAGTCCCAACAGGCACAAGGAAACTTGGCTAACTTGGCTGTGTTGTTGCTTTACAAATAACTAATGCCTTGTCATATAGAAATTAATTGGATGATATGTAGTTAAAAGGATTTGTACTTCCACTGCTGTGATGACACACATTGCAAAAGAAGTTATATATATAATTCTTTATATATATATATGTATATATAGAGTCTGCTTTGTATTCCTTCTTACCTTTCCTATGTGCAGGTTGGTGTACTGGGTGACGATGAAGAGTGGGTGAGTCTTCGTGAAGTGGAGAATGAACCTGATGCTCAGATGCTGGAGGTACCGAACCTTACTCCTTACACTCATTACAGGTAAGAACAGCAGGTAATTAGCTGCACCATGAAAAAAAAATGAGTAAATAGCAGCATGGAACATCTTTCCTAATCAGAAACAGCTGGCTGTGTTTTATAATCTGAACAAAAGGGAAAAGCTTTGCTGTTTTCATAGTTTATACTTAAAATTACTCGTCTGATATTGTTAATTGTAATTCACACACAATACAGCTTGTAACATTAAAAAGGAAATCCAAGTGCACAGTGAAATGCTTTTATGAGTAACTGATCCTGTAGCTTCCCTCATCTAAAGGGTGCACCCAGTGTAACATCAGTCAGTGACAAATCAATTGTAGTTAAACTGGTGCAAACGTGTAATTACATATTTACATCAGTTTAAACATCATTTTATTGATTTAGCTTAATTTGGTAACATCAGTTAGATGAAACCTTTGTTTATAAGTATCTACGGAGTTAAGCTTAATAGATATATGCAATGCTTAAACTGATTGAAGTGAATCTACGTTATGGGTGCACCCCAGTTAAATGAGATTGATTTTTAAATCAATTCAATTCAAGTGATGCGTTGCTTTGGTATAGACAAGATTTGAGAATCTGAGGTACTCAATCCTAATGAAAAATACTTTCATGAAGTAGCTTGCTAATGTAAAGGCTGGTTGCAAGGAAATAGTGGCATGTGTTAAATCAGCTTTCTAGAAACTTGTCCATTTTGTGCTGGCTGAAGGGCCTATTAGCTAGCCCATGTGCTGTTGTGAGCTAGTCGTGGGTGCAACCAAGTAAAGCTCGTATAATGTACAACTAATTCAGTGCTGGTACACTAGTTTTCTTCTCTTCAAAGCCCAGGAACATATTGAATTTCTCACAAACTCTCCACTAAAGTGTTTTACACCTTACCCTTAAGAGCTAAACATTCTACTAAAAGCCCTTTGAAAATTTTTGAACTGGAGCAGAGATTTCTGGTGCAGTGATTTAAGAAAATTATCTTCAGGTTGAGAATATTTTGCTCTCCTCATAAAGGTGGATCTTAAAGCTGAAAAGGCAGAGGTGAATAGTGAAGGGCAGGTCGTACCAGAGTTCAACGTTCAGTATCCATGCAAAATAAGAAAGACTTGCATACCTAGCAGGTGTATGGAGAAATGTCTTTGGGATAAAAAATAATGAAAAAGTATATGAGGAATTTGGGGTGGTTGGTTTTTTTCTATGTTTAAAGTTTTTGATTTATTTTACTGCTATGCCTCATTTCTCTCTTGTATCCACTGAATTCTGGAGTGATCTCAGTTATGCTGGGATCTTTCATGCTTCCAATTCTCTGGCATTTTTCATTGTAAAGCAGCTTCTTGAATTTTGCCTAGTTTTTTTCTCTCATGTGTGCACAGATACGAGCTTTTTTGGTTTTGTTTCAGTGTAGAGAAATTTTATATAATTTTTTGAAACCCAAAAAGTTGTTGCCAAATGAATTTGTTGTCCTCTGGTCAGCTTTACTTATTGCCTCCTGAGGAAATACATCATGAGAGCTAATTATCAGACCACATTTTTATCGGTCAGCTTCTTTTCTATGTTTTGTGCCAATGTTTGAGAGTGAAATCAAGGACAATATTTGTTTAATGTGTTTTCTTTAATGCATTTTCTAGGGAGATCACAGCAGATAAATAAGCACTGCTATGTTGACTAGCTCACCTTTTCCCCAAGCTCAGTCATTAGGTCTAAAACTTAAGTGTTTAGTATGAACAGGTCATGTATTTCTGTGCAAGTGCTGGATACCTCTAATTGCTTGTGATGGGTGAGAGTAGCTGAAATGTACAGCATGTCTTAATTATTTTGTGCTTCCTGAAAAAAAGATTTCTCTAAGTCTTTTGTGACCCAATAGGGATTTCTATTGTGGAAGAGACGGTTTCAAGCAGAAAGGGTATTTTTTAAAGACGCATATCCATATTAAATAACTTAATCTTTCTTGTGCAGGAAGGCTGAAAATGCGGCACAGGGATAAATCAGTTTCTTTCAACCAGTAATTGAGGGGAAATGTTATCACTAGTATATTTTTTATATTGACAGGGAATGAGAATATCTGAAGTTTGATATTTTAATACCTTTCTGAATGTATTGTACAAGCATCGCAAGAGAAAATCACTTACTGCTAGCATAAGCTCATCAGGCTTGGTATAATTAACATAAATTTCTCACACAAATACCTAAGTTTCTAATAGACCCTAAGCTAATCTCATTTTCATTTTTTTTAATACCTGAGAGGATCTGAAAGCGGTTGCCATAAAGCATTCAATAGTGAATACAAAGGGGACTTGCGTGCAACGACCTCTGTGGAACATTTAGAAAGACCTAATTTGTATTTTTCCATCTTTTTCATCTTCTGGAAAGAGAGGTACTGTCTGCTGAGCTGTTACAGCATGCACTGCATCTTCTCTCTGCTCCAGGTTCCGGATGCAGCAGGTGAACGTGGTGGGCCCCAGCCCGCGCAGCCAGCCCTCCCGTGTCATCCAGACGTTGCAGGCCCCGCCAGATGTTGCCCCCGGGAGCGTCACCGTGCGCACGGCCAGCGAGACCAGCCTGTGGCTGCGATGGGTGGTGAGCCGGCCAGGAGGAACGGCGGGCGGAGGGGAGCCAGGGCTGGTGCTTCCCCAGGGGGTCAGGGTGCCCTTTCCTTGCATTCAGCATAAGGAATAACAACAAAATTATTTCCTTTTTCAGACTAATCAGAGGTCTGAGACTTACCTTAATAACTTGCCTTATTAATCACTTAAGTCGCCTACTGCCACTTCCTCAGGGGAACATATACCTGTGTGTAAAACCTTGGCTTTTGAGACTCTCTAGTATCACAATCTGGGTCAGCATGTGGACCTGGAATATAATACTTGAGCCAATTTTCAGTTTCTCAGAGCTCAGTTGTTTGCTTTGTACAAAACAGCCCCCAGAAGGTGCACACCAGCCATTGGCAATCATCCCTCAGGTACTGCGGTTCAAAGGCAATAAAGTTTGCATTTTACATTCCTGTAGGAAAATTATATTTGTGTGAAAGGGTGTGGAGGTATGTGATAAAATGTAGAAAGAAATGATTAATCGCGAAGATGCGGTGATTGATGACTTTGTTGTGCCCCTTTGACTGTCTCAGTTACCTGCAGAGTTACCACGTTGGGATTTACTTGGCAATTAACCTGCTCCAGAATGGTTTTTCTTCTCCCCTGTTAGGCCGAATTTTCCACTGGGGTTACTGTGGTGTGAAGTTGATGAAGCACAGGTTTCCTCTTGCCCAAATGTTAGTTTTTCCATGCATAAACTCATTATGGCTGGAAGTCAAAATCAGGCTAGAAAAAAGAGGGGTTTTCTCCCATCAGAAAGGAATAATTCCAGTTTCTCAATGGGACACGGCACTTAATTCTGAACCTTGAAAGACCAAAACACCAGACTTGAGCGTGTCACCATGTATCCATAGAAGAGCCATTGCAGTTCATTTGATAGGACCCACATAACTCATTGTGGCTTTGCCATGTGAATAACATGCCCACGTTGTTAAACTTTTTGGTACTATATCCAGACCTACATATCTTCCACTAAAATTAACTCAGGATTTTTTAAAAATACTTTAAAATATTTTTAAGATTGTGTTTCCCTGCTGTGCTACCTGGAAGCCTGTTTTTCGTGAGTCAAACTGTGCAGGGTTCAGGAGGAGCAACAGCCACAGCTAAAAATGACCTGATATACCTTTTTCATGCTTAATAACATCAGTATTTGAAAGTGTTTAATCTCTTTTTTTCAAGACCTGCAGGTGAATCTGTGTCCCCTTAGGAGCTGGGAATTCCTTCCTTCCTACAGAATAAGGGTCACATTTCTAGCCCTGCTTGCCTGCGGGATACAGTCTGCTAAGCTGTGAAATGCTAATGTGTATCAAACTTTCCCAGTGATTCAGAACTGAATCTCAGCCATCCGTAGTGTCATATAGATAGTTTTATGGGAAAAACTCTAAACTTCATGAAGTAGGCTAATTATTTCATATTTTAATCTCTGAAATTGCTTGGGGAGTTAGAATACTAGAATAAATCTCTGCTGATAAATGAATAGGCAGAGAGTCAGTAAAGAAAGTAAAAAATGTACGATAAATGAATTTGTCACATGCTTCAGCAATTTATCATTAATTTCCATATTTAATCACAAAACTCTGAAATATATTGTATTCATATCATCTCTGTTGATACACCCACAGCAAATGGCGTAGTTCTGTGAGCATATCTGTTTAGTTCAAAATTAAGGTGAAAATTTCAAGCAACACAGAAGTTTAGAGATCATGACACATAAATAAAACAGAAAATCAATCTCTTAATATTTTTTGCCTCCCTATGGCCTTATATGAGTTCAGACAGCCTTGGTATATAGTTTGGAAGGTCCTGGCAGTGTGTTCTGTGTAGGAATATTGTGCTTTTCTTTGTTGTTTGCCAGCCCCTCCCTGACACACAGTATAATGGCAATCCAGAGTCAGTGGGGTACAGAATAAAGTTCTGGCGTGTGGATCTGCAGTCTGCCACCCTGTTGAAGGTTATTAATGACCGATTGGAAAGAGAGTACACAATTGAAGATCTGGAGGAGTGGACAGAGTATGAACTGCAGATCCAGGCTTTCAATGCCATCGGGGCAGGACCATGGAGTGAAGTAGTGAGAGGTCGTACACGGGAGTCCGGTAAGTCAAAGCACCGTGTCTGCTGTGAAGGACACAACATTTTCTGTCCTTTGGTTCAGTTTTGGTTTTGGTTTTTTGCTTGTTGATCCATTAAATCTAAAATGAAAGCAAAAAACTAGAATCTCTAGATCCACTGAAGGCAAAAAGACATATAGACATTTGAGGGAGTTATTTATTTTATTCCTATGCTACTTTCATGCGTAAACCTGCATGTTATTATTTAAAACAAACAAAACAACCTGTCCCCATTCCTGCCCTCGTTTGGCAGCAGTGTGGACAGCACAATGAGAAGCTTGCCTACAGCCTTCTCTGGCTGAGCAGGTCTCTCATGCTTCCTCTCTCTCTCCAGTACCCCATTGTCCCTCTTTCTCCTCCTTTCCCTGTCTGCTTCTAGACTCAGGCAGGTTTTCTCACAGTTGTGGTTATCTGAAATTTAGTTTCAAGCACCAAATATTTCTAATAGGGCACAAGTTATTTTAAGGAGCTGATTGCCCATATAGAAATAAAATAATTATCTGAGGTTTCGATGACACGTTTTCAAAACTGCCTTCTAAAATTGTGTGTACAAGTCTATACAGACATAACCTGCTTACAGACCTAGAGCACAGGTACTGTATTGTCTGGCTGAATTGTCCATGCTAGCATAGACTTCAAATATCAGAAGCAAACTCTCAGTGTCAGGCAACAGTAAATTATTGTTAGCTTAGGAGCAACAGTTAAAACAGATCTTGAAAAGCTGCTCTCTAGCTGTTCACTTCCACAAAACCTATTTCCAAACTTACCCTACATACACCTGATAAATTAAAATTTATATTGCAAGCGAATAACAAAATGGAGGACATATATGGTTTAAAAGTTTAATAATAAAAGCTCTTTGTGACTTGTATTTATGCAAGATTCAACACTGATATCTTCTTATGATTTTTTCCTATTTTTCTTGATTAAAAATGTTTTGGAATTGAATCCAATGCATACCCTACACTTAGACACACACACACGCACGTCTGTGCTCTCTGTACCAGGCAGTGTGACTTGGTGGGAAGCATGAGCATGCTGTATATGGCAGGATTTGGTCTGCTGGTTCAGATAACTGTCCTTTGAACTTGCCAAGGAGAAGGCTAAACAATGTCATCCCCCTCCATTAAAGTGTTGCTTTTTGGGAAGCAGTAATTGGAAAGCTATTGCCAGAGGTACTTTAAACAAGGCATGCTTGTGCTGGAGTTAGAGATAGCATGACCCAGACAAAATAGTTTTGAAGTGTTCTGTATCATAATAAAAAGATATCGCATTCTCTACTTTCTCCTTTCTGCTGCTCTTCAAACACTTCCTTTGAAATGTAGTAAATACTAAGATTAAGTGATTTCATAAAACCTTAGGATTATAGTGCTCTTGCTCAGCATCTAAAGATCAGAGGTTACATGTGTATTTGGCATTTTCTCTTGCAGTATTAAAAGAAGGTTGACTTGAAACTGATTATAGTAGGCACACAGAAACTGGGATCAAAATAACACAAAGCTGTGATCTAGGCCATAAGGACTCATTTGTTTTTTTCCCTGTGTTTTCTTTGATAGTAACATCTGATTTCTTGAATAGAGCAAGTCAGGGCTCAGACTTTTTTGGCTGTATCTTCTTAGATTTAGAATATACAAGAAGCTCTGGCATAACAGCAAGCTGCATGAGAGAACTTCAGGGAATCTGCAGTTAACCTGTATGCACAAATGAAGTTAAATGCAAATAAAAAATGTCTAAAGCCAGAGAGAAATGTCAAAGCATTTTTAGGTCAGTCTTCCGAACTATAAGAGAAATTCTATTTATTGTTTGTGTTTTCAAAGTACTTTAAAAGCAGGTGTCCTAAATATTTATTTTTCCATTTTGTAGACACGGAGTCTTAAGGAAGTTGGTTTTGCCTCTTGCTGCAGATTGTAAATGTCCCTCACAGCTGGCCAGAGGTGCCTCGGCCAGGATCACATGGTGGTTCATTGGCAGAACTTATGGTTCTGTCTTTTACGTTGTCCAAGGAGTCTAAGAAGTTAGAACCCAGGCACTAAATCAGCTCGTGGTATCTATTGACAGTGCAGCCACTGGAGTCCAAATCTTTATTGAAGATAAAGCTGTACTTGAGCACTTCTGTTTATTCTAGGATGTGTGATCATATCACTAGTAGCTGAGCACACATGCTAACAATGAAGGAGCATGCCGTTACAGGGACTCTCTGGTTTCTGAAGCTCTTGAATATAAAACATATTGAAACCAAAGAAATTATGAGAGAATAAACAATGCTGTAGGTTTTGGTAACCCAGGCTTGAAAAACAGTTAGGAAACCCTAAAATGAAACTCTGGGATAGGGTTACAAGCAGCTGAGGATGGAGGGGGATGAATTAGGATTTTTAAACAGGACCAGTTTTATCAATCCATAATGGTTTTATAACATTAGAAATTAAATAACTCATTAAATTTTACAGTGTTAAATAACTGCAGAGTAACAAGCTCAGTTTCCACTCAATAAATTGACAATGATAGTAGGTACAATATAGACAAAGCAAGAAAATGCAACGACCTCTAATGTATTAGAACAACCTTGACAGGGCTGCTTGCTTTTAGATACAAACCCTCTTATTTTCAAACAATTCATCTCAAATACACCTAACCCTGTGCCTTAATATTTTTTGGGCTCCTAATGTTCAGCTACATGAATGTGTATACTTGTCTTACAAAATCAGCTTCTACACAAACACGATCACATACCTGTGGCAAGGATCAATCTCCTGATGTTTCAGAGGCTGACCTTCATGAAGCAGTTACTGTGGTATGATAAAGCATCACTTGATAATTCAAAAGTGATCCAATGTCACTGAGGGGATTTGTCAGTTCATACAAGCTGAGAATTTGGTCTGTGGTATCCAATTTTATGGGCAAAATGGTTGTGTACTGCAGCTATGCTACTTTTGTCATGAACCGTGCTCTAAATTTGCACTTCTTAATTGGCATCACATGTACAATATGCCACTTTAATTTTTACTTTCAAAAAACAGTGATGGATGCTCACCTAAAAGGAGCTGCAAAAGTGGAGAGAACTACTGCATCCCACTATCTAGCTTTCTTAGAAAGGCAGAATACAGGCTAGCTTATTAAAAGCTTCTTTTGGCCCAGTTAGAGACATAAAACAGTAACATTTGCTATATATCAAATATGGCCATGTCAGATGTAGAAAGAGGATGCATGATCTTAGATGCCAACGTGGATAACCTTAAAAACTTGAGTTCTTATTGAAGTCCCAGTGCAAAGTGCCAGTAACTCTATAATTTCCTACGTTTGATGTTCTAAAGTACATCATGCAGCTGGCAGTTTGCTGGATTAGCTCATCATTTAGTTTCAGTATTTCCGGTTCATTTCGTTAAAGCTCTGACATTTTTTTGGACACTGTTGCTTGGCTTCTGTACTGTTCTTGCAGGTTACTAATGAGAACGCGGCTTTGGAGCTTATAACAAAGTCTTCTGTGCAACATTTAAGGAAACTAGCATTAGATAAAGGAGCTTGCAGAGGAATGAGGGCTCTATATGCCTCACTCAAGCCGCTAATTAGTCTTAGCAAACTATAATTTCTTAGAATCACAATATCCTGAGAGAGGAGAGGGTTCAGAGAAATGAAGGTTACATTTCAATTCATTCTTAAAGGGTCGATCAAAGTCTCTTACTTGATAAAAGACTGGCAACAATAAGATCCATAATATCACTTGCAGGTCCTGAGTTCATACACCCATATTAGAATAAAATTCTCAAGACTAATATGAGAACTGGAGAATTAAAGCACCCTCAATGAACACAAGTATTTTTGCCATTTAGGCATTGGACTTAGATTCCTTTCCAGCAAGAGGTGACGTTTAGCTGCTCTGGCTGTCGCTGGGAATTAAGAGGAGTCTGGGCTAATAAATCTTCAGATAGACCATTCTCTCCTTTGTTAGCTTTTGAGTCCCCCTGCCAGCAGCGTGATTGTACACACACCTCAAAGCAATCATGCGCTCAGGGCCAGCCCGGGCACAGCCCCCACCTTTTGTGAATTCGGGAAATCTCATGGCTGCTGATCAAAGAGGAAAATAAATATTTGTAAAATAAAGAAACTTTTTCTCTCTTGAAAGGCTTCAAACCAGATAAAATAAAAATAAATGTGGCTGGAAAGGACTTCTTTCCTCTATGCATCCTGGTTTCCTGCGACCCACCTCCACCCTTTCTCTCTCCAGAGGTGATTCATGTGGGAGTAGCTCTTTGTGAAGATCTACAGATAAAGTTATGGCAGCTATCCAAAGACATTCATGGCTCCTGGCAATCTATTTTCCTTTAACATAATTATATCCTTGTGGGGGATAAATCTAGGAGAAGATTTAAAAAAAAAAAAAAAAAAAAGGCACTTCAGTGTTGGAGGGGAAAAAAATTGGATTTTAGTCTGCTGCAGTGTTGTGAGGTGGTGCTCTGTTTCTCATGTCCCAAATAATTGGTAACAGGGAAATTGTTTCAGAAATTACTATCTCTGTGGTTAACCTTGAGTGCACAAGGGTGGGGGGCGGTGCATTTTTTTTTTTTCAATTTATATTAATTCTGGTGTCATACTCATTATCTTGTTCATGTTGCTAGGAGCTTCAGGAGCTCGCCTTCAGAACAGCAGATCTGTTCTTTCATTTGGACATCCAGGAAAGCATTACTCTTGGCAGAGATTTGTGCTCCTTTTTGTGATATATTCAGGACCTTATCAAGCCTTACTGTTCAGAAGAGCTTGTGTAACATAACTTGGTGAAATGTTCTCTTGAGGTCTGACAGGTGTATCATGCTTTAGAAAAGATTGTACTCTTCAGATGTTGGAAATGCCACAGGAAAAAAATGCAAAAGGGCAGCATAAAATGTGAACTCTTAAAAATAGCCTCAAATTCTGCTTGCATAACATGGCACGCTATTAAGCTTGCCTACAAAAGCTTGCAGTTGTGTGGTTGTTATGCAGCAGTTAGAGTTTTAATGGCATGAGAAAATGCAAGTTTGCTCTTCTCTCAAGTCAGAGAAAATTACAGTGTTCCTGTGCCATCAGTTCTAATGATGTTTCTAGTTTCATAAGAGCCAATTTTGCAACATAAATGAAATAGGCATATCTTTCATTTACACTGTATCTGTCCCTGAAAATACACCTTGCGTTAATGTATCTGTCTATAATTGATGTATTGCAAATGTTGAGCACTATCACATAATCAAAAGGCTTAGAGGTTAAAGAACTTCTTACTGAACTGGGAGTGCAATCCAGTGGTTGAAATTATTGCTACCTCTAGACAAGATCCTATAATTTCCTTTCAGATAATATAGGCAGCCAGGGTGGCGTAAAACTTCTTGTTAGAACAGATCATGCCATAAGATAAACTCCCATTCATAAAGATTTCTAGCTTTTGGCGTAGGGAAATAAAATGTATGGAAAGGAAATACTAGAAGATAGACTTCTGCAGAAGTCCAGAAATTTAATCTTGATTCCAATTACTGCAAATATATAGAACTTGAAATTTATTCATATTTGTCTGTATTTACTATCTGTAGACACTGATTAGTAGTAAATGTTTAGCTCTTCACAAACTTTGTGATTTCTGAGATGAACTGGCAAGAAATTGTGAAGCAGGTTGAAATATAAAGAAGATATAGAGTGAATACAAGAGAAGAAGGGATTGTCTAGAACCTATTCCAGCCCTTTTGGATTTGAATACTCTTCTATGGGACCCTGGAACAATCCCAAGTAGATAGGGAGATGGAGTAAAATGATCTGGTATGTCTTATCTGTTTCTGCTTTTTGGAAATGCTGTGTGATTCCAGTTCCTTCTGCTCCTCCTGAGAACGTCTCTGCTGAAGCCGTGAGTTCAACCCAGATCCTTCTGACATGGACCGCAGTCCCCGAGTCCGAGCAGAATGGTCTCATCCTGGGTTACAAGGTATGCAACTGGAGTTTCATGCTTATTTATTTTATAATGTATTACCTGGATATGTTTTTGCATTTGTTATTTATTATTCACCTGCTGGATATTTGTATTATTCATAAGTCACCTGGAGAAGATACAGGAAGTGTGCTGGTTTTGAAAGGGGTAATTGGTGAATATAATCTCATTTTATATTTTGTGAAAAGGAGAAATCTAAAGTGCATACTCCTCTTTTCAGTCCTTGTGTAACAATCTTTTTCTCTATATATTTCATATACATTTATTCTGCAGGTACTTTTCAAAGAAAAAGATTTAGACTCCGAACCAAAGAGCCAAATAGTAAGAGGTAACCACACTCAGTCTTTCCTGCTGTCTGGCTTGCGGAAATACGTGCGCTATGAGATCCAGGTACTGGCATTCACTCGTATCGGAGACGGAGTCCCCAGCTCTCCCGCAGTTATAGAAAGAACCAAGGATGATGGTAAGTTTAAAGGTTACCAAAATAAGTATCTTACCTGATCCATCCTTTTAACACTGTTTTCTTTTAGTGATGCAGGTGTAGACAACAGCCCAAACTAAGGCCATTTGGATTTTTTAAAAATTTTTTTTCGACTTTGAAGCTAAAGGACTTGGTCCCTACCTAATATAACTCAGCACTATTCCATTGGTCATAGGCTGAGGATTTGGCAAAAACAGAGAAAACCAGAGTCCCCTGTTTCTTCTTTCCCTGCAGCTGATGAGGAGGATAAAAACTTCAAAAATTATACTCTGAAGCTCAGTGTAGACAATTTCTATTAAAGACAATTTTTAGAGCCCAATTATAAATTCCTATTGAAGTTCAATCATGCTCAAAAAAAAAAAAAGTGCTGCAATTGAAAGCAATAAACAAATCTGGGTCTGATTGGACTGAAGAAGAGAGATGGAATTTGCAACTTCAGGAATCCATTACCATTTTTTTCCTAAAAAGAATAAGGCATCGACCCTGGAAGATGATCATACTTCCCTTTGTAACTGCCTCCAGTGCTTCCCATGTGCTCAGGGACTCCTGCATCAGTCTGATGTGTTGAAGGAGCCCAAGCAAGCCCCTCGCCCTGGTGCTGTTTGAACACATCAGTGCGGTGGGAGCATTCCTGCTGATGGAGTTTTAAAAAAATTTAGTTCAATTCTTCAAATATTTTTGGCTTTGCAGATGCTAAAGTTACTTTTAGTTCATTACCTTTTTGGCTTTAAACGAAGGTTAATATCAGTGTGAGAGGCTTCTGTTTATTGCTCCCAATGAAGAGGAACACAAAGGAAGTGTCTCTTTTTTTCATCAAAGTCTTTTCACAATAGTAATGAAATAAACATTGGTTTCTACAAGCAACTTCATTAAGGTGATTTGGTTTGGCTGAAAACACATTCAGACTTCCAGCTTAACAAGACATTTTCTGTGGAATGCGGGGAAGGAGTAAGAGCATACAGGGACAGGAATGGGAATGGGAACAGGGACAGCAGATCCCTGACATTTTTTAAGCCATTTTCTCAGCATACTGCCTGTGTGGGGACTTGGCTTTTCTTTGAAAGAAAACAAAGAGAAATTCGTTAGCAGAACTCTGCAGGGAGGAAAAAGCACTCACTGAAGTGTACATATCAGACTATAATGAGAAATATTTAAAACTGTTTGTTTTAGATAACCCCATTATAGCAGTTCCCTCCTTAAGTGCATGTTGGCAAATGATACAAATTGTTCTTCCATCTCCATACCCCTGACATAAATATGTTGTGTCTCCTCTGGGCTCAACTTAATTAAAAGTATCATCAGGGGTAATGCAGGTGGAATTTGTGCTGAAGGGGAAATTTTGCAGATGCTAATGTATGAATTAGCATCTCCTCACCTTGTGAACCTGGGATGGTCAGTGCAGCCACCAGCCATCTGTATTAATGTGCATGTCACCTGCCTCAGGTTCTCCTGCTCAGACCTCAGTGTTTAAAATGCACATGTAAAACCAGAAGGCAGTTCAAAACTGGTGCTGGTGACACAGAGAGGAGACACTATTCAATTCCAACAGGTATGAAGGGAATTAAGCTGACACATAACTCTGTAAAGGCAGCTTGGTGACTCGCTTTGTAGTATGTAATCAGTTACGTAGCGGTGGTGCGTCCGGCTGCGCTGCTGGAAGGTAACTCTCACAGAGGTCAGAGCTACTTTGTCAGAGCATCCTGCTAAAGCGTTTCACAGGTGTGGTAAAACACTGTAGGGTGCACTGGTTCTGTGTCATGTTTGGTGTCTGTGGGTGCTGGAGGCATTTGTCCATGGATGGGATTCCTCAGAATAAATGTATATTATGTATGTACATAGGTGCTTCTAACAATCTACTTATTATTGGTGAGATAGGGCTTGGGCTACCTTCTATGCAAGGTGAGCAGAAAATTTGTAATTCCTCTGACATGCAATGCTTGCTGGCATGATCTCTGTTTTTCTTTCCAGCCCCTGGGCCACCCGTGAGGCTGGTGTTCCCCGAGGTGAGGCTGACATCCGTACGGATTGTTTGGCAGCCGCCAGAGGAGCCCAATGGAATTATTCTGGGTAAGACGGAGCAGCAAACCCAGGGCTGGGATGAGAGTGTTGGAGACCAGAGCAAGGTCCGGCTGTTGGGTTTTCCTTCCCCTTGCACATCAGATTAGAAACCACACGTAAGCATATCTGTGGCTAAAGAAAAGAAAATATGTCGGTGTCAGCTGACAGATGCGGTACCCTGTGGTGAGGAGGAAAAGTCTGCCCGGCTCCATGGTGTGTGTTTTCCTGAGCCAGAATTACATGTCATTCATGGCACTGTGTTTGAATTGTCATCTCTCTTCCCATCTGCATTTGGGTTTGTGACCTGTTTAGCTGGCTGCTGGGCAAACTGCCTGTAGAGCTGCAGCAGGGAAGAGCTGGATTTTCCCCTCCTTCCCCCAACTCACCTTTGCTGGGCATGCCCAACATTGCAGTTTCACGTGTGCTTCCATTTTATTGCTTCCTTTGGATAATACTGGCTGACAGGTCACAAGGAGCAAACTCATATTTGGCTTTTCATCAGGGGAAATAGAGGCAGCAAGGCGCGACAGGAATTTGTGAAAAACCTTCTTACCATCCTGCTCTAATAACTCTTGGGTTGCCTTTGCAATATGTTCACCAGCCACTACTTGTACTTAAAGCGTGAAGACTTTTACAATGTAAGAACCCATTCTTGCCACTAAAATTGCAGTAGCTAATAGTTACCCAGCAGTTTTGTGTTCTCTGCTGATGTTAAACACATTTTACAATAGTTCTAGCTGGTGAGTAAAGATTTGTCTCTCAATTCTGAAAACAGAAGCAAAAGCTTTTGGGTTTTTTTTTGGTTCTCAGTCTGCCAGGCCTTTCTGCTTCTAATTCCGCTGCCATCGTTCAGACCTGTGCGTATATTTCAGCAATATTTCCTAAAGCCTTTATTGTTGGGTGGAGGGTGCCTACTGCAAATGCCACTTTGTTGGTGGCATCCCTTTAAATAAAGGACCACTCTTGCATTGCATTTAAATCCTGAGTCAAGAACTCAAGGTGTTTGCTCAGCTGTGTAGTTTCCCAAAGTGATCCTGATGCCTGAAGATGCAGAGAAATCATAAATGGGATCCAAAGGCAGACGCTGCAGAGATTTTCTGAGCACGAGAAAGTCTGTCTGAAGCTTGGCAGCGGTTAGCTGTCAGAGACAGATCCACGCAGGGTTTCTCTGCAGCTCAAGGAAGCTTGGCTTCCAGGTTGTCTTGTGGGTTTGATTTGTTGCTTTTTTTAAGGAACTGTGTGTCCTAGAACTTGCTTTCAGTAGAGATTGGGATTTGAATCACAGGATGTGGTTAAGGAGAAAAAAAATCATTTAATAGAAATGATGAGAAGGTACAAAAGAGATTTTGCTCCCCCGACTGTGTTCCAATGTCTCATGATGCTGCACTTTGTCAGCCTTATTTGCTGAAGTTGCAAGCTTGGTGGAGCAGGAACTCTCTTTTATTTTGTCTTTGCAGAGTGCTTTGTGCAATGCGTCCCCTTCTCAGTTGGTTCTTACTCATTGCTGCTACGTTGATGATAAAATCATACTAAATGCAGGGTTAGAAGGAAAAGGGAAAGTTGTCCCTTAAAGAATGCTTGGCATGCTTAGCATGTAGACTGTTGTTTCCAATATCTTGCACAGTCCGTTCCCAGTAACACATCCCAGGATACCTGATACTGTCCTGACTTGACTTTTTTGCAACACTGATGGCAGTAACTATGTAGGATGACAACCCACTATTAATTCCTACCCTTTTTCTGCAGTACACTTCCAGGTCAGTCAGTCCCTCTTTTATATGTATATTAAGCTTATTCTTTGTATGATAATTTGCAGATTCCTTTATGGAATTTCATTTTACTGATTCCAGACCACCTCTCCTCATTATCAAGATCACTCTTGTCCACTAATATGCACACAGTCACTCACAATTTGCCTTCATTTTTGGAGTTTGCAAGTAGACTGGCAATTCCGTCAGCCAGGTCATTAATGAAAGTATTGAACAGAACCAAACTCATTCATGAGGTCTCATGAGAGCTTACTTAATATGTCCTCCCAGTTTGTTAGCAAACTAACAACAACATTTTAATGACTCTTTTTTTAAAAAAGTTTAAGTCAAAATGTGTAGTATTTTTCTTAGATTGGTTTCTCTTGTTTGCTTTTGATGGGGGTGCATGCAACCATATTAAAACCTTACTTAAAGTCAATGTGGATCATATCTACTCTTCCCACCTGGCCAATTACACTGTCAAAATGGAAAATAGATTATCTGATATTTATTATTTGTTCCAGACAAATACATATTAGCTGTTCCTTGGCACTTTATTATCCTCATGGATGCTTATATGTTGACTCATATTTTTCCCAGGATCTTTTTGGGTATTGAATTTTAGCTTGATTTGTCCATAATTCCTCTGGTTGATCTTTCCTCATTTTAAAAGATAGGGTACTCTGTTTGCCCTTCTGTAATATTCTGGGATGTCACCTGTCCTCCATAAGTTCTTGAAGAAAATCACTAATCGTTCAGAGATGGCTCCAGCTAGTTATACAAGCACTGCAGGGCAAATTTCATCAGGCTTTTCTAACTTGATTACATCTAGCTTAACTAAATATTTGTTAACCTGTTCTCTATTCTAGCCTACATCCCTACTTATATTGTTGTCAGTATTAATTTATGTTAAGTATCCAGTCAGCATCAACATTTTTGTGTGTGTGAAAATGAAGCAACAGAGGTATCAGCCTTCCATTCTTTTCTCTCTCACCTGTCTTGTGCTTATCTTTTCTTCCCACTAGTTGACCTGTCCTCCTTCTGTCTCTTGGATTTCTAATGTATTTATAAAATCTTTCTCATTGCCTTTGATGCCCTTTAAGTTATAACTCACTTTGCACTGTAGCCGTTCTGATTTTGTCCCTACATGCTTGTGCTGTCTATTTATACGCTCCCTTAGACATTTGTCCTGTTTCAACTTTTTGTCCAATTCAGTTTGGATTTTCAGGTCATTAGTGAGCTCTGAATGCAAACATATTGGCCTCTTAACATCTTTTGTCTGCATTTGGATAGTTGTACCTTTTTTTTGTCTCTTTTAAAACTGTCGGCTAACCTGGATTCCTTTTTCCCTTAGAATTCCTTGCCAGGGGGATGTTACCTGACAGTTCCCCCAGTCCACCTTTTTGAAATCCATTGTCTTTATTCAACAATTCTCGCTCTTTTATTTTTTTGATAATAGAAATGCTGAGGTTCATGGAGGAAGTAGTTAGCTGTCAATGTCAGAGAGAGAAAGTAAAAATTACTTATGCTGGGTACTTCCATGATCTTTCCTAAGAAGTGAGGTGTGCTTCAAAAATAGATAAAAACCAATGTATAGCATTCTAAGTAAAGGTTGCAAGTTTATTGTTTTCCTGTACACGTTTTAAATCTCATTACTGTAATGAACTTTCAAGACACCATTGTAACCCCCACAGTCAAGTGCACTGAAGTAGAGTTGTTGGAAAAAATAAGTTAACATAATTTTGCACAGTGCCCTTCTATTTACTGATGGGGTTGGAAAGAAAAAATACTTGCTTTGCAAGAGCAACTTATATTCAGAGCCTTTGAACTAATGTTCCTGCTCTGCTAGCTTTGTCCTCTGAGTATACAAGCACCTTTGCAGCTAACATTTTTGTAATCTATATCAAAACATGTTCTAGCATTTCAGAGAGAGATTAGCAGGATGAAATACTGGCAGGCAGCAAGAGGGAAAACCACTTGTTTGTTTGTTTAAATATTTTACTGTGGAATACTGCGAGGTATTTCCATTTCTCCTTTTGGGAATGTTACACTAACAATATGAGGTTTCATTCTGTCTTTTTTACTGCACTGAAGGAAACAACATAGTTCCTTCAAATACTATTAAAGAAAAATGATGCATTAACGTGCATATATGCACTTCTAGTTATGAACTTTCTCTGAAAACGAGAGCTCAACCTGCATCCTTGCGGGCCCCGGTTAGTATTCCTCATGGTATCCTTGTATTTAGCGATTACCTGAAGCTTATTGCAAAAGAGTGTAAGAATTCCACTGAGAATTAGAACCAAAATTGGATGTAATCCATGTTTGCAAATTCATATTTTGATCCTAGACTGCATTTGCACACCCGCTGGCCCTTAAACAGATAAGCAGTAAAATCAACAAACCGGATTGCTGCTCCACTAGGCAAACCGTAACCTCCCAATATCATTTGGTTTTCCCTAAGTTCTGTGACAAATTAATAAGTGTTTGTATCTCTGCTTCACCATGGCCTGCGTGAACGGGTGCTGTCAGTTCTGAAGGGCTTTGTATGGTGATGAGCTTGAAAGCTTTTTTATATTCATGGTGTGTTGTCATCCTCCTGCCTGTTTGCTTTGGGGAATCTACTGGTTGTGTTACAATGACCTAACATTTAACAGGCAGTTCAGATTGTTGCCATTTATTGAGTTCAGAAAGCATAGCTCATGAAACTGCTTGCAGTTGTGCAATAAATACTTAAGAAGATGCTAATGCAAAAATAAGCCTTGTTTCAATGAATAAATAAACTCCTGAAGAGTTGATCTTTCAGGGCTTTTTTTATGCTGTTTTGGCCTGGTGAAGCACAGAACTTGCAATAGCAGAAGAGGTTTGGGATCTAATGCTATATGGGGGGGGAAAAAAAAAATTAAGAAAACAATATGAATTCTTCTTATGACCATCCAGATACTTCATATTCTAGAAGATATTCCTTTCCCAAAAAAGTTTGCTTTGATCATCTTTTAAAGATTTTACTTTTATTCATAACCTTTGGTTACTTTTTTTTATCTCAGATATCTGCAATATCTTATTGTCATAATCCAGTAAGGGAAGGAAGATTCCTTGTTCCTCCACTGCAGCAACTGCAGTTATTGCCTCTTGCAGCCCTCGAGCGTACATTAATTTCTCTTTGAACACTTTCCATTTACCTCTATTGATTTGCCTCGTTTGATTTCACTTAACATTTCCTGTCTTCTCCCATCCCTTGTTGCTGAAATTCATCAACTTAATAATTTTATCTTTTTGATCTTGTGTTAGCCCTAATTATTATCCAAGCTGTGGTTTAAGTACTGCATCTTCTGTGTCTCTCAGGAAAAAAAGGAAAATGATGCTTTTTATGCCAGTATGTATCCTGGCTGACCCAAACTGTCCAATAGGAGAAGGTGATGTAGAGGATCAAAATTAAGAGACTGTCTGTCTCTCTGGGTTTGTAGGTAGCAGTAAGAGCGAGCGGAATTCGGGTGCAGAGGTTGGATATGTACCTTTGAATCAGAACAAGGGAAGTGTTGAGTTTCTGAGGAAATCTGTAAAGGTGATGGTTCTGGTTGTGTAAACTCTGCCTGAGATATCCAGGAAAATAGATATTTACCCAGACTGTCAGCCAACATGGCAGGTGTAGGAGAGGACAGTGAGAGCTGATACTGTTTTTTACAGGGATGCATTGGAAGGGAGTTTGCAGAGCCTGTCAGGGAGACAGACTGTGACAAGTGATTTCTTCTTTCTCATGACTAAATTAGTTTTCACACTAGCCAAGGAACCACTCTTGTGTAAGTTATAATAATGGCCTAGATACGTATATGTTCCTTTGCCTAATCTGAGCATGTTTGTAATTGGCTTTCCAGCATAAGTACCACCATTTAGCAGTAAATAGTTATCTTTCTATTCCCTTCTTACATTTTAACTACACTTTATATTTTACAAAGGTTTAGAAAAGAGAGGAAATTGCTCAACAAGGATGTGTCCCAGATATCATACTTATCTTTTAATAACTACATAAATCAACTTTTCTATTCTTTTAATATTCTGTTTCCCTCCAGGTCTTTTTCTTTATGTCTTATGTCCCTTTATCAAACTTCCTTAGCCATCTTAGTTGCTTCTTCCTTCATCTTTCCTGCTGCTGTAAAAATTTTCCCAGTGCATTTCTTAATGTTTTTCCCCCTTATTGAGATCCTGCACTGGGGTTTTCACTCCTGTGTTCTTCATATCTGTATAAACAAAAAAAGATCGTAGTGTATCTATTCCTTCTCCCCATTGCTAGCTGTCTTTCTGTAGACTTTAAAAAAGATCAAAATACTATAGCACTAAAGATACAGAAATACTTTGGTGAAATATATTGGACCAGTAATGGGAGAGCTGGTGCCATGGATAAAAGGAGGTAGTTTGCAGGTGGAAAAATGAAATGTTCAAAGCGTAAGACCCTAAGACTTTGCTGGGATCTAAGTATGCTCAGGAGCTCTGAAAAATCAGGCCACTTTTTATCTACTAGCCTAATACTATGCACCCAGCTGTGAAAATGTTGCTGTAGGAATGTGCCTGACAGACCCACTGCTGCAGTGTGCGAGGGTACCCCAGGCAGCACGAGCTGAGCCCGCTCGGGTGCTGGGAGCCTTTTGCTGCTGATGTCCATTTTCAAATGTGGGTGCCTGGAGTGCATTAAGGCACCTCATTGAATCAACTCTGGACCCAAACCTGTTTGTAACCACAGCCAGTGGGAGCTCGAGCTTGAAGTCACAAGTGCTTGGAAAAGCCAAGTCACTCTTCGAGGTGGCGGTGCAGTCAAATTTGTTCCCCAACACTGTGGCGGCTGCCCCACAACAGTGTGGCTGTTGCCCCACATCTCCTAGCAGCTGCCAAAGAAAAAAGGATAAGGAACTGCTAGTGCATTGTCAACAGCACTGTGAGAGTCAGCACACCAAAATTAATACCATCTGTATCCCAATTAAATTCCACTGCTTGTGACAGCGTGCACCACACGCAAGTATGGCATTCATTCAAGAGAGTGCAGGGACTCTGTGCCTTTTCTGTGAGCGGGCATGTGGCAATTGTTGCATATTCACAGTGGAAAATAAATGTAATTGATTTTGTCTAATAGCCACAGGTAAGATAAAAACCTCAGTTTTCATGCACTGACCTTCACAAATGAAGCACGCCAGGTTTGGCTCCCCTTGTTCTTGTTACAGCCAAAACGTGGTGGGAGTTCAAACTCTAGCTGGGATATTAATTCTAAGAGAAAGAAATGGTCTCAGGTGCTGCAGACCCCTTTGTCATTCAGAAGATGAGCAGAGTGTTGGCAGAATCATGCCATGACTGTTTTGTTTTCAGCTGGTTTGATTTGGATTTGTTGGCTGCCCTCTGCCCTGTGTAACTCCATGAAGCGTTTAATCATACAACTGTATTCAGCTTGGGCAATAAAAGCCCACACCAGTTCTGGTATTAATTGATTTTGGAAGTCAGCAGCTGGACTGAAAGTTACCATCAAGCTCCAGAAGTGAGAGCCTGATTCAATTGCTGGGTTTACAGAATGGGTTTGAACATTTGGCAGACCCTCTTTGGGGGACAGTTGTTGCTAGTGGTGCGTGAGAACTCTGGAAGCCCTCCTTT
Organism: Strix aluco; assembly: GCF_031877795.1. Lineage (NCBI taxonomy): Eukaryota > Metazoa > Chordata > Aves > Strigiformes > Strigidae > Strix > Strix aluco. The sequence continues at coordinate 9,221,778 of NC_133945.1, read as the reverse complement.
GCACAGTTGGATCATTAATAATACAGGCTAAACTGTGAACTCCTAATTGTCAGGCAGGTTGGAACGGGGTTATTACTTACAGGCATCAACAAAATTGATTATTAAGTGCCGCATGGTTGAAGCAGGACCTCACAGCTTGCAGGCTTCTTCCTTGGGCTGTGGGCAAGGGCAGCAATGCTGAATGACAGAAGAAGGATGCTTTTATTAGCAGTTCTGGCACTCGCTGTACACTTGCAGGGGGGTGGGAGAGCTGAGAAAAAGGCAAGTGCAAAAAGCAGGAGCAAGCCTTTACTTGAGCGGTGTGAAGACTGCACAGTTTGGGCAATCCAGCTGCTCTGCAGCTGTGAAGAACCTTTAGTTTGAGCCAATGCTGAAACCAAGAGGGCAGAACAGCATGTATACATACACATGCACATGTGAGTGTGTGTGCATGCACATATGTGTAAGCGTGTGTGCTTGGATGGAAAGCTGAAACAGAAAGTGTTGTCTTGAACTGGCTCGACCAGGTGACATTAATTGCACAGACTCTGTTTGTTCCTTTGCCTTTCCAAAAAGGCACCAGTATGCTCAGAAAAATTAAACTGGTTTTGTATCTTGTTGGTGTAAAGGATGGAAAGTGAAATCAGATAATCTTCAGCAGACCCTTGTGTGCTCCACTGTGTTTGATTTGCCTTGTAAGGTAAGCGCCTGACTAGGGGGAGGGCTGCCATATAGCAGAGCTTTATAACACTAAAGGAAGTAAATTACTTTGTTCTGGTCTCAGATAAACAAGTAATTATGATAAACTAATAGTTTTGGTGCTCTTTTGTCCCTGCCAGAAAAAAATCCTAACCCTTTTTCTCTCTGTTGCTGATGCTGTGATTTCAGGGTATCAGATTGCCTACCGTCTGGCCAGCAGCAGCCCTAACAAGTTCACGACGGTGGAGGTTGGTTCGACAGTCAGTCAGTTTACTGCTACAGATCTCACCCCTGAGTCAGCATACATCTTTCGGACATCTGCCAAGACCAGACAGGGCTGGGGGGAGCCTCTGGAAGCCACAGTGATCACAACAGAAAAAAGAGGTAATGCTTGCAGCCACAGGTTGAGGTACTTTCTGTTGCATGCCTTGGAGCCTGTGCTGCACTTAGGGGAATTTTAATAACAGGCTAGAGCCTGTGCACCTCCTCCTTCTCACCCCATAAACCTGCCCCAAACCATAGCAACATCGTGATTTGAGAAACCTGGTGAGCAAGACAGACTTTTATGAGACACAGTTCTTCTAACCTGCCGGGCTGTTGGAGATTGATTTTTCCATCAGCTGCTATATTGGCCATATACAGCCTCCTTCTGCAGTCAGATCTTTTTTTCAGCTCTCTCAGTTTCTAGAAAGATTGCAATCTTAAGAAAGTAAGTGATGGATGAATTATATTGATTAGGGAACACAAAATGAGAGGTGGTGCTGTTGCAGGATTTCTCTACAGCTCCTCCATTGTACCTCAGTCCTGACCTAATGTGTGGGTAATTACTCTGGCCTTTCACTGCTGCACACTGGAGCAGAGTGTTTGTATCTGTATTGCCCAGAATTTTTCTGCTTCTTGCATCAGCCATAAAATGGTTATGTGCATTCTGAATCTCCAATCAAATTCTGTTCTGTAGGGAACCTACTTGAATAAAACAGGAGTTACATGTGTATGAATGAAACCAGATGCTTAGACACCAAACGTATCAAAATGTGAAAGACATATAAGGTATTACAGAATCTGGTCTGCATCACTGCTTGTTTCTAATGCTTTGGCTCAATTCTTCAGTCTTAGAACAGATGTCTACAGCTGCCAGTTAGAAAAATTATATTTTCTACTTGCGTATGAAGATTTTTATTTTTTTTTGATTCAGAACTAAAAGAGAATATATTGGTAGAGAACAGGAGCGTGGGTTTTCCTCTGGTCTTGTACCATACGCCATGTTCCACTGCAAAGCATGTATCTGGTCTCCTGAGCTGGCAAAGTCAAAACTAGCCAGGGTAACTTCACCAGCATCACTCCCTTGTGCATCACTGGATTTTGTGCCGCGTGCTGCTCTGACCCATTGTGCTGTCTGGATATTGATCTTTAAGAAAACTTTTCTCTCAAAAATTAGAACCATGCAACTTTTGTGATTTTAAAAATCACGGTTCGGAGAGAAGCGTACTTCAGCAGCTAACTAGGGCAGACCCCCATAGACATCTTTCAACTATTATTAGCACTTTTGCATGTGATTGTGTGCCTGGTCTTGGCTCTTGCCCAAGTCTTGCTCTACAATATAACCAATTATATTTACTTTTAGTTCTTAAAATGTGCCTACTAAGCAATCTCTTGTTTTAAGTCCTTTCCACACCTTACAAATCGTTTAGTTCAAGAGTAAGGATTTCCCATGCTATTTGCCCACAATGTCTTCCTTATTATTTTCCTATAACACTTCAAAGAAGTGAGGACATCGGCCTGATGTTCAACCACCAGCAGTGAGGACCTGCGGGGTGCATTTCAACTACTTCTGGCCTGTCTGGTTGGTGTTAAAATTCCCACTGGCATAGCTCTCCAGGTCATGTGCAGCCTTCCCAGTGCATAACAGTGCAGTCCTTAGAGAAAGAACCTCTAGAGCTGTGTTAGGAAACTTAAAGTGCCTCTACTAAAGATACTGTCCATCAAAGAGATTTATCAGTTCAGGGTTCCTTCCACCCCTGTCTGATTGCTGTCAAAGTGGAAGTTTAAAGTCCAACATGTGGAAGTTTTAAAAAAACCCACCATGCCCAATAATGTGAATACTCAAAGCTCAGAGCCTCTCCTTTTCAAAAAATGTGCTCAGATTTCCCAGACTGTGCACAAGCTGTTGCTGGATACACAATAGCTCAAGGCAGAACTCCCAGCTCCGCTGCAGGAACAATGATCCCTCGTTGTTATCAATGCTTTAGGGTTATCTTGAATAGGCAAGTCATAGTATAAAATGAACCCTTTCTCTTTTTGATGGATGTCTCTGCTGTGTGTCTATGCGTGCTACGGAACAAAGTCCCAAGGCACTGAGAGTTAACTGAAGTGATCCCGTATGTAAAATGTAGAGAGAAGAATGTGTAATCTCACATCAGCAAGGTTGATATGAGGGGATGATAAAGAAATTTATCCAGTACAGCTATTTGGCTAACAAGTAAATAAACAAATAAACCTGAAACTTCTAGACATGATAGTGAGTATTCTAGAGTGAAAAGACATTTAATTTCCATTAATAAAAATGCATTGAATGTCCTTGATATTAAGGTAGGAAGGCACAAATATTCCCTTGAAAATTACCAAAATCGGTCACTCCTGTTTGTTAAATTTCTTGGATAATCCCAATATAAATTTTTACATTTTACAGTGATACCTGTGATTTACAGATCCCAAGTTGTGTTGTAGCTGTATTGTCCAGTGGTTCTTCTGTAGTGTTTTGAATCTACATAGTGGTGTGATACCCTTCAGAATAACCAACACCAGTGATGTGGGCAGAACTGAATCAAAAGATGCAAGAAATTAAAAGTAGTCCATTCAGTCATATGGCCTGGCCTTACATTCCTGCACAAACAGCTCACCTTAACATTTTCTTGTGGCTAAACTTCCATAGATAAACTCTTTATACTAATGTTTTTGTACAAACAGTCAGGAAGTATATGTTGCAATACAGGAGATTTTAAGATCTCCCATTAGTAGCAGAAGGAAACCAGATCATAGGAGACTGACTGCAAGATCTGACCTGCCCAAAACTGCAAGCTGGTTAAAGCTTATCAGCAGAGAGTATTAAATCCCTGCACGACACTCGCTTCCTCTGGTAGAATAACCCTGAATACCTGTCTCAGCCTGTCAGTGTAAGGCATTGACCTTTTGCATTGTACTCCGGCTCGCAGGCTGCTGGCACCGAGGGCTTCCTACAGCTAATAGCTTACAAATCTTTGGGCACTGATGTCAGCAAGAGCATGCTGCAGAGAAATGCCAAAACATACAGGAAATGGTTTTAGGGGATGGCAGGGAAATGAAGTGCTCGCCATACAGAGCTGTGAGGAAGCAGGCAGGCAGAGGTGTGTTTATGGAAACAAGTGCTGATGAAGTTGAATTGAATTGCTTCTCAAAAGCAAGTCACTGCGGTGTCTCCAATCAATTTCTGCTTTATTACATGCCACACATTTTAATCAAAATCAATAATCTTCATGATAAACAATTAAACAATTATTCCTCACTCTATAGAGTTTCTCTATTGAAATCGATGGAGTGCGGAGACACAGTGACGGGAAAGGAGATCTATATTGAAACAGTTGGGGATTGGCATGCTTACACTTGCATTACCATTCCCTGCCTCATCTAAAAGGTGTACGGTTAATTACTCTGGAGACGTCTCCCTCAGCATTGGCACTGGCTGGTTTGACTTTGCAGGTTCAAGGTTAGTGGATACGAAGGGAAGAATTGAGGAGGTCTGGAAGTGAACTGCAGCAAGTACTCAAGCCCCAGCTCTGCGCTATCTCCAAGCTGGGGTTCAGAAGCAGCAGCAGCAGGAGCTGCTGATGGTTCCCAGTTCCTTGCCAGAGAGAGCTGGTGCAGAAATTCAGTATCGGCTGTAAGTCTGCTACACAACAGCCTGTTCCAGCTCATCCCTTCCTCTTCATGCCTCAGCTGGGAAGCAGCTGGTGGAAGAGGATGCTACAAAGCACAGAGAGAACGTAGTCCCATGGTACCAAGTAGTAAGCACAAGTTAAAAAGTGAACTAGTTTACAGGCAAATTCTGTCAAAAGAGCATCGCAGCTAGAAGCATACCTGAGTTTCATTAAAGATTTCCTTGGTTTGCTTGGCTGCTGGTCCTAATGGTTCTTCCTTAACATGCCAGGCTAAGACCCACCCCCCCACTCCCCCCCAAGTCTGAGGTCTGTTGCTAGGAATGTGTATATTCAATGGTGACCTTTTAGGCAGGGAGATAAGAATCAGTTTTACTGCTCTTATTTGCAGTAAAAGGTTAAGAAATGACTTGTATACTTCATGGGGCAAATCTGAAAGTTCACTCTTCTGTGGCATTACTACTATGAAAATCTGATCAGGCTGCCACGTTTTATGTGAGCTTGAATTTCCTCTCAAAGCAGTGCCAAATTATGGTTTAATTGCAGAACGACCAGCACCTCCCAGGAAGGTGATGACCCCCCAGAGCGATGTGTCGTCACGGAGTCTGCTGTTGAAGTGGGTCCCTGGAAGTGATGGATCTTCACCAATACGATATTTTACAGTGCAAGTGCGAGAACTGCCAAATGGAGACTGGCAGACCTACTCCTCTTCCATCAGCCACGAGGCAACATCCTGCATTATTGAAAGGTACCATATGATCCCAGGCTAGCACAAGAAATCCCACAGTTTCCACTTCCATCAGTTAGGAAGCTAAAGCAAGCATCGTTCAGCTTCACAGTCTTTTTGGGGGAGAGAGGTTAAGTGAGGTCATTGCTCCTATTTTAGAGGTGGTGTTATGAACAGCAGTTGAGAGTTTTGCTGAAGGTCATGCAATAAATCTAATTAAAGTTGGATGGCAGTGCCTCTTTTTGAAGCCCTTCCTGAAAGCTCAGCACCGTAGATAACGCTGCTCAGGCTGAACCATATGTAGCTACACAATGCTCTGTAAAATACAACTGGTTAAAAATCCTTTCAGTAGTGACTGATGTTAAAATCCACTTTCAATGCTGCATTGCAATTATCTCTATATAAGCTCTTCCAGATGAAATGAGAACCATTTTTATCTGTATCTTCCATACCGAAGTTTATAGATAGCATCAGAATGTTTAAACTTTGTTATTCAGGGTTCATTATATCCTCAGCGATGCTGCTGTAATTAAAGTCCTTGTAACATCCGTAAAAGCGATTGAATGTCTATGAGAAGGTACTTGTTTTGCTGTCCATTTCCTCTGTTGACGAGCTAGTACAAATCAGATTAATTCTAAAGGACCGTGAGCTTTCGAGAATCAAGTATTCAAAGCATTCACATACAGATTTTTCAGGTCTCTTATAAAAACATCAGTGGCTATGGTATATGGCAGCTCACTGGTCACGTGCCAGAAGATACAGATACAGTGCTAGTTTTATCTAACTGTGAAGAAAAAAGAAAAGTTGACAATTATGGGTACAAATATAGACCTGATTCATTGACCTCAGAGGTGTTATACTCACCCTGAATTATACCCAGTATCCTTCCAGTCAAAACCTGTAAAATCAAGGAAACCAACTATTCATTTAGACTTGACGTTGGCATTACTGAAAGCAAAAGATCAAGAAAGATAATTCAATATTCAAGTTGCTGTAGGTAAGTAACGGTGTCCTAATAGGGTGGCACTACTGAAAAAGATTTCTTCTCCCCCTTGCTAAAAGCATTTTTCTGTGAGCGTCCAGAAGAGGAGTACATGCTTGATGTGAGAGTGCTGCCCATCAGAATGCATTATCCCTTGATGTTTAATCATTCCTTACAAGTAACTTTACTTGGGTTTGTAGTCAGTGTTACATCTGCCAGCTGATGGCTCGACACTACCAATTAATTAGCTAAATCCCCTGTAACTTACAGCTCTGCATTTCCTATCCTCTGCATGTGAGTCAAAAGGCAACCTCCCCCACACCTTCCCCTGCCAAGCCAAGACAGAAGAATCTTTACAAAGGTTATGTCAGCTGGAAATCACTCTTTGCATATCTTAAAGCACTGCATAGATAAAAGAGCTGCAGGGAGCCTGTTGTTACTGTCTTTATTAAATAATCCAGGTAATAGCATTAATTTGCAATTCGGTAGGAATAAAATGCACTGATCAAACGGTATGGTCTAGAGGATTAGTGAGAAGGCCAGCGCTCTGAATTCCAGTGCCTGCTGTGCGCTGGCTGACCCTGGGCCATCACCTGCCTCCTCTCTACCTGTCAACCCCATCTGTGCTCTGAGGATGAGCTGACCCACAGATCTGTTTTGAGGCTATCTCAGGCAAACCACCTTGAAAGCCAGGTTTTGCATAGCCATGCAAAACTCAAACGACAGCACGTCTTGTCTTTTCCAACAAAACCCCAGTCAGAGGCTGCTCCATGAACTCCAACTTCATGGCTGTTTTCTGAAGCCCAGTTCAGCTATGAATCCATGCATGTTTTCAGGAACTTCAGGTCAAGTGGAAATCTGAGAAGATGCTGATGGCAGCAAAGGTACAAACACCCCCACGTCATGAGGAAGCTGGGGGAAGCTGCAAAGAAAAGGCAATGTGGAGAAGAGACAAACTGCTCAATGACCAATGGGCAGATTCTCTGTAGAGGCTTGTTCTGAGGCAAGTTGTGATGATGCGGGGAGATTTCATTCCTCACTCTTATTTTTTATGTTCCACAGCTTGAACCCGTTCACCTCTTACAAACTGCGAGTGAAAGCAACCAACGACATCGGAGACAGTGACTTCAGTGCGGAGACTGAGGCGGTCACGACTCTGCAGGATGGTAAGCGAGGAGGAGAGGCATGCTGGGGTCAGCGCCGTGGGATGGGCACTCCCCGGTGCTCCTGGGTTTGCTGGACCCACTGCAATGTGTTCTCCAGTGGGACCGTGGAGTGAAAATTCAACATCCAATGCAGTTTTGTTCATAGGAGATTGATACAGGTAGTAATGAGATGTGGCTGAATTAATAACAGGCAGCCTTAAGTGTCCTGCTGTGCCCTCTGATAATGAATCATACTTTCAGGAGTCTCAAAATGGAATTAAACTCCGTTTGATTGGCTTCCAAACTCTGCACTAACCATTATCTTTGCAGAAATTGAATAATTTACAAGAGATCATTAAAAATAAATGTAGAACCATGCATACATTTGAAGAAGTTTCTTCAATTGTTTTCACTTGCAATCCACATCAGTCTGCAATATGGCAAAATTGCTGAGGTATAAGTAAGAAAGAGTATGAAGCTCCTGGAAACATGAGCATTTAATGCTGCAGATCAGGGCTAATAAACTGTGAATGACATTGACAAGGCTTTTATTTTTAGCCTTAGAGATCAGCTTCTAATTCCTTGATTGTATAAAGTCAGCGCCTGAATGCAGAAGTAGCTCTGATGTCTTGAATGGAGAAAGGAACTCTGCAAGGTGTGAAAAAGCATCAGTATTTACCCTTAGCCTGGGAAATGTGGTAATACTGGGATACATAAATATATATATGCACATATATATGGTGCTAAGAATTAGCCAGTGTTTCATACAGCTCAAGGAATGACTGGTTAAATATGACATTGAGATATAAAAATAGGAAATGGTTTTACAAAGGAATGTCTAAAGAATGTGATCTTGGAATCAGAAGAACAGAGGACAGAGCTCAGGAGTGTCCTAAGTTAAACAAGAACCCATGTAATACTTGAATAATGTGCCTAGCAGCCTTTTAAAGACATCCTGACTCTCCACCTTCCTGAACAGCAGCTGCTGTATCGGTGCAGGCTGTAACTGGTACTAATGAGGCAGCACTGACTCACTGTTTCAGAATTTAAAATTTTATTTTCAATTCTCTTTGAATTTAACTACAGTGAATCCAGAGTTGTGCTTGGCCTCCTCATAATACTATGGGGAAACACTGTGAAAGCTTCTCACCTCCTTAACAAACTGAACATTTATTCTGCTGAGCAAACCTGGTGCTGCCACTAGAGCATTGCGCTGTGGAGGGCTGTCAGCTCCTGATAAGCCTTCCCTTCTTCGTATTTGAGCTGCTATAGTGTGTGTGTATGTGCTAAAGGCCATGGGCACAGGAATGGGTTAACCCATGGTAAATCAAGCTGTCCTAACTAAAATAATCTGTGACTATGTGACACAGACTCCTAAAACCAAGGTGGGCTTGCCCCAACAGTGGCAAAAATATAATGAAAAATTTGGGAGCAGTTTGCTTATTCTTTCAAGCGTGCATGCAGCTGGTTTAACTTCCTTTCAAATGTGTATCCAGTTGTTTGAGCAACTGGCATGCTGCAGCTTCCTCCAGATTTATGCCCTCAGCTTTTCTCTTATTCCTGCTGAAGTTGCCAAGGCCACGGGTAGAGCAAGGGATGTACGAGAAGTGGCTGCCTTCTGCCTGGATTGCAATATTCATATCCACTGCATTGCTTTTGAAACCTACCACATAGTAGGATAGAAGATTTTCTTCCGCAGTGAAGAAGGAGAATCTGATGAATAAAATCTGCCTGTTTTCCACCCTGTTGCTGCAACTGCTTTGGTTACCTTTTTTTTCTTGTTTAGTTCCAGGTGAACCACCCAGTTCTGTGTTAGTAACTCCCCACACGACTTCATCTGTCCTTGTGCAGTGGCAGGTAGGTAAAATGAAAAATTTTGATGTTTCTGGAACAATTTTGGGTTGCTTTGACTTGTTGACCTTAATGGTACATTGCAAGGGACATTTTCCTGAGCTGGAAGTATTGTAGTAAACTTGAAGGGCTGCAGCTACCTCCTTATTTTCCTGATCTAGGCATATATTTTACTGATGGATGGAAATTTCTGGCAGTTGCTTTACACTTTGTTGCCTCATCAGGGAAAACTTGGGAGGTAAAGGAGTTTCTGTAGTGCTGCCCAAGATCATTACTTGCACTGATTCTCCTGTCCTTTCACTGATATCAATAGATGTGCATCTTTACATTGAAAACATTCGACAGAATGTGGCATTGGTAAAGATCAGGTAATCAAAAGCTCACTTTCGTTCACATCGCATACTGCCTTCTTCAGCTGTTGAAATAATCAGAAGCGCATGCTGTGCCTGAGATCCTGTTCATACCTTTGAGGAACTCCACATGCCCTTTTGGCTCTTTGAGGGCTAAAAATTGAGATTTCTTCAGAGAAAAGAAAGGAAGTTTGAGCTCTCCATATCTCTGAGTTGGATGTGAAAGTACTCATGCCAAGTCTGCGTTTTATATAGGCATTTCCTCTGCCTTCCTTTATCTTTCAATACTGGCCTCCTGGGAGATGCTGGAACATTTTGTGACCCAGTGCCTGAGGCTTCTTTTTGCGAAGTGAGCATTAATAGAGGGAACCCAGTGGGGTACTGCACGTTATCCATAACCTATCCTGGAAAGCCTCTGCCCACCCTGCTCCTGAGACAATGTCCCACAAACATAATAAGGATAACTTTGGACAGATTGCATTATAGTGAAAAATGTACATACGCGTTTACAGTACAGATGGGGCTCCTTGCATTTTTGGAAAAAAATATATGTATGAGGGTCTGTTTATTGCTATGCAGCAGCACTTTAAAAATATGCCTGGCTGTACTGCTGGGTTGCTGGCCCAGGTTCACGCAGCATAATACTAAGCAACAACATTGCTTACAGCATGTTGAACAAATAGAAGACATGTTGAACAGTTTTACCAAAGGAGTTACGGAGAGATGTAAATCTACCATCCCCACCTACAAATAAAGCCCACAGTGAAGGAAAAAAGTATACAAAGAGAGGACAAAGAGGATGTGAGGCATGATGTACCACAGAAATCATTCCCCCAATTGACTGATTATTGGTGTGTAGTTAATGTGAAATAGGTGGTTGTTTAGGTAATTGGATGCTTTTTATTTCATGAAAATGAAATGGGGTTGTTGTGCCAGAGCCATCTCAAGGGAGTTGTGGGCGATTATATGTCATTACTACATGTATATTAATAGGTCCTGGTAATTCAGCCGTACTATATTTTTCAAATAAACAAAAATCTTCAAGTCCCACAATAGCCTCCAATTAAGAGGAAGTTTCACAGCAGTGTCTGAGAAATAATGTAAACTGAAAACAGCAGTCAAGCTAAATGGGAGAGTAGATTTCCAAGCAAAGCTAAATTTTTAACTTTGAGCTGTGTTAATAATTCACAAAACAAACTCTAGATGCCCTATCTCTGCTTTCAGCTGCTTGGTCCAATCAGTCCATTATTTTTAAATTTAAAGTAGGGAGAAAATAAGTAATTTCCATTGAGGTCTGTTGTATCAATAATGCAAGGTTATTTCAAATGTGCAGGAGGATCTTACAATTAACATCAGGATCATGTACTGTTCTGCTTCTACCTTAGAGATAACAATTATTCAAACTTACATTTTAGTCCTTTTTTATTTTTATTTTTAAACAGCACAAAAATGTTTCTCTTACTTCTGTACAACATTATGGGTTGCCACTCATAATCATTTTACCTATTTCAGCAGATCCCTCAGGCCTTCCTACAAAATCCTAAATAATCCATTACATCAAAAGCAGAATTTTGTCCATGAAAGACAGATAGGAAGGGGAAGACCTGACCTTTTAGCAGAGTACCCTTTTCAGGAAAGAATCATCATTTCCATGGCAAGGAGAAAGACAGTTTTCAAGCCATTTATTTTCTAAGCTTTCCTGTCGTAAATTTAAAGGAAGGAAAAAATGGAGAATCACATGAAAGCATAAGAAAACAATGCTTGCTATCAACAAATCAGTGTTGTACCACAATGAGGAAATAAGCTTTATCTTTTAGGCAGTTACATGACAGAGCAGGGAGTAACAGTCTCTTTCTCAGCTTCAGCAGTGTTTTTTCCTTTTAAGATTCTGTAGGATATTCCAGCTAAACTTTTTTTTTTTTTTGTATTAATAGTTAAAATAGGAAAACACATTGAATCTTTCCAAGACAACCTTCCTTCTAGGTAATAATTAACTGAAATACAAATCCATGTAATGTTCACAGTATTTTTTTTCATTGTGTGAAGTTTATTTCCATGCTGGATAGGCTTTGTTTTCTAGCAGCCTCTCTCCTCCTGCATGGTGATGCACTCAAGATGTATCTTGGTGGGACAGTGCCTCCCTTTACCATGTCTCTGGGGTAGGCAGCCCTCATGCTTTGTGCTGTGACTCCTTCCTGCCAGGACAGAGTGAGGCAAGGATACTGCCATGCCATCACATTCCCTTCTCTGCTAGGGCACAATCAGAGCTAAAGCAATTTCAGTATCATACAGAAAACAAAAGAGGAAAATCAGGATATTGGAAAGAAAAAAAAAAAGATCATAATAGATATACTAGTAATTGCCAGTAAACCATATCTCATCTTTTCCACCTTGCAGAGGAGAACGTTTCAGCTGGTCCATGAGCGATCATGTCATCAGGCAGCCCTGGTAAAGGCTGTCACTTTGTTTGGTCTGTTTGCTCAGCCCCTTGGACCAGGGGCTCGATCTGAGACTAGGAAAGGCTGTTGTTCAAGAGGTTGATTTATTTGCCTTGTAAAATGGAATCTGAGAGTGAATATGATTGCCCTTTTTAAAATACATCACAGGAGTAAACACCCATGGGGAGAAGAACAATTTAACCCAAAAGGCAGTGTTAGCACAGGAACAAATGGTTATAAACTAGCTATGAATAATTTAGATTAGAAATTAGATGAAGGTTTCTAACAGCCCAAGTAGTGAGACTTGGAACAGCTTTCCAGTAGGAATATTGGGAAGCAGAAAAATCAGCTTGTTTTCTGGTGGAGGTTGCTCGTTTGTGAAAAGGACTTTAAGAAGCTGAGTTTCTGCAGGCTTGAGGGCCTAGTCCTGATGATTCTTGAGGTCCATCACAATCCTCTATTCCTAGATCACTCTGCAATGCAGATGCTAAAAAATAGTGAAAGGTGGTCAGAGCTTCTCCGGAGGATGGAGCATGATGGGTTATGAAACAATGAGTGATGAAACCATGCAGAGCAAGTACAGCAAGATCTTGGGACTATTCGGATTGCTTTCAGCAGGCTCTGGGCAGGACAACTGCAAAAGAAGGCACCTTCTTGCAGAAGAAGTTTCTGCTGCTTTTCCTGGTAGCTGTGTAGCTTGCTTATTCTCTGGTTCACATAATTTTCTTTTTTGGTTTCCATAAACTGCGATCTTTCTACTTAATTTCTTCAGCCCTCACCCAAAGCAAAGTCCTTTGCACTGAGACAGGAGAGCCCTCTCTCTCCTCTTGCCATCATAATGAAGTAATGGAAAATTCTTGTCATTTATGGAAGTAGAATGCTAGGTTATTACCAAATGCCTTCCTCCTTTCCTGTAAAAATAATCTTTCTTCATTATAATTACATGTGATATTAACTCCCATTGTGACAGCGTTTCATACCACAGGTTAATTTTTCCACAATGGACAGAAGGTTTTCCTTAGTAAAGTTCTCAAGACTGCTAGGGATCTTTCTGGATTAAAGGCAAGATCATCATTAAAATCCTTTTCATTTATACTTTCAGCCCCTTAAATTTCAGTACAAGAATCTTTAGAAGATAAATGGCTCAGGGCATATTTTCTTCTCTGCAGTTCTTAGCCTGTATTAGACTCATGAGAGTAATTTTTTTCCCAAACACGAAGAATCCCTTTGCTTGCCTCTATTTAAGCAAGCCATTCAGACAAAAATCTCCTTTTCAGTGTACTGGTTGTATATCTTTATCTGAAGGAAGATGTGAGGGGCTGCTGAAGAATCCTTGCTGAGGTACTATGTCTTCGAGCATCTTCCAGCATGTCACAGAAGGAAAAAACCTCATCTCTGAGCCAGCCCAATGGCCATACTCCAACCTGTTATGGAGGACACCTGGGTTTGCCTGTAGGACTGGACTTATGCAACACACCAGAGTCCATCATACTGCGACTCCTCTGTAAATGCCTCTCTGAGGCTATTACACCTATTTTCATCTTCCTAATTAAATCCAGAATACTTCAATTCTTTGTTATTTTCTCATCAGTCTTTCGGTAAAATAATGCCAAATGAAGAATGTTCTATGACTAGTCCCCAAGGAAAATAGTCACTAAAGAAATTCTGTCTTCAACAAAATAATTTCTTTTCATCTCGGAAGAAGTGAAATACTGGCTTGCTGTTCCACTGTTGGTGGCCAGCAACATGCATTTTCAGGGACATGCTTATTTATATTCTTTAACACACACAAGTTTCTGTGGACCAAGAAGGAAATTAGCTTAGCTCTTAGTGTAGTGCATCAGGTATCAATTTTTAAGTAAAGAGCCTTTTGTAATTGCCACAGCTGAGTGGCAAAGCCATCATCAAAGTTGCCTTTAACTTGTTTTTTTCAAATTACACAGCCTTTGACCCTGTATATTATTAATGGCTATTTTCACCAGAGCGCACTGTGTCCCTTCTCACAGGACCGGTGTCAGCTACTGCCTGTTGTGATGGATTTTTGTTGCAATGCACATCTTAACAAGCCTGTTCTTCATGTGAATGTTTTCAGCCACCCAGAGTTGAGAGTCTAAATGGCTTGCTGTTGGGATATCGGATCTACTATCGAGAGCTGGATTACGACACTGGATCTGGAACAGAATCCAAAAGCATACAGAACCCTTCAGCTTTAAGAGCAGAGCTCACACGTAAGCCTGTGTTTCACACCCTATAATATCCCAGAATGGTAATTCGTTGTTATACAAGACACTCTAGGCCCTCTTGCCCCATGGAAATAACACACAATTGTGTCTAAGAATGCTGGGGATAATTCCGCTTTTACACAATCAGGGTGTAGATGCTGAAAAATGTTAGTAACTTGTGTCTGATCAGCATCACTTGTAAGGGTACATGTTAATCTATGCCAGCATGCTTGAGTTGATGTTCTGTCCCCCATGTATCCTCTGATTTCCTGCTTTCCACTACCTCCATTTCGTGATTGCCCTGGTATACTTTGTTCAGCCATCAGACAAAAAAGAGGGACTTCATTTTCCTCAGCTCAGAACCTTTTTCTTTCTTGCTATTTTTAATACTTTTTATAACTGACATTTTGTTTTTCTTTTTGCAGTATAAGAAAACAGCTGAGGAAAAGTTTTAAATAGAATTTTTACAATTTCAAAGTGTTTCTCCCTATTTTGGAAGAAAATAGCAAAAATGAGCACAAATTTTAAGGCGTATGCTTGCAATGTTAGTCACTGGGATTTTTGGCTCATGGAAAGAAGGTAGGGAGGTAGAGGAATAATAGAAAAATGAAAGGATTTTTAGACAAAGGCTAGAAAGGAAATCAGAGGGAAGAATAGGCAGAATAAGATGATGGGAGGCAAAGATGTGAGCACTCAGTAGCCTGACTGGTATGGTCCAGCAATGAGACCTGCTCGTGGAGGGACTAGCTTTTGTCCTGTTTGATGTCATCGGAATATTCAGAATAAGATAATACTCGCTCTAAGAGCAGCAGAATAGGGTTGACTGAGACTATTTTAATATCTTACATCACCTTCCATGTTTCCCTGGGCCCGTAAAAGTGGTTTCTACAAAAGCAGGAGTGATTTTTGTGGGGGTGCGGAAAAGTAGATGCTTTAAATATAACGTAAGGACATAACTGACCTTGCTTATAAGATCAGCAATGAATGAGACTTCTCAGACTGTAGAGGGTTTTAATCAGGGCAGAGTAGAGATGGAAATCTCCTATAGGTGTAGGTATGCATAAGGGTTTTTTCCAGACAAAAGCTGAATGACTGACTATGTATATTATCATGAAATAATGACTTTGGGTGCTCTCTAGTCTCACAAGCCAGGGAGTCATTGAAACCTACCACTTTCCTCTCTTCCCTCTTCTTGGCTGCCCCTGCAGCTATGTTCCCAATAGCTGCAGAGTAGAAAAAAACATACTGTGTACCTCTCCAGGGAGTCAAGAAAGAGAGAAAGGGGGGGGAGTTAAGTGTATTTTAAGAGAAATTTCCTTCTTTCTCCTCATAATGTGACAATTCTCACCTTAGAACACCTCTGTTCCTCACTGACCTGTGGTTTTGCGCAGCTTAGCATATTATTACAATTCGCTCACAGCAGGAATATTGAATTCTATAAGTGAAACTGTGGGAAATCTAACACACATTTAAAGAAACGCGTCCTGTCCTATTGTAAGTGTTCGCTCTTTGTGGCCCATGTTCCAGGGCTTTACCCTGCAGCTCTTCAGGTTTTGAATTTTGCATGTTGAGAAATAAGGATGTAATACAGTGCTGAGTTTCCCCCCTAGAAATTGTTTAATTTTTACTCATTTGCTCCATTTAATCTAGGAGTCAGAACATTTCTATGTTGTATATTTGTGAGATTCTCTGTTTGAGGAGGAAATGAAACAGCCCCGTGTGAGTGAGATGCTTTTGATGTGTTACGAGAGAGTGATGTGATTTTATTGCCCTTCAAGGTATAGTCCTAAAGCTCACTGTGTGTGTGTGTGCTGCATCATTTGCCTCTGTCTCTGCTGTACATCATTTGCAATAACTATTTCCTTGCACTGTAACAAGCTTTCTGCTTTGCTTACCCTGAATAGCCCAAAGCAGCTTCAAGACAGTGAACAGCAGCTCTGCATTAACGACGTATGAATTAACACGTAAGTGCACATTGCCTTTAGATGAGACTCTTTATAATGGTTCAGAATACACTATAGGCAAACTCCTATGGTTCTCCTCAGTGGATCTAGCAGAAATCAACACAGATTAATGATTCTGCTTTCTTGAGTTTCTTTTTCTTTAAGCCTTTGCTTTCCCTACATCAAGAGACATTGATGATGCAAGTAGGTAGCTGTTGTAAAAATGTGGCTGCTGGGAAGGTAAAACATTATTGACTGTAACAACCCAGTATTGCTGACGCTAAATGAATTTTGATTCGCTTGCTACATATTTTGCAGTCCATCTGAGTTTAGCTGTATCACATCATTAGTCCTATGATTCAAGCATTGCGATGCTCAGGCATTCCATGGAGTAGGAGGCCAGTTTAGAGAGGGCCCAATGAATTTATGTGCATCTCCAGAGGTGTTTTCAATTGGAAATGAATAAAATAGCATTCGACAGAGTTAAAAGGCAAGTTGCTTTGTGGTGATGATGGTTCACTAGATAGGTTTTGCCCAAGGCTTTTGAGTCACAGATTGTGATGGGCTAAAAAAAAAAAAAAAATGAAGCCCTATCCCCAGTGAAACTTGCATGCATGAACTCTCTTGTGTTCCATTTTCTTCCCCATCCAGTTAACACTAAAATCTCCCTTGTGGTTTTTCATAGCAGCAATTAAAGTTTCCCCGTACAAGCTGCCCAGTACTATATCCTATATATCTTACTAGTTTTTGTTTGTTTGTTTACAAACTTAACATCATTATTGCTGATTTGCTTGCTACATGTTTTACAGTCCATCTGAGTTTAGTGGTATCACATAAAAAAATTAGTGATGTATCAGATATCATTTACAGTGTGCCTGACACTGGGTAATGATGCTGGACTCTGAGTCAGATATAGGAGCACGACACTTGTAAACACTTCCATGAAACTGAAATTAGATGAACCTGTATGATTAGGCTTATTGAACCTTACCAAACTGATGGCATACTGTCAGCCACAGAGTTAAGGGTACTATCCAATTCATAGATAGCAGAGAAAATTATTGGCAAAGGAAGAAATTTGGACCCCTGGCCATGCGTGTCTTAATTCAGTGCTCATTTAAATAGGGCAATTTATATTATTGATTGCTCTCTTACTCTAATTTCACGATTAAATATTGTCGAAGATAAATATTTCTGTTAGGATTGATTCTTTCATCCTGAAAATGCAAAATCTGAAACTGCTCAGGCGCTGCCCCCCCTAATGATGTTGACATGATTCTACTCCACCCTCGTTTGCATCTGCTAATTACCCTCATACAGTCGGGTTCTATAGATTTTTTCATGCTGTTCTGACTCTCCTACCTCATCTGTCAGAGTAGTTTCTATAAGTCAGCAAAGGATTTGGTTGCCTGGTGGCCAAATGGAGTCCAGATTTCAAATTCTCTTTTCTCTCTGTGATTGATGTTCAGGCTGTGGTCTCCCTTTGAAGGAGAAAGATGCCTATGCGGTTCTTCGAATGGGACTCCAGATTCCCCACTCCAGATCATCTTCTGCACCCTGCTTCAGCTGTGACGTTCTTGAGCAGTGCAGTTGCTACATGACTCCCTAGATGAAAGTCCCTGGGGTTAGGCAAAGGCTTGGAGCCGTGTTCTTTCCTACCAGTAGAGATCAAAAGGCGCCCATACACTGAACATTCCAAGTGAAGTCCTGCCTTTTTCTGTCATTAAGAATGACCTAGAGATGTTGCTGTAGGTAGTTACCCATCAGGAATGATTCCTTTTACTGGAGCAATACCATGAGGAAACACTGGAAAATTCTGCCATTTCTTTGTAAAGATCTTTCATAATTATGCAAAACCTGCCATGATGTATGAAATAAGGAAGGGTGGAAGTAGACATTGCACTATCGTACTGTTCTAATGCTATGTTTCACGTGAGAGAAGTCTGGTGATAAAGAGGTGATGGCATCTAAAAAATATCCATAATATAGTATAAATAATAGTATATAATACAATCTTTTACCTTTTCAGAGTTGAAGAAATACAAGAGATATGAAGTACTAATGACAGCATATAACGTAATTGGTGAGAGCCCTACCAGTACACCAGTGGAAGTGTTTGTGGGTGAAGCAGGTAAGTAAAAGGAAGATTAGGTGATTTTTTTTTTTAAAGTACCAGCATGTTTTAGTATTCTCCAGATAGTATTTAATATTTGTCCAGGAAAGAGATGATTTAAAAAATTCCCCAGTCATGATCACTAACAGTTTTTTGTAGCGTCCTCTCCTGGAATAGTTTGGCACTGATAGTTTCTTGCTTTGTAAGCCAGTTGGTCTACACCAATAAGGGGAGAAAGGGCATTTGAGAGAAAGAAGAGAAAATATTTTTGGAGTTGCAGGAGGATGACTGTTCATACTAAATTAGCTTGAGGGAAAAATTGACTCAAGTTAAAGAAGTGAAAAGTGGAGCACAGGAAAGCCACAAGGGAAAAGAAACAAAACTACAAAACAAGGGAGACTTGGAAAGCTGGTTCTTTTATTTTATCACTCTCTGTGTAGAGACGTTGCCTGTGCACCACACTTTGCTGTATTTTTATACTCTTGAAGTCAAGAAGACACTGTGTCTAGTTTAATGCTAGCTTTGGAAGCACAGATGATGATTACTCTCAGGAATATGCCAACTCTATAGCTGCATCCAGCCTCTACAGAAGCTGAGGGTCAGTGGCACTATTCATGCCTTTACTTATTATGGATCTAATGCGTGAATCCAGGCTGTATTTATGAAATGTAACTAGCTGATCATTTTGAAATCCCTCCATTAGAAGGCCAGAAGCAGAAACCAGGATGAGACAGTTAACTAGACACTTCTTTGAATGCTTTGTGAAACAGGTGATTTTGCAGAGCCCAGATAACCCACAACTGAATCTGTTGTTCTCTGTAACTCTAGTTGAGAAGCACAGGACTGGAATAGCTGATGTCTTTCTCACAGCTACGACAGTGGTGCCGTATTTATGGTGACCCCAGCTGGAGAGAGGCTGGCACCGAAATAGTTGTTAGTTATGGTATCAATTTCTGCAGCAGCATCTTTTGAAGCTTCGAACAAGAATAGGCGACACGCACCCTCCTGTTGTTCAGTCTGCCGCCGTGAACGAATCTGATTACACTTTTGTTCTTCTGTCTCAAGGATAGGATGTAGAAGCTATCAAATCCAGTACTAATTCATTTTATTATTATTCATTAAATATTCTATTGCTCAAAACTAAGCAAAGTGCATTTTTTTTAAATGCTACTGCACATTTTTTTAAATTCTACTTAACCTTTTCATTTCAAATATGGTGTAACATTCACTATCTTTTTCTGAAAACATCATAAATTAATCAGAGCAGCATGGTTCTGGAGAGACAGCTGGCAATATTTACATTTTCTTTTTTCTAGTTTGCTGCTGCTCCAACTTACTTCTGCAACTGCAGCAAAGAAAGCCCCAAGTGGAGCCAACTGTATCTGGCTTCAAAGTACATTTTTGTTTCAGAGCTAAATATCTCACTGCTGCAAACAGAGCCAGCACATGCATTTGTACACATGTACACAGCACAGAAAATCAGCTGGGGAAAATGAGGAAATGCTGTTATATCCTGGTTTTTAATCCCATGGTCCAGGTCTCCATTATCGTAATTCAGACAGGGAACACAGCGCAATGGAAGGAGCCAAACTTGGGAGGAAACTGAGATATCCAAGAGGCTTTCTTTCACAGGCAGGGTTGGTACATCTGAAGTTGTAGCGTGACTCAGATGTTTTTTTAGAGATACTGGATTTACCTCTGGTTAGGGACAATCCAGGTTCATGCGGTAGAAATGATGAATGTAGGATCTTCCTGGCGATTTTCACTCTTGTTGTGTGAAGTTATTATGCTTTGTTATATAACTGCCTCTTCCACCTCCAGAACTGGCTGTGATTTATACTGTGAGTAAAGTGATTGGAGCTGGTATTGCAATTTAAGTTTTAAATTGATTTGTGACACCTTTGAGTTAAAGCGTGCTGTGGAAATACAAGTTTTTGTTGTTATTGTTTGCTTGATGTTCTTACCCATGGTAAAGGCAGTTAAGCAGCAACCTGGAAAAAACGGGTCTGCTTAGCTTCAGCAATGGGGCATCCTTGTTAAAAATAGAGAAAAATCTTCCCAATAAACCACAAGTGCTGACAGCACAGGCATAGCACTGAGCACAAAATGACTGAAAGGGACCAGTCCCCAGTCTGAAGGCCCCAGATAACTTACATTTCAGTACTGTTAAACGGTGCTTCATTCTGCCGTAAGGGCTGCAGTAATTCTGGTAGGTGTGAGAACATTCCTCTTTTGGTTGTAAAAAGGAATATACAGCATGCACCTTGGGGGAAATGTGCTGGGTTTAGGCCAGCTCAGTCAAAATACCCAATTCTGTGCAGTTCTGGTGGGTGTTTCATACAGTGTGGGGCACCTGGAAATAATACTGACAGTTGATGTGCTGTTCAGCTTCTCTGTCTGGTGTAGCCAGATGAGCAATGCAGAAGAGGAGTGTTTGTAATTCCTTCCTGCCCTCTTGCACTCTTCCTTGTTAGATTTGAAGATTTTTCCT
This sequence comes from Strix aluco, assembly GCF_031877795.1. NCBI lineage: Eukaryota > Metazoa > Chordata > Aves > Strigiformes > Strigidae > Strix > Strix aluco. The sequence goes on along the minus strand of NC_133945.1, from coordinate 9,200,927 downwards.
ATCATCGTATCTGGATTTTTACAATAAAAACTCCAGTAGGCAAAGGAGTTCCCTGACAAACTTGGGGGGAAAAAAGCCATTAAAACCAACCTTCTGGCAGTTTTGCCAATCAAACAAGTAAAAAGCACCCTAATAGGGAGTTTCTCTCGAGCCCTGGAGTGCCGTTGAGCTGTACCCCAGCCCACAACCTCCTCAGGCAGCCCGAGTTCTCAGGTCTCACTTGCCTCTGGCTGATGGGCAGGGGGAAATTTTGGGAGGTAACAACCTGCTGGTAGGCAACGGGCCAGACATGAGTAGCAGACTTCTGTATCCTGACTTGCCTGGTGAAGAAGGGAGCTGGATGCAAGTGTTTTGTTTTTTTTATTTTTGCTACAGGTGGAGCAAAACCTTTTTCTTGTTACAGTAGCCCATAAGACCAAAGCCCCAGCAAAGGCTCCATTTTGAGTTCCACCTGGATGTTTGCAAAACTCACAGGCGTGGAGAGCAATTCTTCCCCATGTCAGGAGAGCGGGCTGGGAATCCCTGTGCTCAACGCAGCCGAGAAGGATGCGATGCCTGTTCAGTCTGAACAGAGTCTGTGTCCTTCCCCCACCTGCCTCAAGCACCTGGATCCCTCTCCTCGGTGGACCAGAAAATCCTCATCACATTGACTTTTTAGAGCTGGCTGCAGCTCTGCCCTGCTCATTAGAGAACCATGTGCATCTCCCGACAAATGACAGAAAAATTGAAAGCTGCCACTTGCAGAAATTAGGAAGGGAGTCGCAGGCCTGTCGGCAATCCCCCTTCTTGCCTTGTTAATTCATTTAACAGTTCAGCTGTCAGGGATGCTGGCTTTGATTGGGAAGGCAGTGAGTGTTCAGCGAGAGGCTGGGTACTGATATTCATCCCAGCCCTAAATGCAGCTGCTACCAGAGGTGCTGTTCTGCTCGACTGAAATTAAGACTCTGTTAGAGCAGCCACTATATCAAGAGCATTATTCTACCAGATCGCTGTCACTATCTGATTGTGTGGTGGGCTCTGGAGTTCAGTAGACTCCACTACCTGCATTTTAATTAAACAGAAATCACAGGTTTGGGGCAGGTGTGCTTCACCTAAATTGGGAAGGTGAATAAAATGGAAGGTGGTGATACAAATCCTGTGCTAATGAGCCTGCAGCATCCTGTGCTTCCCCCATATACTGCAAAGCTGTTCTGGATGAAAAATAGTGGAATTCATAATTTCTTACAGCAGCTGCTGCTGGAGAAGAGCATGTGTGTGTGGAGAGGACAGAGCAGAAGGGTTGAAGTGCACCAAGAGACACTAGCCTTTAAACAGCTTCTAAATCCCTTTGTGTGAAGAGGGGAGTGATGTGTGTCATTATAACTGATGGTGACACTGGTGACCTTCAGAATTCACCAAAACTGATAAAGGCCAGTTTGTTGTTGTTGTTGTTTTTAATAATGATCTCTGAGAGCTGGTTCTGCAATGGGAAAGGGAAGGAGTAAAAAGAGCTGGAAGACAGAGACTTCTTAGAAGTCCTTCATTGAAATGCCACCTTGGCTGCTAGCATCATTTTTTGGAAAAGCAGGTTTCCTGGCCATCTCACTTTCTTCAAAGTGAAACTGTAGCCTGGAAAGGAACAGAAGTGGGACAGGGGCATGACTGCTTCTTACCTCTCTTTTCTTACATCTTCAGAAACTTGAGTTTACCTCTTGCTGCCAAGCTTGCGGATGCCAACACAGATTTTCCACTGTTATCTGAAATTATTTTCATCTGCCCTCCTGCCTGTGGCTCCACAGGTGTTCCTGGAGTTCCCAAACTTTATTTTGTCCACCTGTAGCTGACACATGGAGGGAAATTCTGCTCTGCCAGTAACTCAGAGCTGCCTGGTCATCTCCAGCATTTTACAAGCAAGGAATAGAAACCATCTGGAAAACTCAGAGACCAAAAATAGTGATTTAGGTTTGGGAAAGAGAAGACAAAATACAAAGAAGAAGCCATTCTAAGGAGAAAGAAGCCTTGTAAAGAAGCAAAGACTTGACTCCAAGGCATCTGGCCCCCCTTTCTAAGGTGCTTCTAGCAAAGAGCTCCTGTCCCTTCCTACCTGTTTATCTGTGTTCAGGCAATGTCCCTTTGTCTCTTGCGCTAGTGCCAGAGAAGGTTGTCAGAACAAGGCTGCTTTGTCCTTGAGTGTTTTCATCTGTTTCTGCAGACTCGCTCTTTTCATGTGTTCATAAAAAATACCCTACATGGTGTCACCTCCCCATCATAGATTGCTTTCTGGAGAAGGGAGTCCCTCAGCATTACCTTGGGCCGGCCTTCCTCTTATAGCACAGAAGCTTTATCTCCTTCCATGCCCCAAATGTAGCTGAGAAGATGCTGTGCAGAGAAGTCCCCTGTGCCTCCTTGTTAACAACCTACAAGAGGAATGACAACATTTCAGTGCATTAGAGCTGGCAGCTTCAATCAGTCTGCTGTGGCCCCTTGGCTGTTTTCTCCGATCTGTTTGGGACACGTGGGCCATGTCTCTCGGTGAGTGACTGTGCGTATGCAGATAGGGAGCACGTTGCTGCTGGCACAGCTACAAGAACTGGGTGGGCATTTCCATCTCAGATGCCATTGGAGGAGGGAAGAGAAGGATTATCATGGCCATTTCACATTGCAGTAGTCTAAAACCTGTCAGCCTAGGGACAGTATCTTCCCTTGATAAACAAAAGGGGGTGGAGGGAAGCTATTGGAAAGCAGTATAATAAATAAAATTGGTTTCACTTGCTCAAACTTTAAACAAAGGAGTTGACCTTCCTTGGCACTTGAAAAGCACCAAGGCTTTGAGATGTTAAGGTGTTTGCCTTTTAATTGCTGACACTTCTCAACATCCACAGAAAGCTACTTTTAGGTGATGGCAGGGTGCTTCAAGCACTGATTTTTCTTTCCCCCTCTTCTTTAAATTTAAAGAGTCTGCAGAGCTGTTCCAACATCATGCTCAATTGTGAATGAGCTTTACACAGCCGTTCTGGGAATGCCCTGCTCCAGGAATGACACTGGCTTTTCATCCTGTCCCCGGTGTCTTTCTCTCTAAGGAAGCAGAAGGTCTCCTCTGAGCTCAGAGTTAAAGATCCAAGCCATGTTCTCCAACAATGCACTAAAAGAGAGAGTAAAGTCAGAGCAGAGCAAGAAAGGGAAACTGCAGGAAGATGGAGAGGAAAAAATGTGGTGAGACATTTCCTGTTCGGACTGGGAAAGAAACTGCTTTTCAGTTTCTCTTGCATTACTGGAAACCATTATGCCTGTATCCCAACAGCATTCCATTTCTGAGAGTAGGATCAGCCACTGGGGTACATCCCATCAGTATTTCTTGGTGGATTTTAAACTCTTCCAGCCTGACTGTATACATGGTTTCCACTTGGGGCTTGTCTGCAGCAAGTCCAATTTGGATTTGCTGTTCCCATCAATGCAGCTCCACTGGTGGTAATAGCAGTATAGATAACACTCGGCTGCATTATCTAATCCTGCAGGGCTGTGACAGGATAGTAAAAAATAACAAACGAAAGTGTACCTACATTAGAGCATTAGTCATTCCTTGCGTGTTACTGGTATTGCTGCAATGCTGGGCAATTATGCATATGAATTTTCTATATAAACCTTGGCTCCCTTTCCTATTCAAACTGGCTATTTTTTTTAAGGGTAGATTTACGTTCTTAATCTGTTTACAGATGAGCACAAAGGTTTCATAATTAAACTTCCAAATTGGGTAGCTTAGCTCAGTAGTTGCTTTTATAATGGTAAGACAGAAAGTAACCGTGCCAGTGTGTCTGTGGAAGAAGTGTCCTTAATGTCAACATGTCAAAAAGACATCCCTGCAGCTCTCTGGAGACTGAAATCTAGTGTCAAGGCAGAAGGAAGCAAAGTCTAAGTGAGAGTTGTACTGCTGTCAAAGCAAGTTATTCTGCCATATAGGAGAAGGAATTTTAAGAGAATGCACTGGAAAGCAGTGTCCAGATTGAGACATAGATTTGATGGGCTTATTTGACATCTTTAATTCTCCATTGACAATCCAGAAGCTCCCTAAAATGATTTGCAATGTTTTCATGCTGCAAGTAAAAGCTGAATGTGCGCCTCATTAACAGCTCATTAAGTTGTTAATATTGGTCATAAGCAGCCTTTGCTACAGCACAATGCTTTATACAGTGCGGCAGCTCCTGCTTAGCTCTGCTGTAATTGCCTCTTTTTATCACATCTCAATGTAGGAAAGATGTTTCTGTCCAAGCAAAAATATCATCAGTTTTTGATCAACTGCGCTTGCTTACCTCTGCCACTGCTATTGCTGGTGTGGGTGGCGTTGGGCTGCAATTGCCATGCGACATTTTGCTCAGATGATGAACTTCCATCTCACAAACCCAACAATTTGATGTCGATTTTCAGTACTGACTGTAGCCTGAGACAGACAGACTCTCCATACTCAAATTCATCATCAGGACTCCTGTCTTTGTTCTGTAGTTGGTGCAAGCAGCAGTGGGAGTGGTAGGACAAATTAGCTGTTCTGCTGCAGTGTTATATGGCCTGTGAAGAACCGAGTGCAGGGACATCCCTGCACAGTACACAGAGGGCGGAGGGATGAGAAGCCTGATCGTGTATGCAAAGCCTTACTGAACTAACAGCACAGCTACTCTATTAAAAGCAAAGGAATTAACCTTCCTTTCAAAAACACGAGCAATCAGTAGTAAAGTAAAATGGACCATAAATTGCACTGGTAAAGAAGTGGGGAAGCCCCTGGCTGATAACTCATATTCAAGCAGACACAGGCTGGAGTTTGAGTATTTTTGACTAAAGGGTTATATCTGCAGCCAAATTTCTATTTCCTCTAATTGTGCAGTCCTGCTCTGCTTGTTTTCAGTCATCCTGGGATATGTGAGCAAAATGTTGTAAGTATTTTCATATGGGTCTCAACTCCCGTGGCTTTGCCTCCTCTGTACATCTTTGCTGTGAAGCCAGCTGTAGAGAAACACAGTTGGTTTTCTTTTCTGACATCTGTTTGCTGTATCCATCGTCAATCATGGAACTGGAGGCGTTTCAGGTTGCCTGTTGTAGACTGAAAACAAAAAAAAGTTGCCATTTTTTCTTAAGAAAGTATGAATTAACAATATTCTAAAACATTCTGGCCACTGCAATCTGGACACCAAGATGATATGGGGGTATGGGACCACACTGATGAACTCAGGGATGCTATGACTGCAAAATAAACAATGAAAGAGAAGACTCTCACTCAGAGTTGAGAAGATGTAAATTTAATCTCTCTCTCCCCAGGAGCACAGTTCTCCATGGCTTCCCTGGGGTTCTCGACCATTGAAATCTGTAAATCCTAAATTAATCCCTCATGGGGGTCAGCTACCCAATCTTGCATTAAAGCCACAGCAAAAGGTTATCGCAGTGGCAGATCTCACCTGCTCTCTTTGATTTTTTCTGATACGGCTTTTAACATTTGGTATATGGCAAACCCAGTGGAGATTCACCCTAATTATTTGACACGCTCTCTTGACTTTAGTGGAGCATAAGGAGTTGGTGCTTATTAGGCTTTAGTAGGTGCTGCCGTTACTGTTAGTGAACATTAAGTGGGTGCTTTTGTCTGCTGCCATGAACTTGTGGTATTATGATGTTAGAGTGTGGGATTAACAAATTCTAATGAGTGGAACATGACTATAAATGGAGGAGGAGGAGTCTTTGGGAGACGAATTGCCTGGGGAAATAGTCTGAAGTAGGTAATTTTGCCTCTGTCTAATGGGTAAACTTCTTTAAGAGAGTTGAGAAGCGGTGCTTTCCCACCCTGTGCTGCTCCCTCTCCTCCTGGTGCACATGGGGGAGGATCAGGCCAGAGGATCAAACACTCCGCGGTTCTTCACCATCCCTTGAACAGCCCTCAGTACCTCCTGGGGGGTGAATCCTGCACTCTTCAGAGCTGACACCGCTCTGTTACACCACTTTCACGCTGGGTTATCTCTGCTAGCATTAGCAGAGCTAACCCTAATTTGCATTGATGTAAGTGAGAGGGGATTTTAGCTTGTAGGTTTATGTCTGTCTGTTTGTTTGCACATACCTAATGCTTGTCAGACTCTTGTTGTTCCTGCTCATGGGTCCATCTCTGCTGACTGATGGGCTGCCTGCCTATGTGTGATCATACCCTTGTTGACACAAAAGAAATAGAGGGAAAAGCTCATTTTATCATTTTCCCCCTTCCTGTTTTAACCACCTGTATGCTCTTTCCAGAGGCAGTCCGACAGTTCTGTAAGGGCTTTACTTTTGGGCCAGGCACTCTCAGTCCCATGATGGATAATCTCAGTATGCAATGTGATAGCCTATTTTAGGTTTGTATTAGCTAAGTAGAACTGTGGGCTTCAGCAAAAGAGAAGTGTGGAGGTTTTCTTGCAGGCTTTAACTATTTTGCAGTACTGCTCCATAAGATTCTCCTCGGTTGCAGGCATTGTAATGCGATCATGGTAACTTTTTCTGCATCACTCAGATCGTGTCTGTCCCATGAAAATCCTGGATTGCACATGGCTCATTGGGAAATCTGAACCCCATTTTAAATGATTACTAATCACAGCAACAGTGTTTTCACCACCGCCGGAATAGATGGTGAGGGACAGGATGAGAATTACTTCTGCTTGAGTCACTTGCTAGTTTATGAACGTTCTTCATGAATAAGTCATATCCACAGAGGTTTCCTCAGAACATGATTGCCTCCTCAGTTCTAAAAAAATGGCATTGGCAGATAACCTCCTAGAGTCTGGGTCCATGGAAAGGATGCTCCATTTCTAATCCTTGTTCATGTCAATGTTTTTCCAATCTGTGCAGTGAATGTCATCTCTTCCTCTTTCCTCCCTCCACCCCCGCCTCCCTGTCATATCTCTGTAGATGCTGAAGACATGCCTAGCCAATATTGGGAAGCTTCCCAGTGCTAAGCAAAGAATCTGGGGATGTTACATTTGTGTATAATTTGCAGCTGCTTTTATTTATTTTCATGACTTTAATACCCTTAAAAATTTGATGTGGCAAAACATAGCTACTGTACTAAGTCTAGTATACAGGGAGGGGGCCAAGTGTTTGCCTACCCAGATAATATGGCACAGAGTAAAGCAACTGTGGGTGGGCTAGATTCCCGAAGTCCCCATCCTGACAGCTATTCTCTTTGTCCTCTCCATCCCTTCTTCTCCATCAGGGTAGGTTTATCTGTTTATTTTTCTATTTTTGCATTGGTTAGGTTGTGCTTCCTCATCATCAGTGTTCATGAGGGTTAGAAGATGTTGTTCAGGTTCTTCTTGTATTGACTTCTATTGGTCTCTTGTACACTAGGAAATGCTTCAGTTTCTCTTACACTGATCTATGCAACCATGTAAATCAATATATCATCACATATATCACATACATCACCGTCCCCAAAAAAGGGCTGTTTCCTACTAAACCCTGTTTTTTTCCAGCTGCTTTAACCTCCTTCCTCATTCAGTAGGTGGTTGGGCTTCTCAAAGATGAGGGAGACCAGATTGCTCCTTTCCTGAGACTCATTTCAAGTCGCAGGGTGACACAAGCCTGACAAAGTTAGTAACTGGCAGAGCACTAGGGTTTGGTGCCAAATTGTCATGCCTAGATAAGAGGGTAGGAGCACTCAGGTCCAGTATTAACAAATGGAGTTGTGTTGGAGGGGTTAAAACCCACATCCTTTGTGTGTGGGTCTTGCCTGTCTTATTGCATCTGAAATATATCTGGGTAACCCCAGAAAGTGCAGTCCTTGGAAAAAGTGCATACTTCCATCACAAAATGTATCCTAGCTTAAAACAGCCAGAAATTGGTGGGAAACATCTTTTACATTCTAAATATAGCTTGTGCCGCTTTGTCACAGCGGAAAGCAGCTTCGCAGTAGCTGTTTTTGAAGCACAATTAACTAATTGTTATTGAACTAATCAGCATCGCTCACACAGCATTCCTGATGACACAGAGGTACCGCTGCACAGGGGAAGTGTTTCTCACTCCCACCTCTCTTTTGCAGACGTTGTAAGAAAATGGCCAATAAATGCTGAACATTTTTCTCTCATGCTGTTTTTCCTTGGTGGAAGGAGTGGCTCCAAACATCTGCAGATACACCTTTTTGTTCTTTTTTGGGAGGTACCATCCTTGCATTCCTTCTCTAAGCCCATACTACAAGAAAACCCCTTGCGTTTCGCTTTGCCCGTTCTGCAGATCAGTCTCGCTGTTTTATCTTGTGACCTTCTGTTTGTTTTGTTGTGTTTGGCTTTTATAATCCACTTAACTGTTGCTTATCTATGCCATAACTTGAGGGCAGTGTCTGCAAGGGGAGAAGAAACAATCTGTTCTCCATGACACTGTAGGAACAGAACTTCAATACGGTGAGGATGGTTTAGGCTAGACATTAAAAAAAAAAAAAAAAAAACAAAAAAAAAACCACCCAACCCAAACCTGAGAGTTATTTTAAGAGTTATTAAAATAGGGATATGCTGGCAGAGTTTGTGTGGGGAGGACAGGGGAATCTGGAAAGAGGTCAGTGATCAAGATTACACAAACAGCTGACCAGCTGAGTTTATCCCGGTGTGACGCAGGAGGATGGCTTGTCTGAGCCCTCTCCAAATCCTTTCCAGCTCTATTTTCCATGACTCTGTGTGCCAGGAACCAGTGTGTAAACTTTGGAGGTGCTGCCTGTGCACGCTTTAATTGTCAGCACATGCTACATTGAATATTGCTGTGTCTTCTCTCTTGTTGTTGCTCACTAGGTAGATAAGATTATGGCTGATACGTCAGAACATGCTGCCACCACCCCTCCATTATAATGTGTAGACATACAGATTAGAGGCTTTTTGGGCCTGGAGCTGTCTCTTTGTTCTGTGTTTATGCAACACATTGTGCAATGAGATTCTGGCCTCTAGGTGCTAACACCAAAATGCAAATATATTGATTACTAGGGAATAAAAGCAGGCATGTTCACAAAAGCATGCTTTGATGAACTGAGGGGAAAATGCTTGCTAGATAGAAAAGGATCAGAGGTCTTTACAAAACAGAAATTTGCTTGGGATTGTTTGGAACTGTGGGATCAAGCTGATGCACAGAAAATCTTCAGTCTCTTTCACTGCATTTTTCTCCTCATTTTTTGCCTGCATGTTTATTTAAATGGCATGAGTACTGGGGAATCTTGTCCCAGGCTTGTCTGTGAATTTCCTGACATAATACTGGCATTAGAGAAACAATTAGAAAGTCAGTAGAGGAGAAATCCTTTGCTACCCAGAAATTGGAGCAGATGTAAGAGCAGCAAGGAATGCTTCATAAAAACAGTTATTAAGTTTACCCAATGAATCACAAGGATTTGTAGCCTACGTGTTCTACAGAGCATCGTGGCAACTGTCACTAAGAAAAGGAATAATAGTTTCATATTGATGAAAAGCTCTCAGTGCCACACAGCCCAGAGAGCAAATATCCCAAGCAAGCAGTGAGAAAAACTAACGTGAACCCTCTGCAAAGCACGGAGCTCTGGTGCAGGCAGGCCACTGGGGATTTTAAGCACCTTCTCTTTAAAGGTTATAAGCATTTGCAAGCTCAAATTGACTGCAGTGTGAGCAGAGACTGTTCAGTATGACTGGAAAATGAGGGCACTGATATGTTTAAATGTGGATTTAGATGTGTAACTTTATTCATGGGCTCATTTTGACTTTCTCTTGAATTTCCAGATAGATTTGTTGCCTTTACGTGATCCTGCCAACATCATCCCAGTCCATAGATGATGATGGGTTTTTTTACTAATTACTATACAACATGCTCAGCCTTTCTTCTTACGTTTTGGCTGAGAGTTTCAAGGAGACAATCTCAAATGTGAATTGAAATCAGATAAGAAGAGAAATGTTTACAAATACCTGCATAAGATTTCAAGGCAGGATTAGACACAGAATTAGACTTCATGAATACATACATTTTTTTCAGGGAACGTGAAATGCTTTCTACCTGCCAAGAGCCAGTTTGGACCCTCGGGGGTCTGTGTCATTCCTGCTCTAGTTGATAATGTCACTAACACCTAAAGCAGTGTGAGGTATGCAGCTTTAACCTTGCCTTTTATGTATTTGTGATTTCAACAGCCATGAAAAAATTCAGAGCTCAGTAATCTTGAACTGCATTCCTAGAAGGTAAAAGGCTTTTGAATTCACCTTTAAAATACACTTGCTTTTATTGGCACAGGCTGTCCATACATTCAGTGAATGGTTTGGGGTTTCAAACAGGTAGAGTCTTTAGGGATGTGTTTCCTTCTTTTTGAAGTGTTTCATTTCACCCTTAATGTAACGTGCTGTCTGCACAGAGCCACATCAAGCATCAGCAGCACTTTTCTCCTGTCCCTTGCTGTCAACAAGAAATCTGTGCTTAGAAGAGGAGGGACACATCAGCCTTTGAAAGTTGAACAGAGAGACAGACTCACAGGGCACAAAACCAAACAATTTGCATCTCGTCGAGGCTCTGGGGTAGTGAAATGTCTTTTTCCACATAATCATTTTTTTTTTTTCCTCCCATGAAATTTTCCACCGCTGTGCCAGCAAAAGTGCAACTCCAGCAGCGGGAGTGTCAGTGGAGAATGATCGTTGGCAGTTTTTAACCATTGTGGTTCTTAGACGTGGTCCAAAAAGGGTTTGAGGAAAAGCGGTGTTTTTCTGGCGGCAGGCTGCGCACTCTGGCTCTTCTAATGGTCGCATCTCGGAAGCGGCAATTGCTGCAGGCTGGCACACGGGATCCAAAGAAAAAAGCTGTTGAAGATGCTGCTTCAGACCTGGGTATTGAGAGCACTTTGAAGCTGTCAACTCAGGACAGACAGTAGTGTCACTACCTAGAAACAAAATACATTGTTAAAGTGATCCATTTTCTTCTGTGATTGTACGTATTCCTGTTTCCCTGAGCATGTCATCATCTGCAAATCTCCAAGATGTATTTTCAGGTTTGTACTGTGTGATCAGTTTGGCCTCTCTAATGTGTGATGTGAAAGTCTCAAAATTTTGAGATTCTTGGTCCTTAGCAGAACAGTGCCTGAACACAGCCAGCCAGTTTAGCTGCTCCCTTCACTCCTCCGCAAAGTGCAGGAGACGGGGCAGCAGCGAGACGAGGGCACCCCTGTGAACAAGCTGTATTTTACTGATGGTCACTGTCACCTCTTGCATTCGCTACATCCAGCCAAAAAGGAAGCAAAAAATATGATAAACAAATAGTTTTAACTGAGCACTGGGATAAAGGCTATTTTCAATTTTGCCTTTCACGTTTTAATTGTACAGCAATAATTTTGTAATAGAGTTGCCGATGGCAAACATGCAAAAGACATTAACTTTATTTATGTTTTGGATTATTAATGTGGCTGTTAAAATTCCTCCAGTTAGTTTTGATTGAATTGTTTTTTTGTGCGATTCTGTCGTTTAATGGAGCGGTAAATAAGAATTTCTGATAATGAGCCCAAGCATCTGTCACAACAACCTGGCGCTGGTTATTAACATTTCCATTAACGGCAGGGTGGGCAGTGATAATATGGAAACCACACAGTTAGAACAAAATAAATAGTTGGTGTCAGGCTGAGTGGGTGTTAATTACTATTTTATTTTATAACTCTGGGGGGAGGGACTATTGGTAGAAAAGTGTGACTTATGAAGGTCATTCTCTCTGAAGAAAGAAGTCCCCAGAGGAACAGATAACCAGGGCTATCTGACTCGAGTAGTGAATGTTTTATCACTTCTATTTATGGCCCATAAAGGGGCAGAGAGAAAAGAGGCAGCTTTCTCAGGTGGTCTGGGTGAAGGCTATGTCACCGTGAACATGGTGAATGGAGAAGTGTACCCTTTGCCCTGCTTTTTTCTTCCTGCTTCTGGAGTTTGAACTGGACACGCTTCGGCACCTCTTCTGTAAACAGAACATGTGCTGTTTTGTTAAGACCTGCCGGAGGCAGAGACAGCAGGTCGGGAAAACAGACCATTCCTGCTAGCCACTGGGGAAGAAAATCCACCTGCACCAAGGTAGATCCTGACAAAGGGAAGGATGGTGTGACCCAGGTGCACTCAAAGATTAGTTTTCTAGCAAAGCACAATGCAAAGAAGAAATGCCATCAGGAGCCAAAGACAGCCAGCATGTATATGTGAAGGTATAATCAAAACAGAGCTAACAAGTAGCAAACTAAAAGTGATTTTGTCATACATAAAATATTAGTTGAATTGATTAGTGTCTGACTGGGTTTGGAGGTAATTTTAGACAGTATTTTGGCCCTAAGTCCTGGAGCCTTGAAGACAGGCTGTTATAAAGACCCGCTGCTGAGTGGGAGGCCAGGCTGACGGCAGCAAGGGGCTGCCTTGCTCCCAGTTACTGTCAGGAGCTGTCGGTCAGGAGCGCAGTGTCACTGCCAAAGGCAAGCCCCAAACGTTACTGTAGAATGAAGACAAAATTCTCCTTTCTTTTCCAAAGCTGCTAGCAGGATTGAGTTGGTTCAATGTCTACCCCAGTCTGTGTGGGACAGGACGTAACCACGTCCAGAGGCTCGGCTGCTCCTCAGTCCATGGGTGCTGAGATTTCCCGGTGCTATGGATACCTCCAGGGCTGACTCTGTTAGCTGACTTGTGGTGTGAACAGTCTGTCTTGGGTCCTTCTGCAAATGGAAAACTGCAACCTGGATATGAACTAGTTCTGCTTGTCACTATTAATTCTTCTGTCCTCCTTTCTCTCTAGCACCAGCTCTGGCCCCACAGAACATCCAAGTAAACTCCCTTTCTGCAAGCCAGCTGGAGCTCACCTGGGACCCCCCTCCTGCCGACAGCCAAAATGGGAACATCCAAGGCTACAAGGCAATCCTCCTGTTCCTACTGATTTCATTTATCTTGCTTGGCATTGCCATTACTTGTGAGATAGCTCTATGAACTACAGTTGCCCTCACTGCATAAGGCAAATTAAAACAGCATTCAGACTGCAGTACAGAAATGACACTAAGTCCCTAAACCAAAAGAAAGAGAATGAGATTGCGGGGGAAGAAAAGGAAAAGTGTGTTGCTATTTGTGGAGAAGGAGAGCATGGGGAAGCAGGGTATGCAGATAAGGAGGTAGCTCCACTTATGCGGGCAACATATCTGCTCCAAAAAGCAACAGACACACAAGAGCTAGGGGCAAGATATGTATTGAAGAAAATTAACTGAGCTTTCTATCTATCAAATGTTACAAGCCATTAGGAAAAGCAGAACTTTTTCCAAGCTAGAAGCCTGAGCCAGGTCAGATTTCAGAAGAATTATTTCATTTCCTTAACTTTAACAAAATTAAATCAGAGTATTAATTGTGTTTGGTTCACGGGAGATGAGCACGTTGCGGAGGCATGTTGTTTAGCTTCTCCAGCATGAGAATGGACCCTTAGAGAGTGGAAATGGGCAAGTCTACAAACACTGGGGCTTGGCTTGGGTTCAGTGTCTGGCTCTGCCTCTGTCCATGAATTTAGGTCCATAAGCGAAGAAAAGCCAAGCCAATGTGAATAATCTGGCATCCCTTCTTGGCAGTTACAAGCATCCTTATATATCAATTCATGTTCTTTTCCTTTTGTACGTATATAGATGGCTCTAACAGCTTGGCTTGCAGAGCCAAGGTGGAGTCTTGCCTTGGCTCATTCTCTCAACTTTCTGGCTTGCTTTGGCCTGTTGTAATGCTCTTGCTGCCAGGCCTGTCCAATAAGTAGGGCTGGCACCACTTTTCCTCTTGGAAATGACTTCTCCAAAGCCTAATTTTATGGCATCAGGATTAAAAATTATGTAAGGGAAGAATGGGGAAATGTATCTCAAGGAACTTTAGGGAAAGTCTTTATTACCCTCTTCAGGAAGACATTTGCTTGTCTGTCTGTGAAACCATTGTGTGCATACAGAGACGAATTATGGACCATCATATCAGGATGCCAGTGCTGACAGGCAGCTAGCAGTTCAGGGAGAATTTAAAAACTGACCTCTCGTTGCTGAACTCTGGCAGCTCATATCTGCTGTCATTAGGCCATATTCTTCAGCCTGTGCTCTATTTTTGAGTGATGTACTCAGCTACTTGGTCACCGGACTCAGGGGAATTTGCCAAAGGAAGAGAAAAGATTGAGTATGTGGTGAAAAGCGTTAGTATGCCATTTAATGGAGGAGTACAGAGCAAGACTGCACCATCTTCCTGATCTTTCATAGCTGGATTGCCCAGATATTTTCAAGTTGTAGGATACAGTAAAACATCTCACTGTCCCAACAGATTTATTACTGGGAGAGCGACATCCAAAATGACACGGAGAAAGTGAAGGTCCTTTTCCTCCCAGAGACAACAGTCCGGCTCAAAAATCTGACCAGCCACACGCAGTACATGGTCTGCATCTCCGCTTTCAACGCAGCTGGGGACGGCCCCAGGAGCAGCCCGTCACAGGGCAGGACACACCAGGCGGGTACGGGATTGTTGTCTTGTCTCAAAGCACAGGCTTGGCAGTGACCAGCATGTAACTGGGCAGTGGCTAAGGGAAATGGGTGGATGCAGGAGGGCACTGGTGTTTAGATTTAGGTTTTGGATGGGTCATTACATTGTAATGGTCTTGGAGGGGAAAAAAAGGGATCAAATAAGTGGACCATGTGGGAAAGGGAGTGATACAGCAGAAATAAGAATGGACTGGCAGAAGGACCAGTCCCTTCACAAGGTCCAAAAAGAAACTGTGGGTCTGTTTGTGGCCTCTGCTATGACATCTGAAAACCTAAAGGAACTCATCTCCAGTGCGTGAAAATTGCCCAAACAGTCCTGTGAGAGAATTATTGTGCTTTTTATAATTTCTCTTTTTTTAAAAAAAAAAAAAAAAAAGCTGGATCAGCAGCCATGCAGGCAGACTGAGCTGTCTCTGTGCTGGACGTGTCCGTGGTGGGAGCGCTCCAGCACAGGCTGAAGGCAATGCCCTTGGTGCTGGCTGTGAAGAGAAGGTGTGCACTCGGGCTGTATGCTCACGCAGCACCCTTCTGAGGGTCTTTCCCTTCTGTCCTATCTCCCTGCTTGCTTTTGAGGTTAAGCTTTGCAGCTGAGAGGCTGCTTTTTTTCAGACAGATTGCGTTTTCTGACTGATTACAGGACATTGGGATACAATTGACAGATCCCATTCTCAGCTTGTTACCTTTAGATTTAGGCTGGGAAAATAAACCAATGTTTTATAATATATATGTATATCAGATTGACTACTGCTACTGCAATTCAATCTCTTTGTAATCCTTTCAGCACCCAGTGCTCCCAGCTTCTTGGCGTTCTCTGAAATCACTTGCACTACACTCAATGTGTCTTGGGGCGAGCCGACAGCAGCAAATGGAGTCCTGCAGGGTTATCGAGTAGTCTATGAGCCTTTGGCTCCCGTCCAGGGTAAGAAAGACCTCCGATCATACATATTCATGGGGAAATGACAGAAAAGTACTGTAGTATCTTTTATCTCTGCCCAATTTCCTACTTGTTCTCTGCTGTTTTCCAAGAGAAGCCAGGTGGCAGAGGGTAAGTAAAACAATTCCACTTTTGCCAAAACTGTTCAGCAAACTATAATATTGTGGAACATAGCTTTTGTCTGTTCTCTCTCATTTTCTTGCACAAACTATATTCTGTGTGATTTGAAAAGTCATTTTATGGCCATCGTTACCTGGTATGGACAAAGAGGAAACTCAGCCTGAGAGTGCCTGATTGTCTCCCCGCTTTGCGCTTTGAAATTGCTGAGTAGGCTCCATCCCAGAATAGTCGTCAGACACATTTGTGTTGCTTATCACATCATGTGTCACTTCTGTTATCGCAAAGATTGCCTGGGCATCAAATGTACTAGTCATCACTGGTACCGCTGCTGCTTTTGACAGGGGAGAATAACTGAGATAGAGATTTAGTTGTGTCTGTTTACATGGAGTTTTCAAGTAGCATTTTTAACCCAGCACCAGATTTAAGCTGGACCACAACAATGTGGTGGCCACAAATGTTTCATTAATTTGCCAGAACAGCAACGGAGAAGGATTTGGCAATTTCTCTGAAAACAAATGTAAATTCATTCCAAAGGTGAATTAGAAAAGATTACAGTTTGTGGATGGTCTTATTAATATTTTCATATTCCTGGTAGATCACCAATAGTTCAATAGGATGTCCAACTTTGGTAGTGTGACAGCAGGGAGAGTAATTTCAGCCATTGCCAATCCATTTTAAACTCTTTTTCAAAGAAATAAGGATATCAATCACTCGTATTTGCTTCTTCTGTAAGGAATAAAGATCTATATTGTCTGAATATCCATGTCTCATGCACTGAGGAAGTTATATTCAGGAATGAAAACACGAGAATAAAAGCACTTTCAGCCTTTACGGCTGGCAGGTTTGAGCACAAACAACTAATGCAGAAAGCATTTCTAATTCTGACCAAGAAATGTGCACAGGGTATGCAGGATGTTCAGGCTGTTTGGGCATTTCCTGCCTTTTATTCATTCCTACATAGTGTTTAAGAATACATTTTTTCCCCTGAAAATATGGACGTGTCAGATCATGTTTTCTCTGTATGCATTTGACTTAACATCCTCAGATTCTTTGTTTTCTTTTCTTCTCTCCCCCACATCTGCCTGTGCTATCTCTGACTCCAGTTTGTCTCTCCTTCCCCAGCAGAAGATTTCTGATGCGAGCAGGGAGGTTATGGAGGGCTTTTCCTCAGATTCTAAATTTTTGCCAAAATTTATTTCCCAGTTTCCACCCATTTGCTCTCGTGCCAACATTTTTCTTTCACCAAACGTATTTATTCTCCCACCGTGGTAAGTAATCCCTCCCTCGATGCCATCATTTTCCTCTGATAGAAAAGCCATGCTCCTTTATTTAGAGAGCAAGGCAAGCCAAACTTATTTGAAGATGGAGCACGTAATGGTGCTGAAAGCAGGTAGCGAGGCTTGTGGGGCCAGCAGCTGCCAGACCCCACGATCCCGGAGGGTCCTTCCAGCCCCAGGTCTCACGTTCCTCCGTGCCAGCACTACAGTGCAACAACATGGATGGACCAGACCCCTGGAGCTTTTTTCCTGCATCTTTTGACTTTGCACCCATCCATGATTTTTGGCTGAGCATCCTCACCGTTGTGACACCTCCTGCCTTCCCACTCACAAGCCACCACTTAAAACCTGCACATTTTGCAAAACTTTCTAACTGTGATCTGTTCTTTAGCACAGCCTTCTCCCTCTTTGACCTTTTATTGTTTAAGCTTTACCATGTTATGTTTTACACAGTAATAGACAACAAAATTGCCCTGGAGCCTTTTTTAACAGTTCCTTTCTTTTGGAACATAACTTCAAAATGACAAATGCTTCCTGATTTGTCTCAGAGAAATGAAATAGTACACCTAGGGAAGGAGGGAGCCCTTTTACTGCTTCCTCGTTAACCAAGGAAAGATTCCTGCAGTTATAAATTGTATCTGGGAGAAAACTTTGAACAGAAATTGCGTGGACATTATTCTTTATTTAACTGATAAAAACTGAAAGCATCATCTTGATTTGCATAAAATAAGCATCTGGATTGAAAAACATCTTCCTTCTGCATTTTTCTGGAAAGATAAACTATCAAGCAGCCTTCTCTAGTGGGAAGAACATTCTCCCACTTCCTATCTTCTTGGTTTGAAATGTGTTATGTACATCTACAGAACCAGAAAAATGCCAAAAGGGCTCTGTAAATTTGAACTTTCTGTTCTGTAAAATATTTTATAAATCAAATTATTTCCATTGACTTACTTTTAGAAAATTTAACTGAGAACTAGAATTTTTGTTTTCAAAGCACTCATTACCACTCTGCCCTTTATGCAGCACTGAGGACCTAAACCTGAAACTAGCTATGAGCCTTGATGAAGGAAACAGCACTGGTTTTAATTCATCTGTGTGAGAAAAATTCTTAGAGAGTGAGAAGAGTGAAACACAAGTCACAACTTCAGACTTGTCCAAGCTAATAGTGCTTTGATTGCATCCCCTGTTGAAGTGGCATTTATACCCACAAGTTACCTGTGAGATACACATCCTTCATTCTGCATTCACTTGGTAATGGTGGAAATGACAGGACAACATGAAAGAACCTGGCCCTTGTTTCCTCCTCCAGGCAATGTTGCAGGTTACTTGGCAAAGCAGCAGTGGAGAAATGCTTGCTTAGGAAGCAGTCTGCAACGTGCAGTCCTCTTCGTTTACCTCCTCCTTTCTTCCCAGAGTAATTAGTGAAGTTGCGTGTAGTCTCTTGGTAATTTCCCAGTTGTGTTGTAAGGTTTTTTTCTTGTCAGTACCCACTTATCAAGCTTAAACTGTAATTATACTTATCAGTGCTGAAAATTGGCTATTATCACTACTTAAACTCCTGCTAATTGTAAGAAATACTTTCTTAGCAAACTGTTAGATAATTTTACTTACCATCTAGATGTAATAAGCTCCACTTGATTTCTTCTTTTGCATTGCAACCTTCTCTTATTTTTTAATCTGCATGGCTGTTCTAGGGGTGAGTAAGGTGGTGACCGTGGACATTAAAGGGAACTGGCAGCGCTGGTTGAAGGTCCGAGATCTCACCAAGGGCATGACCTATTTATTCAGAGTGCAAGCCCGAACCATCGCCTATGGACCTGAACTGCAAGCCAATGTCACAGCTGGGCCAGCAGAAGGTAAGTGGAACCATAAAAGCATGTCGCAAGCCAAATCAGTTATACAAACATGATCCAACAGCGGGAAATAGTGCACTCAGGGCTTCACATGAATTTCCTAGCCAAGGAGAAGTTGAGTCACAGGAGCTCAGGACATGATTCAGTGGGTTTCACAACTGCTCATGAAAAACATGTTTCCTTTTTTCCTGAAATCTAGAAGTCTGATGTGAATAAACAAAACAGTGTTAATAAATCATAACTCAAACGGGCTAGCCAGGGATTTCACAGCTGCAGCCTTAGAGCACAGCGCATAATTCTGACTGTACTGCTATGTGGTGGAGTCAGAACTGGAATAACTCTGCTGAAACCAGCCGAGGTTCCTGGATGTAAAGCCAGAAAGAATTTACAATTATTCTCTCCTGACACTTTGGCTTATGCAGAGGGAGAGGTCTGCAAATTTCCTGATATATCAAGAGGAGCTACAGGCTGAACACCAGCTTGGTTCAATGTGTGTACCAAAAGAGTTTGTTCTCTTATTTGATCAGTGATTTTGATAAACAGATAATCTAACAAGGTAAATGCCCTCCAAATGATATAACCCTGTCCAGTAAATCACAGAACATCAATGCAGTGGTGGCATTTCTGATTTTTGCTTCTTTTCCAGCTCAGGGAAATATTTGCTCCCTCCATCAGAGCCACATCTGGCAATTCCACCCTTCTGAGTGCCAGCAAGCTTTCATTAGCTCCACAGCCATTATCTGGGACAGCGGCACTGTGGATCCACAGTTTAACTCTCATGCCCTCCACCACAGACAGTATAAAGCAGGAATCCTCTCTAGCATGGCCATGGCATCTTCCCAAGCGGATGGGCAGGCAGCTGTCCCCGCAAACCTCTCCCTGAAACTTGGAGGCTGGCTTCACCTCTCAAGTCAGAAATAGCAGTGGCAATGTGCAAACGCTGCAGATATGTTAATGGTTAAAATGAGAGTGGTTTTACTCTTTCCTTCTTAACACAGGTAATTGTAAAACCCAGCCATTGATACATGACCGCTGGTGTGAGAATAAGTGGAAAATTTAGGTTACTAGCCCACTGAGCTGCCTATATGTTGACCAATATTTCTAGATAATTTTTTCCCCTATACCAGTAGAAGAAATGGAGAATACTGCAGTCTGTCTGTGATACCACAATCATTTGTTAACCTTGTTTCATCCTTCAGGGTCTCCCGGCTCCCCTCAGGAAATTCTGGTGACAAAATCTGCTTCTGGGCTGACGCTACAATGGACTGAGGGAGATCCAGGAGAAAAACCCACAACTGGCTACATTATAGAGGCACGACCCTCAGGTAAGCTGTGGGAAACACAAAGAGCTTGATGTAATGAGTTCCCTTCTTTCAGTCCATGCTGAAAGCCATCCCACAATGGAGAGGTTGTTTCTCGTTCCAGTAAGGTAATGGGATTTTGTGAGAGAACGCCATCGCCAGCCAGTATTAAACTGTTGCTGGTTTATTATGTGGTTTAGCACATTTTCTCCTGTTTAGGAATAGTCACAGAAAATTACCCTGAGTGCTCTGGCTTTCACTGTGCTATATCACTGGTAAATCATCCAACTGATGAGCTAATATAGTTAATAATTAAAACTCACTTAAATGCTTACAGCGTCTTTCGTGCACAAGGACTAATAAGTACTTGCAAGCTGTAGTTTGAGGACCACAGATAGAAATCTGTCCTCTTCTGCAGCAGAACACAGCAGCTAATTATTGTTTTACTGTTAATAATAGGGGGCCCAGGACTTTAGTACCACATACACATCACTTTCTGCATTTATTCTGCAGGGGGAGGGCATTAGAGGGGGAAAAGGAATCCCCTCATCACCACAGTTTTTCTTGGTGCTTTCTCAGAGCTCCTTTGCTTCTGGGATTTTCATTTTACTGAAGCTGCTCTCTGCTTTTTCCAGAATATTTCCCAAGTTAGACAAGGTAATTTTAAAAGTAGGCGTATGCTCCAGCCTGTCCACAGCCTCTCCCAGCTTGGTTACCCCTGACAAATTCAATAAGCGCACACTTTCTGGTAACCAAGTCATTAAGAAAAAACAGTGAATGCTGCCAGACCCCTGTGTAATCTCACTTGATAATTTCCCTCCACTCTGACAGCAAATGTTGATAACCATTCACCGAGTACAGTTTTCTAGCCAGTGATGCATCTACCAGATACTTGTTTCACATAGGCCGTGTTTGAATGTCACGATGTCAAAAGCTTTGCTGAAGTCAGGATAGATGATGTCTGCTCTTTCTCCTCTATTGACAAGGTCTGCTACTCTGTCACAGAAAGAAATTAGACATGATTTATACTTGACATATCCATGTTGGCTGCCTGTTTTTTCCTTTTTTTACTTCTAGGTGCTTGCTCATTGCTTGATTATATATTGATTAAATGAATGCTTATCTGTTTGATTATATAAAGGATCCTGTTTCTTGTATGTGTCTTGAATGTAACGTTGCATTTAAAACCAATTATTTTGATTACGTTTAACCAGACCAGTAACAAAATTATTGCCTGCGTTTGTGTGATCGTCACTGAAGATGCAGATTTCCATACCTGCCTCTGATAGAATTTGCTCTGTGGTGAGGCTCTGCTGTGGCCCTAAAATTTCTTCCTTATTTCTATCATTTAACTTGACAACTGTTTTCAAAACAAAGTCAAGGGAAATGTGTACCTTCTCAAAGCACTGTATTTTCCCAGAGTGATCAAGATTTTTTTTAATTAGAGGCATGACACCACTGTGCTTCTATTTCCCTTACCTCAGTTTACTGATTTCTGCCCTTATTTCTTCATAGGTAGAAAATACTATGTCTTATTTGAACAGCATTGTTTAGATAGCAAGTCAAACCAAAACTGTTCATTGAAGTTCACTTACCAGTTTATATTTGCCCAAACACGGTTTTTTGAGTAAGAGTATTTTAGAGGGAAACCTGCAGCCCATGTACAGATTGTCTGCAAGCTGGAAATTCAACTTGTGTGAGTAGTGACACTGCAAACTCATCCGATGTTCCTGGGCTTCTCTTACCAAACATTTTGCAGTTCATGGCTAAGGATGTATGATTTGTGGCCCACTCATTTTGAGTATGAAGAAAATAGTCTCTCCAAGGCAGGTCTGAGCTGCATTAACCCTGGGTCACTCCTGCTGGCCCCACTCCACTGATCCTGGAAACACACAGAAGAGGTCTTATTCTCCCGCTCTTGCAACCTGACTGTTGAGGCATTTAATTCCTCTTCAGATTATTTTAATCCTATTCATGCTGCTGTAGCAAATGAACTAGGCATTTGTATGCTGGATTCTCATCCTTCCTTCTGGTTGCAGCTGTAGGAAGCGTGAAATGTGATCCAGGAGAGGAGACAGGCTAATTGGAACGTTTGCTTATTTCGCCCAAGCGTCAGCTTCCTTTCTGTGCCTCTTTTCTTCCTCATCTCTGCACGGAGGAGTTTGAAATCTGAATTACGAGCTTAACAAAAGCAGGGAACTAATTCCTTCTGTCAGGGCTGGTCATTCAGAGCAGCTTCTGTTTTAATATAGTTCTAAGAATTTGCTTCTGCATGTTGATTTATATGGGTAGTAGAATGTGGATTGGAGCAACCTTTGTTTTTAAGGAGTTGTTGTCCAAGAGAAGAGCAGTTGACTTGTGCCCTTCACATAAAATCAAGGAAGGAAAAGATATATTCATCCATCTGAGATTAAAAGAAGGGGCTTTGGACAGACAGATGAAAAGCTTTAGCTTGTTGCCAATATTTAAATGCAATACCACTACCTTAGTGTTTCACATCTCAAGTGTCATCTATTATAGGCCTCATTACCCCAAACGTTAAATGCTGTATCATCTCATTTTCCCTGCTGTAGCTCCCTGCCAAGACTCTTCCATCAGAGTAAGAGGGTGGCTTTCTGTCAGAAATGGCAAACCCTACTCCCTTTTGTCACTTCCCTTTGAATTTTTTGGTACCCTGCTGTGTCTCCCAGGGCTCCAGCTGCCCTGCTGGGTTTAGCAATGGTGGCAGCAGGCAGCTGAGATTGTTCATTTAGTCTCCCTGTTTCTCTCCCGGATTTATGGATGGTGACCAGGCTGACTATATCCTCTGCATTTTGAATATACTCAGACACGGGGATGGAGCACGCAAACCAATATTTTTTGCAGAGTGATCTGTGCTAGAGGAAGACATTACAGAAACAGAAGAGTTTTTCTTTTCCTTCAACTTCTCTGTCCCTGGAGAAATGAATTCCAGTTTAGTTCCTTGTGCATTACAAGAAATGCAATTAAGCAGCCTCTGTCACTGCCATCGTAAGCACTCCCTAGACATCAACTAGGCTGGCTAAGGAATGGGTATTAGATCGTGTCCTCAGACTTTACGTACAGAGGAAAAGACAGAAATGGCACAATGATGTTAAGGTTCCCAGTGCTGCTGGAAGGAGTGGAGAGGTTGATTTCACCCCTCTTTTCCCAACTCCATGCTGCATCCAGTGCTCCTCTCTGTACTGTGCTTTAATGGTGGGCACGTGGCCTCTAAAGTACCAAGCAGTCTCACATAGACTTGCCTCCCAACTGTCCCTGTCTACAGAGACGGTGTTTCTGCATAATGTCCTGGGGATCCACACTGCCAGGAGTGCACATGAATATGTAACTGCCAGCATGAGACCTTCATGCATGTGTTGGCCTGCTGCAGTCATCTTCAGCTGCAGGGCAGCCGTGTAGGTGTTCAGTCAATCTGCTTCATGGCTTGTGTCACTTCAGGAAAAGCCTCTGTCCCAGGACAAGCTGATAAGAGATTTCCTCTTCTGCTTCCTCTCCCCATGCATGCATTTTGGATTTTGTTTGTCTGCTTTTCCCAAGCAGGGGATGACTTAAGCCCAGCGGGGGAGAATTGCATCTTAACGTGTTTCCAATAGTAGTATTTCTAGCACCCTGACTGGCATGAACAGGCCAGTAAACCTCAGATCAGCCACAAATCATGAGTTTAGGTCACAGACAAGTCAATAAACTGTTTCCTTTAGCTCCCCGAGATGATCAGTTCCATGAAGACGTTTTGGGGAAGAACCTGTCTACTTGGAGTGGGGATTGTTCTTCCTAGAAATGCTAGGTTTCACTTCCAGCACCCTGAGGGCAGATCTCACTTTAGTTTCCTTTCTGGTGTCTTGAGTAGTGTTTTTATGTTTTCTTCCTTTTCTATTTATTTTTAAACAAATGAGGGAGTGCAGTGTCAAACATGGACACAAACCAGCAGAAGTCAGTAAATTCAACCTGAAGGGTGCAGCTGCATTGCCGGCATCTGCCATGGCGCCTTTGGTTTGCTTCTGCTCGCGAACGACATGCCAAGGCTGACAGTTTGTCAGCTTTCACTTCCCATTCCTGTCCTTTCACTAGTTTGCATGATAATCCAGACCTTTGCCTCTGACAAATACACCCACATTTTAATTTTGTCCTCTGTAGGAGGAACACTACTTGCGTTCAGACAGTCCTTAACTCTCAGCAGCTTCTCCCCTCATAAACCTCCTAATGTGTAATTAGGAGAAGGTTTTACAGCATGGCTCTCCTCTTACTCTAAGAGGGGAAGGCTGGTGTTTAAGATCCAAATAACTGACAGCTTTCCATCTCCCCAGCTGCAGCATGGCAGTTGTTTATTAGTGGCCTGAGTTAGCAGAGCCGGGAGCCTTCCTTCCTGACTGACAGTTTTATTCAGCGTGGAATCCCCGATTAATTGCCTGTGAAGCCAGGCTGGCCTGTGGATGCTGTGTGTGGCTGCAGCACAGGATGGCCGGCGCCTGGCCGGGAGGGTGGCCAGGGCAGGCGGGACATCATGTTAGGTCAGAGGTGGTTTCACGTTCCCCTGTCATTCAGATCTCCTCATGCACGTGCCTCACTCCCAGATTGGGTGGAGAAGTCAAGGCTGGAGGATAAAGATCAAATCTCACACCAGCAGGAAATAAGGCTGGGGCAGGGCCTGGTGAAGCCTTTATAGAAACAGGAAGCAAAGAAAAATTAACCTTTTTGAGGAGCCCTCCCTTTTCCATCAGACATTTAGGCCTTTTTTAAGAAGCCGAGTGAAAGGCAATATGAAATTAAGAAAAGGACAGATGTTATTGAAAGAAAAGCATTTGCAAGCAGTACGCGTGCATCCCTGCTGCCAGCTGTGCTGCCTCGCTCAGGCATTAACCAGGAGCGGGCTGGGGCTGACACCTTGCACCTCTTGGTGGGAGTCCAGTGTTGCAAATGCTTTTCTTCTCCATTTCTATAAGTTAATGCCCAGTTGATATCCCAACCATAGCATGTGCATCTTTTCTTCCAAAACTGGGTGGGAAATACTGTGTACAGTGTACTAATGATTTTCTACTGAACTTAAAGGCCAATCTTTGCTATCACAGGTGACCTTCTAATGAATTCTCTTTCAGCTGAACTTCTAACATTTAGAGCAAACCTAGTTTTGAGGGATGATAGAAGAGATGCAGTGAATGAATTCACAAGTGTGTGTTCAATATTTAATCTCAAAGTTCACCACTGAAATAAAATGCTTTCTTAGTTTGGATATATCTGATTGCGATCTCTGTCTACAAAGAAGGGCCTGAATATTCCAGATGGAGAGAAAATAAATTAATTGAGGCTCTGGAATTATAAACCTTGATGTCTAGGGCTTGAGAAGCCACAGACTCTACTGTTCATAGCATTTGCATGGAGTCAGCAGTGGGGCAGACATAAGGATGTCCCCCTTTTCAGGCTGCCACCCTGCAGTTTTCTGACCACTGTAGCTGCATCAGCACCTCCCTGGGATCCCAAGGATCACATGCTGAGTCCCATCTTGGCCAAGCCCTGTTTCCTACCCCAGAAAAAAAGTTTGGGCAAAGATTCTTTTAATGAATCAAAGGGGGATGGGTCAGAGAAGATATGGCCACCAGCCATAGCCTCTCTGTGTCCCTGTGAGACAGGAGTCCCTCTGGAGAAACATCCACCAGCAGCCTTTGCTGCCCCACGCCATCGCCACCATAGCCAAGGGGACAGAGAGGTGGAAGTGCAACGCTGACTTCTCAAGGGTAGTTTTCCCAACTTTTGCAAGCTTTACAGAGTGGTTAAATTTACACTTCTTGGTCTGTTGGATGTTCTGCACTGTGCAGCCTGATAGGTTTGAGAAAATGAGTGAGAAAGTGTGTGTGTGAACAGTTGTGTTTGTTGCAATGAGTGTTGAGCATTTATTTTTATTGTTGCCTTTTCTTCCCCCATTTAAGTGGCTTTCAATGCAAACAAATTGCTTTTCAGACAATTCACAATGGGCTCAAATTCTCTTATTGCTGTTTGCAAATGTGTTTATGAAAGCTCAGGCAATTCTAGCAATTATGGCAATATTTTATAGTCTGAGATGCATCTTCCTAGTATTGGTGGTTGCAACAATCTAACTTTGAAAATGCATCCCTCACTCCACCCTCTTCAGAGAATCTAAATCCCAAACTCCCTTTTTATTACATTGTAAGTTTATGTGGTAGAAATAATCTAGCCTTCTATTGCCCTGTAAAAGGGAAGTCAATATTTTATCTCTTGTTTTATAGCCATTGTAATATCCAACTAATACATAACAATGGTACATTATGATAACTTCATTATACTCTGATCATGCTGGTGAATAATGTATTGGTCTGAATTTTAAGCATGACAGAAAAATTACCTATTTTTATTGTTCTTTGGTATTTCTCAAATGTAGCTGGAACAATAACATTTCAGTCTGCTTTTTGCATCCACTGAGACTGCCAATCCTCATGATCAGAAAAGATGTAGTTTGGGGGTTGTTAGTCATTGTGTGTGTTGCTAGACGTGCAGCACAGTACAAATTACTGAGCCAATATTTACTGATGCCAAAGTTAAAACATTCACATGGCAATGCACCTGCAGTGTTAATCAATCCATCTTTGCTGCTATTCCCTTTTGCACAGAAGTAGGCTAAGGGCCAAATTTTGCTCTGTTACACTAGCACAATTCTGGAACCACTGCGGTGACTCCAATTAGTTTACACTCAGGTAAATGCGAAGCAAATGAGAACAGATTCCTGCCTTACATTGCAGCAGCAGAAAAAGTCACTGAGGGTAGTGCTGCTGGGTCCTGCTTTATTGTTACCTTGATAACACCTCAAGCTGCAGAAGTCATGCTGATGCTCGAATCTCACAGTGCAGAGGACTTTCTTTCAAAGCAGGCAGCTCCTGCGCTGGAGTCCTATCTACGCAGAGGTTATCATCATATTCCTGTTGCTGTAGGAGAAAAATAGGCATTGCTTTGAACAGCTTTGAAAAGTAAAAGCTCAATGGGATACTTGTGAGGTCAGATCTATAACTACACTGGCTCAGGCTAGCTGAGAGTTTGGCCCCATGCGTAGACAGTAACTCCATTTTGTCAGCAAAAGTGCTGGGCACCAATTGTTACTGAAAAGCAGTCCGTTTAGATTAATGTTTGATTCCTGCACTCAAAATTATTGACTGACATTTTTAATTATAGTTGGTTTTGTTCTGACTGGTAACAGCATCCATCTTGTTGAAAGTTCTTTCAATTGTAGTCAAGTGAATATAAGATTACGGGTATGGATCAGGGACCAGAATGGTGCCTGGTCAGGATGTGCATCAGGATCAATGTCAGTGTGGCTGCTGAGAACCAAGATTACCCTACTGAAATGCTCTTATCAGAATGGCATTGCGCTTCTAACAACTTTGAGAGGTTTAGAATACAAACAAAAACTCATTCCTGTTTAAAAATGCATGGCACGGAAGCGCAGTGCCGGCTGTCGCGCTCTGCGGGCTGTGCCACGCTGCGGGCCAGCAGATGCGAAGGACACATCACTGTTGATATTGTGAAGCAAGCAGCACTCTGGTGACACCAGTCCACCCGGCACCAGTTCATGCAAGGCCACAGTACTTCCCACCAAGACCCAAATCTTACATTAGTTTGCAAAGCCTAGCCTACACACTTCAATAGCAAAGTCAGTTTTGCAATGTAAAAAGCAGGCAAAACCTGTGTGATTAGGGCTCATTAATGTAGCAGGTTGCTTTGGGTTTACTTGCTCTGTCAGATAACAAGCGTGCTGATGCGGTGACCTTACCTGATCAGGAAGCACCCAGATGGCTGGCAGCTGCTCTAGCCAGTGCAGGTCGCAGATTTTAGAGGAAACCTCTTCCATCTGGGCTATTATAAGACCCCATCATGAATAAATGCCTTTATAGATGGGGTCTTGCAGGGCATTGTGACATCCGTGTGTATCACTGAGCAGCCTTCAGGTAAGCATGTCCACTGCCTGTGGTTGAAATACACAATTAATGACAATTTTTTCCAATGAGCAGAAGGAAGTGCCAAGTCACACAGCGCATGCCATTTCTCTCCTTGCTGCTTTCCTAGATGAAGGACTGTGGGATATGTTTGTGAAGGACATCCCTCGCAGTGCTACCTCCTACACAGTTGGCCTGGACAAACTGAAACAGGGTGTGAGCTATGAATTTCGTGTGGTGGCTGTCAATGAATTTGGCTATGGAGAACCAAGCGTTCCCTCTGTGGCAGTATCAGGTAATCATGAATTTTTTTTAATATCTTTTCCAGTGGAATTTCTTAGGGTTGGGGGAAGAAGGGGGGGGAAAACAACCCAGATTCTCTAGTTGCAACAAATAATCAAGGGCAGCTTGTTTTCAGTTGTTCTAGGATAAAACCAGAATAATATAGTAGTGAATCAAGGCTTGTTATTACTGTATACTTTACTCTCAAGAGGAAAAATGCATGTGTGCCATTTTTAAGTTTGACAAAAGACCTTCTCAGGAATTTCATGAGTGTTTAAATGTAAGATCTCTTGCCCTAAGACTAATTTACAGTCTACAATTTGCTTTTTCTCCTTTCCTAGTATGTTGTTTTCTTTGCTCTGCTTTCTTCTTTTTTTCCCAGGGTTCTCTTCTCATTTTCTGTGTTATTTTGTATGTAGCTCTCAAAAATATAAAAGTTTTACAAAATTATTCCTGATATACTCTGCTCTGACAGTTCCAGTACAGTATGATACCTCCAGTCCCCCTTCATCAGAACAGCTCATTGGTGATGCTCTGGGGCTCTTCCCACCATCCCTGCAATGCTTATTCCCAGTAAATAGGGCCATGGCCTAAACACGCTTCCAAAATCCCTTTGAGCAGCCCAGCATTCTGATTTTCTGAAGGAACTTCAATACCTCTAAAAGCAAATTCCACTCAACTTGCCACGTCTGGGTGGCTCGAGTTCGGTGGCCTGTTGTGAAGTGGGAGACCTTGCCCTCGTGACGGCTTTGCCTCGGTCTCCTCCTAGCCTTGCACAGACAGCTCTACTCCAGGTTGGTTTTGAGCAATAGGTTTCATCCTTGCTGTGTCAGCAAAGACAGACAAGAGGAATAAAAGAACCTGATAAGCGGCTTTGTGATTCAAAATTCTGGAGAGTCCTGAGAACCTGGCAATGCTCCAGTATCTGGAGTGGCTTTTATCTCTTTACTCCTCCAGTGAAAAGCATAAACAACATTCAACAGTTACCCAGCAGGCAAGAGTAGTAAATGCTGCTATCGCCATCACGGCTGTGTTTGTCCTTACACAATTAACCACTTAGCCTGTGAGAGCTGTCTATGGATTTCAGTGTGAGTGCTACCCTTGCTTTTCTCCTTCAGGACAAGGACATAGACAACCCACTTCAAACACCAAGAGTCAGTGTTTTTCCTATCTGTGGTTTCACAGAGGCTGTAACACAATGTAAAGGGTCAGTAATCATGTCAGTCTTTCCTTTCCTGAAGATATTCCTCTGAAGCTGGGCATGCATCTCCTTGTCACGATTTTTATAAATAAACTGCTTGTTTGTAAGTTCTCCACTTGAACAGAACTATTTAATTCACCTCCTTTTGATGCTTCAGTGTTCATCTCAAATTGCTGCATGAAAGTAAGAGGTTTCTGTTGAGATTCACAGTCATAAAAGTATAAAGCATTTTAGGCTGGCCACTTCAGCTAGCACAGGGAGGTATAAATTGCACTGAATCTGCTCAGCCCAGCATGGCTTGTGCAGTTTGCCTTTACGACTTTATTGGCCTGGACTGGCCTCCTAGCAAAGAAAGATTGTGGCTACTTTTCACTGCTGCAGAATACCCAGTGATCTGGAACAAATTTGAGCTCATATCATCAGGCTTACAACAGACTTGCGTTTAGATCCAGGGCTCAGGACAGTCAGGGAAAAAGAGTGCCTGGGCTCAGTGATAGTGCTTGGGTTGAAGTTGGTCTCCTGGCATCGCCCATTCCTAGCAGGTGTTCTTCTACCTTATGGACAACAGGGAAAGTGTGCTGGCTTGTGCTCCACTGGCAGCATTTTTTCATAAAGCTGAGGGTTGCTGACAAAGAGAATACCACTGCAAGAAAATAACAATACTTATTACTTTAAAACAAGACTGGCAAGATAACTCCAGAAAGGGGAAGTTAGTATCATTTTACGTCTCCAATTGAGGTCAAATGGGGTGAAATGACTTGCGATCACACAAAATCCAGGCAACTGAATTGATACTCATGTGCTGCACATCAGGCTTGGCTAAGCTGATGGGGAAATGATATAGAGTAGCAGTGAATGTTAGAAGTTGGGAGTTAATGGAGGTACTGAAAGACACTGAACCAAGTGTACTTTGTTCGCTGGCACTAGCTGTATTTCTCAAAGAGCCACTGAGCGGCATTTTGGCGAGGTAAGCCTCTTAAAAAGTGGAATAATCGTGGGTCATGACAGATATATTAGTGGTTCCTTTGACCCAGGGAGTACTAAGCATACCGCAGTAGTCAAGAAATGTAGGTGTGCAGAGCTGTGGGAAGAAACCTCCCTCTCTTCACTTGATGATAAATTCTTCTTAGCTAAGGAATTCTGGAGCGCTGCTCTGGGTGTGTGAAAGATGCTTGGGGAGATGTTGGAGCCATGATATGCTCCTGTTCTCTATGCCATCTTAGAAGTGTCAGCAAGCCCCTTGAAAGTCTGGCTGCAGAGAAGACTATGTTACCTCCTTTGAACACCTCTCTCTCCTGAATACTGTTACAGATGCATTGTTCACTGTGGGGAAGAAGAGAAAAATTTGAAGGAGCATAAAGAGGAATTGGTATTGTTTTTTGCTCTTTCAGCGCAAACAGAAGCCCCTTTCTATGAGGAGTGGTGGTTTCTGCTGGTGATGGCTCTCTCAAGTCTGATCCTCATCCTTCTGGTGGTGTTTGCATTGGTCCTGCATGGCCAGAGCAAGAAGTACAAGAACTGCAGCACAGGTAAAACATTGGCTCCATGCTGTGCACACACTCTCAAGAGCTGTGGGAATTAGAAATGTCTTCCCTTTGAACCTCTGATTTTATCAGCATGGACTCTATAGGTATTTTGTTTGGCAGAAGACTCGGATGTTTTTTCTCTCTGTTTTGGTAGAAATGGCTTTTGCCCATAGCCACTCTGGGCAAAGAGTGCTGGATCTTATCAGATTTTGGGTGTTAACCAGCCATGGGCTTGGATTGGACAGCATCTGGAAGTCCCAGGGACTGTAGCAAAAGCCAAGGAGTCTGGGTCAAATGCTTGGCAGAAGACCACAAAAAAGGAATGAGCTGAGACTTCATTTATCTTTGTCATCATTCCCTGACAGATGGGGAGAAGGAGAAAGATTCTGCTTTTCCATGGCTGTACCCAATGCAAATATTCTAAGACTGTATGTGTGAGGACTATATCAAAATTCCTTTATATCAAATAGTGCCCTGCATCTCACATTCATTCCCTAAGCTAAGCTGCAGTTGCTGGGCTGGGGGCCAAGCAGCTAGGAGGTGTCTTGGTTACCTGGACCTGTTAAACTTTAACACATAATAAGATTTGAATTTTCCTTTAGTTACAATTTTTACCAGTCTCCTTTCTGAAAGGCAACAGGGGCTACCTGCTCTATAACTGGGAATGTTAAAATAGTCCCCTTTCAAAACGCTAAGTTCTTGAGCTCTGAATATTGGTTTTACCTTTTCTTCTGCTTACATGATAAAGTCCTGGAAGGTTTGTTCACATGTGTATTTCTCTGATAGTCTCCTCCAGCAAGAAATTGCTCTGATGCCAGGAAGCGCCAAAAAAGACACGTTAATGAGTAGGATCAGGTGGATGGGTCTTTGCACTACCCGTTCTTAGGGATTAATGTAATGAAGGAGTCTTCCAGGCAGTATTTAGTAATACAGTTCCAAAGTGAAGATCTTTTCTTTCTTTATAATTCACCTCTAACAAGTGTTAGAAAATCAGATTTCAGTCCCATGAGATACAAGATGTATGAATACTGTGGCATTTTACTAAGTTAATACTGTTACATATTTGTATGCATAGCTCATAGGAAATCTCTCATCTTCTTAGTTTTGCTCTGTGTTTGGGGGACAGACATGAAAAGACAGGTCTGACCTGTACTGTCAGATATCAGTGTTCACACTGAGTCTTAATGTAGCACAGAAATTGAAGCCGAGGATAAAGTACCTGTCTGCTGCAGTGTCAGTATGCAACCGGTCCCTCTCCCCAGGACACAAGCTGAGCTCACACCTTTGGGATTACAAAGAATGAGCATGGGAGAGAATAAGCTCTTGCTATATTTGATCACAAGAAATAATATACTTTGCTGTATTTTCCCTCTTGTGCCAGTCCCCTGTCCTTTTCCCAGCCTTACATTGTCCAGTGATTTCTCACATCTATATCTTATCCTCATTACAGCTCTGACATCTTTTTCCCATTTGTTATCTACTTACCCTTCTTCTTGCTTTCTTTCCTGCCTTTTTGGTTTTTTTCTGCTTTTACTCTTTTTCTGCCTTTCCTAGTTTTACTTTCTCTTTCTTTGCTTCAGTCAGCATGAAGGGGATTCACAGCACTTGATTTAGGACATCCTCTGTGGCCACCTGAATTAGTCACCTGGTTTCTATTTATAGTCAAAAGACAAGAATAAGCACTTTTGGAGCACAGTTCATCTGAGCTATTTTAGATACTTAACTCTGAATGAAATGCATCCATCCATGCGTCCTCCTTTCCCCTCTTTTGGCTCCTTCTGCCCGTTCACACTCCTAATAAGCTCCTCTCCTTCACTCTGATTGTTTTAATTTGCCAGTAAGAAAGGTAAAGAGATTTTCAAATAGTTAATGATGTTGTAAAACACAAAGGAGGAAAAGTTTGTACCTACAGTTTTATTTGGGGGAAAAGTGCTTTTGTTTCAGCTGAATCTTTTATTGCCTGGTTCCAGGTAAAACCATCTCCAATGTGGAAGAGTCAGTCACCCTGGATAACGGAGGCTTCACTGCTCTGGAGCTCAACAGCAGACACCTGAACATCAAGAGCACCTTCTCAAAGAAGAATGGAACCAGGTAAGAAGGTGGGAACACCACACTCTTGGAAATGGTGTTTCATCTAGCTTCAAACAACTGTTAAATAGTCAAAGAGGAGAGACTGTTGTCTGGAGGATCTAAGGAGGACTTTAATGCCCAAGTCACTGCCCCAGGCTGTGATTCTGGCTTCTAAGCATGATTTAATGGTGTCATTTCAGAGAAATTACAACATCCTATACACTTACCCTGTATGCTTCCTAGGTCTCCTCCTCGCCCAAGCCCAGGGGGGCTGCACTACTCTGATGAGGATATCTGCAACAAGTACAACGGAGCTGTGCTGACCGAGAGCTTGGGCCTGAACGAGAAGCCCTTAGAAGTGTCAGAGTCAGAGGTAAGGGTTCCTTTTGCCTTGCCAAATGCTGCCCAGTCACTGCAGACATTTGTTTCCCTGATGAATCCTGGCAGGTCTTTGAAGTCCCGATCCCATACCAGCATTATACTGTATTGTCGCTGTTCATCTGTCTTGGGGAATTCCAAATGTCCAATTCACCGTGCTGTTCGCATCTTGTCTTAAAATTAAAATCTCAAAGGAAAGAATGACAGGAAGGACCCAGCCAAAGCAGATTCTAGACCTGGCCATGGCAGATATTCACGGTTTTCCAGTGTTATACAGAAAGATAAGTGCAGTCAGCCAGTGTGTACTCATCTCTCTGGAAGGGGCTGCACATCCCCTTCTGCCTGTGGGCTGCAAACTTGGAGCACTTTTGGGAAGACGTATATATGCTGCAAAATAACCAGCTGGCTGCAGCTACCATCTGGATGAGGTTGAAGGTGGGATACACTTTGAATTGTGGCACTGACTGAAGTATGGGATGTGGTTTGAAGTTTTCACAGTGCCTTTTTTAGACAGCTACAGTGAACACCAAGATTCGGAAGAGTGGTGTTGAGGGGTGGTAACTTCTGCCTCTGTAACAGAGGGAGTAAGTGGGGAATGAGCAATCTGCCAGGGAGTGCATGGCCATGGTTGTGGGAGCCCAGCATTCAGTTTTCTGAACACCCAAGCCTGCAGCCTTAGTTTAACTCAAGAGGAGCCTTCTGCTCAGGTTGCCTTTAGACTCTGTTCTCCAAGGACGGTGGGTGTATGCCGGCATTATCCATCTGGCAATGCTCCATCTTGTGTCTTATAACCCCTTTAAGAAGAAAGTGCTTGTAGTCTGTAAAAGTCCAACAGTGGCCAGGGGTGAATAGACAGACTTCAAGGGATATCCAGAAAGGTAAATCTGATTCTGAAATTGTGTGTTGTCAGCTGAGATCCTGACAAATCTGAACTGACAGCACAAGAAGCGAGCAATGGGCCAAACCACTCCAAACCTGACCCTTCTAGCAAGAATAAATCAAGAGCAGCAAGTAGTGAAAGAAGATGACAGTTTTCATCTGTAGCTTTTCTGCACCTGCAGCTACAGCTGCTTTTCCTGGCTACCTAGCTTTCACCTCCTGTTAATTACCACGGACAGTCTGCTGCTTTGTGCTGCCCTGTGGCCGACCCATCATGCAGGCAGCTTTCCTTGGTGTAGCTCAAGCTGCTATCTATGCAATGCGCAAGCATTACCCTCCAGATTAAACCCATAGTGCTTTGGTCATGTCACTGTAACAACCCAGCATTAAACCTGTCATTAAAACAGTTTGCTGAGCATGATCATGAATTTAGCACTGGCACCTTTTGACATTAATTTCAGTGCCCCATGTGGTATTTCCTGGTAATGCGCAAAAGTCTACTTGCAGGGTGTCATTACTGCCTCTATATGCACTGTTTGCACAACACAGAAGAAAGTGATTTTTTTTTCTTTTTCTCAGGCTATTATTAATATTATTTATTTACTGTGTATTGCAGTTGAGCCTGAAGGTCTCAGTTGAGATTCTAGTGTTTTTGTGAATCTGTGTGTGCATGTGAGTATGTGAACAAAATGTGCTTTCTGTTTTTCCTTGGGGCTTAGATATGCAGCCCTTCTGTATAATGTCTTTGATGCTTGGGTTTTTTTGTGGTGGGGAGTGTTTTTAGGCATGAAATGTTAATACATTCCCAGTAGAGGTAGCAATAGGAAATGCTGCCTTTTGATCAGCCTAAAAATGATGTTTACATTGGCTGGTACAGACAGGAGGTGAGGGTGGGTGGGGGCAGAGGTGGGTATAGGTGTTTGGCCCCTCTCTTTTCAACTATTCCTGTACCTATTAGCCCTTCCTGTTTGTCTTTTCTGTTCTTTTTGTTTCTATTCTCAAAGGAGATCTTAACAGACAAGCTCTGTTTTCCGAGAATTTCAGAATTTCCATCTATCTTAGCAGGCAGAAATGTTTGCCATTATATGAAGAGTTAAAGCCACCTTTTTATATAAGCTCTACACAGGTTTGGTCCTCTGCATCACCATCCTGATGCTGTCTTCCTCTAATACATCTTTGCGTGGATCTCAGGTTCCACTTAATATGATGTACATAAGGGCAGGCAGGGCCAAAAACTGTGTTTTTGCTTTCACCCTGCATGTCATCTTGTTGCTGCTTAGTCTTACCCCTGTTGCCTGAGGTGTCAAGATTTTATATGGAAAAGAAGGAAGCTCACTGGCTTCAAGTCTCATGGGGTTTACTGAACATGAAGAAGTCTGCGAGAAACTCTCGGGCTGACTGACTGCACTTAACAACACGGCTGCCTGGGAGCCTTCCTCAGAGCTCCCTCCTGATGAGGAGAGCAAGAGAGAAACAAAGAGAAAATCACACAGACCAAGCAGTACTCTTGATATTCATAAATCAAGTGGTTAACTTATTCCATGTCATGAAAGCCAAGCACCAGTACTGTTAATGAGGTTAAAGTAGTTTAATTGGCAGGTATGGAGCAAGAGAGTGCTAAGAGTGTAATTTCTAAATGATTAATAATAATAGGCTTTTAGATAATGAGTCAAGTGGACGAGGCTCTGGACAGAATCTGAAGAAATTTGGTGTTCACCATGTAGAGAAATTTGATGATATATCTGCGATGTCATCCAGCCATGGAAGAGCAGTTTTACAGGAGGGGAGGGGAGACTGATGTTTGTTTGTTTGTTGTCACGTGCGTGTCCTTGTGGTCTCCCAAAAACAGTTTTCAGGAGATAATATTCTCACAGATTACCCACATTATCAGTCAGTGCTGAATGCTGGTGATGCTCTCGTCTTCCCAGCTGCTCTCTGCAATTTAACTGACTTTTGCTTTCTCAGCTCTGTAGGAAGATATTATAAATTTCCACTTAACACTTAATAGGGAATATGGTTTAACTTGTTTTCAATAAAGTTTTCCAATGATTTTGACAAGTTGGGCACTATGTGGAAACCAGCTGCAGGTGACACATTAAATAAGCAAGGGTTCCTGTGTCCAGAGAAATCTGTTTGCCAAGGTTACTTGTCTGTTTTACAGCATATTCATTTCATGTCAACCAAAAGGAACTGCTGCCATCTACATTTTTAGAAATAATCTCATAGGGTTGTTTCTTATGCAGTCACTTAAAAAAAAAAAAAAAAAAAAAAAAAGACAATTGGAACTATTTTCAAATTTCCCATTGACTAAGCTAACCACTCTGGTTACTGACTTGCCTCTGAACACCACTTGCGCATTTCATGCTATCAATAAACTACTTAAATAGCCTCTCATTGTCTGTATTTGTTGTTTCATAGGCATCCATGCACCTTTGGTTGACAGTCTGTAATGTCACCGCACACCCAATCACACTCCAGCCTATGGAGGTTTCCAAGGTAACAAAGCCACAGTCGCAGGGAAGGGAGAAAACCGAAAACAAAGCAAAAAGCCCTGCAGCATTTCTATTTACTCAATAGTTTAAAAACCACTAAAAAGTAATCCTCTAGTATAAGCTGTCTGTATTGTCATGCAAAACAGGTTTATCTTGCTAATCCTTGATTTTCATCAGGGCAGAGAGGGATGTGCGATGGCAATTTAAAGAATTCCTTGCTGGTAAGGGTGGTTATTAGTACCTTGTTCGGAGCAGACCTTAGAAGATACTTCAGAAACATGGACAGAATAGTCAGTTCCTGCCTGTTCTGAAGGAAACACAAAGAAAGCGTGTTGCATCCACACTGACAAGTAGGTTATCCTTCCCAGCCTCAGTGCTAATGATGGTGAAAGGCTGAAGTTACTGCAGCTATATATGTTTCATGAAAGTCTACTGAAAGGCACTGGCCTTATTTACGCCAAATTAGTGTTCTCTTTCAGTTGGTATAGTGGACTAATTAGTGGACAGATTATCAGCAGGTGATAATTGGTTTAAATTCCCTCTTTCTGTTCATGGCAGTTCAAGTGACACTGTATTTCAAATGGCAGCAGCCCATCTAAAAGTGCTCCCAGTATTTCTCCTCTTTATTATGTTGACTCTGGCAATCTCAAAAAAACTTGGCTTAAGTCCAGAAATTATATTAGTTTTCTGGGTGAGTATTTTTCTGCTAGCAATGGACAGAAATCAAGTAGCTGCATCAGTATTATTATACCTATCAAGTCATGTGTCAGTCTTCTGGATACAGCTTCTTCTCAGCATTTCTTCTTAGAGCTTCCAGCCTTTTAGTTGTCTTTATATTTCTATATGTCTGTGGGGACATCAGGAAGACCAGTAAGGGGCCACTAGAAGTTTGTGGGGTTTTTCCTCCTTATGCTTATGACACCTCAACTCAGCTGTGATCGATCTTTTCAGCAAGAGTTTGTTTCTTTGTGGGGTGGCTGAGTGTGTCCGAGTCAGTCAGAGTGAAGGTGGATTGGGGAAGGAGTCAGAAGACATGGCAAGGGCAGTCATAGCGTTGTGCCTTTGATGGAGGGAGCACATCCATGATAGCTAGAGGACTTTACACCTTCAGGTGCTGCTTCTGCTGAGTGATCCATAACCACCTGCTCAGGATGTAAAGACTTTTCTTCTGGATGGCCACATCATCTCCCAGCTTCCCAGGCACTTTTTACCTTAAATTTAGACTATGGATCTGCAGCATAATGTTTGGAGATGCAGGCTAATGCAAAGTAAAACACTTTGATTCTTGATAAGAACAAAGAAAACCAGAGTTCGAGGATCTTTTGGTCTGCAGGTAAAGTTGGTTGCCTCTACAGCCAAGGACCAGCCTGCCCAAACTATTGCTGCCACACTCCACCACACTGTCACTTCTGCAGGCATAGGAGGCACTCTTGTTGGAGCCCCTTACAAAAACAGGCAAGGCAGCGCTGGCAGGATGTGCCCTGAAGCAGTGCCAAGACTCTGGAGATGCTCTCTGCACCCACTGGCTGTGAAGTGGTCCAAATTTGGGGATATTCTGGGCATGCCGCAAAAAACACCTGTTCAGGAAGGTCTTTGGAGGGAGTCGGGTGTTGGCTTCCCAAGGCTGGCAGCTGGTGCAAAGAAGCATTTTTCTAGGAGAAAGACTTGCTGAATTCCTTCTGGAATAATTATTAAATGCTGGTAGGGTTTTGTTGTAATATTAATTACGTGTCAAGGCACCTGAAGCTTTGCATTCTTAAAATAATTAAACAGTACATAATTCTGAAAGAGCCAAATCATGGGTAATAGTGGAAGGGAAATTTTGCAAAGCTGTAAAGAGCTGCTTTGCTCAGACTTTTGGAAAACTCTGGGAAAAATTTCTCAGCTCTGTCCATCACCCTCTATGCTGGAAAATGGGCATGAAATAGTATTGCAGCAGCTATCTAAGCAAAGAGGTGGGATGATGGATGCAGTGCCCTTTTCAAACGATGGTTCGCAAGGCATTTGAGGATTGTTCTTCAGAGACCATTAAAAAGGAGCTTTAGAGGAGGAGAGACTAGTTGTGTGGCAGGCAGGATCAAGAAGGATGTGTGTGTGCTGTGTGGTGTCATAGATCAGAACGATACCAACCTTTTGAAATTAATTGCAGCAACTAACAGTTATGAGCTGCACTTACCCGTCTCTATCTTGTATGTCTTAGGCAGCTACTACTTTGATATTTAATTGCCTTTAGAATCAGCTATGCAGATTATTGGGGGGAAAAAAAAAGGAATAAAAGCTTTTGCATGCTCAAACCAGAGATTTTGAGAGAAGGCATGAGATAGGGAGATGACTGGGTAAATGTCTGTGTGCTGTATGGGATATGGCTGTTATTAGTGGGAACATTAGTGGGAACAGAAGGAAAATGTGCACTTGGATATTGTGGCCAAGGCTTTGCCGTGGTCTCTGTACCTGGAGGAGATGTACGAGCCCTCTGTGATTCCTCCAGCTGTATCACAGCAGCGGTACTTCAGAGGAGGGGCAGATGCACAAAGCTTATCCAGTTACATCTCAATAGAGCTCCCACTCAATACTGATATGAGCTTTGAAGCTATCCAGCCACTGTGCATAAATGTTTCAGGGCTAAGATCTGCTCTGAACACAGGGCTGTGCCTGAGCCATCCCAAGAAAGCAACCCCTTCTGCCTGGCAGTTCTTTTCCAGATTTTGCATTCTCTTTCTTCTATCGCCGCTGGTCGTGTGCCTTGTTGTACCACCAATAATCAGCTGGAACATACAGATAGAGTTGTTTGCCTGAAAAAAACTGTGATTTTGCTTAATTCCCTTTCAGTGATATAACTAATTTTCAATACTTAACAGAACTTGCAAGCCAAATTCAGAGTACTATGCAGGTAGGCTGGTCTGACCACCACAAACAACAGCACATCTGGCTAACTTGCATGGAAGACATTCTTTCTGTCCTTGCATCAGCAGATGGATTCTCAAAAGTAATTGCAGTCTTGTTGATTATGTGATTGAAAGCCGTTGGTTTCCCTATGACATCTCTACACTTCCCTGCATCTTGTGTCAAAATAGGAACTCCTGCCTCTCGTCGCAGTGTTCTGCAGTGAACTAGAAGGGATTTCTCTGCACCTCATCGCCAGCGTTCGTTGGGTGACTCTCCCTCTAGCAGCAAAGCCTGGCTAAACC
Source organism: Strix aluco (assembly GCF_031877795.1). Taxonomy (NCBI): domain Eukaryota; kingdom Metazoa; phylum Chordata; class Aves; order Strigiformes; family Strigidae; genus Strix; species Strix aluco. The sequence goes on along the minus strand of NC_133945.1, from coordinate 9,161,010 downwards.
AGAGCCCAGTGCTCTTCTACAGTCCAGCATGTATTACACTTGGACTACAAACCATGCTACCCTCAAATTACCGCTTTTGTCAGCTGTTGATATTAATCTTGTCTCTAATTTCTTTTAGAGTGGAACAGGCTAAATCATAGATGCTAATGGCTGATTTTTTGCTGGTTTTTTTTTTTTTTTTCCTGATGCTCCAGGCCACTGACTCGGATTATGAAGATGAGTTGCCAAAGCACTCCTTTGTGAACCATTACATGAGTGACCCCACGTACTACAACTCATGGAAGCGGCAGCAGAAAGGGGTGAAGCACCCAGCATCCTATAGATACGAGGAGTGCGTCGCCAGCGAGACAGAACCCTATTTCCAGACTGTCATCACGACACAGAGCTCAGGAGGGGTGTACACCCCAACGGGACAGCCCGCGCCCGGCTCCCGGACTCCAGTGACAGGGTTCTCCTCCTTCGTCTGAGACGGGGCTGGAGGATACAGCCGAACCGCCGGCGGCACTTGGGGGGACCCGTCACAGTGACTGTGTGTGCGTGACCGGTGCGGTGAACTTGTGGGTAACTTCTCTATCAGGGTAGAAACGGATGGGAACACGGATGAGGCTGGGGTTTTTTTTTCTGAAGACAATCAACTCTAAAAATATGGAGCTGAACTAGCTGAACCTTTGTTTAAAAAAAAAAAGAAAAAAAAAAAGGAATTCCGAAAAGCGATGATTTTAACCACTTGTGAATAGTAGGGGTTTTTTAACCGCTTTTTGTAACACTGCTTCAGGAAGCAGCTCCCATGCTCCTCTCTTCCCTCTTTCTTTCTCTCCTTCTGTCCCCCTGTTCCCAAACAAGGAGGTGAATTCCCTAGATGCAATGAGTGACTTTGTGATGTGGTTTGAAGAGAAAACAAAACCTCCCAGGCTCCTTTTTCTTCCTTTTTCTCTACATTTTTTTTTTCTTTTTAATTTTTCCCCTGTCATCAAGATCAAGTAGGAAAACATAGAAAAGGGACAAATTTTTACATGAAAAGCAGACACCTCCTCTCTCCTCTTCTCATTGCTGCTCCCTGCATTAGGAGCACTGGCTGATCAACTTATGCTCAGATGTGTCACTGTGTCTGCTCTAGGCTCACTACTGGTGTATTTATACTGAATTACTGACCTGCTTCTCTTTCTTTTCAAATGGGACCTGCTGCATTCTTTAAATATTCCAACTCCAGGGCTTTTGGAAGAGGAGATGACTCAAAAGAGCACTGTAGGCAGCAGTGGGTGAAGCAAGTGGGAAGAATTCAGACGCAAGGTCAGTTTATTTTTGGTGTGGCTCTAATCCTCCCTCATGGACTGCATGTGCCATTTGAATTGGTCATTTTTTAAATGTCAGAGGACACACCCCAGCAAGCCAGAGGAATCTTTCAATTAAGATTGCAGTGACAAGCTAGAGAGTCTACTAATTGGTGAGGTTTTTGATCGTCAAAGTCATCCTGCCCTGTCAATAGAAGTTGAGCAGTCTTTCTCACCCAGACTCTGCAGTGCTGCTTACTGGTCTGTGAAAAAGTACACGGTAGCCGGGTTTGTTTGATTTCATTTTTTTAGTACAAAGACACGTCACAGACTGGGTGAGTTTTGGTGTCTACAGGTGCCTTTTATTGATTCTTCAGCTTCGTATCTGGGAGAAGTAACAAAGTGTCTCCAAATAAAGCTAACCAGGTTTTTCAAGCATTAAGGTCATGAATTACCTTGTGCACGTTTACAGCCTGCTTTGTGCACTTGAAGCTACAGCCTTTGGAAAGAAGAGAGGAGAATTTTAGTTTATTTTCCATCCTTTTGTATAGCTCCCTTTTTATTTTCTTCTTTTCTGTCCTTTTCCTGAGTCTGTCATGTTTAGCAGCAAGTTGTTTACTCACAAGGGAGTTGTCAGGGGTTTAAAGAATCCAAGTCCAGCCCTTGGACCTAGCAACAGTCCTGGATCACCAGACTTTTTACCGCAAGAGTTTGAAAGGTGAATTTGGAAGCAGGCAAGTCCTTCCTTGCCACTCCAGCATCTGGCATTTCCTCTCAGGTGGGGGTAGGTCAGCCAGGAAAATTGGTATCCTGCTGCTTGCTAATGTCCTGTCAGAACATGTGTGGGCACTGTTACTGTTGGAGATTGTCCCTGTCCTCTCTGGGGGGATGTGGGACAGCTGTGGAACTGGGTGGTGGTAGCTTCAAGGCAGGTTGTTGAAACCAACCTGGTGCTGATTATGGTGGCTGTCTGTTCCTGCCCATGGGAGCTGGTTAGAAGTAGCTTGATTGGCACCTCACCTGAACAGTTGAGGTCCAAGGGCAAGCTCAGCCTTGCTGACACCTTTCAGTGCCTCTTGGACAGGGCAAACGATTTTGGAACTGCTTTTACTCTTTGTCACTGCCTCTGAGCGCTGCTGCTCTTGGTGCGTACAGATTCTGGATAGCTTTGGCACTGGATTGCTGTTCCTCTCCAAAGGCTCCAGAAAGAAAAATTTCAAAACCAAATACTCCAGTGGGTGTGTTTAAGGGCTTTTGAGTTTGGGATAATGATCCACAGCTCATTAGATGTCAAGGGATATGCCAAGACACAGGCTTGAGCCAAAACCCTGTGAGCCATCCCCCTCTCTGCACCTGGATAGGATGTGTGTGGGATGGAGAAGGGGCTCCAAAGAGGATGATGTGGAGCTTACTGCGAAGAGGAATGCAAAGCAAACAAAAAACCCACTGCCTTCGGTGCACTTTGACTGTTCTCTTAAGCCATATGGACTTTGCTTTAATTACTGAACTGACAAGAATTTGTTTGTAGTCTTAGTTTTTTGTTTCTTAGATGAAATTATCTACATGAGTTTTCTGATTTGTTTTCTTTTTCCTTTGTTATTTCCTGCATCAGTTTACATATTTTTAAACACCTTGTTTTATATACATGTGACATAGCAATGCAATTGCTGTTGGAATTTTAATGGCGCTTATCCAACAGGTTTGAGAGGTAGTGCTACAGGAGGAGCCTTTCAAGGACCACTAAGGACTTAGGGATATAGATTAGTAGAAAGTAGATCAAACACCGAAGACTTTGCTCCAAAGGAAAGCATAGTGTGAGTAGCTCCGTATCTCCTGAATATTGCCAGATCTGAATTGGTGTGAGGTGCAGTTACTCCCTGGGGCTGATCTGATACCACATTGAGCAGAAAAGCAAGGAAACCATGGGCAATAAAGGAAATGGACTTTGTGGCCACTGCTCCACTGAAGGACAACATGGGGAGTGGGGAGCAGCACGATCTATATAAAGCGGGGAAAAGAGACTATTCTTTTTTTCTCAGAACTGTCTGCGACTAAAAAGCCTGAGCTTGCTGAGGACCTGCTGAGTTGGCTGTTTGGCCCTTTTCTTCTGACTGCTGCTGAAATAACAGGTTAAGTGTGATTCCTTTAGGACCTGTTGATCCAAACAAAGGTATTTCTGTTCCATTCCAGTCCACGCTATTGTCAGTCTTGGTTATGTTTTGTTTAGGAGTTGGCTTTTCTTACATGTGGTTTTACTTTACTAAGGCAATTGCAGAGTGTGGAAGTGCACTGCCCTGCTCACCCCTAAGGTGAGCGTAGGATGTGTGTTCTGCTGCCCAGGATCCTCTGTAGCTACATGCATGATCCCTGTGCCTTCTTGTTAACATGCTGTACTTGTAAAATATGATTAATGGGAAGGTTTTATTTACCTCAGATATCAGGTAAATTGTTCTATCTGGAAGGAAACACTCCATCAGTTAGCAAGAAAGCTCTATTTCATACCTGTAATCTTTGGGAATCACAGCCTTGAAATACGACTTTTAAACATTAGTTGTCATGTTACAATAACTTCACCCATCAAATCCATTTCTGTTTCCATCTTCCTGTTTATAACAGTCTTGAAAAATGAAGGCTTATATTTAAAATGCCTTCTTAGGATATTTTATTTGTATTTATTTATTTACTTTCCCATGTTTCTCAGGTCTCTTGGTGGCTGTTACTAAAAAATAAAAACAGCATCATGAAATGACCAAGGGAGACATTTCAGGGAACGGTTTAATAGGAACTCATTTTTCGTGCAATAGCCATGGAAATATCCAATTTCCTGCAGGAAAAAAAGGGCCCAAGTATTCCCCCCCTCCCAGGGCTGAGATGACACCAGCCACCACCGTCAGCAACGCTCCCGGCACTCCCAACAGCACCGAACCTCAGGCTGTCCATATCATAAATCACGTGCAAAAGTGCACATGAGTGAAGGAGCTGTACTGTTCCAGCCACTCTAAGTGGAGCGTTTTATTCCACAAACTCCGTATCACACATGGTGTGTCCTCCACCACACCCTTGGGTGGAGTATTTTCCATTCCCATCTCCTAATGCTCGGCTGCTGGTGCATGACCTCGGGTGCGAGTGGCAGCGGTGAGAAGGGACAGGAGAGGGCACTGTTTTGCTTTCATCAGTCTCTTTTTCCCCACCCTGGGAGTCACCCGTGTGAAACCCCTTCGTGGGGAGGGCAGAGAGAAGTGAGAGCACAGAGCAAAGGGTTTCATCAGCATTTACTAAAGGAATCACACTGCGGCCAGTGATCCCACTTTTGGAAGCAGTTGGCATTACTGGAGAGAACTAAAAAAAGCATCCAGAAAAAGAAACTAATCCATTACCCAAAAGGATTTTTTTCTCTCTTCATTTTGAGTGTTAAAGCCAGTGATGCTTTGCAGATGGGCCAAGAACTCATTTTTCCTGCTTATACCCAGGTCTCTGCCAGAAGCTGCTGTAGCAATTGTTTAGAATAAATATCCAAGTCTGTCTTGACATGGGGATACATTTATTATCCTTGGCATTGCTTCCCTCAAGAAATCCATTGGGTCATCCAAAGATTACCCAATCTGCTTTCCAAAAAGGCAGGAGAAAGAGCTGTTTATACATACAGAGCACTGGTGTCTTCTTCTACTTGCTGTTTCCAGATAAGCAGGGCAACTTGTTTCAGAAAAATCCTTTTAGAAAAAGAATTTATTGGGAAACTTAAAAAAAAACCCAAAAAAAAAAACCATACACACAAAAAAAAACCCAAACAAGAAAGATAACCTTTGGAAGGGCCATTAGAAATCTTGAAGTCCTAGAAACCTGAGACATGCAAGACTGAATATGATCCCAACACCTCCTATCTTTAGTGATCTCCTTTATCAACAGCAGCCAGAAGGGCACATGCAATGAGGGGTTATATTTGGAGAGGAAAAGCCATCACAGAACAGTTACTAGATGGGCAGGTTGTACTGCAAACAGCTTCGATCAGCCTGGAGTTTCCTGCTAATTCAATCACATTTCTTAGGTTGTTTTTATAAGTTTTTGCCAGCGTGTGTGGAGTCCGTCCATCATCATGGCACTACTAGAGATCATGTGGGGAGAGGTATGTTGCTGTGGTGTTTACACAAAACCACACGCATGATGATGTGGTTGCACAGTGTGTATTGAAACCTCCTTACAGAAAGCCACCCTTGAATTAGGAGCACAGTCACCCCAAGACTGAACATGTCGGGCTGGGCATGACCCTTCGATGGCTCCACCTAACAAGTCCCTTCAGTTCTTTGTATTTCTGTATTCTTTTTCTTCTCCCCTACATCTTTACCCCCAGCCCTCCCGGACAAAGTTGGCTTGCACTTTGTGAAGGTTTAAAGTTTGCTGCCCCTGGTAGTTGAGAGCCACAACTGAGAAGCACACACGTGACACGTGGGACAGGTGAGATATGTTCGAACAAGGAGTGAAATACCACTGGGACTTGAGATTCAGGCTCTGACTCAGAATTTTATCATCTTAAAGCTGCCACCTGCCCATTTTAAACGGCCTTGGAGCCTCAAGACTTGGCAGGAAATTCATTATTTTGATGCTGTTTGATCACTGTGCACTTTCTTGGGGCTTGAATCATTGGATATAGAGACTGGAATGGGGTTACAGAGCTTTATATTGAAGTGTATTCCCATTTATGCCCGATTCTTTAGATCTGGGAATGAAACCTTTCTGTTAACACAACGTGGTGGTGTTCTGCAGGTGGGGCGCCTGGGAAGTGCCCCCAGCGCTCCCCCCTTGATGTCGTTAAGCTCCTGGGCAGTGCTGGGACCTGTCACGGTGCAGTGGGAGCTGTTGGGTGGCAGAAAGACGCAAGGACATGGTATTATGGTGAGTTTGTAGCTGGTCACTTTGCCACTCTTCAGATAGAGTCCATCCTCTGATTTGGTATCTGCCATCAGTTTAGGGGTAGGACCACCTTGCACAGATGTGTTTGAGTTACCCTTCGGTGTACTACGGTTATCGGATCGTTGCTTTTACTTCAGTGTCTCCCTGGGGATTTGCCCTGGATTTTTGTTCCACACCTCTTGTTAGCCTCACCTTCACCACTCCACTATTTTATATGAGAAAGTTACTTCTTCTTTTGCAAACTTGCTTCTAATTAAAAGAACCCTTTTTGAAATGTGTGTGTCCTTGGTACATTTATTTTGGGTAGGGGAAAAAATATTTTCCAGCCTCTTCTGTTATTTTTGGCTTGAAGAAGTTTCTGGGTGCCTCGCCAGCGTGCTCACGAGTTAACAGCTCAAGATGGTGAAAACATAACACGGACTGAAATTCTTCACTGTTAGTTCTGGACTGTAAAATCTTATAATCCCCCATTGCTTTTTAGCTAAAATGATACTCTCAAATAGTTTCCACCCAAAATTTGATCAACCTTAAATATTGTTATTTTGCAGTGATAAACTTCCTCCAGATCCTTATTACAGGAGAGTTGAAACCCATTCAGAAATGGAAACCCATGGGGCCACCGTTTTGTACACCTTCATCCCCTTGCAAATAATATTTGTCCTCCCCTGCAGCACTGTAGCAGCCGTTAATCAGTTCCCACAAACGTGCTGATGTTGGGGAAGCTGGGCCAGATCCCAGCTGGTGGAAATCAGGGCAGCTCTGTTATTCCAGGGTGGCTCGTGGTGCTTTTCACCAGCTCAGCATCTGGCCTAGAGAAGTAAACTAAACACAGTCAGGTTGGCTACAGCTTTGGTGGGAGAAATGAGAGCGAGAAATCAATGTTTTTCAAGTGGGAGAGGGGGGGCAGAAAAAAAGTCAAACTGCTAAGGAAAAAACTCACATTCTCCTGCTCCTGAAAGGGATATTATAAATAATGCAGTGTTGTATAAATACGGGCAGCCCTCTGCGGCTGGTAGCTTGTAATAACCCAGAGGTATCAATGTACCCATTT